>NC_132870.1:2050357-2732142 GCF_048164855.1 Canis lupus baileyi | reverse complement strand
ATCATGCCAGGAGCCAAAGGCAGACGCTCAACCACTGAGCTACTCAGGTGCCCCAGACAGAGCTTCTTAAAATACAAATGAGATCATATCTTTCTCAAACTCAAACACGTCCATGGATTTTCAATGCTCTTAACCAAAGTCCAAACTCTTTACTACCACCTGCTAAACCACTGCTCTGGGGGCTTCACTCCTTTCTGCTTCCCTCTCCATATTAGTCAGATCAGCTCCTTGGAAATGCTTTCCTCCTGCCAGGCATTTCCTTGGCTTGGCACGCATCCCCCGTCTCCTGACCAGGCTCCTTCACACTCTGAAGGTGTCATCTTCTCATCTATGTCTTCCTGACTGCCCTCCCCAATAGGCCTCTATTCTTCTCTACCATGGCTTCCTGTTTCCTTTCACAGCATGAGAACAACTGGAAATCATTCTGTTGTCTATTTCACTCCCTGGAAGGTAAGGCCCTGAAAGCCTAAACCGTGCCTGCATTGTTTACTGCTGAACTACCAGTACCCAGAACTGTGATTATTTGTGGAATGAGAGAATAAATTATGTTCCTCCCATTCCTCCTTCCTTCCTTTTCTCTTCCCTATTATAATGAAGGTCTCCAAGAAATATACCACTCACCAAAGAATATGTTCTTAGCTCATTCATTAAATAATCCCTTCATACATACATTCACTCTCCAATTTACTCATTTATAATAAATATATTTTGAGCTTCTACTGTGTTCAAATCACAGGAAGAAAGGCAGGAAAGAGGTACTGGATATGTTAGTGTGTTCTGACTAAAATTAGAACAATAGCTAATTAATCTATATTGAGTAATTTCAATAGGAACATGGGCCAGATGTTTGAAAGAGAAGTATTCTAGGACATATCTAGACAGGCCTGAAGTCCCAACCTTTTTTTTTTTTGATTGATTGATTTATTTGAGAGAGGGGGTAGAGAGCATGAGCAGTGGGGAGGAGCAGAGGGAGAGGGAGAAGCAGACTCCTCGCTGAGCAGGCTATGGATGTGGGGCTCAATCACGAACTGAGCTAAGGGCAGATACTTAACCAACTGAGCCACCTGGGGTGCCCTGGGGTCTTAACCATTCTACAGGGAAAAATAACTTGTTTCTCTTTAGTTTAATTTTACTTCATTCATTCATTTATTCATTCGCTTACTTAACAAATATCTACACTGTGTCCCAAGCACTGTACCAACTGGTGGGCATACCCATGGCAAATGGCACAGTAGGTCAAGGAAAAAAAGTGCCCAGGATTTGAAAGATATAATGATATGGCATTATGGGCCCTGCAATAACCTCAGGGAAGGATAGTGGTGGACACCCAAAATACAAGGAAGCAACATATTCCAGAACAAGAAAAGAACTTTTCACCTAAAGGACATCTTAAGGGGTCCCTGGGTGGCTCAGCGGTTTAGCGCCTGCCTTCAGCCCAGGACGTGATCCTGGAATCCCAGATCGAGTCCTGCATCAGGCTCCCTGCATGGAGCCTGCTTCTCCCTCTGCCTGTGTCTCTGCCTCTCTCTCTCTCTCTCTCTGTCTCTCATGAATAAATAAAATATTTTTTTAAAAAAAGAATATCTTATACAAATGCATGTTTATAGCAGCATTATTCACAAGAGCAAAAGTGTGGAACCAGCCCAAGTAACCATCAACCAATGGATGGATAAACAAAATGTTGTATATACATACAATGGAATAGTATTCAGTCTTGAAAAGCAAGGCAACTCTAGTATATGCTACAACATGGATGAGCCTTGAAGACACTATGCTAAGTGAAATAGGCCGGTCACAAGAGACAAAGATGGTAATTTCATTTATATGAGGTCCCCAGAGTAGTCAAATTCATAGAGACAGAAAGTAGAATGGTGGCTGCCAGGGCTTAGGGATAATAGGGAATGGGGAGTTACTGTTTAGTATAGAGTTTCAGTTTTCCAAGATGAAAAGAGTTTTGTGGATTGGGCGCACAACAATGTGAATATATTCAATACCACTAAGCTATATACACTTAAAAATGGTTAAGATGGTAAATTTTATGTTATGCATATTTACTGTTATTTAAAAAATCATTTTATAGACCACAGTGAAGTTAAACAGAATAGCTGAGATAGTCATCAGGTGTGCTTTAAATTTCAGTTCTTTCTGCATCAGAAAGGCAAGCTTACACACTGGCTAGTGATTTACTGCTTTAGAGAAAGATGGCACCTTTAAATGATCATTAATTTCAAGGAACACAGACTTCATACCCAGATCATAACGTCTAGGAGGGTAGCCTTTTGTGCAAAGAAAGCAATCTCTTTGTCCCCTAATTCTGTGACAAGGGCCCCTCAGTTCATTCGAGGCTGTTGAGAAATGACTGGCTAGTAATGCTGTGTGAGGACAAACAAATTAAAATAAATGGCAAGCAAAAGCCAAGTAAGGGCTGCACAACCACTTGCACACAGCACACACTATTTCTCTGGTTATGAATGAGTAAATTAATTGGTCTTGGCACAAGCAACTTATTGGCTTGAGGAAAAGTTGTGCTGTAAAATCAAAAACACTCTCCACATGCAGCCCCCAAGGAAGTCTGAGAGGTATCCATGAAGGGTGCTGCTTTTATCAAGATATCTGTGGGATGTTCAGACACAATAAAGACTTTACTTTCAAATTCCCCAGCAAAAAATGAAAAATGGGAAAGGTAGATGAAACAAGATTGCTAAGTATTAGTAATTCTTGAAACTAAATAAAGGTTGGATATTATTCTCTCTAATTTTGTGTTTACTTGAAATTTTCTGTAATAAAATTTATTTTAAAAATGTGCATGCGGCAGAACAATTTATGATAGGCTGTGGATGACTTCAAGACAGACACAGAATTTAGATTATTCCTAACCCATCAAGTACTATAAAATTAAGCAGGAAAATTTATTGCTGATAGAAAGTTACGGTGTTTTTGCCCAAATGAGTCACAGAATACAAGTGCACAGGCTAGCAGAGGGAGCAAGAAATAAAAAAGGATACTTCTAGCCTTTGCCTTGTTCAACTATAGCGACCAAATGCGCTAGGGGAGTCATGGCAGCGAAGTCAGCTCTCCCCACCAAATCCCAAAAGCCCACTACTTTCCTGAAGATGCAGAGACCTTATTGTCTCACACTCCAGCTTTGTTCTAAATCCAGTGTAAGAATTAATAATGAAACCAGCACCTATTAAAGTTGTCCATGTACATGTGATTCCCAACAACACATGTGAGTGTTTCCGAATGTAAAAAGCACTCACTTTGTGGTTAAATTTCAATCTTAGGAGGTCACAATCAATGAAAACTGAACAAAAGCAATAGAAGGAGATTTCCCTCTGGTCAAGAAGAGTGCTCAGTAAGTGTTTGCTGAGTTAGTGAATTAAATAAATAATTATTTAAAGCCATCTGGGGCGACTGCCTACTACCTTTGTCCTCTCTATAGTTATTCTATATTTGATACAGAAGCCAGTTATAGTTTCACTCTTTAAAAGTTCATATGCTTCCAGCAATCAACTACATCTATTATACACTTTTATAATATTTATCCTGATTATAAAAGCTTTCCATGCTTAGTCAGGAAAACCTCAGAAATATGACATGAATAAAACACCCAAAATAACCCCTTTCCATTATTTTGGTTTCCTTCACTCATACCTTATAAAGACAAACAAAAGAAATGAATGTCCTAAGGGGAGATTCTGGGGGGGGAAAAAAACAGAAAGAAAGAAAGAAAGAAAGAAAGAAAGAAAGAAAGAAAGAAAAAGAAAAGAAAGAAAGAAAGAAAGAAAGAAAGAAAGAAAGAAAGAAAGAAAGAAAGAAAGAAAGAAAGAAAGAAAATACAAACTTTCAGTTATAAAATGAGTAAGTTCTGGGATCTAATGCACAGCATGGTACCTATAGTTGGATTGTATACTTAAAATTTGCTAAAGGAGTAGATTTTAGCATTCCTGCTATACACATACACAAAATTGGTAACTCTGTGAAGTGATGGATGTGTTTAACTTGATAGTGATAATCATTTCACAATATACATGTTTATCAAATCACCACACTGTACACTTTAAATATATATAATTTTGTCAATTATATCTTGGGGTATAAGGCTGGGAGAAAAAAAAGAAATAATGTCCCAGCCTCTTTTGCATCTAAGTGTGTTCATCTGGCTGTTTTAGGCAATGGTAAGTCAGTGGAATGATGTGTGTAACTTAGGGGCCATGTCCAAGTGGTAAGAATTCCAAGTGAACAGAAGAAAGAGAGATACGTGTCCCATTGGGATGTGTATGTGGGGGTAAGCCTTTATAACATAGATCAACAAGATGGAAGAAGTCTGGGTCCCACTCTAGTACTGGTAGGCCACTCAGATCTCCACCTTCGGGTTGAAAGTGCTTATTTCTCCAGCTGCCAGAAGTGGTCTTAGCTGAAACTGGTCTTAGCTGAGGGGAGCCACCCTATAATATTCCCCCACTATAGGTAGCCTGCATGTAGTGACTGATCTATAAGGAGATGCAACCACAGGTCTCCTTGCCTGGATGCATTATGAACTCTGAAGAGCCATCCCAATTCTAGAGCTCCCCTTGAGACCAGCTGAGGTCTCAACAGATAACTCTCTATTGCATCACAGTGCAACTTCTTTCTGCTCCATGTTACTTTCCTTACTCTCTTAAGTTTTCCCCAAGAGTACTCCCCAGTAGAACACCTGCACACTGATTTCCATTTCATTTCTCAGAGAAACTAACCTTAGCCAATAAGCCACTGTTATTTGTTGTGTTAAAGCAAATTTTATCTATATTTTAACTAATTCAAGTACATATTATGTGCTGAGCTCAGGGCTGGAAATTCTGTTTTAAGACACCACATTTTTTTACCTCATGAGCATGGAAAAAGCTGTGTAGCAAAAGGTATGCAAATAAGGAAGAAATAAGCATGGAAAGCAAAGAAGTAAGAAATATGACAGAGATTTGATCATCCCCGGTCTTATAAATACCTCCAGGCTTGCCCCACACCACTGTCAAGGAAGAAAAAGCCAGTCTTGTTCCCAAGTCTCAACTTCCTTCCATGCTCATTCCCTGGGTTTGCTTAGGACAGACCTCTAATTCCTTCCTTCAGAAAATCCGTTTGGACATCCTTACTTGATTTGCCAGCCTTGCCCTTCCTCAAGCTCCTTTGACTTGAGCTCTTTCTTGATTTTGAGAGATAGCCCACAGCTCCAGATAAGCTACAACATGGATGAATCCTGAAGATACTGTGCTAAGTCAAATAATCCAGACACAAAAGGGCAAATACAGTATGATTCCACTTACATGAATGATCTAGAAAAGACACATTCATAGAAATAGTAGATCAAAGGTGACCAGGGGCTGGGGGTGAGAGGTGATTGCTTAATGGTGCAGAGGTTCTGTTTGGGGTAATGAAGCAGTTTTGGGAATAAGTAATGAGGATAGTTGCACATTGTGGATGTAATTAATGCCATTGATCATCCACTTAAAAATGACTCAAATGACAACTTCTATACTATATATATATATATTTTTTTACCACAATAAAAAAAATCATTTCCAAAAAATAAAAGTATTAATGTCAAAGCTTTACTTCAGTCCAAACCCAAGAAACAATCTGAAGAGTAACAACTGCCCGAGCCCCTGGGACCCTAGCGCTGAGTGATCTGAGAGAAGTAGGAGTGAAGGTGGAAGGGAAGGTCGCTAAGACAAACATGTGCCATGTGCCACTCCGCTGCACTGTCTCCATAGATCCTGTGTGATCCTAATGATTGTGTAAGTGTCATGACAGCTAAGTTTTAGTCATAGACTAATGATCATTTAAGTTTGAAGGCAGTGTTTTAGTCACTTTTTTAAATGTCAGAATCAGCCTCCTGCCTCCCTGTTTTTTTTCAATGATGCCATATAAACTTTTCCAAGTGACTTCTTTCTTAAAATTTATTGAGGAATGGCATTTATACAGTAAGCTGCACACAGTGCACTAACCTTCACTGTAAGGCTCAATGACAATTTTACATATGTAAACAGCCATGTAACCACCACATGGGTGGTCTAGGCAGAGAACCCCAAAAGTTTCCTTCATGCCCTTTCCCAGTCTATAAGACACCACTTCCTGAAGTCTACTCGACTTCTACATATATCAATTCATTGTGTCAGGTAATCGCTTTAGTGAGATGAAACTTCTCACGATAATGCAAGCACCTAAACATCCACAGCTGCCTCCTTCTTTGCCAACAAGTCCCACTGTACCCTACAGAGGGGCCATAATGCCCACGACCACATGTACATTGGGAAGAGAATGCTTCCATTACAGTGAGAGGAAATTGTTGCAAGTATTTGAAGCTGTGGTCCTCAGAGCATGGGGACGTGGGATGCCCAAGGGACTCTCCACTTTGCATGGCAAGGAAGAAAGCAGCTTATTGCTTTTCCTAAGGCATTGCCACCTAACAGACCCGATGATTTTATAACCTAACAACCACTGGCTTCTACTGGGAGCTCTGACTCCTACAATCTCCTTGATCTGCCATAACTGTGTGTGCAATTCACTTCCCTTCTCTCTTTCTCAGATGCTACCACACAAGATAAACCTATCTCCTATAATTGCATCATTCTTTTCATTGGCAAGAACAGGACAATGGCATATGAACCATCCCTATGTCCCCAATGTCTCTGGGCATACAAGTGTCCCTGAGATATGAAGAGCTTGAGGTGGAAGAAGGCAAAGCAAAAAGCTGAGAGAGTCCACAGAAGTCAGGAAAGCCCCAAAGTATAATTTCTTACTAATCAGAATACCCACTTCCAAGTTGAGTGTCTATGTACTGTGAGCCAGGCACTGTATTTGTTGCTGAGGCGCCAAGGTGACCTAGATCCAGGTCTGAAGGAACTCAGTGTGAGAATAAACAGTAAGTTTTTAAATACAAAACTTATCAGACTGGGCAATTTACATACAAGGTGATGAGTGCTAAGACAGATACATGCAGGACTTGGAATAGGAACCAGCGACCAGGGCCCTCAGCCAGGTTGGGGAGCAGAGGCTCTGGGAAATGGTGATATCTGGACCACATCTTAGTTAAATGTGGGGGCTAGGGAGCAGAGAAGGAGGCAGAATAATCAGTTCCAGGAAGAGGGAAGTGTGGGAACATAGAGAGAGGCAGAGAGTGGCATGGACATGGGGTCTACTACCAGCACATAAGGCAAGAGATGAAGTGGGCGAGCTCAGCAGAGGCCAGGGAAAGGACATAAAGAGGTCAGGTAAGTCTGCTATGAGAACCCCAAACGGGACTCAGAGAAGCACTGGGAACTATAGCACAGGGAATGAAAGGCTGTGGAGTCAATGAGCTATTCCGGAAAACACAGGCCCTTTGGTCAGCTTCATTGGGAGGCAGGCCAGCAGTAAAGAACGTAAATGAAATTAGCCCCCAAGGATTTACGCAGAATCAAATTAGTCTCTTAATTAAGAGCAGTTATTTTCAAAGGTCAGCCCCAATGAGTCCTGCTGCTATGATCCCTGCAGTAACAAATATCCAGAGGGATCCTGAGGTCAAGAGTCTATCTTCAGACCCACAGAATTGTGCAAACCTTAGATAAAGTAATCCAGAGGGTGGCCACAGAGGTGAACCTCTCTCAAGACTTCTCCAACCCCTCCAGTCAAACAACCCTTCTGTGATGATGTTTCCCTTTGTGTATGTAAAATCTACTAGATTAAAGCTTATGCTAATTTCTTGGGAAACTCCCTAATCTTCTAGCTGAAACCAGGAAACATTATTGACTTGCCCACAATACATTTTCAAAACCATTATCTCCTCTTAGAATCTGTTTATTTCTGCAAAGGGATTGAGTCTACCCATTTAATGTTGGGTCTTACTGGCTTCAGTTTCAGAAGGCGGCATCTTTTGGCCTGCATTTCTGAAGATACCTCCAATCTGGGACACTAAACCCCAGTCTCCATGTGGTACAGAGGAAGGAATGAGGAACTAGCCTATAGGTATTATCTAATGGACCTCAGGCAAAACATCTATCTTCTCTGGCTCTATTTTTTTTTTTTTAACTTTTGAATAAAAACTCACAAGACCACAATGATTTCTCAAGTGCCTTCCCGTTCTGACATTGCTTTCTGAAATAATTTCCTACTAAGGTGAAAATTACTGATGACAGATAGTTACCCAAATCACAGGGTCTAGGGAAGGAGGCGTGGGGATGAAGGCACTAACACATAAAAGGCAAAGAAGAGCCATTCACAGGTGAGAGGTGGAAGAGAGGCAGGAGAAAAGGGCCTGAGACTCTGGTCCTGGCAGAAAACAGATGGCTCACTCCAACAATATCACTGAGGACAAGGTAAGACAGAGACTACTGACAATGCTGTAGGCAAAGGTTGGGAATCCCAGGCAACCGCAAGAAGCCGAGGAACCATTACCACCACCAGGCCTGAAGGGACGTGGGGGAGAAACCAGAAAAGCTGTGATCTTCAGAAGCAGAGGAACTCAACCAACCACAGACAACTCACAGGGTGGGAGGTGGAGGAATAAGTATTCCACCTCACCCTCCTCCCATTTACTGTCAGTGCCTCCCATGGCTTACAACTAACTGGAAGCCAAAGGGGAAAGGGCCCATCAGTGTAAGCCACCTCCAGGATTACAGAACAGATGAAACAGTAGTTCTAGAAGGGCAAATGGAAAATATCCAATCAACATACTTTGCCTACTACACAGTAAGTACCCCTATTTAGGCAGGTGTATTATGATCATCAGGAGACCACTGCCAGCCTTCTGCAGGGGTGATCAGTGCTGTGATAAGGTAGGGAACAAGTTGGATCAGAACCAGGAATACTGGAGCAAGAATGGACTTGTTCCCTATAGTTTCAGAGAAAGAGTAAATAGGGAAAAGAGGGCAAATAAGGACTGGGAACTCTTAGAAGGCTGAGGGTAATTCCAAGAGGTTGCCTGAAGGCTAAAATCCAGAGAACCACCTGGGAAGTACCACCTCAGGTACTACATAAGATCAATTCCAGTAAGAGGTTACTGCTTGTTTCAACAGGTTTTTGTGGGACTGTGGGCCCCTAATCTCACCATGAGATGTCTTCCTAAGAGCCCAAGGAGCTTTTTCCTCAGGGACTCTGATACTTAGCAGTTCTGAGGGTATAAATACTCTGTACATATACCCTGTGTACAGTGGAGAAAATTCATAATAGAGCAAAATCTCATTCATTCATGAGTGACTGCATTTGAATTTGAGGCATCTCAGACTAGGTTAAGGATTTTTAGCTACTAAACAGAACAAAGTCTGTGAAGTGCTTTAGGGGCAATGATGTACATGTGAACAATAGGCATTCAAATTACAATCCATTTTTCTCTGTTTAGCAGAACCTAAACTAGGCAATGCTTTTCCTTAAAAGAACATTTCTGCATTGTATGAAGCTGAGAAAGTCATGGAAGAATAGCCACACTTTTAAACCTTGTTCATCTGGAAGATTTGTTATAATGAGCATGTATTGCTTTGCATTAAATTATAAATGTAGGGATCCCTGGGTGGCGCAGCGGTTTGGCGCCTGCCTTTGGCCCAGGGCGCGATCCTGGAGACCCGGGATCGAATCCCACGTCGGGCTCCCGGTGCATGGAGCCTGCTTCTCCTTCTGCCTATGTCTCTGCCTCTCTCTCTCTCTCTCTCTCTCTCTCTCTCTCTGTGTGACTATCATAAATAAATAAAAATTAAAAAAAATAAATAAATAAATAAATAATTATAAATGTAGAAAAGCTTAATGTAAATAAATAAGCAATGATTCATTTAAAAAATACAGTCCTACAAATTAAAATATCTAAGAACCTGAATTGGGAAGGCTTGACACTGCATTTGCCTCCATGCATTCATATACCCCGCATATGCCCATTGAATGGGGAGGAAATAGCCAGTTGGGGAAAATTATAACAGCCTGGTCCATCAATCTGGAGCCTTGAGACCTAATTCTTTTCAAACTCCTCACACTAACTTTACTAATTACTTCAGCTCACTGAACTAGTTTCTTGAGAAGTAAAGTAAAATAACAATATTTATATCTCATAGACTATTGCCAGGATTATAGAAGCTACCAGAAGCAAGTGTCTACTATTACTAAATCTTCCTCCCCCCTCTATTAAAAACATAAGAAACTTGAGGCTAGTATTGCTACATATTTTTGAAATATGTAGAGGCATTAAGGTTATATTTCTCCTATTTACATGAAAAAATAATATACTTTAAAAGCTTCCAAAAAAATAAAAATAAAAAAAAAAATAAAAGCTTCCCTATCTCTGGGTCTAAACACTTCCTACAAAGCTTCACTTATCTGAGACAGTCTAAAAGGTAAACAAAGTCTTTAAATAGGCATAGATTTGGGAGTATTATAATCATTTTGGCAATTTCGTTTCTGCTGCATTCTTGTTGTCCCTGGATTAGTTTCCAAAAGAGCACAACAAAAGAAAAAGGTCTCAATCGAGGTAATTTCTGGCATTCCATTTCATTTCCAGACTTTGCACTTGAGAGCAAGGATTGGATTTCAAGGCTTAATGGATGGGTTTGGAGAAAATTCCTTTCATTTCTTAATGAAAGGCTTAAAACATCAGAGTATAGATTGCAGTTATTTAGTAATAACTATACGTTTGAGTTAATTTTTTAAAATAACTTTATTCCAACTGGTGCCGGTTTCTTTATACCCCCTTCCAATCCCTGACAAAGTCAGAGCTCTTCCTAGATTCATAGTTGTTGGGCAGCAATGCCAAAGTCACAAATGGCAGCAAATGACACACTGGCACCATTTTCACAAAGGAGGCAGGACATTCCCAGGGACCAGAAAGAGGGGCAGCCAATTCCTTGCTTCATCTTCTACCCTCGTTAGACTGGATATCAGGAGACCTGGACTCCAGTCCTAGTTAACTCATATGTAAAATAGTTAGACTAACCTTTCCCTAGACCCCCTTGAATGCCATGATTTTATGAATCTTCCCAGATACTCCTCTTAAAAATGCTTAAATAAATTTGTTTAGTTATGGAAATGTTTGCACAAGAAGTGTATTTCCATAAATATTATGTGAACTTACTTTTCTAAAAAGAAATGATAAAATAACAGCATCAGAAAAATGCTCTTTGAGTAGTATAGTAATTCCCTATGTCTGCTGTAAAAAAAAAAAAAAAAAATCACCACAATTTGGTAGCTTATAATGCCACAAATTTATTCTTTCACAGTTCTGGAGGTCAGAAATGTGGAATCAGTTTCATGAGCTGAAGTCCAGCTGTTGGCAGGGCTAGTTATGTCTTCAGGCTCTGAGGGGAGAATCTATGTCCTTGCCTTGTTCATTTTCTAGTCGCCACCTGCCTTCCTTGGCTCTTGGCCACTTCCTCCACCTTCAAAGCATATTGCTCCAGTCACTGCTTTCAGCACCACCATCTCTCCTCTATCATACCTCCCCATGCCTCCCTCCTGGACAGACCCTAGTGATTCCATGATTGGGCCCACGGGGAGATTCCAAGGTACTCTTATCTCCCATCTCAAAATCCCTAACTCAATTGCATTTGCAAAGTCTCTTTTGCCATTTAAGGATTATATGGCACAGTAGCAGTTTAGGATGTGAACTTGGGATGTTATAACTCAACCTATCACAGCTAGATATTTGTGATCGTCATTTTTTAAAACATTAAGCTGTCCCCTGATGTAATGCATTTGGAATTTTGTGTACAGTGGACCAAAGGCCAACGGCCGAACCTGCTCTTTTTCTTTTCCTTCCCTGGGCTCCATCTCAAGCAGAGGTGAGGCAGGGAGTGACTTGGAGAAAAAGGAGTCTACAGGTTCAACTAAAGTTTCACTGTGCATGTGGAGGCCTTCTCAGTGGGGTCTCCCTAACATATATGCTCTACCGAAAACTGGTACCTGTCACTGATCCTCAAATATAGAAAAGGATGAAACATTTGATGAAGAAGACATAGCTCAAAACATATCAATCTGTGTTCACTCTGAAACTCTAAATCAGGTAGAACTTTTCTTTCTGACTTTTAGAGAAAACACAATCCAAATAGGTAGTCAACTCAAGGGCCTTCTCCTTCCTGAACTCTGTGGACTCTGGGTGGAAATAAATTTTTAAAAATCAGTGCTAAAAGCCAGGACAAGGTTTATAACATGGCATGATAATGATCCCAGAAATCAGTCTAGATACTCATAGTGGTTCTTGAAAATGAATTGAATGGTGTTTCAACCTCATTGATAATTATGTCTTTAAAGGGGATAGCTTTTAATGTACTTTATCCCTTTAGTAAGCAATTACCTTAATTGACAAATGCTATTTCTGTATGAATGGAAATGACCCATATTTACTTCAGAAAAAAAAAAAATCACTTAGGCAAAATGAAAGCCTCTCCCTGATAGTTTCACAACATGGCTGCATAGTACTTCACTGTATACGCTAAGTTTAGGTAATCCATACTCAGTGGATTCTCATTATTCATGGTATTTACGTTCTATAGAGCCTCCACAAACACTGAAGAGCAAATGTTGAATCATTGTTCCTAGGGAAAATACCGAGTAGGGTTCCTGCAAGCCTCTGGTAAAAATTTTTCATCAGCCAATCAATACATAATCTTATTTTATATGTTTCTGTTTAAAGACACTTTATTTAATATATATTGTTAATTCATTATCATTGACTCACTAGCCAACAGTACTAGAATTCCTGCTCGATGAAGCTTATCTAACACCCATATTTTCTCCCTTAGGTACATCCTTCCTGCTTAGGAGCACTAGACAGCCCTTCAGAACTATGCTTCAAGGCCATTTTAAACAGCAAAATCACCACCATAAACACAAAAATCCAGAAAACGGGGCACTAAATAGACCACAAAAATTATATTTGTGTATAGTATGAGAAGTGAAACAGGAAGGCAGAGTTTCTCTTTGATGACCTTAGCTATGAACATGCTTGTCAAGCGACTCAAATTTTTCACCTCTCTGCTCATGTCCATGAATAACTGTGAAAGTTCCTTTAGTATTGATTTGGGAGTTACAAATAAATTTTAGCAAGGAGGTAAATTCCCAAATATGGAATCCATGAATGATGAGAATAGACTGTACTATATTTTGTAGGAAACACCTCTAACTTCTTTATCCCTTAGTCACCTCTAAGTCACTCACCAATCCAATGTGAGCTTTCCTAATGTCCAGCAACACTGACCCTATTTTACCACATATTATTGCCTATCAGTCATGTGGTAAAATTCCTAGCTGCCACAGAGGAAGCACTCAATTAATGTTTGTTAAATAAAACAAACCAGTCTGGCTAACTCTACAGGAAGATTTACTCATTCCTCCCCCAAAATCAGTGTTATAAAACAGTTCTATGTTATTTCCAATACCCAAAGTACCAAACACCATCATTAATTTAAAAGAATGGTAGCGTAGAATGAAGAAATAAAATATATCTGATGGAGGATATGACATCTGCCTCCAATTCCTCAATTTATTCAGGATCTACCCTGGGTACAGTCTTACCCTGTAACAGGCACATACTCAACTAAGAAAGCCCCTGTCATTACTCACGGGATAGTCAAAGGAGAAGAAAGTGTGACATTAAAGAGAGGAGAAGCCAGAGCAAAGCAAAAGTAGTCAAATCACTAGTTCCCAGCCACAAGGACAATAAAAGCAGCATTGTCCAAGCAGTGACACCCGTTTGGGGCAATATTTCTCCAATTGTGCGTCTGAAGAGCCTGCTTGATAAAATATGCAGATTTCATGTTCTATACCTGACCAAAGTAAACAAAATCTCTAAGGGCAGATCCAGAAAGCTGAAGTCTGAACAAGCTCCCTGCTGATGCTTATGTAAACCTACGTTTAGGAGTCACTGCTCATTTAGAGAGAGGCTGGGAGGTCTTGGTTGTTCAGAAATCTTGATTTATAAGCCCAATCTATTTAACCAAGGAACACTGAGCTGAGTTTCTATCCTCTCATCTGTAAATATGAAGATAATACAATTTTTTACAGAGTTGTTCTACCATGACATTATAGACATTTTGGGCTGGAAAAGTGTTTTTAGTGAGGGTTGGCCTGTGTGTAGTAGGATGTTTGGCGGCATCCTTGGCTTCTACCCACTAGATGCCAATAGCAACCCCCCAGTAGTGATAATCAAAATTGTTTCCAGACATTGACACGTATCCCCTAGGGTGGGAATGGCAAAGTCATTACTGCTTGAAATCCACTGGTTTAAAGTACTGTTGGACCTAATAAATGTGACAGGGCCTGACATCTGAAAGGCTATTGATAAATGTTTACTTTCTCCTCTCTCACTCACAGTGAATCTTCTGAGAAGAGAGGCTCTGAAAGTTTTTAAGAAGATCCTTGATGTTCTTTGTTATTTCTGATACCTCCTTTGTTTCTCATTAGAGACGTTCTAAATCCTGGCTTTGAAGTCAGCTAAAATGAGTGGGCGATTAGACTACAAAGTTAACTTGATTCTGTTCTTAATATCACAGATTTTCAGAAGCAACTGGTTAAGTCTTACCTTTAGAATTCTTGCACATCACATGGAGAGGGGCATGTAGGGAGGTTAGAGTTCGGAACCCTTACAACACTGAGAATTTTGATAACGGGGTTTTCATAGGCCAGTTCCACAGCTCTCTAGTAAAAGCACTCAAAGATTGCAGTGCATGGCCCTGCCCTTGGACTTTTCATCCAAAGCAAGATTTTCCATTCGTGAAACAGAGGTTGGACTAAAGTCTCAAGTTCCTCTAAAATCCCATACACTTTTAAAAATTCTATGATTCCAATTAACTACTAATACTTTGTTGCTCTATCTAGCTGCTAATTTGTACATAATTTCATACTTTTAGGATTGATAGTTAATCAGATAACTATAATACTTTAACATTTACTCAATAAACATTTCATTAAAGTAACGGATCTTGAGTGTCTACTTTGTGAAAAGCTCCAGTCTTCCCACCAACACCAAAAAAAGATAATACATGGTTTCTGACCTGGAGAAGAGGCAGATGCATAGACCAAAAGCTAAATAACAACCAAAATGAAATATGTGCTCTGTGTAAATGCAGTAAGAATAAATCTGAATTCAGAAAAAGATAAACAAAAGTTCAATTACTAGAAATGCATTATGTTTGAAAGAAAGGAATAGCTGAATACAAAGCAGTTAGGGAAGAAGGAAAAAGATTTTCACTTGGCCTTCCAGACTCAGCAACAAACAAGACAAAGGTGAATTCAAGGCATGCTGGAAACTGCAAGTTACAACATTCCCATCACTGTCTCCACAAGAGGAGACATCTCCCTTTGAAGTAGCCATTCTGAGTGATGAAAGAGAAGATACACTGAATAATCAGAAATGGCAATTTGCTAGAAGAGGTTTCATCAAACTGATGCCTCAATGACCTCTTTGGCCGCTGCTTGTCTTTAAAAAAAAAAAAAAAAAAGGTAATTCCAGGGCCATGACAAACTTGGATATGTCACTTTCTTGAATAGATTGACCAAATCAGTATTGTGGCAATCTCTTGATCTGCCTCAAAATAATACAGGGAAAAAAATTGAAAGATAGCCTCCAAGTATGTGTTAAAAGCTACTCTCTGTTTTGCTTTCAACTCCCAACATATTCTTTCTCCTTTAAAACCTGTCTTGCAAAAAAAAAAAAAAAAAAACCTGTCTTGCTTTCATAATGATCAACAGTGCTGTTTGGGGAGAAATATGTCAGCAATACCATGATGGGGTGTGGCCTTATCTGTCAGGAGCTCCATATCTGTGTGTATGAAAATATAAGGCACAGATCCATGTCTGCCAGAAGCTTATAGTGAATTATTTGCGGTTGAACACACACTGTGTCCAAGAAAAGAGCTGTGCTCATTTCGGTTAACTTGACATCTATTTAGAGTAATAACAGACATAGCAAAAACAAGGTTCTGACAAGGGCTAGGAACCTACTGATGATAGTTCTGTCTCATCTCAAGTCAAATTCCCATTACATCAGCCTTAAGATAAGACCTGCTTCAATTTCTTCACATTGAATGGACAGGCAGCTAGTGGGGAGGGAGGTGGGGGGTGGTTCTTACTACCTATGTTCCTATAAAGGAGGTATATTTAACAAATGCAGTGCTATAGACTTAATGTTTGTGTCTCCCCAAAATTCACATGTTGAAACCTAACCTCCCCCAATACGGGAGGGGACCTCTGGGAGGTAGTTAGATTATAAGGTTGAAGTCCTCATGAATAGGATTAATGCTTTATAAAAGAGACCCCAGAAAGCTCCCTCACCACTTCTGCCATGTGAGGACATGGAGAAAAGATGTCTATCAATGAACAAGAAGAGGAACCTCACCAGATGCTGAATCTCATGACACCTGGGTCTTGTGGACTTCTCAGTATTCAGAACAGTGAAAAATAAATTTCTGTTGTTTATAAGCCCCCCAGTTATGGTATTCTGTTATAGTAACCCAAAAAGACTATCATCTACAGGAGTTCTGTTTAGGTATCCTCTACCCTAAAATTCCAAGTCACAAAGGTAAGTACATGTTGAAGGCAGTGGGGCTCTTCCCCTCACTGTTTTGTGGTTGTTGTTCTTACATCATCATCAGAGATAATGTAAACTGTGCATCCACCATGTGTCAGGCACATTTCTAAACATTTTGCATGTATTAATTCATTAAAATAGTTTCTGTTGGAACTTCACAGGCCTACATACACATGGCATATCTCCGATCCCAATGAACTCTCTCTTTTCTTTCTTTCTTTCTTTCTTTCTTTCTTTCTTTCTTTCTTTCAGTTGAAGCATAGTTGACACACAATGTTACTTTATTTTCAGGTGTACGACTCTTTCTTTTCCTAATCAAATCACTGTTATTATAATTCCCTAGGAGGTTGAAGTCTGGATACCATGCCAGTGCACAGGTCTTCTCATGGATCTTTTTTATAAAGGAATATGAGTTAAAGCCAAAAAGATAAGTTTACATTTTACCAATATTTCAAAATACTGATTGGTTTTATTTTATTTGACCATCTTAACAATTCATTCAGTCATTAATTTGGAAAAACTGCTTTTGTGCTCTATAGACAAATGCCCTACAGTACTATCCTCCCCCAAAGAATTCACTTCTTTCTCATAGGAACAGATCAAAATCAGAAAGCCAAATAACTACACATCACCTGAAGGTACATCAAGCTAAGGGGCAGTAGACAGAGATGATCATCTCTGGAGAGATAATTACTCACAAGAGCAAGGTTGTTCTTCAGCTAGGAAATTCACATGAGCTACTGCTCTTAAAAACTAAAATCCTCAAACTAAGAGAACTCATTTGTCACTTGCTACTGATTCCCCACTGCTAAACTAGATTACTCTGAATGACAGTCTCAAGAGGAATTTGGAGATTCAACTGGAAAACCAATCAATCAACAAATAATGTTACCACTGAGTGACAGAAGGTGGGGTACATAAAAATTTTTAAAAATTGTCCTTGTCCTCAAGAAAATTTCAATATAGCTGAAAGAAGTTAAGATAATTCAATATTGCTAAGATATTTTAGCAGCAAGCTGTTTACCTCAGAGAATGGCAAAAGCATCCCAAATGAATGCTGGCTTATCAATTTCCCACACTTTCTTTAATTTTCTTCTTTGTTTGGGTTCTTCCAAAAGAGGACCTGAGACAAAGTCAGAGAGTCATGGAAAAGGTATTCATTTGGAAAAGGGCCTGAAAATCGTGAGCGAGTGGGAGGGAAGAGTGAGACAAGGACAGAGGAAAGGTCAATATGAGTGTGTGTTATAAAGATCACAGTCAACTGAGGCTGTATGCCAGTGGGACCTCTAAGAAGCAAAGAGAATGCCTTCCAGGAAGTTCATCCGAAAGGCAGAAGTCTTGCGTTATTGTGTGAAAGTTGTCAGGAGACATGAACCCCCACACTTGTAGGCTGCAGATATGCCTGGGGTCAAGTTGACCTCAATGGTCTGAGAAGGTAGAAAGTAAAATGAAGTCAGGAGGTTAAGGTGGACGCCATTAGTGTGAGTCTGAGCTTCTATGGAACTACCACCCAATCAACCTGCAGTGGAAGTAACTGAAATCAGAGGTGGGCATCAACAGCACCTGCTACCCAATCCTGCTTTAAAAATGTATGAATTCTCTGCTCATCTACCACTCTTCACTCTCAACTCTTTCCCTGTTTCAATCCTTCCTTGTCCAACCTTCTCTATGTATCTGAAATAAGCTACATTTTCTGCCTGACTTCTGAGCTTTTCCACTTTGAAATTCTTTCTCATGCCTATGCCATTTTAAATATTTATTCAATTAATAAAATACTGATGTGATAGGCTCCCTGGGAGAAATAAAGATGATGGCAATGACAATAATGATGGTAAGGAGGAAAAGGACAATGATAAAAATAACTAATTATTAAGATATTATTATATGAGGGACGCCTGGGTGGCTCAGCGGTTAAGTGTCTGCCTTCGGCTCAGGGCGTGATTCGGGAGTTCTGAAATCAAGTCCCACATCGGGCTCCCTGCATGGAGCCTGCTTCTCCCTCTGCCTATGTCTCTCTCTCTCTTTCTGTGTCTCTCATGAATAAATAAATAAAATCCTTTAAAAATAAAAGATCTTATTATATGAAAGCCCTTGAATACAAATATTAAATGGAGGACTCAGGATTTGAACCCAGGCAATCAGACTTCAAAGGCCCAGACTAGCTTTGCAGGAAAGGCAGCATGGAAGGAGAGAGAGTTCAGGAATAAGTATGGTTATCAAGATAAAAACAGTGAGTCGCCTGTAGAAGCAAAAGGACAAGGGGAACTTTTGCAAACTTTCAATGACCTTCGCCTAAAGTATTCAGTACATACTATCCCTGGAATCTCACCCCCATTTCTGCTCCACTTTGTCCCAATCACCCCCACTCCACTCTTTGTTCATCATACCCTCCTTATTACAAATACTCATTTTTTAAACTTCAGTTCAAAAGGTCTATAAAGAACAACACTTGTGGATTTCCATGATTTTCATTTAAATTCTACAGAGGGAAAAGAATCTCATTCAAGCCCTGAGAATTGGAGTTTCCAAAGTCCCTCATATAATAAAGAGATCATTATTCCAAATTCTTCATATAACTTTTTCTTCTCCTCTACTGCTTCTGAGGAACAGAGAATATCTAAAATGTTGGAATGAAAGCAATATGCAACCACTGCCAGTAATACTATAAAATATATGCTCACAGATACCATTAAGTTAGAGTTAGAGAACCCAATTTAGGAACCAATCCTCTAAATTTAGCTCAGATTTTTAACTTCGAACACCAAGATAATGGATGAAAATTAAAAGTATAATAAGAGTACATACTGATTATTCTAAAGTATATAATTATTTAATCTTTCTACAGACTTCTAACAAGGTTTTACATACTGAAGACTAAAAACAAATCATGGGTTCAGAAAACTTTCATTATTTATTCAATAAATTTACGGAGTTTATACAATGTTTTAAAATAGATGTTTTACTGCCCTGTATACTAGAGATACTATGATCAATAAGACATGATTGTTGGGATCCCTGGGTGGCGCAGCGGTTTGGCGCCTGCCTTTGGCCCAGGGCGCGATCCTGGAGATCCAGGATCGAATCCCACGTTGGGCTCCCGGTGCATGGAGCCTGCTTCTCCCTCTGCCTGTGTCTCTGCCTCTCTCTCCCTCTGCCTGTGCATGGAGCCTGCTTCTCCCTCTGCCTGTGTCTCTGCCTCTCTCTCCTTCTGCCTGTGCATGGAGCCTGCTTCTCCCTCTGCCTGTGTCTCTCCTCTCTCTCTCTCTCTCTCTGTGACTATCATAAATAAATTAAAAAATTAAAAAAAAATTAAGGGTCTAAAAAAAAAAGACATGATTGTTAAAAATCATATAAAAGGAACTGGCCTTGAGATGTTAAAAATAAATAAATAAAAGTAAATGAGACTTTTCCTAGATGAAAATAATGCATAGATTCCCCAGGACCCTGCGGTAGGAACTATTTGCTTTTAACATTTCTAAATGTTACTTTAACATATTTTAACATTTTTATAAATTTTCTAATTCACCAAATAACACTAACTCCCCTGAGTAATAAAATGCCAAACAGATCTTCAGAAGCTAGGTGATAAGACAGACACTGAGTAGATAAGAAATAATGAGGGAGACTAATTTAGTGCATTTGGGAAAATTCAACCCAAATTATATGTGGAAGACGACATGTGTTAAGACCTACAAAAGCAACCTGACAGTCACTGCACACTGTTCCTCGTGTTAGTCAGCTTGGACTGCATAACAAAATGCCACAGACTGAGAGGCTTTAACAGAAATTTATTTCTCAGAGTTCTGAAGTCTGGGAAGTTCAAGATTAAAGTGTCAGCTGACTTGACTTCTGGCAAGAGCTCCCTTCCCGGCTTACAGATGGCTGTGTTTCCACTTCCTCTCTTCAGTGTGTGCATGCCATGTGCAGAAAGCTCTCCAGTCTTTCTTCTTCTTCTTAGAAGGGCTCTGATCCCATCAGATCAGGGCTACTCTTACACCTCATTCAATCTTAATTACTTCCATAAAGGCTCCTTCTCCAAAAACAGTCAGCTTGGAGGACACTGCTTAGTCCACAACACCTCCCAAAGCTGTCAACCTAGTACACCGCTACAGACCAAAAACACAAGAATAATGAACACTGACTCAACCATTAAAATAATATTTGTTAGACAAATATTCTTCGCCAGGCACCACGTTGTGCCCTGGGAAGGAAGGAAGGAAGGGAGGATGGAAGGATGGAAGGATGGAGAAAAGTGGGGAGGAAGGGGTTAAGGACCCTGCCTTCACAAAAGCTCGCTCCAGTAGATTACAAGAAACAATAAATAAACAACTAAGTAAAAAAATAACCAACAAGTGAGGGTGGGAAGGTAGTTGAGAGAGGTGATCTATTCGGACAGCATGGACAATAATGGCCCCTCTGAAGAAATGATTTTACATTCAGACCTGAAGGGGAGGGAGCCAGTGAGGTTTCTATAGAGTGTCCCAAGGACAGAGCATAGACAGGGCAAATGCTTGGACTAGTGGCAGCAAGCAGGGACCATGGAGGAAAAGCTGTAGTGGGCCACAGCCAAACAGTATGAAGTACAGTCTGAGATGCAGACCAGGGCAGAGTTTGCATTTAGACTAACTTTGACAGATGAGCACCAAGGGCACTAAACAGGGAAGAGGTCTGATCTGGCCACACTGCAGTCAGATGGGCTTTTCTATGGCAGGAAAGGAGGTAGTTGGACAACAGCAGAAATAGCAGAACCAAGTTAGAAGGCTAGTGTATCCACTTAGGGAAAAGATGATGGATTTCTGGAATAGGATTGAGGTAATGAAGTTAGAGAAAAGAACTTAAGGTCTATTTCAGGGAGTCTTTAGGAAGACTATTTTAGGGAAACTTTTGGCTTACGCTAAAAATTATGAGATGGGGGAAGTGGAAGAAATAGGTTGGGAAGAGGGTGCAGAATTTGTGAATTTGTGAAGTAGGATGAGCCATTAGACACGCAAATGGAGAGGTAAAAAAGAGATCTGCCATCTGCACCAGCCATGGAGGTATATTATAGCTCAGTCTTCAGAAAGTGGTGACCCTAGTATCTTCTGTAGTCTACCCTTGGGCTTTTTTATAGCAAGTAGCATGGTAATGTTAATCGGAGCAAGGTACATCTTAGGTATCCCATAAATGATACCAACTCATGGATTCCAAAGATGCGAGCTCTTTGCCTAATGGGAGAATCTAGCGATTGTCTTTTAATGTGACGACACTATTCATAGACTCTGATTTTATTTATAAGTCACTTGCTGCATGACCCTCCAAGTAGACCTGTGGCTTGAAATAATAGTCCCCTGGGCTCTCTCCCAAGAAATGCTTAGGCAGAAGGTGGGACACCTGCAAACTCTGGGGACAAAATTTGATTAATTCCTTCTCCAAAGAGCAAATGTCAGCTAGCTCAGTTTTCTGCCTATAACCACTCCTCACCTTTGTAAATGAGGTCTATGAATCATCATCCTTCCCAAAGGCAAAGTAAGGGTAGGTGATGCCATCCCTTGCTGACCAGGTGATCAGGAAAGCAAGACGAAGGGCTACCTCCCATCTCATCACTCCATATATGCCCCCTCTAAAACACCACATTCAGTTAATGGATTCATTTCTCTAGTAGAGGAACACAGTGAAGACACACAAGTAGTTTTGCAGCTCCATTTGGATCTCCAACACCAAGAAGGGAAGCTGAACTTAGAATGTGCCTTTCCAGCTCTCTATTCCAATTTCTGTTTATAGGCTGACCATAGTTGCTCTTTAAGTGCACCAGTATTTTCATTTGTGCACTCATCCATTCAAAAATATTTAAGTGCTTTGGAAGACACTAAAATAAAAAGATCAGATTTTAGGCTCAAAGATTTGGAGAGAAGTTCAGTTACATATATTATTGTAGTACAAGTTGGCATAAAATATACAGATAAAAACTCTGCACCCCTGGGAGACAGCCACCAAACTAAGATCGTCTTGTTATTTATATATTTAGTTGTCACTGGAAAAAAACAATTAATCAGAACACAGTTTTGATATAGGGAAATCACCAAAGAATAGGATGACGACACAGTTTGTGTAATTTGTGTCACTTTGCATATTGCTGCTCTGGTCTGCTGATAAGCTTGGGATAGGAAAAAAATAAGTTTATCTTTAAAAACTACCCCTCTATAAAGAGACAGGGCAAGAGCCCAAGTGGATCCTGACGTGGCAAATACTAATGAGCCTCATGTGATTCAAACCTAGTACACTGGCTCCAAATTAATATCGACTTCCACATAGTTCACAAGTGACAAGTTTTATGATAGAGTACTTCAGCAAAAATGCTATTGAATATATGTGAAGCCTTCAACAGATGGCATTTATAATAGATATCCCTGATAACTGATCACCATTTAGTATTCTCTGGCCCAGGCTTATATAAAGGTTTCATGATTCTGGGAGGGGGAGGGAAAAAAAGCATAAGCAAGATCTTAATTTCCCAAGCAGTCTGTCAAACAGCTGTTTCTCACCACTCTATAAAACCAGCCATTCATCAAAGCTGCTCTTTTATGAAAGATTAAATTAAATATATCTTTGAATCTTCTGCAAGTTGAACCCATAGGTTACTAATTTCCTGACCTATTGATTTTGAAAACCCCAAGTTTCCAAAGTTACTGAAGAGCTGCAGGTCTTACATGTATCACCTTTTCCAATAGGCAGCTATAGAAAGTTCAACTTTGGGGGTAAGACCCTTTTGAAGCAACTAGGATCAGCAGGTGTACAGGACAGGGTCAGCAAAGAGGACAACCTCAAAAGGAAACGACAAAAATATTTTTGATTAGAAAATATCCAATTAAACCTCGACTTGAAATGTGGGCCATAGGATAGACAAGGGAATTCACGAATAAAGACATGGAAACAGGGATCCCTGGATGGCACAGCAGTTTAGCACCTGCCTTTGGCCCAGGACGCGATCCTGGAAACCCGGGATCGAATCCCACGTGGGGCTCCTGGTGCATGGAGCCTGCTTCTCCCTCTGCCTATGTCTCTGCCTCTCTCTCTCTCTCTGTGTGTGTGTGTGTGTGTGTGTGTGTGACTATCATAAATAAATTTTTAAAAAAATTTAAAAAAAGATTAAAAAAAAAAAGCTAGCAATCAAGTTCCAACCTATAAACCTTGGCACATACAATTCCATCAGATTCTGCAAGGCAATAATCTTGATAAATCAAGTTTACTTTAACAAAGCTCCAGCCAATAAAGCAGCTGTATACTATAAACTACTTTGATCAGTTGACCGTGTTTCACTTTTACTTGCACTCTGCTAAATGACACTTATTATTATTATTATTTTTTTAATGACACTTATTGACACAGAACCTGCCTCAGGCCTACACAAGATATGCCAAGAGCTCTGCAAATAATTGTTACTCAACTGATGTGCAGGGTTAACACACAGTACTGGTCTGGCTAACACACTTGGAAAAATGATAATTCTTTTAGAAGCAACATGGTAAGACAGTCCTGGGAATGAATGCTCAGGCACCACTGACAAGCTATATAATCCAAAAGAAATTACTTGACCTCTGTTTGCTGAAAATGAAGATGCGATGGCTTTTGACATGAATTTGGTGAGCCTGAACTACAAGAATGCGAGGGAAGGCAAAGCCATTTGTAGCACACACAGACCTTTTCCCAACTGCATAATCAAACACTAATCTGGGTGCTATTGTCAGGGGATTGTGCAGATGTATTTCAAGTCCCAAATAAATTGACTTTAAGCTAGGGACATCATCCTCGGTGGGCCTGGCCTAATCATTCCCTTAAAAGAGTCTGGGTTCTTCCTGGCCAATTAGACTCTAAATACCAGCTAGACCTACAACCACTCTCCCTGAGTTCTCAGGATTTCTCCCTTCCTGACTTCCTGTGGATAACAGCTTCAGCCTAACCCCAAGGGTTCCAGACTGCCCACGATCTTCCCCTCCTGACTGCCCATCCTATGGACACAGACTTGTTTAGCCAGCCTCACAATCATGTAAGCCAATTCATCGGAATAAATGTCTTAATATTATCTCCCACTGGTTCTGTTTCTCCAGTCACCCCTGACTGACAAAGGGGGTAACTATCTGTACTTCACAGGTTTGCTATGAGAATTAAATGTGATAGTTTAAAGTGCCTAGAGAAATTCTTCTCAAACTCTACTGTGAGCACAAATTACCTGGGATGTAGATTGTGATTTAGCAGGTCTGTGGTACAGCCCAAGAACCTGCATTTCTAACAACCCCTCAGTTGGTGTTACCATCACTAGTCAATGGACATAGTTTGACACTAAGAGACGTCCTAGATCATAATACACACTAAATAAACACTAGTTTGCTTTCCCCACACTCTCTCTTTGCTCTTCCAATTTCCAGGTTCTGTTGGTTTGTTTTAACCCTTTCTTTAAAAAGATTGTATTTATTTATTTGAGAGAGAGACCAAATAAGAGAGCACAAGTAGTGGAAAGGGAGAAACAGTCTCCCTGCTGAGCAGGGAGCCTGATGTAGGGCTCAATCATAGGACCCTGGGATCATGACCTGGGCCAAAGGCAGTCAGTCACTCAACTGACTAAGCCATCCAGGCACGCCTATTTTTACCCTTTTAAAAAAGATTTTATTTATTTAGAGAGAGAGCAGGTGCTAATGTGGGGGAGGGCAGCAGGAGAGAGAGAATCTCAAGCAGACTCCATGATGAGCGTGGAGCCTGACACAGGGATCCATCTCACAACCCTGAGATCATGACCTGAGCTGAAAGCAAGAGTCGGACACGCAACTGACTGAACCACCCAGGTGCCCCTGTTTTTACTTTTTAATTAATTAATGCATTTGAAAAATGTAATGCACCGACCACTTTCTAGACCTCTGGATGGGTATAATATAAAAAGCCACATGAAGAGTGAAAAAAAAAAAAAAAAAAAAAAGATACCAAGTGATAATGCTCTCCCATAGCCCATGCCCAGAACTAAAGACTACTCACAGAAGCCTGCCCTGTTCTGACCTAAATGGTAGAAAATTTACTCAACAGAAAAATTACAGAGATCATTTAACAGTAGATTAAGGTAAGGTTACTATTTACAGGGTCCAAACTAGAATGTAGGCAAATACCAGTCAAATACCAACAGAGAAACAATGCAATGTGTTCTCTGGAATCAGCAAGCACATTCCTGACCAGTACTGCTGGAAGATGGACCTTTCATCTGAATGTGGAATGATTTTAGGGGGAAGCCAAAACAACTCCTGTGCAGAGACCATCGGGTCCCACTCTCCCTCATCTTGGTGACTGTTAATATTCTATGATAACAGCTTTGTTCTCATGGTTTAAGGCTTTGCTCCCGGGGGGAAAAGTAACCCCAGGGGGAAAACAAGAGATGTGAAGCTCCTGTGTCCACACCACTTCGTTCACTCTACCACTCTCATCAGCCCATGAATGGCACACCACTCTCTCCTGGTTTCCCTCCTATCTCCAGCTGCTCTTTCGAAGTCTCCTTTTCCAGCTCCTCTTCTGTGCAACTCTCCCAGTCTGAGTCCCTGTGTTTCTCACTTCTCATCTATTTCCAAGCTTCTAATTGCTCGTGGCAGGTCCCAAGTCATCTCCACACCGAGCACCAGGTTCATATGCTTTCTGGGAATTTTAATTCAGACGTCTGTAAGTATCTCAGGCTCAAGGTGACCCAAATCAAATTTATCGTCAATCTCTCTAAACCTCCTCTCCTCCTGCATTCTTTTTTTTGCTGAATAGCATCATCATCTACCCAGAGGGAAAGAGTTGAGACCAGGGAGGGGGTCTACCCTTCTAATTTGCCAGATTACCTCCTACTCATCCTCCCAGATCCAATGTTGCCTCTGTCAGGAACTGTTTAACTTACCTGAGTCTGAGTCAAGCCCTACTCCTGTGTGCTCCCGATACACAGCCCCACGTGGCACTTACTGTGGTACCATGATTAGAAAACAACAATGACCTGGTGGCCTTGTCATACATTCTCACAGCACCCTGACCTTTTACTTTATAGCCATTCTTAAGAATATAATTCTACAGTCATTTGTATAGTTATTAAATGTATGTCTCCCCTACTAAACTGAAGATTTCATAATATTAAGAAATATCTTGTTCAACACATGCACCAAAGATCTCAGTGCCTGAAACACTATGCTCAACTAGCTATTGAATGAATTTCCCTATGTATCTCCTCCACTAGGCCGAGGACCCCTTAAGAATAGGAACTTTTATTCCTATATCCCCAAGTGCCTAGCACATAATAAGCACTTGATAAATATTGGGTGGTCAAATAAGTTAATATAAATACAGTAGTATCACCAGTAGTTAAAAGAGTGAGCTTCATATACAAGAGTGTTTGTTAATCAAATCTTTTCAGCCACATCTATCCACAGACCTGCCAACTGCACATCATCCTGGCACTAGCCACCGTGCCTCCCTGGGGTAGCTATGTTTACAGGACTGCCAAAAATGACAATTCTACCCATTTGTCTCACAAGTGGCTGCTAGTTAGGCATCTCCAATGCCTAGAGACAAAGAAAAGGTGTCTCTTAATAGCAACAGGCTTTATTCCACCCCTAGATGAAAGTAAATTCCTTAAAATAAGTTACTTGGATAAAAGGAAGATCTGGACTCTCTCCTTATTTACCTTCTTTGGATTTCTGTACACACAACACGTTCAAAGTTTATAGAGATGTCACTTGAAATACAGTTTCTAGAGCAGGGCAAGAATAGCTTTTCAAAGCTCCACATTATAGGCAGTTTTATGCAACTAAGATTTTTAATGAAACACTTCCCGCTCATTCAGGGAAATTCCACTTTCTGTCATCCAAAGCCTGGGGAGATTGTGAGCAATGTTTCAGAATAACACACCTCACTACCTGCTGGCACTTGATATTAAAAAGAAGAGGCCACCACAGGTGCTTTTTCTATGGAGAGCCAGATGTCAAGAGAAGGCCCCCAAGGCTGAAAGAATGAGAAGAATGCAAATAACCCAAGGCAGCCTGAACTGATGATACACTTCCAGACAGTGTGAACAACTGTATTTTTCCACCTCTGTCCTGTGTCCTGATTCTAAGTTACATTCTCAAGAAGTTTTCCCTTGCTATGTTCACAACTGGAAAACCAGAACCAGAATTTTTAAAAGAATACCTCACCATATTTTTACACACTTTTCAGAGAAATGCTTGGCCTCGTTTGGTAGATGGGAAAAGCAAGCTACAGGAAAGTGTCTTGAAGATCAAATCCTGAGCACTTCCCATGGAAATATGCAATCAGTGCTGTGAGCTCTACTCTTCTCAGACATTCATGTACCCGCAGTCATTAAGGGATGGGAACTTTTAATGAGCACCTACTGTATACCATACCCTATGAAGGTACTCCACATAAAGTATCTTATTTAAGCCCCCAAATAATTCCCCCCAAATTCATGTGGACCTGGAACCTTGAAGTGTGACCTCATCTGGAAATAGGGCCGCGGCAGATGTAATTAGTGTTACATTAAGATGAGGTCATACTGAATGACGTTGAACCCTAAGTCCAATGACTGGTGTCCTTATAAGAAGAGGTGAGGACACAAAAACACACAGGGAGAAGACAACCATGGGAAGACGGAGTCAGGGATTAAAGTTATACTGCCACCAACCAAGAATACCTGGTGCCTGGAAGTTGGAAGAGGCAAGGAAGACTCCCTCAGAACTTTCAGAGGGAGTGTGGCCCTGCCAATACCTTGATTTCAGACTTCTGGCCTCCAAAAATGTGAGAGAATGCATTTCTATTGTCTTAAGCCACCCAGTCGTGGAAATTTGTTATAGCAGCCCTAGAAAAAATATAAATCCTTGGTATCATTATTGCCATTTTACTGATGCAGAAATGGAGGATCAAGGACCTTGGGTCACTTTCATACAGGAAGTAACAAAGTATGCTCCATCCAATACCCATCTATGTGGGGGGAAAGGTTAAAAAGTTAGGAAGGTACCCCAAAGGAAGAAGGTGTAAAGGAGAGAGAGAATGCTGAATTCCTTAACCTTTAGTGAAAGCGGACCAGGAGTTAGAGGTGCTTGAACCATGATCTCAAGTACAGTCATTCCTGGAGAGCCCCTCCCAAAGCACACAACGCACAGTGGTGATTTAAGACTCAAAAGTTCCCAACTGTCCTCACCTATGAATGGCTGTTTGTTTTTGCTTTGACTCAAAGAACAACTTTAACAATGAAATTAAGTACAACAAGTGAATGCTAAGTATAAGCCAGTATCCCCAATCACTTGGTGGCTCTTGTCTCTGGTGGCTCATGATCTGCCATGGCCATAGTCAACTTTTAAGATTTCACTATGGGTTACTGACAGTGTTTATTTCTTCCTTTTATAAGTTTAAAAATATTTCAAATACACTGAAAAGTATGTAGAATAATATAAACAACCAGGTACCACAACTTAGCTTCAACAATTTTTAACATTTAGACATTAATTTTTTCCTTATTTTTAATTTTAAACCAAGTCTCTTTTGATGAGTATAAAAAAATGTCATATGACTCTTTACCTTCCCTTTACTTTGAGGTTCTAACCTATTCTCACTATGGAGGTGTGTAATCTCTGACTAACAAATGTTAGAACAGGCATAACGAATTTTGGTTTCAGCAAAGCATGATAAAGGTCCTCCATGATTTGGTGGGGGTAGATAAGATGACCTGAGGTAAAAGCAGGTAGAATGACAATGCCTAATAATGTGAGTTAACCAAATGGTCTCAATCTTGGAGAGGGCTCTTTACTGACCTACGAAAGGGCTTTCCCTTTTTCCTATGGTATTTAACATTTTACCCAAAACTTAGATGAAGGCTTAAAAGTATGTGAGTTAAATTTCTATTCAACACATTTCACCCTGTCTTGTATTTGGTGTTTATATTCCTCATCCCCACTACACTGGAAGCTTAGTAGGTGTACCCTCCTAGAACCTGGACCAAGTGTCTTGCATATAGCTGGAGGGTTCAATATATGTCTGTTGAATTAAATTGTATCATATGAGAACAATCTGCAGAAACTGTGAATGCACAAACTAGAAATTAGGTGTCAGTGAGAAATGACAGTTGTCTTCCTGTATTTCAAGGATGATGAGATTTAAGCCACGTAGCTCTGCAGGGAAAAATTAAAACTAGTGAAAGGAACAGTGAGGTGATTTCTGACCAGTGTAAGGAAGCTCTTTCTAATAATTATGTCCGATGGCAAAGAGAATGGGCTGAGTTTCAGATCCTCCCACTAACGGTTATAGAAGGTCCTTTAGAAAGGACTCCCAATCTAACTAGAAGAAAAAATTGGATATTCTCCTCCAAGACCAAGATTTTATGATGTTCTCTAGGCTTCCTAGTTTTCAGTCCTTTATCTTAAATTGCTGATTTTCATAAATGTTGATACATAAAAGTAATGATGTCTCAAATATTATAGGAAGGTACCTCCAAAAGCAAAAATTACATGTTTCTGAACTGGAGTACAACCAAACTACAGTTGTTACCCTTAACTCGGCTGGAATCAACATAAATATCTCCCTGATGGCCAGTGCAGAGTTTGACATACAATCCACTAATATTTCAGTGGCTAAAGTCTTAATCTCATTGGTTTGCAAAATGACGCCCACAAAGAGACAGAAACTTAGCATCTCTCAGGGGTTTAATTCTGTCCCATGATTAAGAGCCTGAGCACAGGAGTCTTCCATTTAACCCTGTTTTCAGCCAACAGAGGTAGTCTGGATGAATCACATCAGCAGGCTCCTGTGTCCCCTGCCTTCCTGTAGAATTTGGCCAAAAGTGAAGCCCAGCAGATTAGAGGAAGGGTAGAAAATGAGGTTATTTATTTCCTTGCCTTCCTCCCAGCTGTGCACCAAGGTCTGGCCACATTCCTCATCCGAAGACCACAGCTCTCAAAGGACAACTCTCTCCACAGGCTAGCCCTGTCTCAGGTTCCACTCATAGTTCCCTCCCCTGGCCCTTTCAGACAGATCCTGGCTCTCTACTATAACTAGACCTGGGGGACTGCACCATCCTTGTGGTTTCCTTACAAAATGCTCTTTCACTTTTGAGAAAAAGTCCTTTAATATCTCCCCAGATTACCTAGTTTAGGTACATAGTCTGTTTCCTGCTGAAACCCTGACACAGCAGACACCAGTCAAGACCAACACACTGCAGGGTCCCATGGCAGAGTAAGCATGTCCCTCCCTACCAGGGAGCACAAGGGAGAGGTGCTGCCATCCTAACACTACCCAAGAGTCTGCTGGCATCTCTCCAGGCTACCATGAAGGGGACAGCAGTGGCACCCAGCAGTAGCACTGGAGATTATGGTCAATCCATGAGAAGACATGGTTTTATTTTAAATAATGAACTGAGAGACGAAACTTAGTCTTTTTTTTTAATTCAGAGGAAAATAATCTTCATTCCATCTGATGAGATTTAAAGAAGAAGCCCTGTGGCTTCAAAAGTAAGATGGCATTCTTTTTTGATTGATATCAGAAATGCCTCCATTTTTCCAAGCTTTGAGTTTGGACTGCTGAAGGTTTATGCCAGGGACCTGCACTCCTAGTTTGATATGTCCAATTTCCAATCTGCTATTTCTTCTTAGTCCCTATTTGGCCTAAAATTTCTTTGTTGATGGATGTCTAAGATTGGTGTGGTCTCTAGAAAGCCAATTTTACAATATTAAAATGCTCAAAGAAACCAAAGAAAGAAAAAGTTGTGTGTTTGGGGAGAGGATGTAGCAAAGAGCTAATTTCTCTCTCTCACTCTTTCTCTCATTAGCTCTCTGTTGAAACAGCAGAAGAGGTTAAGAGTGCAGACAGCCTCAAGTCCAGTCCTAGTTCTAGCACTTACTATCCAGCCAATAACCTTGGAGACACTACTTAGCCACTTCAGACTCAGGTTTTTTTTGTTTGTTTGTCTGTAAACAGAAATGATGATTCCTACCTTGAGAAGTTGTTGTGAAGATTAAATGAGATAGAAAGTTTAGCAGAGAACCTGGCAGTTCATTCAAACATTAGTGTTTAATGAAGATTAAGTATTATCATAGGCTTATAAGCTTAGTTTTCCCCTGTAGGGTTCTATGAGCTTGAATTGTAGAAATGTACTTGAATAGTAAATTTGTCCATGTGAGGGATGTCTGAAAAGAGAGAACAAAATGGTATAATACCAAGGAAGGCAAAACAGGGAACAGCAAGAATCCAAGGGCTGAACAATGTACAGGAATATGCTCACCACCAAGGGTACAAACACTAGAGACAGACTGTATATAAAGCACCACAGCCAGTGGCAGGCACACAGAAGCTTAATTAATTAATGGGAGCCAGGAGTACTAACACTGTCCAATGGGAGATCCTACCTTTCCCCACAAAAACAGTCCGTAGGCAACAGGATAAGGGGCCAGGAGCCAGCCAAAGCATCAGACTGGGACCGGTGGAGAGAAGCTGCCTGCATTTGCAGGAAGTAGGAAAGGCTGATTTCACCCTACATCATCTTTCTGCATAGAACCAAGCCTGCTGAGATCCAATAATGAAAATCCTCAGAGCACATTACTGAATACAGTAATGCCTTTTTGCTTTAATAATACTTAAGCCTGTGCATAACTGTAATGCACTATTTGTGTGCAGCTAAAAGAAAATTCAGTGATTTACATTTAGGGTAATGTTTTTGTTCTCCAAATGAAAACATCCATTCTGACCATTCCTACATAGGTATTTCCACTTTACGTAAATGGCTCAAGACTGTGTTCTCTTGCCTGAGACTTCTGACCTAATTCAGCTTCAATTTACGGGATTTAAGAGAGCCTGGTTAAAGATTTATAATCCTGTCATTTTATCTCCAAGACAAATTATATTCCAAGCTACTTTAATGCCTGAAGACGACCAGGACTAGTCAGCCAAATACTTAGCTTATCTTAATTGTGAGACAACTGGTAAGCTCAGCATTTTTGAGACAGCTGAGTGAATACACCTCCTTTATCTTTTCCCTCCCTTCTGTCTTAGTTACATTCAAGACAGATAGCCACTCCTGGTTACAGGAAAACAAAGGCCCTTGTGGGGTGAGGTGAGATGGGCATGGGGCCTATGCTTACAGCCCTCATTGGCAGGAAGCGTTACTATCCATCAAATTGTCTTCTCATTACCTTCTCTTTTAAACACATAATCCTCTTGTACATTCAAATGGTAGTCGAATCTTTGTAAGCAGGTCTCACAATCATACCAAATATGTTAAAGATGCATTGAGATAAGTATGTTTGCCAAGCCCTAAATTTTAACAATAAGGTATTTTATGTGACCTAAGTGGACCATGATTTCTTGTAGTTGAGGACATGAGCCAACACATTTCCAAGTGGAAGGAGTGAACACAGCAAAATTCAATTTACGGAGAGCTGCTAGGACACACGAAGCTCATTCAGAGAAGCTAAGCATCAGAGATTGGTACTAAAAAGAAGCTGCAATTCTACGTCACAGATGCAGTTGTGTGTTCCACTGAAACATGGGAAACACAGCAGACGCTGAGGGACATCGCAATCAAGAGTTAGTCACGTAGCACACAGTTATGCCACCTGTACAATGAAGCTGAATGTACATAGTAACCAATGATAATAAGTAGTAAGAGTTATTAAGCACATTGACAATAACAGTGTAATGAAAATAAAAATGTTTTTATTACTTCAACCAGCCTGTCATTTTTATCCACCATGGCTCTCCAAAGCAATATCTTAAGTAAGGACCACTTTCTCCTTACCTTCCAATAAGAAATGAAAATGATCTTTAAAAGTCTAGTAATATGGGATCCCTGGGTGGCTCAGCGGTTTGGCGCCTGCCTTTGGCCTGGGGCACGATCCCGGAGTCCCGGGATCGAGTCCCGCGTCAGGCTCCCGGTGCATGGAGCCTGCTTCTCCCTCTGCCTGTGTCTCTGCCTCTCTCTCTCTCTCTGTGTGACTATCATAAATAAATAAAAAATTAAAAATAAAATAAAATAAAATAAAATAAAAGTCTAGTAATAACCCCCACTAGAATCTGTTGGTTCACTAATAAATGAACCAACTTTCTGCACTTTATATAAAGATGTGGGTTGAATAAGAATGAGCAGTAATGAAGTACGCAACTACAGTAAAAATAGTCTAATAAAGGTATAATTTCAAGAGCTATGTTACTTTTTAGTTTCAATTTTAAGATGCCTCCTGTGTTCGAAAGACAGGAAAGCTCTTCCAGGATGGAAATGTGGGAGCTCTCCAGTGATTACAAAAAAATGGCAGATGTCAAAGCAAGGAGACTAAAAGAGAAGAAGGAGTCCTAGGAATAAAGAGAGCCTGGACCTCATTTCCCTGCAACCCCTCTCTGTGAGGTGACAGGACTCCTCTAGAGAGAAATAGCTTCAAGCTCATGGTGCCCTAGAGAGAGGGGACCATGGATAGTCCTAGTACTAATGCCCATGCTTCAAGGGTAAAGCAGAAACAGCAGAAGACTCCTAAACCCAACAAGCTTGGTGGGGAGGGGGCAGCAAGAAGGAGGATAGAGATATCTCCTGGCAACTGGTTTGGACTCAAGACAGAGATGAACGATCTCTTCGAAGACTAAGAGAGAACTAGGACTGTGTCAGACCTCAGATAGCGACAAAACCTTAGGACAACAAAGGAACACATCAGAAGGACTTAGGGTATTGTCGTTCTACCCACTTGACAGAACAGAGACGCATCAGAAGTTGATGAGAGTTACAGGACATAAAGTCAGTGTCTTCCACTCTTTTTTTTTTTTTTTTTTTTTTTTTTAGTGTCTTCCACTCTTAATCTGTGGACCGAGATGTGTACTTGTCTTCTAAAAAAACATTTCACAGTGCACTTCTCTTTGCTGGGTGTCATGGATAAAAGAACTGCCACCAACACAGAGATCAAAAGGCATTTTTTTTTTATCAAATGGTCACCTCTAAACTGAATCCCAAATGATTACTCTCTGAGGAAAAGTGCAATTTTAAAATACAAAGGAGCCCCAAAGGGCTTTTCTTTATTTTTTTCATTGAAGTATAATTAACATATAATATCCTATCAATTTTAGGTTTACATCACAATGATTCATTGTTTTTATATACTTTGAAGTGATCCCCAAAGTAAGTCTAGTTCCCATCTGTCACCATGCAGTTACTGCAATACCAAAGAGCTTTTCAATCAAAAATTTCACAAAAGTATCGCCATAGACTAATGTTCTTCAGACTAATAAAAGTAATGGAAACAGACATTTTAAAAGTGATGTTAAATATAACAACTTTTCAAAAAAATATATAACTTTTCTTTAATGATTCTATTCAATTAAAACACAAATACAAGTAGGACTCTTGGCTATCAATGCTCTTAGCCAGGAGAGATAAAAACTATAAATAGTAGGGCAAGTCCAAGTGGGCCAAGACAGGGGAAGACAGTGAGGTGTGAAATACAATGGGAGAGGTAGAGAAGAGAGGGAGGAGGGGAGAGGGAACATACAATACCTAAGTGAGGAGGCAGTAAGTCAAGGCCCACCTTCAGTGCTAGAGGAGGCGGCACTGATGATGTCCCTTGAAGGGTGAGTAGGGTTTTAACAGGAAAGAAGAAAAGAAACTACTCTTGATTCAGGATATGATAGGAGAGAAGGAACGGCCACAGGAAAGCACTGATAATTTGCAGGGTTAAGTATAGACACAACTAGAAAGATGGAGTGGGCCAAATTACAGAGGTACATGAGGGCCAGGTTGAGGATCCTATGTTACATCTGGCAGAACACAGTCACAGGAATATGCTGGGGAGGGCAGCCTGGATGGCTCGGTGGTTTAGCACCTGCCTTCAGCCCAGGGCATGATCCTGGAGACCCGGGATTGAGTCCCATGTCGGGCTCCCTGCATGGAGCTGCTTCTCCCTCTGCCTGTGTCTCTGCCTCTCTTTCTCTCTGTGTCTCTCATTAATGAATGAATTAATTTAAAAAAAAAAAAAAAGGAATATGCTGGGGGGAGGGAGCAGGAAGGAAGTTAGACTTGGGGAAACTTCAAAGGCTACGGTGATGTGTTGGTGAGAGCCACCAGTGGCAGCCAGGAGGCAGTAGTTTCACAGCTGCGTGCTTCTTTATTTTTTTTTCTAGCCAGAAGGTGACATCGATATTCTAGGCAAAAAGGTTTAGGCATGTTGAACAAGGTGGTGGTCTCAGGCATGTAAATGGTGGTAAGAGAAATTACAAAGGGAGTCCCTGTGGAATCTGGAAAAGCATTGAGTGTGGCAAAAAGGTTGGAGGTGGGGAGGAAGCAAGAATAACCGCAATTCCAAAATATTTTGTTGGTTGAAAAAGAGCAGGTGCAGAATTCTAAGCATAGTATATTACATTTACATAAAGAAAAATCATTAAATCATACATATTTTGCATGAGTTGTACAGACACATGCAAAGCACATAAAGAGGAGCACCTAGGTGGCTCAGTTAGTTAAGTGTCCAACTCTTGATTTTAGCTCAAGTCATGATCACAGGGTTGATCATGACCTGAGCCAAGCCCCATGTCGAGTTCTGTGCTGGGTGTGGAAATTGCTTAAGATTTCCTCTCCCTCCCTCTCTCTCTACTCACTCGTCCTCCCCCAACCTCTCTCCTTTTCTTAAAAAACAAAACACTGGGTGTTATACTATATGTTGGCAAATTAAATTTAAATTTTAAAAAACCCATAAAACTAAAAAACAATAAAATTAAAACAAAAACAAAAAACTTAAAGAGGCAGTAGAGACTAGTAACTAGGGGGAGCCAGAATGCCCATTTTGGGTAATTACTAGCTCTGTGGCCTTGGGCAAATGACTTAATTTCCCTGGAAGGGATGAGGCAGGAGAGCTTAAAGAAGGCAGAGAAGATGTGAAATTACAGTTGTGTAGAGATTTTTTTTTAATTAATAAAATATGGTTTATCAACAGTGAGGGTCCAGATGAAGTTCAATTTCATGGTTTTCAAGGTGCCACATCAGAGCGGAAAGGAGGCCACGCAGGTTCAAGCTGATGGAAGGCAAGTAAAGGCCCACAGGAAGATTCCTGGTCATTAAAGTGGTAGCTGGTTTACTCTGAATTTGAATGTGACTAAGACTGGTAGACAGGAAAGTCAAGGCAGATGTTAAAACTGAAAAGAATCAAGAGGAGAGTGGACTGGGGTACAGGAAGCCAAAAGGAGAACAAATTGGCAGCTCAACATGAGAGAGGGAGGGAGGCGACGCGGGAGAAAAATTCCAAAGCTGAGTGATTTCAACTGACGATGCAGTGTGGCCATGGGGGAAGGCCACAGTGGGGTGAAATGTCACTGAGGTGTGTATATAAAAATGGTTAGGTCAGTGTCAGAGTTGATCACTATGACTGTTCTTATCTCTCTGAACATCAGTCACCTCTATTACAATAGACAGCAACAGAGAAAGAAGGCTGAACGAAAACCAACCTTATAACATTTCCCAAAGGTTTGATCTTTGGTGAAATCCCCAGAGTGAGTCTTTTCTTTCCTTTTCTGGTTCGTTTATTCAACAAATAATTACTGGGCACAGGAGTGTACTATCTGTGGGGAATGCAGATCAAATCTATAGCTTCAGCACATAACTGGTTTACAGCCTATCAGAGAGTATGAGAAATAATTAGAAATTTTACAAGAGCTAATTAACAAGACAACAGGTGATGTTACAAGGCAATATGAAATGAAGTGACAAATAAATGATATGTGCTTACAGAGGAGAAATATCGCTGTTGATTGTTGGCTCTATCCTTCCACCGAGCCATTTAACAAAGATTTATGCCAGGCTTGTGCTAGCCATCTAATGGTGAACAGACACAGACCTAGCCCTCAGCCAAGGGGGAAGCAAAGGACAGTAAACAAATATACCAAGAAATGGAGAAATATACATTGTGACTAATTGGTACAAAGGAAAAGTACAGGGTGCTCTAAAGACAGACCATACTACACAATTGGGGGATCTTGGTAGCTCAAGATGGCAAAACAAAACACCTTTGGAAAGCACGTGGCAACATTTTATGGTGTTCTATTAATCAATCACATAGAACATCCAAGACTTTATGAACTCTATATATTAATTCTAGCCCTCAAAATGAGTTTTACTTAAATTAACATTATCATTTCATTAGCATTTTATGAACAAGTAAACTGAAGCTTGCGGAAGTTAATTAACTTTTCCAAGGTCACGGCTAGTAAATGGTAGTGCCAGAGATCTGTGCAACTCCTTAATCTCATGCTGTTTCCATGATGTCATGCTGACTTTCAACTCAGATGGTATCTGAAGCTTCTCTCATTTGTGAAAATAAATCTCTGAAAAAAAACTTTTTAATATTAATATAGTAATTACTATTATGCTAAAAATAGTCCTCTCCATAGCAATAGGCATGATCTTCTCAGGAAAGAACATTCCTTGCACCTCTGTTGATACTTTGCCAGTATCTCATCCAAGTTGAAAACTTGACAACAGCTAATAATAATGACGATGAAATGTAATAACCAGAATTAAATGGGTACCTACTATACACTAGACATTGTGCTTGCTGATGCCTAGCCACAGCCTTTTAAAATTCTTTTAACAATCCTGTGAGGCAAACACTACTGTCTCCATCTGAGAGACTAAGCAACCTGACCAAGGTGATAATAGGTAAATGGCAGAGTGCAGACTCAAATTCCAATATGGTACACTACCAATGTCATCCTCTGCATCAGCCTATGAATTCCACGAGCCATAATTAGCTTTGTTGTGGAGAGAAAGAGCAGAGGTAAACCAATTTGCCAAAGATAATGTCGCTAGTGAAAAATAGACCCAGTCTGGGAAATTGAAATTCCCAGCTCCCCATTTACTTCCTGACCTCAAGAACATTGTTTGGGCAAAGAAGATGAATGCATGATTATTGAAAAAAAATTACTTAATTCATTCCTGAATGGCTCAAGTCATTTGTACTCAAAGAATAAAAGGGCAGCCTGTAGTTCACAACTCCCTTGCTAGGCCTTGTTGGATTTTCAAAACCCTTCTTGTAGTACATGCAACAGACCCAACCTGGATCATGATTTACATCTAAATTTCCCAGTGAAGAGCTGCCAACTTTAGTAAACTGACACTGCCTGGTTCCTTCTTTAATTCTGTCTTGCCAGACATCTTAAACACAAAGCACCCTCACAAATTCTAATGAAGCCAGAGTTAACCAGACTCAATGACCCCAGGGAGAAAGCATCTCCAAGAATCTTTTAGCACTTGCCTAGCCTTTTTATCAATTCAGCACACAGAGATGGGATGCTCAGGAAACCCTTCTAGCCACCATCCTGGACAAGAGAAAATGATCATCAGTAAATGAAAAAAGTAAGAGAGCAGTCACAATATCTTAACGGAAACTAAAATTATTCCCAGAAGTATAAGTCTTAGACAAAAAAATCTAACACTTGGACAAAATGAAAAACCATTGTGGACCATAATAAAAATGTCACATTGAATATTTTGACATTGTCTACTCAAGGAAAAGACAATCTGAGGTTTCAGATTAGGTTTATATTTGTCAAATCATCTTACAGGGGCAAAAAAGCAAAAATGCTATTTAAAAACCATTTTTGCTCCCTCTGGTAAATCCAGCCTTCTTCAAGGAGTAGGTGAGGGAAAGGAACATTCAGACATTGCCATGTGTCTAAGTGAGCACTGCAGGGAAAATGCAGAGGACAAGGAGAAGACATGTATGGTATGCTTTGGATGGGAGTTGGAGTGATGAACTCTACACTGTGTATTATTCTATATTTGCTCATCAAGAAGCCACTTATCAAGCACTTAGTGTGGGCAAAATCAGTATACCATATTCTAAATAAGTTGGAGATCCATAAAAAGTCAGCTTGGGAAGATAACACATGCAAGTAGTCATCACTAATTTTTTGAACTGGTATAACCTTTTACTGACTACATAAGAAAACAGAAACTCACAAAAATTAGATTGCCTCAAAGAATCTTGATACATCTAAAACATAAAACACATAAAAAATATATGCAGCAAAAACACAAGCACCAAGTACATCATTACAACCGGAGTTTATGAGTACTGAAAGACTATTTTAAAAGTATCAGTCAAATGTCCCCCCAAATCAGTGGATGTTCCCATATTACAATGACTGCCCACTGTATCAATTTGCTTATCCAACTACGGCATGGTGATACAACAGCATAAGTTCAAAACCTAGCCAAGTCATTTCTTACCATATGAACTTGGGTAAATTACTTACGCAGAGACACCTGGATGGCTCAGCGGTTGCACATCTGCCTTTGGCCCAGGGCATGATCCTGGGATCCCCGAGATTGAGTCCCACATCAGGCTCCTTGCAGGGAGCCTGCTTCTTCCTCTCTCTCTCTCTCTCTCTCTCTCTCTGTCTCTCATGAATAAATAAAATCTTTTTAAAATAAATAAATAAATTACATAAATAAATGCCAGTTAATGCTACCTATAATCATAATGATCACTATTATTAACAATAGTAATCATTATCAGTATTGTTATAAATCTCTAGAGCAGGGCTGGCCACCCACTGTGGATTGTCTGCCTTACTCTTAAATATTACAGAAAAAAAAAAAAAAAAAAAAACCTTTCTATCTTATTTGAGTCACTAAATAGTGGGGTCTCTGTGGTACATTTATTTGTAATAAACCTGTATCACAAAATAGGTTTATTACATTGTATAATAATGATTTGTTTACATATACATTTACTCTAGGGGACTATGCACTCCCTGAAGTGGAATAGTCTTATTCAGCTCTGGTTTCAGCGATGAGCTCAGCTCTTTGTAGATGGAGAATGTCAATAAGTGTTTATGGAACTCAATTTTCTATCAAGATTAATGTCTGTTGACAGAGAAGAAAATCTAGAAAACTATTTTTTAGCTACCACAATTTTACAAGTAAATATATTACTTATTGTACTAGTTGGAGCAGACTGTATTGATTAAACAAATAGACCCACCGTATTGCATGAAACAGAACAGAATTTCATGTCTTGTTCAGTTAAGAGCCCAGGGTAAATAGTCCTTTTAAAAGAGGGATTCTGCTCCAGGCAATCGTTTAGGAACACAGGTTGGCAGGAGTTCTTACAAGCTGATCGATCTATGGCTTCCAAAGTCACCCTGGATGTGACCAACCAAGACAGGCAGAAAAGTATGGAGAAACACTTGGTGGAGATATTACGGGACAAGCCAAGAAGTGGCACATGTTTTTCTACTCACATGGGGCAGAACTTAAATGATACACCTATCTTCAAAAGGAGGTGCAGGAAGGAGAAATGGGTTTTAATGTACACCTAGCAACTTCTGCCAATGGTTGAAATTAATGCCATTTGCTTTATTCAAAGGAACCACAATCTAAAAATAGTGAGTACTGAGAAAATTAAACATTCTTAGTCAGAATAGTTTTTATTTACTAAAAGTCTATAGTCAAGATATCACTTTTTCCTTAAACTAGCAGGAATGAGTTTGGAGATTAATTATTCATCAGCCAACTGTTGGTTTCCCTTGCTTAATTAAAGTACCTTTTGCTCTCTTCGTGTGTATAAATATAAGGGGTGATCAAAAGGAAGAAAGATTATTCTGGATCTAACCACTGACACCTCATCTTTTGAGGCTTAGTAGACAATTCTAGCCCACATTTGCCTCTTCCTTTTCTGTGTCCTATAGCTGTTATAAATCTCCATCCAAAAGAAAAATAGATAATCTTGAAATGTTTTCTGTTTTAATATATGAGCCTTATTTGCTTAACCACATTGCCAGATCCTCAAGGGTATCTTTTACATTACATTTCTCTGGAAAAGTGAAAATGGTTTTATAAAATACAAAGTGCCTTCAATATAGTCAAGTGTTATTTTTTCTTTTGCACTTCAGTGCCTATGCACAGTAGTAGGATTTAAATAACCAATTAGATCACTCACAGGTTTAACAAAAAAAAAAAGTTAGAGCTCAAAGGGGCCTGTAAGTCAATTAATTGCAAAACAGGCTATCATTTTCTACTCCTCACTGTTTCTGTGCCCTTTCAATGAGACTTTGGAGTCTATTTCCCCATCTCTTGAATGTGAGTTGGCCTTGAGATTTGCTTCAGCCAACAGAAGGTAGTGGAATTAACAGGCTTCAAGAGGCCTTGTTTTGTATCTGATCACACTCTTGGGACATGCTTTGGCAGAGAGAATAAGCCCAGGCTAGCCTGCTGGATGATGAGAAATGTGAGACACTCTCATCTTGCTGCTCAGCCAACAGCCAGCCATGGGTGAGAGGCCATTCCAGAGGAGCCAGACCCTAGCCGACGACAGACTAGCCAACAGAAGCACGAGCAAGACCAATCAAATCAAGTAAGCCTGGCCCATGTTAGCAGGACTGCCCAGATGACCCATGTATACTTTCTGGGTAATAATAAATGCTTATTGTCTTATGACACTGATATTTTGGGGTGGGCTGTTACACAACAATAACTATCTAATACAGGCCCCTAATTGTTACCTATCAGAGCCCTTCATTTTGCAGAAGCCTCAAGGAGAAGAGTAATAAAGGTCAACACTAATAAAGCTAGGATTACAACTCAGGTCTTCTAATTTAGCAATTTGATACACTTTCCATGAAATCATTTTGCTTCATTTCCAAGATCTTTGGAGTTTCTCAAGTCAACATAAACATCAGGGTGCAATAGAAGCTGGACACTGAAGAATGTCACCTGTACGACTGTCGCACATTTTCAAAAGATGAGATGGGTTTTAGTGAACGCCTAGCATAAGATGAGCTAGTTTAAAACACATTATAAACATTAAAATACTATAAAAAGGAAAGATGTTCTACTCTATGCTAGGGACATTGATGAAAGTACTTTATAAACTTGTGTTTTGTCAAAAGAAAGGTCACCGGGTCAGCTTTATCATACCTTTAGCTCTGAAAGCTCTGATGTTTACCTAGACATTAGCCATTCTTCCAAAAAAAGCATGGGGGAGGGTCAGGGTTCCAGCATGATTAATGCTTATCAATTTTTAGAGCACCAAGAGAATTACCCTAGAATTTGTCTTTTAAATTTATATCCTGATTTGAAGGACTGAATGTGAGGACAGAAACCTTGACTTTTTTTATTGGTATATTCCCCTGGCCTACCAATGGACCTGAATGAATGAATAACTAAATGAATCCTAAACAGAAGTTTAGGAATAAATTCAAGAAGACAAGAGCTTTGAGTAAACACTTTAAGACTGACTTTAGGCTGCTGCTGAGGCAGGAAAATAAGATGTTACTTTTGAAAAAACCTACATGAAAAAGAGGACAAAAAAGATAAGAAAAATACTGTAAGAGATCCCTGGGTGGCTCAGTGGTTTAGGGCCTGCCTTCCGCCCAGGGCGTGATCCTGGAGCGCGGGGTTGAGTCCCACATTAGGTTTCTTTCTTTTTTTTTTTTTTTTTAAGATTATTTATTTATTTATTCATAGAGACACAGAGAGAGAGAGAGAGAGAGAGAGAGAGAGGCAGAGACACAGGCAGAGGGAGAAGCAGGCACCATGCAGAGAGCCTGACATGGGACTCGATCCTGGTTCTCCAGGATCACGCCCTGGACTGAAGAAGGCGCTAAACCGCTGAGCCACCGGTGCTGCCCCCACATTGGGCTTCTTGCATGGAGCTTGCTTCTCCATCTGCCTGTGTCTCTGCCTCTCTCTCTCAGTGTCTCTCATGAATAAATAAATAAAATCTTTAAAAAAAAATACTGTAAACCCTTCTCTCTTTTTTAAAATATTTTATTTATTTATTTGAGAGAGAGAGTGAGACAGGGAGAGCATAAATGAGGAGAGGGAGAAGCAGACTGAGGGACTGAGCCAGGAGCCCACTGTGGGGCTTCATTCCAGGACCCTGGGATCATGACCTGAGCTGAAGGCAGACTCTACTGACAAAGCCACCCAGGTGCCCCTGTAAACTTTTCTAAAAGGAAAAGATATTAACTAAGGTGTGCCCATATTTAAACACAAATTAAAATACTTGATTTGCTTAATAAAAATTGAGATTTTTAAATAGCCTTTGGATTCCTTCTGTAGAAAAGTTGTTAGATAGAAATAACTTACCTTTTATAATAAGGCATTATTTCAGGTAAGATTTATTTCATTCTAGAACAATTTAAGTACTAAATTTAGAACAGCATTTTAATAAAATCAAACCTTTCTAAATCTCTTCTTATATCTTAACATTTCATGAAATTTAAAAAGAATAATTTTATTAATTGATCATAACTGCAGTTTCTATTCCTTCTGTTATCTTCTTTAACCTATACTGATTCAAATTTTTTACTACTCTAAAGTATTATGACCTAGAATTACAAACATGACTCTAAAAACATTCCTTTTGGAGCACTTGGGTGGCTTAGTGATCCCAAGGTCCTGGGATGGAGTCCTGCATCAGGCTCCCTGCCAGAAGCCTGCTTCTCCCTCAGCCTATGTCTCTGCCTCTCTGTCTTTCATGAATAAATAAATCAAATAAATAAATAAATAAATAAATAAATAAATAAATTCCTTTTACTGTGTTGCGAGCATCACACACTGCTCCACCTCTCCAATGGAAAATGCCGAATGTGCCATACAAAAGTGTTCCTGACTACTCATCCTTGGACTCCATTTCTGCCTATAACCAAGCTATTTGCTCTGCACCACTGTATCACAGAGGACTGATTTTACATAGGTCCTTAGGAACTCTGACTTGAATTGGCCCTCTTCCTTTCTGTGCCCAGTTCATGAGCCTGTATCTGTCTCCAGCTTCTTGGAACTCAACTTTTATTCTAGTCAGATGGCCAGTGCAATCCCATGGGATGGACGCCATGGAAGGTTGGACAAGCAGAGCAAAAACCTCTTCCTACTTCCATCTTTGTCAGATGTGACCATGCACAATTCCTTCCATATACCTAGTGAATGGAGGAAAATGAATTAGAACTCTAAAAAAAAAAAAAAAGAACTCTTCACAAGGCCCAGGCTGGAGTGGAAGGAGTGGGACGAGGGGTGGTAGGGGTGGGGAGGTGGGACTTCTCTTCCAACAGTCCAAGTAAGTATTAATTTTGTCAATATTGGAACTAAGGAGGAAGTCATATATCTCACTGTGACTTGGGATGAATTTTTCCATAGAAGCAATAAGAAACCATGGCACTATAGAGCAACCCCAGCAGGGATGTTACAAAGATTTGTGGGTTAGAATGGAAACCTCATTTTATCATAATTCAAAATATTGTTCCCTTGGCACGGGCAGGAAACAAAAGGATGAGTGTTCACATTTTAAGTGCCAAACAACCTTCAGAAAGTGCCCACAGCTAAAAAAAAAATAAAATAAAATAAAAACGTAAATGAAGATCTCTGCTAATAAAACAATTATAAATATTACCCACTTTTGGCATAATTAGGTAACACAATTAACTGGTCCCTGAAATATGTGAAATCTTTTATCCTACAATTTAATTAAAATAGATTTTTTGCAAATAATGAAGAATATTATATAGATTTTTTTTAACAATAAGGAGAAAATTCTCAAAGAGAAATGTGAAAATGTACATCTATATAAATAAGGATCTATGCATATAGATTAACTCATTAAAAAGATAAATAAAAAACAGAATGGAAAAACGTGAATAAAATACTTTTTGTAAGAGTTAGGTAATGTTCCAAGAGTCTCCATTAAAAGACTGGTGTCTTTACTATCTTTTCTATCATCTGAGGTTCGAGTGTGCTTTTCTAGAGGCAAGCAGTAAGTGAAATGGTGACATGTGTGTGTTATCTGCCTGTTTGCTTCTTGCTTAATACCACCTCAAGTACTGGGAACTCTTCACCCACACGCTCAGCCCTCGAAAAGTTTAGAGAGGAGAAGAACTCATCCCACAATTTGTTTTTTCTAGCAGTCAGCTATAAAAACAACTGGAATATGCCTCAGAACTCTCCCTTTCTAGACAAGTCCATTTAATTGTTTTTCCCAATACATGATGGTTTATGCCGACACAGAAAGGAACTAGCACCATGTCTAACAGTACACTGTCTAACAGTTCCCTCTTCAGGAAGAGTCAACCAGCTTCTGAAAGCTCTTCTGCCCAACAGCCTTGGGAGAAATAACCTGGGTTTCCAAAGTCAGCAGATAAAAGCAAAGCATTGACCTAACAGGCAGTGACAGAAATGGAACAAACGAAACAACAATGAGAATGGCAGCCAGACAAAATTTACAAGATCTTCTACACTAAAACCCTAGAGCTGAGATATATTTGTGTTTTTGCAATTATTTAAGAGGACATTTCCCTCAAATGTAACCCATCATACTCAATCTTCATTTACAACAGTGAAATACTACTTTCTGTTTCCTCTGAAAGGACAGTGGGTGCTCGGAAACGTAGGACTCAAGAAAACAGCAATTTTGAACACAAGAAATAGTTCTTTTGGTACCATTTCTATCTCTTTCTCTTCCCACTTAAAACCAAATTTTTCTGGGAGAATGAACAAGATGGGAGGACATAATCATAAGTTTCCATTGATGCTGAGCATCATCCCAAGTTAGTGTTATATCCCATGTATGCAGATTAAAAAAGCATTTTTCTTGTGGGTTCCTTCAAGGCGTAAGAGTAAAACCTACTTTTCCTCCTTCTGGCAATAAGTCAAAGTCAAGAAAATAACATTAAATCTACAAGAAAAGTGACACATGACGCACAAAGTTCATTTCCATAATCAACAAATTTGTATTTTGTATATCCTTTGGCCACAACTTGATACTTATGCTTTTCTGTATTCACCTACCAAGGCTTAGAAAAATGCATGGAATTAGGAATTGGAAAATGGATGACTAAATCCATCTTCATCAAATTCATTTATAGAAGACAAAATCTTTTCTGCATCTTTCTACCAGTAGCCTCAGTTGTCTCTACAGAATTTCTACTGTTTTACCATACAAGGTAGACAGCAAAGAAAAGCCTCCTTCTTTTACAGGTGAAGATCTATGGCACTAGATAAAATTTTAAAAGTTAGATTTAGTACAAGGGTTTTCTTTTTTTTTTTTTTTTTTAGGGTTTTCTAAGGTACAAGAGGTACAGTACTGATGGATGATGTAGACATACCAAACATACTCCCAATATTGCAGAAGACTTTTTTGAGCCAAAAAACAAACAAAAAACAAAAAAACCTGTAATAAAGTAAATAACACTGACGACTCATCTAGAAGTAATGATAATAGGTAATATTTACTGAGTTCTTATTTTGAGCCAATGGAACTATTCTAATTAAAAGAAATAAGCCCTACTTTTTTGTTTTATATTACGATAACACAAAATATATAGGCATTTAAGATTATTAATATTACTAGGATTATAACAAACTTTTTAAACTTCATCATTTTGTCTACCTTTGACTTAGTGATCAGTTAGAAACAGCATACTCCAAAGCCTGCATAAACAGAAGCAGCGGGATCCCTGAGTGGCGCAGTGGTTTGGCACCTGCCTTTGGCCCAGGGCACGATCCTGGAGACCCAGGATCCAATCCCACATCGGGCTACCGGTGCATGGAGCCTGCTTCTCCCTCTGCCTGTGTCTCTGCCTCTCTCTCTTTCTCTCTCTGTGACTATCATAAATAAATAAAAATTTAAAAAAAATTAAAAAAAAAAAAAAAACAGAAGCAGCAGCCAGGACCTAAGAAAAAGCATTGTGGGGGCAACAGCATGTGAGTGCACATGCCCCACCTAATGAGCAAGGCTTCTAAACACTCCCAGATGATGGTTGTCATTGGAATATGGGCCCAAAGTTCTCAAACCTTCCAACTGCTCAAGTTAGAAAGTCAGATTTTCCTATGAAATCTGATATTTTGTCAATAGACTCAAAAATTTTTAAACACCATGAGAGACAAATAAAACATGTCTGTAGGCTATGTTTGACATATTTGACCTATAATCCTTTAGTTTATGACCCATGGCACTCTTGTATTCTTACTAAGGCAAACATTTAAACATACTTCTTTTTTGTGTTCAGTGGAGATACAGACACATTATCAGGCTTTTTTCATCTATTCTTGCCTTCTTCCTTATTAAAAATTTACCCATGGGTAAATTAAAACTTATAATATCACAAATCACAAGCACTATAAATAAATGGTAATCACCACACTGATTAATAGTAATACATACCTACTCTGAGTTGTAGAGTAGATATGATGGGGATTATACACAATCCTTAGAGCATCCTTTTTCTCCCATGGGGGGAAAGCTCTTTAAACCATTATGAATGAGAGTAATAATATAGGAATAATCATGAATTGATTCTTAATTATTTTTAAAAGTAAATCATATCAAAACTTTAGAAAATTAATTACTACTGCAAACTTAAAAAGCCATGATCCACACAGTCCTGAGCAATGTCACAATTAAAACAGATTGCCCAAATAAGAATTTCCACTTTCTCTTGAATCACAATCACTTAAAGGAGTTCATAGAATAGAGTCCATAGCAACATGAAAGTTCTGTCTTATAGCATTATCTCAAACAACATGCAACTCAGGAGCACTCACTGTCCCACTCCTAAAAAATTTAATTATCCACACCATCACATCTTTTCTACCTGCCTTTTTAGTTCATCTCTCTCTGAACTGTTAAGGCCCACCTTTTATATTCCTGTGACATCAATCCCCTCAATGAAGCTCCAAAGGAGGTAGTTGGTTTGTATTCCAACTTGATGATTTTTCTCTCAAAAAATTTATCCACTGAGTTTTGTGCTCTCTTTCGCTCTCACAAAGTCTGTGAATATCTATCTACTGATAAGTTTTACCCCATCAGTAGTATCAACTATGTGTGACACCCTTCACTGCTGACCAAATGTTACATTATGTGATTGAAAAGCACTGCTCCATATGTCAAAAAGCCCCTGCTACTGCCTGGTTTAAGGACTATAGTTAAACTATCCCAGACAACATCTACTGATTTCTTTTTTTTTTTAAGATTTTATTTATTTATTCATGATAGACACACACACACACAGAGAGGCAGAGACACAGGCAGAGGGAGAAGCAGGCTCCCATGCAGGGAGCCCGATGCAGGACTCAATCCCGGGACTCCAGCATCACACCCTGGGCCGAAGGCTGGCGCTAAACCGCTGAGCCACCCAGGGATCTCCACATCTACCGATTTCAATCATTGTGTCTACACTTCATCATTACTGAATGCACAAAGCCAAAACACAGTAATCATAATTTAACACCATATCAACATAACAGCCATTCTCCAATAAGAGATTTCTAAACATGAAACAGCAATGGTATAGCCAAGTGAACAAGAGAGTCCAGCAACCAGCTTACTTTGGAAAAAGAAATCATGTGAGGTACAGGAAAGTAAACAAAAACTTAGTTTTGCTACTAAGAACTGAGATCAAAAGAATCCATATATCATTCTCCTCAGCATACTATTAATTGCAGCAAGCCTAAAAACGTAATATGTGATATATTTTCAAGGTGATATAGAGATGTTTTGCTTATTGATTACAATGTACACATAAGAATTTAATTCACTGAATGTTGCTTGAAGCACCACAGCTTCTGATGTCTCTTTTTACTTATCAGAGCCTAATGAGAAACTTCCATTGGGCAATCAAAGTAGAAAGAGTAGCTGGAAAGGCCAAGAAAGAAAGAGCTGCTAGGATTCAGAGGTTAGAAAAGGGAGTGTATAGGCATCCTGATCCTGTGGTTGCAGCAGAGGAGAGACGGCACTAGACGGAGATGAACACTACATTGCTGAAAACTAGCAATGAGCCACCCTCACCATCCTTCTGGTGTGGAAGCAGTGGGAGAGGTTCGCCACAGTGGTATCCTGATATCCACAGTTGAAAGCAACTAAGCTAAATCCACAGTTGTCCCAGGCACAAATGATTGTTAAATATTTTTCACTAATGGTGTAATATTTAGAATCAGTCGATTCAATTCAATCATCAGAAAGGTCTCCTTGAAACAGAGGTCATTTTGCAGATTTCCAAAGCCACCTAGGGACAATGTCTTGTTTGGGTAATGGAAAAACAACTACTTCTTTAGAGAATCTTACATATAAGCTGAATTCAAGTATTCACAATAAAAAAAAAAAAAATTGGCTCCCACTAAGTGGGTGGGCATCACTGTTTCTTCTTGTCAGGAAAGCTGGCTCTGGCTACCAAAGAGGCATGCATAAAATTAAGCAGATGGAAATAAATTAGGTCAGCTGGTTAGTTCCATTACCAGTCCAGCTGAGGACCCAAAAAAGAAAAGATGGTGTTTTAAGCCACTGCTATAGATCCTGCCAAAGAGATAGACAGAAATATCAAAAGAAAAGAAAAGAGAAGAGAAGAGAAGAGAAGAGAAGAGAAGAGAAGAGAAGAAAAAGAAAAGAAAAGAAAAGAAAAGAAAAGAAAAGAAAAGAAAAGAAAAGAAAAGAAAAGAAAAGAAAAGTGAGGGCTTTGGATTCAAAGAACACACAAGTTCAGATCTGGACATAAAAGCTTTGTAAAACAAAACAAAACAAAACAAAACAACAACAAAAAATGCTTTGTAAATATTTTACACCTGCTAAGCTCACATAAGTGAACCTGAGAAATTGTTCATTAGCCTCCATCATTTTTCAATTTAGTCCTAACCTACAAACAGAGTCTTCCATGTCCATCCTTTGAATGCTGTCAGTGGACAACTATTTGGAATCAAGCTTTGACTAAGATTCCAAAAACCCAGAAAGAGCCGAAGGCAAAGGAACCGTGAACTCTATTTTAGAACTGGTCAGCCAGCAACAGCATAATGAGCACAAAGGGAGAGATCATCACATGAAAGAATTACGTTGTTTGCTGGGTTTTGTGTATTTTTTTTAAACTCTAGCTTTTTGGCAACTCTCCTAGATCACAGCTTTGGGAAAGAAATGTATCTCCCTGATGAAAAATGAGCTAACAGAGATCCCATTGATGGTCCGCTCACCAGCTCTGTACAAATCCATGGGTTTCGCTCTACACGAGAAACTCAACCAAATTGATTTCCTGAACAGAGAAAAAAGAGAGGAGGAAGTTGGGAAAAGTAAGCCAGGTATGTTTGCTCAGATGTAAAAGATACCACGGGACAAGCAGAATAACATTTCATCCTGACCACAGGAAGAGTCGTGTTTAAAATGCAGAATTGAGCATTCTTCTTTGCTACTTGCTCTTCACAGTGGGTTATAAATAAACTGCTAGAATGCCATGTGTTTCTATATTGGAAAAAGCAAGTGACTGTATCATCAGTTAACTTGAAGAAAAGGTCATGACGGAAATAATAGTTTTGAAAAATAACTTTGCTTTCTAACTATAACCTCTCCCTCCATTAGATTTTGTTTTCTTTCCTTCCCATTTCAGCATGATTTACTCCATTTACTTTATTCTTGGCAGTGTGCTCAGAGTAATATTAAATCAGTTTAATTTTTTCATTTTTCAGTTTGTTCTCAAAATAATGATAACAATCTTTTTATTTCATTAAACACATGCCAAAAAGTTTTTTTGTTCAGAGTATATCAATCTAGTCTTAATAATAAAGCATTTCACATGTAGGTTCTTAACCAACGGCATGGTTCTGCTCCAGCCAACTAATGTGCACCAAGAAGATGCTGGAAGTCAGGTCCTGTTCTAGGTGCTGAGGATACAAGATGAATGAGCTATGGCCTCAAGGATTTTACAGGTTAATGAAGCTACGTGAATCAATGTTTTATTATCTGTGTGAAGAAAATTGAGAAATGATGTGAATAATCAAAAACAATACAGTGCCTCATCCAAAAATAATGGAAATCATTAAAGGACACTTTGTCACACAGGATCACTCATGCTACTCCATTACCTTTGTGCGTGTATGTGTGTGTGTTCCCTGAGTCAGGAAGATGGTAGAGGGAAGCACATCAGATCACAGAGTGGAGAAAACTCAAGAAAAGGCAATTAACTGCTGCTAGATACTCAAGGACAGGGTATATTGAATCTCCCAAATAAAGTACACATTCTTAGTATTTGGGACAGTGATAAAACTCTCAGGATAATTCTGCTTTGTTTGTTTTCAGTTACCCACCTGCTAAGATTTCCAATTTACTTATTTGTGCATTTTTCCCCTCCAGGGATTAAAAATGGATTTTCTTAGTTTTTTGTGTTTTTTTAAATAACAATGAGCACAACTTAAAGTGGTTATGAGAATAATTACATGCATGCAATTAAAATGAGCCTAAAAAGAAATCCGATACCTTCTGATCTACCCAATGTCAACTGAATTTCTTTAGAACCTATGTTAGGTGCAGAGCAAGTGCTAAAGGCCAGGCCCTAAAATAGGTGAATGTTGCTAGCTTTTAAAGCTGAGTGACATATATATGTGAGTTCCTTATAATGTTGTCTCTCCTTTTAAGAATGTATATAAAATCCCACCATCAAAAAAAAAAAAAAAGAAAAAAAGAAAAATTTAAGTGGGTTTTAAGCAAATAGATTACTTATTGAGCAAGTCTCTTAATACCACTAAGCCTGAATTTTTGTTCAAAGTATATCAATCTTTATACAGAGACAATACCATTTCCTCTAAAATGTACACCATTAGTTCTAAGAGGACAAAGAGATTAAGAGAAATTGTGGGTGACATTATTGTTCCTGTGTTTCCATGAAGCACAATTCAAGATATCAATCTCAACAGTGAGTGGGCTCATCTCTGAATATAAAGGTCACGCCATATGTAAGCTGCACACATATTCATACAGCCTTTTGGCCTAATGAAATAGAGATAAGGAAAAAAAACCATAAATAAGAAATGACCATGAAGAAAGAAAATCATAGGGAATAATATGCAATCCAAATTTGTTAGAATAGATAAATTTACACTGAACAAAAGACTCTGAAGAATTTGCAGAGATTTCTTAAGCAAAGAAATCCGATGTAGTTGAGCAACAAGATCATAAAGTAACACTAGAGCCACAAATTGGTTGAACATCACTGAAAAAATGCTATAATCGATATTATGAGGAAAACTGGTTTACAAAACTTGAAAAGGGAAAAATTATGAAATATAAAGCAGATTCAAGGAACACTGAGTAATCCATCAAATTACTTCATGTTCTATTCTCAAGATCATTAAAGGCAGAAGATTCTCTAAAGAACACACTGTGAAAGTCCCCTGCGTTACTTTATTCCTCCTTTCTGTTATTTTAGAAATTAATACCACCTCCTCATATCAGATGAGGAGGACAACCTAAAGAAATACACAGACAGTCCTTAGCAGTAGTCAAATGCTAAATGTTCTAAATATATTTCTGAGTTCTGTTGAGCAGTGAAAGGAAAGAGCCATCTTCCTTCCATTTCACGAAGTGCTTTAACAAATAACGCTGAATCCATCTAAAAGAATTTAAGGGATTAGACAGAAGGCAACGTAGTTTGGCTTGCTAACAAACTGAAATCTCATCAGTTTTAAAGAGTGAGCAAAATTCAGTTCCACAAACACTTATGGAACCCCACTATATTCTGGGCACCATTCTGGATCTCAGAGATTCAAAGAGGTGTATGCAGATATGAACCCTACCCTCATAGCACTCTTAGTCCAATAGATACTGTCACTGAGGGGACATTTCTAGAACACAAAGTGTGGAGAGGGAGGCATAGTTAAAATTAAGGCTGGAAGGCTAGCAGAATGTCTTATACATCATGGACAAAACCCCGTAGAGATATTACCAGTCTTCAGGTTAGAAAGATCACTGTATCATCATTGCGGAAGAACCCAGAAAGTGGGCGTGAGTGAGGCAAGAACACCAATAAAATAGAGACAGCTATTAACCTGTAGCAGCAATCCAGGTAAGCAATAAAGAAGGTTTAAGCTTATGCTCGGTCTTTGGGAATAGAAAGCAAAGAGAGTTCTGTGTTATTCTTAGTAAAGTAAATAGGACCAGTAAGCCAACAGAACATGTCTACAAGTAATGAGACCAATTTCCCTGGTCATATCATATAAATTCATTAGCACTGAGAATCACATTTAGATTCAACCAAAGGAGTAATTATTTACTCCCAATAGTTCTTTGGCACACATTAAGACCTCGACAAATATCTGAGGAACAAATCAATGAATTCTCCAAAACTAAATCGGTTATGATCTGTGAGTTATTAGCTCTGGGCCACTCTCAATCAATCAGCAAATAATTAGGCTTATATACAAAGAACTATGTGACATGGGGGACACACAAGAAAAGTGCAAGGGAAGGGTCTTTTCTTGAATTCGAAAGGCTTGCCTCTAATTGAAGAAAACATAGGAGTATACAAATTGGAACAGCAATGAGGTTTGAATTAAAGCAGCTACTCAATTTCAAATTAGCAAGTCCTTTACTCTCCCTGAGAGCCTGGAAATAAGCAACCCAGGGCCCTAAACAAAGACATGCAGGTGAGAAACTCAACCCAACCATGTGTTCAGATATCTTAAGCCACGCAGTCTCCTTCCTGCACCTCAGTCTTTCCTGTGAACAAGAGGGAGGGGGAAGTGCCTTGAGCAGTACAGCAGTACCACAAAACCATGCAAAAGAATAGCACTCCAAGCACACGTGACTTCACCAGAAAAGATACCAATTCAAATCTAAACAGATTTCAACCTTTCTTAACGGCAACACCAACATTCATTCTTCTAAAATATAACATAATAGTACAATAAATTATAGTGTGACATGATACAGAATAAATAGAACAATGCAAATACTGATTTAGATTCTGTACGATCACTTAGAATCAGTCCTGCTCAGAACCCAGTTGACCAAGTATGATTCCTTCCATCTACAGACTAAGATATTATAGCAAAAGAAAGCAAAGGCACTACCTTAAAGATTAATATATCTTCCCAACAAAGATTAAGAATTCTTGAAAGTTCGCATCAGCTATTAGGCCGAACCACTCTGCTAGCTATAACAGAAAAATAAGAAAAGTGAAGGTTTTAGAAATCCCTTGCTCTAGGGAGCCAAGGAAACTATCTATCAGCAACTCTTCAGGTCTCTTGATGCTCTCTATTGAATAGAGTTGCAACTGAATGCTTTTTCTTTTTAGTCTGTATTACACCTAGAGGAATGTATATTTTTATTTTTTGTCTTATTCTTCCATATGTAGGTAGGTAATAGCACATTGTGGAAAAACTGTGTATTTATCTTTTATTTTATACTCAGGACAAGCCCATGATACTCATCTTCCATTAGCCCTATCTTGAGTACACAGAAAATTAAATTCCCTACCAAAATAACAAGTTTCACTATCCTGAAGCACATTATCTTTCTCGAATAACATCTGTTGCAGAAGGTGGAGCTGATAACTTTTCACCAAATTTTTAAATGACTTAGCTAAAAGAGCGAAAATGAAGGTCCTCTGAGTAAGAACTTTCTGTTCTCTTCACTGCTGTATCCCAATGATGTAGAACAGTGACTGGCACATAGTACGTGCTCAGCACATATTTTTAAATGATGTATGCTATTTCAATGTGGGGAAATGGGAGCTTTCCATTTCCATTTCACACTTCAAGGTGTGAGAGAAGTGTTAAAAAAAAAGGGGGGGGGTTCCACAAAAGTTGGCTCTGGCTTTAATCAACATACATTTTATCTTTGAAATCCCAAATAATTATAGTATGATTCAATGTTTGTGAGCATTGTGTTTCTTTAGTTAGAAAAAACTGATTAATCATAAACCAACTACTTCATTTGTGATGGTGAAAAATTTCAGAGCACTACACACTTCAAATGGTTTGAAGCACACCTTTCTCCTATGGACTCAGTGGCATCCCCTAGAAAGCCCTGAGAAACCAAACTCAGTAAATAATACTACAAGACTGGCCTCGGCCTCTGGATTAAGGCAATATAAGATACAAAAGGAAATAAAATTGCTCTAAGTAGTGGGTGTCCCCAAGATAAGCAATGTTTAAAGGGCTTCAGCAAGAAATCCAATGGTCATATGCAAACTTCCTTTCTGCACTCACAGCATAAATCATTTCTCCAGTGGGCTCAGTTCAGGGTCTTAGTTAATCATTTGACTGCAGTAAACACTGAAAGCAATCAATCTCACAGGCTTTGGAATTTGTGTAGAGACTTGCTGCCCTTACAAACTAGTTCTTCCAGTCTGGATACTTCTAAATTTTCCTTTAGTAGCTAAAAGTTAACTGAAATGATGTATCTGATCTTCAACTAACTGGCTACGCTTTGGTCCATTCAAAACAGGCTCTTTTAAAAAGTACAAAGAGAAGATGTTTCTTCTTCAAAATTATACACAAAGTATAAACACTTCATGGTGTCTAAATACTATTAAAAGACAAAGAAAGATAAAATCATAATATCTTGGATGAAATTAAATGATGCTTATCTAGTCTACTTGTTTTTCTGTGTTCTGTAAGATGCCAGGCTGTGGGAATTGATGGAGGGAACTGATGGAGGATATGTAACTCATACCCTGCAGCTCCACTTTCTTTCTTCTTTTATTTACTGGGAATTGTAAAAGAGATTTCATTTGGAAAATAGGTTCCCCTTCTAAAAGGAGTTTGAAAACTATTTATCTTGTCCAAAGTTTAGTACTCTTGCTTGAAGGCAGGCGAAGACTGACATTTCAATTTCCTGTGGGAATCTGTGGGCTTTTCCCAAGATGGGCTTTATAAGCTCCAAGACTTTCCTCCTATCTGAGAAAACACACAAAGCTACTGGAATAGGCTTCTGAGCTAACTCGATTTGAAATGGAGTGAGCAACATTACTGACCTTGAAAATTCTGACAGCACAGTACCTTAATCTCCTGCTTTGTGTCCAATCTAAGGAATCACCACTGACGTACCCAGCTTCCCATTCATTTTTCCAGGACCCACTGTCCCTTGGTGCCACCACTGCAGGTCTGGTTTTGGGAAACACCACTTTTGGGAAATACACCAATTCTCATACACCAAGAAGTGAAAAGGGAAGAGCAGATGCTGATGGTTAATGATGCTCCCAAGCTGACATGTGTTGGCTTTCTTGGGCCTGGAAAATTGAGCCTCCTCAAACCTTAAGTATGAGATTGATGAATGCTTGTCTTGGGGTATGTTTTCTGAGGAAAAGAAGAAATAGAATGAGAAAAACAATAAATAATGGAACCTCCTAAACATGGAAAAATGACCCAGTCATTTAAAAGAATGAGTTCACCACATGTGGTGATACAAAAAGATCTCCAAAATGTACTAAGTGAAAAGGGAAGGAAGAGAACTATATGTGTACTATACTCCCATTCAGGAACATATACATATACATATATAGATGTGTCCACATGGAAAATGTCTAAAAGGAGATCCAAGAATGTACAGATGGTGTTTCCTGTGGAGGCTAAGACTGGAGGAGGTGTACAAGGCATATAATAACCTTTTTATTCTATTTGAATTTTTTACTATAAGTGTGTATTGGACCCATATTCTTTTTAATGGATGCAAAGGATATAGCAGATTGAGAAAAGATAACTTCTCAGGAACAAAATTTAAGGAGAAGAAAGGAAAGAGTAACACAAACCTGAAACCAGATATGAAAGCCAACTGCATATTTGCTGCCAAGGATGCTCAGGCCCTTAGATCAATTAACCAAAACATGGCACTTACTGCGAGCTTTCCCTCCACTGGCATTGCCCCAACTCCACCATTTTCAGGATCAGGCTGTTCCCAATCACTGCCTCCTCAGAGGACTGAGGCAGAAGCCAAAAGACAAAAGGACAACAGAATTCCAAATCTGGAGCTTTTTCAGCCTGCAAAGGGAAAGCAATATTGCAAGGCTTTCCCCAAAGAAAGAGTGTGAATTACATTCTTTGAGAGTTTTTAAAAGAAGACTATTTCTCCAGCCCACATTTAAAGCTAAGAAGATATTATTCACAGAAGAGCCAGGGTCATTCTGCTGCCAACCATGAAAATACTTCATTATCAAAATACTTCATTATCAAAATACTTCATTATCATTTGATGAAACACAAGTCACATGGATTTTGTTGGTGCATGTGTTCTTAACAGGTATTGTGTATTCGTGACCACTATAATTTGCCACAATAAACACGGGTGAGAAAAGAAGGATGGACCTTGTTAAAAATGACATCAAAAGAGGTGGAGTATCAGGTCAAGTTACTGAGCATCAGTAACTGCCATTCACAAATAAGCAGTAACAATCACCAGTATTCTTAACACAGGACAACTTGGTGCTTCAGATATATTTTGAGATAAATAATTAAGAACACAAATACATAATTAATAGCTATGTATCATATGAAAACTGGAGTGCTAATTTAAGCACTCAAGAATGCTTACAACATCTCAATTCACTGATGAATTTAATTTTTAAAAGATTTTCTTACATAATTTCAGCAAACTTGTTTTAGAACCCTTTGGGATTCCATCTTTTCTAAGCTGAGACTGACTAGAAAACATTTAAAGAGCTCTGATAAAATATCACATTGAATTATTTTATTACACAGCTGAAACCTGGCTGTTTTTTTAAGACTTCACTAGTTAATAGCTCTGTAGTCTTGGACAAGTAATAGCCTCTCTCAAGCTTAATTTCTTTATCAATAAAATTAAAAATTTTAATCAGGTGGTCTCTAAGGTACTTTTTAGCTTCAAAAATCTATGATTCTAAAAAAAAAAAAAAAAATCTATGATTCTATGAGTCTCCATTAGCAGACGACTCACCAGTGAAAAAGGGAGTCATTTCTTTACACTTCTGAAGGAAACAAAAAAATCCCAAATAAATTTGTTTCTAGACACTGTTCACATGTTTTATAGAAAAGAAGGTCTTGGGATTTAGAGTGAAGTAATGACACTTTCTTATTATGCAGCACAAGTAGCAGCTTTTAATTTTTAATTATTTCAAAGGTCACCTCCAGATTGGACTAGTTCCACAGAAGATGTCCAGAAACTTCTCACAATGAACAATTAGATTTAAGTTTTCAGGAAAGCACCACAACAATCAGGTTACCAAATAGTATGGCAGGCAAATGCTCTGCATTCCTTGGACATAGTCACACCATCCAATCTAGTGCCTCAGGATCCCTAACATCTTAAAAATAAAACTCAAACAAAACATTCATATAGGGTCAAGAGGCTCACATTATCCTGTTTAACACAATCCTCACAATTTAACACAATGGCAAACCTAGAATGAGAGCCAAGTCTAATTAATTTAAAATCTATGTGATTTGCCTTTATAGAATAGGCCTCCCTGCCAGGAACTCAAACAACTGTTCATTCACCATACATGTAAACTAATTCATTTCTTTCTTTAATATGGGGACCAGATTTTTACAAGGCTATAAACTTACAGGCTCCTAAAAATCCTACCTTGTTTATCTTTTCATCCAAAGAACCCCAAACAATACCACATAATAGCAGTCACTTAATCTGTGCTGAAAAACTTAATTCATGAGGAAAACAGGCCTGTACCAACCACCACCTTAAGTCACAATCTACTACAAGTTACCCTGGAGCACCTGGGTGGCTCAGACAGTTGAGGGTCTGCCTTCTGCTCCAGTCATGATCTCAATCTCGGGGTCCTGGGATTGAGCCCTGCCTCGGGCTCTCTGGTTGGCAGGAGTCTTCTCCCTCTCCCTCTGTGCTCTCTCTCCCCTTCTCTCAAATAAAAAACAGTTATCATGCTCTGGGAATTAAAAGAAAGGAGTAAGAGAGTGACTAAATAAATGAAATATTTTGTGAAACCCAAATTTTAGTTGGTGTTTGAACAGAAGCTTATTTGAGGGACAGAATAAACCATGTTGGAAATGGAAATACTTTCATTTTCCTCACCATTTATTTCAAAAGAAATCTAGTCCCCCATTTGATTAAGCAGATGATGAAATTAATTCTTGTTAAAAGGTGAAAAATGACTTTGGAAATTCATTTTGTAATAAATATTTGTTGCATTGAACCAGTTCACCAGTCTTCTTGGCAAATGTATCCTATTCTCTAGATGAAGACTCACCTATGACCACACATCCCCAGAGATCCTAGAAACAAAACACAAGCCCTGAGGCAGTCCTGGTTTTATTCTCTATGAGAAATCTGTGGTACAAGGATCAGTAGCACTTCCTCAATATAACCACACCTTCTTCTTTCTCCCTCCTCCTCCTTCCTTTCCTTCTTTTAACTACTTTAGAAAGGTGACCTGCAGAAATAAAAATCTGTTGTGCTAAGTCTTTGGTTAAGCACAACAGATAAAACTGTTCATCTCTACTTTTTCCTAAAGTTCCACTAAAATAAAAGGGATAAAAGTATACAAATGCTTATCAAAGAGAAGAGGAGGCAATGATACCAGATGATAGAGATCACAATTTTCAAAGATAGAAAGCAGACAGGGAAACAGTGACCAGCATTTCAGGTTTCTCAGCTTCAACTGTCTTTAGGTGCTTTAGGTGGTGGTCAACATTGCAAAAACTCTGGAAAGGCTGACAATGCGAGCTAACAGATAGATACCTCTGATCACCCTCTCTCCCACCAACCCTGCTGGAGGACTGAAGATTTACCCTGTGGAGAGGCTGAACCAGAAATGCTCTGTATCTGGGACCACCAAGCACAGTCCAGTGAAACATCTTACTGAACAGGGCGAGTCAAGTGACAGTCGGCACACTCGGTGGGGAGACCACAGCCCCCATCCCCATTTGTCTCCCAGAAATGCTGGCTTCCAGACTCCCCGTGTAGAAAGATCTAAAACCAAATGACAGAGAAGGAGAGAAGAAAAGGAAGGGGAGTAGAAAAGAGGGGAAGCTGGGGGAGAGGAAAGAACATGGCTGTGTATTCTGAAGGAGGGACCAGAGAAAACAGAGGGGAGAAGGAAGTCATCAATGCAATAATTTAACAATATTTTCCAGGATTGAAGGTCATGAGATCTTGTATTGAAAGCATGTACTATATCCTCAGTACAGTGGATAAAAATATATGTATACAATACAAGTACAGCACAACATCATGAAATTTCAGATCACCAGAGATACGGAGAAGATCCTAAAACATTCCAGAGGACGGGCAAAAACAAACAACAAATGACTGGGAATCGTGATGGCTGATGTCTTTCCAATAACAATGGATGATAGAACACAATGAAACAACACCTTAGAAATTCCGAGGGAAATCACTTACAACCTAGAATTCTACAGCTGACTTTATTAATTGATAGTAAAGGTAGGATCAAGAAGTTTCAGATACACAAGGTTTAAAAAAATTGATCTCCGGACAGCCTGGGTGGCTCAGCGGTTTAGCGCCTGCTTTCAGCCCAGGGTGTGATCCTGGAGACCCAGGATCAAGTCCCACGTCGGGCTCCCTGCATGGAGCCTGCTTCTCATTCTGCCTGTGTCTCTGCCTCTCTCTCTCTCTCTGTGTCTCTCGTGAATAAATAAATAAAATCTTAAAAAAATAAAAAATAAAAAAATTGATCTTCTTGCACCTTTTCTCAGAAGGCAGCTAGAAAATGTGGCTCAGCTAGAAAATGTGGCTCCACATTAAGTTGTAAACCAAAATCCATGAGCAATATTTACATGGCTATAATAAAGTCAGCACTATAAACTAATTTGACAAAAAAAAAACTATTATATTTTTATACTGGAATCATAAATCCTAAAATATTTCTAGATGAAACAATATGATGTCTGGAATTACTTCAAACTATTCACCACAGAGGACATAGAAAAAAAAGTTTGATCACAACTTAATAATTATTGAAGCTAGGCGATGGGCACATTGGGGTTCACTTCAATATTTTCACTACTTTCTGTGTTCAATTTTCTATAATAAAAAAGTTTCAAAAATAATATTGGGAAGATGGGAAGGGGAAGGAGGAAGATGTTATACAATGTGAAGAAAAAGGAGACAGATGCCTAGGGAATGTTTGTATATAAGAGAACTAAATTATAATCTTCTATGGAAATCAATTGATATTATCATAATGTTAAAAATCAAGAAATAGCAGTATAAGCATTTATTTCGCAACACTGAAGAAAATGTCTAAAGAAACAGCTAAAAGATTTAACTGCTTCTGGAATGTGGGAGAAATTGTTTAGGGGACTACTATTTTTCACTATAAGTCTTATTTTACTATTTGAATTTTAAGACGATGCACATGATTACTTTGATAAAAAACAGCAATTAAAAAATTGTAGTGCTATAGAAGTTTGGGTTCTAGGTGCATTGTAAGAAATCTCTTTTAATGTAGTTCTTATAAGTTTTTCCAATAAGAAATATATAAAAAGCCTATAAACTTCAAAGTACTTTATAATTGTAGGCTAACTGGGATCCCTGGGTGGCTCAGCGGTTTAGCACCTGCTTTTGGCCCAGGGCGCGATCCTGGAGACCCGGGATCGAATCCGACATCGGGCTCCCGGTGCATGGTGCCTGCTTCTCCCTCTGCCTATGTCTCTGCCTCTCTCTCTCTGTGACTATCATAAATAAATTTTAAAAAATTTAAAAAACATAATAATTGTATGCTAACTGGAATTTAATAAAATTTGTTTGAAATAAAAATAAAAAGCAAAAAATAAAAATAAAAATAAATAAAAAGCACTTCAAAATTGTTGAGCTCCAAAAGGCCTGTTGACTTCCAAAACAGCCCTGCATGCAGCCATGATATGACTTCAGGGCTTCTAATAACTCCATGAGGTTCCGTAAGTCTCTCTTCACCCCACGGCACTCACCTCAGGTGAGTGACATTGTGGGATCTATGTAAACATAGATAAAATAAATAAATAAAATTAATAATAATATTAACAATTGAAGTAAAAGTACAGAATTAAGAACAACCATGCTTTCATCTCTCTTGGCTTGTATATGGCTCCTGGCCCCTGAAGGGCTCTTAGAAATTAACTGCAAATCACTAAGCAAGAACGCCCTTAACTCCAATCACTGCCCCTTCCCTGAGCTCTCTCCCCAAAGTGTACTTTTTTGTGTATTTTCCTAGTTCTCTGGCTTCCATGCCCTCTACTGTCATTCTTTGGGAAACTCTGATTCAGCACTTTCAGGATAAGATAATTATGTGAAGTTTATATGAAAAGATTATGCCTAATATTAGAGACACTATTGGACATCGATATTCTCACACACTGTTGATGAGATTAGAACTTGGCACAATCTCTCTGGAAGGCAACTGAACAATAAATACTGGAAGCCTTAAGAGTGAATTTTATTTTTCCTCTCAGCAATTTCACTACCAAGTATTTATCCAAAGGAAATAATCAGTAATTTGCACAAAGATTTAGTTACAAGAATGTTTATCTACAGCACTGTTCAAACAGCAGAAATATTGCAAACAACCTAAATATCTAAATACAAGTAACTGGCACACTTGAGTAAATTAGGTCATGTTGATTATTAAAGTTATTCAGCAAAAAAATATTTAATTACATGGAAAAATAGTCATTACACATATACTAAGTAAAAAAAATTATAGAAAAATACACACTGACTCCATTTCGTAAATATATGAGAATCTATGAGGAAGATGTGAGCTTCAAAGAATATACATCAAAAGCAATTATTTTCTGGGATTTAACATTTTCCAATAAATCTTCTTTTTGCATATTTATACTTTGTTCAATGAACATATATCACATTTTAATGAAAAAAGTAATTTCCTTCTGAAGCTGACTGATTAAAGATATATAAAGGGTATAAAAATACTAGTTTTTTAAAAAATTATATGTATGTTAATTTTTTTAAATAAGAAGGAGAAGGAGGGAAAATATGATGGTTAAGCAGCAATGTTAATTTTGGAATACATTTTTTGGCCAAAATAATAATTCTTCAAAGTCAGAGAATACAGTCTCATCAGAAGTTTATCAATTTTTCTTGTCTCTCCAAAAACACTAGGTCATGACACTGTTGGTTCTCTTTAGCATATACTTGGTTTTTTTTTTATGATTTTTTTTTCATTTATTCATGAGAAACACAGAAAGAGAGAGAAGGGCAGAGACACAGGCAGAGGGAGAAGCAGGCTCCTTGCAGGGAGCCCGATGTGGGACTCAATTCTGGGTCTCCAGGATCACGCCCGGGCCCAAGGCGGCACTAAACCACTGAGCCACCCAGGCTGCCCCATATACTTGTTTTTATTTCATTAATATCTTTTCATGGAATTGTTATTTTCTTCTTTCTACTTTTTTCAGATTTATTATTCTTTTCTCCAACTTCTTTGAGATTCTTCAGCCTTTCTTTTTTAAAATCATTTATTTTTTAAAGAGTTTTAAAAAATCTCTAATTTGAAAAAAAAATTAAAAGAGAGAGAAAAAGAGAGAGCAAAAGTGGGGGGAGGGGAAAAGAGAGAGGGAAAACAGGGAACCTGATGCACGGCTCAATCTCAGGACCCTGGGATCAATACCTGAGCCAAAGGTAGATACTTGACCAACTGAGCCACCCAGGTGCCCCTAACATTTTATTTTTATATGTGCCTTTTTAAGTGATCTCTACACCCAATATGGGGCTCGAACTTACAACCCTGAGATCAAGAGCTGCACATTCCACTCACTGAGCCAGCCAGGTGCCTCTTATTTTTATGTATATCTTTTGGGTTATAAATTTCTATTTAATGTTTTAATTGTATAATATTTCTTTCATTCTGGTCAAAATGGTTTGATTTCTTCTTTGACCTATTATTTTGAAAAATATTGATTTTTTTTCCTAAAATATTTGGGAATTTACCAAGTATCTTTTGTTATTAATTTCTAATTGATTTCTCAGTGTTCCAAGATGTACTCTCTAATTTTAATTTTTTGAAAATTAAGACTTTGCTTTATACCTGGCATATATTCATTTTTGGCAAAGGTACAATATTGCATTGGAAAGAAATATGTATTTCACAATTATGTATATTGTTCTACATACTATACATTAATTAGGACAGGTTGATTAATTTGTTCAAATATTCTACATTTCTAATTTTCTGTCCACTTATCAATTACTAGAAAAGATATGTTAAAATCTCCCATTGAAATTGTGAGTGTATCTATTTCTTCTTACAGTTCTGTCAATACTTGCTTTACATATTTTGAAGCCATGGTTTTAGGTATATACACATTTAAAAGAAATACATTTTCCTGGTGGATTGATCCTTTATCATCGAAATGCCATTCTTAGTAATTCTTCTTGCATTAAGATATCATAAGCTAGGGGCACCTGGGTGGCTCAGTTGATTGAGTGTCTGACTCTTGATTTCAACTCAGGTCATTATCTTAGGTTCCTGAGATCTAGCCCCAGTCAGGCTCTGCACTCAGCAGGGAGTCAGCTTCTCTCCTTCTCCCTCTGCCCCTTCTCTCTTGCTCTCGCTCTTGCTCTCACTCTCTAAATAAAATAAATCAATTAAAAAAGAGAGATGATTTTTTTTAAAAAAGATATTGTAAGCTATACTGGCTTTCTTTTGTTTAGTCTTTGAATGGTATTTCTTTTTCCAAACTCTCATTTTCAGTGTTTCTGAATCTTTACATTTAAGACGTGTTTCTTATAAGCAACTTATAGTTAGGTTTTATTTGCTTGTTTTTCCAGTCTGATCATTTTTATCTTTCAATGGAAAGCTTTAATATTTTATATTTAATGGAATTACAGATATATTTATGTTTAAATTTTCTATCTTATTCTTTGCTTTGTATCTGTTCCTTTTTCTCTTTTTGCCTTATTTTGGATTTATCAAGAATTTTTATTATTCTATTTCCTCCTTTATTTGCTTGTTAGTGATGTATTCCTTACCTATTCCTTTAGGTGATACTTTAGGGATACTACATGCATTCATGACTTACTAAAGTCTACCCTAATTAGTATTTTTTACTACTCTTTAGATCATACAGGGACTTTAAGACACCTTTTCTCCATTTAGCCCCTCAAAAACCAAGTAATTTGTTGTATATTTTAATTTTATATATATTTTTAATTAGTATTTTATTATCTTGGAGTAGTCAATAATCATACAAATTTAGATTTACTTACATATTTACTAACCTTTTTGTTGCACTTCATTCCTTCCTGCATCTCTGAGCATCCCTGTGAGTTTCCTACTGCCTAAGAACACCCTTTAGGACTTCATTTTTTTTTTTTAAGATTTATTTTTATTTATTTATGATAGAGAGATAGAGAGGCAGAGACACAGGCAGAGGGAGAAGCAGGCTCCATGCAGGGAGCCTGACGCGGGACTCAATCCCGGGACTCCAGGATCGCGCCCTAGGCCAAAGGCAGGCGCAAAACCGCTGAGCCACCCAGGGATCCCCTAGGACTTCATTTAATGTAGATCTGCTGATAATAAATTCTCTCAGTTTTTGTTTGTCTGCAAATGTGTTTTTTCACCTTAATGTTTGGAGAACATTTTTGCTAGGTATAGAATTCTATAATGACAATTGTTTTCCTTCACAACTTGAAAGATATCTTTCCATTGTTTCCTGGCTTTCGTTGTTTCTATTGAAAAATCATCTTAGTAACTTGTTTCTCCTTTCAAAGTAATAGGTCCTTACTCTCTGGCTGGTTTTATGATCTTTTTTCTCTTTTCTTGGTTCTCATTATTTATATTAGCACTTCTTCTTGTCCTTTGCCCAGTGTAGGTTTCAAGGTGATTATTTGTTGTCTCTCACTAGTTACTCTTTAAATGTTGCCTTCCCATTCTATCTCTCTTCTCTTTATGGTACACCAGTTACATTAATAGTGAACATTTTCACCAGACCTTATTTGTCTCTTACAAATTTCTGTATTCTGTATTTCTGCTTTCTGTATTTTCCTTTCTTTTTGTTCTCTGTGCTTAAGACTGAATAATATCTTCTGCTTTATCATTCAATTTACTACTTCACTTCAACTGTGTCAAATCTACTGTTAAAGCCATTCACTAGGTTCTTAATTTCACTTGTATTTTTTAAATTATATACTTTTTGGGTTTTTTCTTGGTTTCCAGTTATCTACTACAATTCTCAACATTAACTTTTATTAATTTTTTAAATTATTTATTTATTTATTAAGTGATCTGAACACCAAAGTGGGGTTCAAACTCTTAAGATCAAGTGTCACATGTTCCTCCCACTGAGCCAGTTAGTCACCCCATAGCCTTACCTTTTTTATTTCTTGAACATATGAATTATAGTTATGAAGACTGTCTGATAGCCTTATAATTTCATGATCTGAGACCCTAGTGGGTCTTTTTCTGTCACATTTTTTGAAAATTTTTTTTAGTTTCATCTTGTCTTGTTATATTATAGGCTATTTCTACTTAAGTACAGAACATTTTATATAAAAAAGTGGTAGAGATCCCTGGATAATCTGGATGATGCTATCTTCTTCTGGAGAGGAATAATTTTACTTCTGGCAAGCAGGTAGTCTAAAGGCATCAGTAATTCCAACCATTTTTTTTTTTTTTTTTTAGGATTTGATTTATTTATTACTGAGAGACACAGAGAGAAAGGGAGAGACACAGGCAGAGGGAGAAACAGGCTCCCTGCAGGGAGCCCAATGCGGGATCATGACCTGAGCCAAAGGCAGACACTCAACCACTGAGCCACCCAGGTGCCCCAATTCCAAATCATTTAAATCCAACTAGGGATTTCTGTTATTTCCTACTCATTCTTATTCCTAGGCTCCAACCCTTCAAGTTCTCAAATGAAAGTCTGGGGTATTTACCATCACAATTCCCACATAGGGAATCAGCCTCGTGATTGTATTAAAAGCTGTGCCAGGCGTCTTAGACTCTCAGCCACTGCTTTTGGACTCTTCCTCTTCTAGATCTTGGTCCTAGAATGTCTTACTATCTTAATAGTCCTCTTATGCCTTTAAATAGAAGGTTTTTCATACTTTATCCATATTTTCTAGTTATTTTTAGTGAGAGAGTTGGTTTGCGATAACAAAATTCACCATTGCTAAAAGACAATTCTATTTAACAAATTTTTAAAATGAAATCCCAAATAAGTGTTTTTCCCCCCATAACCCACTTCAATTCAGGCCTGAACCATGCTCAGCTAAAAGAAGGGTAAAAAGGACAGTTTGTATACTCTGAAGGTAGTAAGTCAAATAGCAACTTCCATGAGGGTAGAATTTCTTCCAGAAAAACAAAAATAATCTCCCAGCCCATCATCTAACATTTTATCTGTGGCTCTGGCTTGTGATCTTTCCAAAAGCCATATCCTCTCTTAAAAGAAAAAAAAGTTCAAATATCCTATTTTTTCCTTGCTAATAGTTTAGGTCATTGAAAGATTTAAGTGGAGATGATTTTAAAGGTCTTCTAGCTCAACACTATCATTTTATAAATTTGGAAACTGAGACTCAAAGAAATGAAGTAATTTGCTCATGGTCATACAACAAGTTCCTAGAAGAGCCAAGAAACTAATCCAGCTTATATTGAACCTTCAATTACAAATGCAAAATGAAAGCACAACTTCAAAAAGTAAGTATATTAAATAATAAATACGGTGGAAAATAGTCAATCACAACCTCTGACCCTAATACACGTCCTTATAAACAAAACAAGGGAAAACAAAAATAATTAGAAATTTGAATATGTTTAAATAACTACAGTTATTAAGGAACAATTAATTTGGTAGGTGTGATAGTTATTTTAGTTATTTTTTTAAAGAGTCACTACCAAAAAAATTAAAAATAAATAAATAAATAGTCACTACCATTTACACATACATATGAAATTTTTATTGATGAATTGATATGATCAGAATTTACTTCAAAATACTACAAGATGAGAAAGTAGGTGAATGTACAAGTCAAATAAATTGGCCATGAACTGCTAGACGGTGACTGTCCACGGATATTCATTAAGTTATTCTTTTGTATTTGAAATTTTTCATAATAAAAACTATAAATAAAATGAAAAAGGAAGTGAAAAGTTCACCTGTTATTTTTTTCTAATTCAAAAACAGATGACAAATGAATCAATTAATGGGGGCAAAAGGTCAAATCTAGTTATAACAATACAGTTCAACAAATATCTCTACATAAGAAATCTCATCCAATGGCCCAAATGCTTTAAATACTAATTTCTGTCAACTAGGTAGGCTAAGCAAGAGGCAAGAGGATTCATTACTTAGTATAATTCAACCCCCTTTTTCATATTGCATCACACAGATACTAATAGTAATGTTCTAAGAATCTTTTTATTTAATTTTAGCTTTATTGAGACATAATAAGCATATAAAAATTGTAAGATATAAAAAAATAAAATAAAAATAAAATAAAATAAAATAAAAATAAAAATTGTAAGATATATGCATTATAAAAGGACTTCTCCCATCTAATTAACACATGCATCACCTCAAATAGCTACCCTTTCTTGTGAGAACATTTCATTTTTACTCAGTGAATTTCAATTATACAATACAGTGTTATCAATTATAATCTTTTTTAAAAGCTAAAAATTTATTTTACTTATGCTAATGCAGCATTCAGTACTTAGCACATTCTTAATATTCTATAACCCAGACTCTTCCCCACTAACAGAGCAGCACACTGTGGGATGCTGGCTCGGGTCTCCTGAAAATTTGCTTTTTTATACCTAAATATAGGTAAAAACTTGTAATTTGTGGGAAAGGAGATCCCAAATATAAAATAAGAGAAAAACTTCGGAAAATGACTTTCAACATACCCCATGAAATTTTCTCTGTCCAGTCAATAGTCTGCTACATGTTCATTTTTGGTTATGCCCTAAATTCCTTCTTCATTCCTCTGTATTCTTGCTATGACACCCCAAGGCCCTGTTCTTCAGCTCTCAGGTCCAATACTTGCCTGCATCCTTCCATATATCTGAGGCTGGCAATGTGCTAACCTCCTTTCCAGTGACTGCTTGTAGAAGGCAGCATATTATTTTGGCAGGTGAGGTGGAAGATATGACTCACCTCCAAAGAACACTTTCCCAAACTAGGCCAGTCCATGAGACCCAAGATGTGAACTCTCAGTGAGCTAGATTATTCTAATGTAATTATAGAGATATGCAGACCTGCCTGTCAGCGTGCGCTCCTGTGTGAATACACACACAAAGTAGTTCCTTACAAATCCCAGGAATAGAGAGATCCTCAGTATTCAGTCAGTGTTTAAAATCAAGGAAGATCAAGCTTTATTTTTTTCATTATTAACTATAGTTCAACGGCAACTTAAACATTATCAGTTGACACTTATCAAATGCTTACTCTGAGATAAGGCAAGCACTGTGCTAAGTTGATGATCCCACGTTATCTCATACACATTCATTTGCATATATTTATCCCATTTAATTCTCAGGACAGCCATAAGAGATAGGTACTAAAAACATCCCACCATCCTATAGCAAGAGAAGCTGAGGCTTGGAGAGATTGAGTCATTTGTTCAGAAACACACAGTGGTATATGACAAGGAATTATTACATAATAGTTGTGATCTTTTTATCACGGCTGAAAAACCAAATCTGATTATGAAAACAGACAACAAGAGCATACAGTTAAAAGAAATTGCATAACCCTTTGGGTATGGTCTTCTACACACATCCTGGATGAATGTCTTGGCTTATCTGTAATACTGCTGATCCCTGGGTTACTTTTCCCTTATCTTCTGACCATATCCTCACCAGATACTGGCACATAGCCCTCCAGAAACAAAACAACTCAGTTCTTGGCCTTGGAGCTAAATGCTCTCTATGATCATCCTTACTTTTCATAGCTAAGCTCCACATTTGCACAAAATGAAAATACAGATCAGAGTAGTGTTTATTAGAGGCGATGATCACTATTGCTACTCAAAATGAGAGCAGCTGCAGGGCTAAGTGACAGGCTGTTTGACACCAGAGTTCCCAATAAAATGGGAAGTGAGGCTCTCCATAGGCAGAAGACTGGAGGCAGAACCTCCCCTGAGCCTGAGACCAACTATAGAAGGAAGGTAAATATCAGATTGGGGAGTCCAGGATTGGAAGCTGCCACCTTAGATTAAACCAGTGTTCAATAAGTGCACATGGCCACTAATAATAACCAGACCTACTACTGCCAAAAAGTACTATTTATCAGCCTTCCCTATGTGGCACTACAATAAGCATTTATACAATTAACTATACAATTCTTAAAACAACCTGTGAGCTTCATATCAATATCACCATTTCACAGATGAGAGTCTGGAAGCAGAAAGCCTTAGTAATGTGCCCAAGATGATATGGAAATCAGATTAGAACCCAATTCAACCTAACTCCATAGCACATGCAATTAACCACTACTCACACTGCCATACACACACCTCAAATCTAGATGCTAAAGTTCATCCTTCCTTCAGAGAGTGAGTGAAAAGACATCTGCCGGTGCCAAAATGATGCACACAAGATGTGGAGTACTTTTCATTAGGGCTTTATCCAGCCTCTCCAGACAGTACTTACAGTTTCCCTTAGTCAGTCATCTCCAGTTCTAAGAGAAGATAAGGCAGACACTCATAAATGAATAATCTTGGGGTACCGGGGTAGCTCAATTGGTTAAGTGTCTGACTCTTTTTTTTTTTTTTAAGATTTTATTTATTTATTCATGAGAGACAACAGAGAGAGGCAGAGACATAGGCAGGTGGAGAAGCAGGCTCCCTATGGGGAGCCCAAGCAGGACCCAATCCTAGGACCAGGGATCACGACCTGAACCAAAGCCAGACGCTCAACCACTGAGGCACCCAGGTGCCCCAATGTCTGACTCTTGATCTGGCTCAGGTCATGATCTCAGGGTTATGAGATCAAGCCCTGTGTCAGGCTCCATGCTCAGTGTGGAGTCTGCTTGAGATTCATTCTCTCCATCTCTCCCTCTCTTAAATAAATAAATTTTTAGAAAAAAAATAAATGAATAATGTTAATAGACAGGAATGCCATCTCTGGAGTAAAAGCAGAATTAACATAATTGACATATGAAGCACAAAAAGTATTTTAAAAATCTATAATCTTAAAAAAAAATCTATAATCTTCAAGAAAAGCTACAGAAGGGCAGCACAGGTGGCACCACCTTCAGCCCAGGACCTGATCCTGGAGACCGGGGATTGAGTCCTACATTGGGCTCCCTGCATGGAGCCTGCTTCTCCCCCTGTGTCTCTGCCTCTCTCTCTCTCTCTGTATCTCTCATGAATAAATAAAATCTTAAAAAAAAAAAAAAGAAAAAAAGAAAAGCTACACAATGAAATAGTCACTCTTCCATTCTTCATGGTTGAGAAAGGAAAATATATTTTATTTTATTTTAAAATTTATTTTATTTATATATATTTATATGCAGACAGAAATACACAGATACACACATATAATTAAAGGAGTTATTTTACTTGGCATTTAATAAGTAAGAATTACTGGTCCAAATAATTCTCTAGAACCAACAAGACCTATAAAGGGCCTTTGGACATTTTACCGTGGTCACATTGAGGGGAGCATTAGACTCTATTATAGGCTTCACATCTTTTCTTTAGCTGAGAAAAAAAAAATGAACCAAAGGACTATAAAAGCCATTTACATAATAGTCCAGCCCAGGAAGCTCATTGCCAAGTGGATGGCATGAGAGAGGCTTCTTAGGATTTTGAGAAATGACATTAAGTCTAGTTCCTTAGAGCTTTGCTTGCCAGGAAAGGAAATTTTCTTCCAGATGGTGCAGTGCCAGTGGACTCAAGCCTTGTGTGTACCAGTGCCCAGTCCTCCTCTGAAGGCATTCAACTGCATATTAGCTGCTTATGAGGTATCATTCACCTCCAGTATTCCAGCACCTACCACTGTTCAGACACACATTAAATATGTAAAAAAATCAGTTCTCAAATGAATAAACAAATGGGGTGAGAAGATGCTACAAATCGAATGTTTGTGTCCCTCCAAAAATTTGTATGTTGAAACTTGATCCCCAGTGTGATGGCATTTGGAGATGGGGGGTCTTTGGGGGTAATAAGGTCATGAGGGTACAGCCCTCAAGAATGGGATTAATGCCCTTATGAAAGAGGCCCCATAGAGCAACCTGGTTCCTTCTACCGTACCGAGGTTACAGTGAAGGAGAGGATGTTCATCTATGAAATAGGAAGCAGGTCTCACCAGACACCAAATCTGCTGGGGGCCTTGATTTTGGACTTGCCAGCCTCAGAACTCTGAGAAATAAACTTCTATTGTTTATAAGTCACACAGTCTATTGCATTCTGTTATTGCTGCCCCAATGGTTTGAGAGAGAAGCCCACATTTGGAAGAGCTAATTAGTGGCATCATCTTCCTTGCCCTCCCCTTTCAACAAAACAGAAAGTCCTGTGGGGATTCTCGCCATGGCACACAGACAGAGGCAGGACATCAGTATGGTACATCAAGACTTGGGTCCCCCTGAACTACTATTCCAGCTTAAATATTTGCTTGTCATTTGCATGCATTAGCTGTGTCGCCTTCAATAAGTCATATGTCTTTGAGATTCTTCCTCATCTAAAAACTGAAGAAATTAGACTGGGTGGCAGTTAAAGATCCTTCCAGCTCTAAATGCTATAATCCTACCTCCCATAAGATGAATCCCAGCCCAAAGTCTCTCGGATTCCTCTAGTTCTTAGTTAAAAAAACATATATTCATTGATCTTCATTATTCATGGATTCCATATTTGTGAATTCACCAACTGGCTAAAATTTATTTGTAACCTCCAAGTCAATACATATACACCTTCATGGTCATTCAAGAATATGCACAGACTGGCAAAAAATTTGAGCCACCTGAAATGCACATTCCCAACTGAGGTCAAAGGTGACTATCTACCTTCTTGTTTTAGCTTGCATACTAGAAAAAAAAAAGTGTCCTTTTTTTTTTTTTGCAGTCTTTTTAGTATTGTGGTTTTTTCACATTTTTATGCCTTTTTGTTGTTGGTGGTGGTGGTGATTTTGCTATTTAAAATAGACTCCAAGCGTAGTGCTAAAGTGCTGTTTAGTGTCCCTAAACTCAGGAAGGTTTGATGTGCTTTACGGAGAAAATACATATGTTGCATAAGCCTTGTTAAGGCATGAGTTATAGTGCTATTGGACAGGAGTTCAATGTTAATGAATAAACAATATATATAAAATAAGGTATCTTTTTTTTTAAGTTTTAATTTATTTATTCATGAGAGACACACAGAGAGAGGCAGAGACACAGGCAGAGGGAGAAGCAGGCTCCCTGAGGGGAGCCCAATATGAGACTCGATCCCGGGACCCCAGGATCATGACCTGAGCCAAAGGCAGACACTCAACCACTGAGCCTCCAGGTGTCCCTAAATAAGGTATCTTTAAATAGAAACACACATAAACCAAGGTCATATATTGGTCAGCTGATAAAAATGTGGTAATCAACTTAAATTTTAAAAATGTTATGATCAGAGGCTCACAGAAGCCCTACCTTATATTTCCTCTAGGATCAATGGTTCAATATTTGCTAATTCAGTGTTCATGGTGACTTTATAGAATATAACTATTGCAAATAATGAGAATTGACTATATATCCTCAAGCTGGATTCCATATACAGTTGTGTAGAAATATAAATGGCGTACTTCAGAGATGTACTATACACAACCTGTCCAACCATACAGACATGCCCTTGAGATATGATCCATTTAAAAATGGACACTATTGAGAAAACAAAAATGGAAACTTCTATCCTTAACATACCCAAAACAAAAAAAAACTATTCTAGAACCTTTAGTCTGTGCTCATGATGAAATTATTGCACACGACCTGGGCTCCTGACAACGGTATGCCCATCTGGGAATGTGGTGCTTCCTGGAACGCCTTTCCTGTTCATCTTATGCTTACATAGGTATTCAGAACTTTGCAAGAAATAGCCCAAATGTTTCTAAGCTTCTTTCTCAGATCAGTTTGTAACTGTCATTAATAAGTACAGATGGTGCCCTCATGAGAATGTTCTTCACAAATCCACTGCAGAAACACAGAGCAGTAACAATAAATAATTCATGCATGCACCTGAAACTCCTACTAAGAAGATACAGAGAGATTTTTTTTGAAAGAAGAGGGAACACAAGAGAAGGAAAAAGGGAAAATGAAAAGAGAAAAAGAACAGAAAGAAATGGAAAGAGACAAAAATGGAAGAGAAAATTTGAGTATAATAGCAAGAGTTTTAGACAGAAAGACCACTTGAGAAAGGCATCAGCAAAGTCAATCAAAATTTGTTTCCATTTGCAAGTGAAGGGAGGAACTTTTGGTTTTTGTTTTTCTTTTGGAATATGGTTTGCTACTATATGTCTCAAATATATGGTCAGCTCAATCACATCATTTATGGTATAACAATTTTATGCAACTGAATCTGTCAGCATGCAACTGTCCTTTCAAGCTATCAAAATTAGTATTTAAAAAAAGGAGCATTTTCCTTAAACTCTGAACTTAGGCATGAGGGCTCAAATCCACTTAACTAAATGGCTTCCAGTAAGTGGTTTAACTTTCCAACCTCAGAATTTTTTTTGTTTATAAAGTATGGATAAAAAAAATAATAAAATAAAGTATGGATAATAGCACCACCTACCACAGAAAACTGTTTTGAAAATTAAATAAAGTAACACATACACTTTTTTTTCCAACTAGGGGTCGGCAGAATGGCTCCCGCAAAGAAGGGTGGCGAGAAGAAGGGCCGTTCTGCCATCAACGAGGTAGTGACCAGACAATACACCATCAACATTCACAAATGTATCCATGGAGTGGGTTTCAAGAAGCGTGCCCCTCGGGCACTCAGAGAGATCCGGAAATTTGCCATGAAGGAGATGGGAACTCCAGATGTGCACATTGACACCAGGCTCAACAAAGCTGTCTGGGCCAAAGGAATAAGGAATGTTCCATACCGTATCCGTGTGCGGTTGTCCAGAAAACGTAACGAGGATGAATATTCACCAAACAAGCTCTACACGCTGGTTACCTACGTACCTGTCACCACTTTCAAAAATCTACAGACTGTTAATGTGGATGAGAACTAATCGCTGATTGTCAAATAAAGGTATAAAACTGAAAAAAAAAAAAAGTAACACATATAGGGCACCTATTTCCATACCTAAGACATGAAAACTGTCATTTATTAATATGCCATTATAATTAATAAATCACATACAGATCTAAGTCACATAGGGGGCTGAAACTGGTAGGTAAGAGCCCAGCATTGAACCAAGCTCCCAGAAACACGTTTGGAATTTTCTGTCATGAAGGAGTAATTCTGGCAGGAGAAAAAAGAGAGAAGCAACTTTTTCTGAGTTCCTCGGGCTTTCCACTCTTCTTCTCTCATTGCCAAGTAATGGATCAATGACTTCCAAAAGACCAAAACTAATCCTACAAGTAAAAACAATGTGATTACAGGCCCACGCTTTGGAAGCCACAGCAATATCCTGTCGACGTGAGAAGGAAGGATGTGACAGGAAAATAAACTGGGTAACAGATGAAACAAAAAATCTCTAGGGCCAAAGTCTCTACCATGAGCACCTAAGAGGAGGAGAAATAAAGAATTCTGAGGCCCAAAGAAAGGATGCTACTCCTTTGTATGCATCCAGTAGCTCTTAAGAACTCAGAATACGTATCACGACACATGCCTACAATAAAGGTAAAAATAGTCGTGTTAGATATGTTCTAAAGGAACTTGTCAAAGAGCCCTCACTGCATGATTACCTATAATGGAAGCCTGACTTTGAAATAACTATTTCTGAGGAAAGAAATCATAAAATATGCCATTAAAAAAAGAAAGAAAAAATCTGAATAGTGGCATCAGCATGTCAGAGAACACCATGCCCTCCCAGTGGTGTAGTTCAGGAATTCTCCAAGTCACGTATTGAAAATGCATATGCAAGATGAACAAGAAAAGAAGCCAACACAAAGCTAAAGACATATTCTGTTTCTGTTGTCATCCCTAATCAACTAAGTCATGTAATTTTCCTTTCTCCATTAGAATATAATGGAATCATAGGCTTTGAAAAGCTCTTTGGGTCACCTAATCCAAACTTCTAATCAGACTATGAATCCTCAGTCTATACTGATGGGTTCAATAAAGGTGAGGGAGTTGAGATGGATAGAACAGTTGTCTACAACCCACAAAAATGGGGGTGAGAATTCCCTGTTCCACATCTATTCGTAATCCCCCTATCTCAGGCCCTACCAGGATCTTGGTCATCTGACACCTCTTCTGCTCTCAGTCTATCAGCCTGTATCTGTCACTGGCCTCTCTCCAACCTCACTGTGGACCCCATGGAATGTTACTTCAGTGAAATTTCTGCCCATCTTCTTATCTTCTTCATCCATGTATCTTGTCGCATACCTCTACACAGGCCACCAACTCTGGATCAAAACCAAAATCTGAGGTCTCGGGGCTGCTGCACACAATTAGACAAATGTTGAATACTCCTACGAGGGCCTCCACTTCATGTCTGTGATTTCACATCACAGCTGGACCCTTGACCAGGTTACTTATCCTTTAGTTTGTCCTTGGTTTGCTCCTTCTAAGTCCAACCCAAAAGCTGAAACGGGCTGCCTATTCAAAGGTAGGAAAGAAGAGAAAGCTTTGAGCGCTGGGTCCTGCTCTGGATTTCTTACCTGGAAATCCATTTGTAAAACTGCTCAGCTATGGAAAGACAAGAGCCATAGTTAGGAGTTAGAGCTGAAGTTAAAGAGGCAGAGCAATTGATTATGTGTCTGGCCAGAGGGATTTAGGTTGACTTACAAATGGAGGAGGGGCTGGGAAGTCAGGAGCTAGAGAGAACGAGGTGAGGTATCAGGCCAGCAGACAGCTCCAAATCTAAAGGGGTATAAATACGCAACCATCTGGCAGAACTATTCCTTCTCTGCAGGCCCTAAGCATCTGCCCTGGAATAGCCAAACCAAATCAGAAACTCTCCCATCCCATTCAGTGGCTCTGCCCAATTTCAACCATTCTCTCTACAAACCCTTCACCATCACATCCAAACCACCCCAAGCACATCAAACCATTCCCCCATCCTACACACACATAAATTTACTGCCTGAACCTACTGCCATTTGCTCTTTTCAGCTTCTCAGTGAAAGAGACATTGCTTCTTCTATCACAGGCAACTCTGTCTTCATCTCTTCTCTTCCTGTCCCCTCTGTCTCCTGAATTACCTAAATTATTCTAAAATCGTTCTTCTCTCCAGCATCTCCAGACACTCCTATTCCTCTAGTTGTCTCCTTGCCTTAGTACAAAAAGCAGCTTACAATTCTGCAGTATTTGAACTGAGATGGTTATTCATGCTTCCAATTCACAAAGCTTAGCCAGCCACCTACTAAGAGTTCTGCATGACTGCAGGAAAATCTCTGAATACCAAATTCAAAACAGCGGCCATACATTGCTTATATTGCCAGAGATACTTTGTTTTGTTTTGTTTTAATAAAGGGCACCAAACAAAGACCCGATTTCCTGTAAACACTAAATGAACTCAAATGAAATGGGAAAGAGGTTGTTTTCCCAACCAAACCTAAAGTAAGAGTCAATAGTCACTGGCTGCCTCGCCTGACTCCCTACAACCTCTTCAGGAGGGCCGTGGTCTGCAGAAGGACACCTAATGGTAGCAGATCTGGTGAAAAATCACCAAGAAACACAAGCCAGCACTGACAGGGCACCAGCTTTACACGGTAAAGACCCAAACCTATACACAGTAAGAGAAAACAAAGGGATTTTACAAGCTAGGTTTGAGACCACAATGAAATAATACAGAGCTTTAAGAACCTGTTTAGTAAGTTCACTTAATAAAACAAACTATCCCCATGGAGATGGTCCCAGGTACCTATTTATCAGCAACTACTTAAATCCATGCTGAAGTTATTATACAGTTCTTGACTTAAAACTCTAGTTAAAGATGGCAAAATAATTTGAGATCTCTCCATTCTTGTAGGACACATTCCTGAATAAGTAATCAATAGTTAACTTTTTTCCTTTCCAATCAAATCTCTGCTACTAGTCACTATCCGGCACTATGCTCAACTGCTCCAAAGTTCCTTGCATCACAGATTTCAGCCCTGGGAAGAGGCTCAGAGGTGGCATGCCTTTCTAAGGCTAACATACCATCTTCTCTGCATAATACAAACTGCAGTTACAGGAATGTTGAACAGTTTGGGCTTCTGCTGATGCTGCTCTTATTATGAAGACTTAGCACAGACATTTTTAACACAATAGTCATTCCTCTCACCAGGCTACATAATTCCTCTAGCATCATAAAGACATAAACATGTTCCTTGCCTTGTATCAAAAGAAAGAGATAACAACTCTATGGTGTGGGTGGGAATGGTGGGGTGGGGGGGCGGAGATGGGGGAGGAATAGAGAAAAATAGTCTGGATGGGGTAAGGAATCTTCAAGGAAAGCTGAGCTGAGATGAAAAGCCAAGGAGCTATGCCTGGCTTGATCAAAGAGATCTAGTTGAGAAGTTTTCTATGAATTTAAACCTCCATATCAAATCCTATGTGATTATATATCAATATCAGAATTTTAATGCTGGAAAGAATTAATCCTCCGGAAAAAACATTTTCAACCAAGGCACAATGAAAGCACGTGAGAATGCAGCAAATCGTCAAAAATTTGCATATCTCAAGAAAAAAAAACATCATTTTTAGTTCATGTGTTAATAATACCTGAAAGAAATCAGAAAATAGTAGAATCAATAACTTGGCTTATTTAGCACTACAGCTGAAACAGCTAGAAAAAATAATGGCTATTAACACTAAAACCTCTAGCATGCTCTCTCCTGAAGCTATAAGCTGTCTGAGGTTGGGGCCATGTCTTTCCCCATATCCTCAGGGACTTAACCCCTAGAAGACACTCAATAATTGTCTATGAATGACTAAATATTATTAAATTGAATAGGCTTTGGGGGTTGGTTACAACTTTGACAACTTCAACTTTTTAAGACAGAAGGATGAGAAACAAAGCTGAGATTTGAATCAAAATGATTCTGGAGGCAATGAAGCCCAAAAGTGTGTAAGTACTGATCCGGCTGGACTAGATTAGTCCCATTATTGCTAACAAAGAGTATACGGCACTGACTTTGTAATCAGTGCTTTTGAAGTTATTAGACACACAAAAATTCTGTCAATAGCTCCTTTATTCCTATAATCTCCCCTATACATACACATGAAGCTTAATATAATCATTTCAGTTTAAAATTTATTGAGCATCTTGAATGTGCCAAACACTATGCTAGATACTGGATACATAATGGAGGAAAAAAATTGGTTACTGTCAATAAGGAACTTAAAAGTCTGGAAGGGATGACAGAAATGCAAACAAAAACAAAGAACAAAACAAAAAGATGACACTATATGTAGGAATAGACGTATGTACAAGGAAGAGAACTAAAGCAAGGAGTGAGTAATGCCGTCTTCAGGAGACAGGGAAAGCATCATGAGGAGAACCACCTGGCCAGAGCTTTGATTCAGAGAGATACGGGAATTGCCAGTCACATAGGGTGTGGAAGAACAAACCAGGAATCCGGTAAAGACCATCATGGGCAGACCACCAAAGTAAGAAGCAGCTTCATGTTCTGGGAATTAATAGGTAGGTGCCAAACCGGAAAATGAGAGATAAAAAAGAATGGAGTGGGACGAATTGAGAATTGGGGAGAAACAAAATTAGGACAGGGCCTTTGCAATCAAGCTAAGGAATTTGAACCTCATCCTAACATCAGTGAGGGCCCACTGGGGGTTTCAGGTGGGTAGAGGTGAGGAGATCAATTTTATAAAGGTTACACTGGCTTGAAAATATCCATGATTACCCAGGCTACTGACCTTCTCTAGACTCTGGGGAGTATTTATTACATGACTCAAGGTGCCAGAGACATCTTTACACTGTTACTCTTATTTTGGGTATAACTTCATATACCAGGAAGCCATGGACCATTTCTCAGATTGTTTCTTTATTTCCCCTGGATTTACCACAACATTCTCAATTAGGAATCTGCATTCAAGACCGCTCTCCTCACCTCCAGACTCTAAAATGCAATTGCCTAATCAACATCTTCCCTTGGCTTTTCACAGACATCTCAGAGTAAGTTTGTTCAAAACTTACTTCATCATTCTTCCTCTATAGCTGCTCCTCCCCCTGTGCTCACTCTCTTGGTGGATCATATCACTATTCACCCAGTTGGCCTGAGACTAGAAATCTGGAAGTCATCCTTGATTCCTCATCAATTACCAAGTCTTACTGACCTTACTGCCTAAATATCTCTCAAATCCCTACCCCTCTCTACCCCAGGGCTACCATCTTGGTCAAAGCCATTGTCATTCACTCTTGTCCCATTCAATCTGTTCTCCAGCCATAGCCATAACACTGATATCTTTATTAGACTGCAAATCTGATCACATCTTTCTCTAGCTCAAAAACCTACAATAATTCCTACTGCTTCAAGATAAATTCTAAATCTTTAAAAGAGCCTGAAGAGCCAACCCTTCAATAGTGCACCCAGGATTGTTTCTTTAACCTCATGTCTCATCACTTCCCTCCTCACACTCCACATTCAGGCCATTCTGAAATCCTTTTAGTTCCTCAAATATTCTCTCTCTCTCTCTCTCTCTCTCTCTCACTCTCTCTCTCAGGTTTCACGTACATTTTCCCCCAGCCTGAAACATTAGCCCATCCCTTACCCATTCTCTTTAATAATTGTTCAATCAATCCCATCAAGACTCTTGGTTCTATGAATACAGCATTTCATCTGTCCGTTTCATGGTATCCCAGTACCTAGGACACTGCTGACCACACATTAGGAGCTCAATAAATGTTTTCTGAATTAATGAATGAACAAATAATTGGGGTTCATTCTAAGTGACTTTTAATTATCCTCAGGCTATAATTTCAAGGTTCCATTAATTTGCTTGTAATGGGAACAAAAACTTTCACTGATACAAAATAAATATATCCTAGGGGTCCCCACACATGCCCAGGGAAGTTGGTGAATGGTATACTATGTCAATAATACTTTTCCATTTTACCCTCTTATCTATTCATTTTTTCATGATCTATGACTAGACATGTGATATGATTAGTAATGTGAGTTAATACTGAAACTGTACAATGTGCTAGATTCAAAAATAAGGATAGAATATAATGCAAAGGATATAATGCGATTTCAGGAAGGTAAGGCAGACTGGTATGGCACAGTACAGATAGATAAAAACAAGAATTCTCAGTACAAAGTATCAAAGATTTCCTATATCATACACCTGCTGTGCAGCTGATACAGTTCTTGCCCTTTAGAGATCGAAACTCTAGAGTCTAGTATAGACAATGCATGACCAGGCCACATCAACATCTTTAATTTTGGGCATCCCAAGGCTCATCATCCAAGAGCTATTCATATTCCAGCTGCCATGGGTAGCTATTCTAAATGAAATCCACCACATGTACTATGATACAAAAAGAAACAGCTAAGTCTACTGTGCTGCTTTAAACAAGCACAACATAGCTATTTCACTGCAAAACATAGACGGCCCAATATGAAACAGAGCTCAAGTATAACCAAAGAAGTCTTTGTTTAGACAGTAAGTCTGAAGAGGGGCAGAGAGTCTGATAAAATGCCCCTTGCCTACTATCCAGCAAGGGAATAAATCTCCCAGGCTGTTAGCTAATTCCTGCACTGTATTAAGTGCTTCCACATGGTGTGCCAAGAGGCACCTAAGGCAGAGCATGCTTGATTACATTACTTGTTGACTAGGGCCCTGCAGCCTCATCAAAGGAAAGATGCAGGCCAGCACTGTGCCAAAGCCCCTCACCCTAACCAGTGTTCCCACTCTTACAGAGGCCCCCAGAATGCTCCCAAGATGTGAGGGGGCTTGCTTTAGGAAATTTAAACTCCAGCAAGGATTAGGCATCTACAGTCATTACAGCACTGGACCAAAATGTTCAAAGGAATTTATTTTACTTTAGTTTACCCTATTTGAGCAGGAATCCTAACCAGGACTCATCCTATCCTTATAATTATATGAAAATGTCTAAATGTGGCTATTGATCCAAGGAGAAAGGTCATACAACAAGGCTGTACCACTGGATCACTCACTCAGGTTCCAGAGAAGGCAAATTTGGTCGCAAAATTGGCTGAGAAGTTTCTGAACTTTCACTGCCTTCCCAAAGAAACCTGATGGCCCAGAAAAGTAAAATACCAAAGCATCCAAGGGTTGTACTATAAGGATCCCTGGCTGTCTTCCTGGATGTCCTCCTTGATGTGTGTTGGGATTAAGAAGCCACACTTCAGGGGTGCCTGGTTGGTTCATTGGTTAAGTGGCTGACTTCAGCTCAGATCACAATCTCATGGTCCTGGAATCAAGCCCCTTCTGGGATTGGGCACCCTGCTCAGCAGGGAATCTGCTTTTCCCTCCCCCTCTGCCCCTCCCCCACTCATGTGCATGCATGATATGGGCTCTCTCTTTAATAAATAAATAAAATCTAAAAAAAAAAAAAAAGACTTATTTCAATTCCCAACAAAGTAAGAAAGGTCATCAACCCAACATCAGAATCACTATCACTCCAGTCATCTCACCTATATCGTATCTCCAGATTTGGTCCAAACCTAGGTTCTCACTCCAAACTTGTAGTAAGATTTTAATTCAGTTGAGACTACATTAGAGAAAGCCTAGGAACTGGGCCTAAGTATTCTAAGATTCAAAGACTTACAGGGCATGAATTACTCTGAAAGTTACTTAAGGTCAGCAACCCGTAAGAGTATACTCAATTTAGCACCGGAGTAATCCTGACCTTAATCTTGAGGTCAGACAGGGTACAAATGGCCTCCTCTTGAACAAGATTGGCCATGACTGAAGCTCTGCACATAAGGCCCTCTTGCTAGGGCTGGCCCCAGCCCCAACAACAAATCAGAGCTAATGGGGATCTTTCTCCCTTATACCATCTTGCCAGGGAAGTGATGAAAATGAGAAAAACATAAAAGATATTTTGATAATCTCAGAAATAAGCCCTAGAGAATATATAGTACTTCCTGGGCAACTCTAAAATTACATCTTAGAGATAAATCCATATATGGAACAGTCTCCTACACTGACATAGGCACAGATGATTCTTGTCCTGATCTGACATTCCAGAGGAGTTATTTTGTTGTTTGAAATCATAGAAATAAGGTTTCTTATTGTTTTATTATTTATTATTATTTATAAGGAAAAGTATGTGCTCAAATTTGGCATATATATATTAGTCATAAGAAATCAACATACATTTTAAAGAAACCAAATGTGCTGTCAACTCCAAAACAACCAGAATATAAGAAATACATCCATATACTTTGTTCAAATATATTCTAGATAGTAAATAGTTAAGAGTCTGAGATATATCCATTTATAACTCAAAAAAAAATTCTCCCCTTTGGTCTGATTAAGGCATAAGGACAAGGAATGAACAGAAAAAATACATATTTTACAATTCTGTTTTGCTTCAGTAGACAAATCAGAGAAAACAGATGAGAGATGCTCTTCCTCTCTCCTCAATGTAGTAATATCAACTGCTTCTGAAGAACATAATCTGAACTACCCAATTACAACAGTCAAGAGGTTTTGCTGATATCCATTACCTGATAGTGACGCTCTTGAAATCAGAGTTTCCCGTATAATAATCCATGGAGTCAAATCACCTGGGAAACTTGCTTAAAATTCAGGACCCCACCTCTGTCTCACTGAATCAGCATCCTCAGAACTGAGTTAGTTATCTGCGTTTTTAACAAATACCATAACTGATGATAGGTTTAGGAACTACTATTCTAAAAAGTCTAACCTGAACTTGGCTGACATACTTTTGAGGAACTATTAGAAATAGAATAAAAGTATTAAAAGAAATAAATATTGAGTATAGCCAGTTGGTGGTTTTGTTTTTGGCCATTTCATAATTGCATTAATAACTAAGAAGCAAGTACTGCTGTACAGAATCTATGTGGTAAGTACAATTACATTATGACTACTCTTGTAGTACTTCCCCAAGCCATTTCTGGAGAACAAAATATTAATGATTTGAATCTTAATTATCAGATAGCATGTTAATGTTTTCAAAGCCCATTCACAAGCCAGAGGCCTCCAAAAAGAGCTATCAGAAAATAGTCACACCTAATGGAAAAGTTCAGACATGGCTAAAGTATACAATATAGTAAAATAAATTATAGATCCATGACCTCCAGATTGATGAATCCCAGAGGTTTTTATTTTTTTTAAAGATTTTATTTATTTATTCATGAGGGAGAGAGAGAGAGAGGCAGAGACACAGGCAGAGGGAGAAGCAGGCTCCATGCAGGGAGCCCGATGTAGGACTCAATCCCAGGTCTCCAGGATCACGCCCTGGGCTGAAGGCAGAGGCTCAACCACTGAGCCACCCAGGGATCCCTCCCAGAGGTTTTTATATTTGTAAATACATACACGAAGTGACAGTGTGATTCCTTTAAAGCAATAATAAAAATAAATAAATAAATAAATAAATAAATAAATAAATAAATAAATAAAGCAATAATAAAAGTTACCTTCTTAATATGTACCTGTTGACTGATTAGTCATTAGTTATATTCATTCAGTTAGTTTTCTATATAACTTTCTACCATTATTATATAATGATATTATTACAGGGTTTTTTTTAATTTTATTTATTTATTCATGAGAGACACACAGAGAGAGAGGCAGAGACACAGGCAGAGGGAGAAGCAGGCTCCATGCAGGGAGCCTGACGTGGGACTCGATCCCAGGACTCCAGGATCAGGCCCTGGGCTGAAGGTGGCGCTAAACCGCTGAGCCACCTGGGCAGCAGCCCCTTATTACAGTTTTTAATCAAGAATTAAAAATACGGGACACCTGGGTGGCTCAGTGGTTGAACATTTGACTCAGGGCATGAACCCGGAATCGAGTCCCACACTGCGCTTCCTGCATGGAGCCTGCTTCTCCCTCTGCCTGTGTCTCTGCCTCTCTCTCTGTGTCTCTCATGAATAAATAAGTAAAATCCTTAAAAAAAAAAATAAAAAATACGGTAACCACATGCAATTAGGCCTTTTCCCTTCCTACTTTGAGGAATACTTTGAATTCAACTACAGGTTAGGTTCATTAATTGAAAAACAGAAAGCAGGACAATATACTTACTAAAGTGAAGGAGATTATCAAAGAAATTCTCAATATAATGAAAAATCACAATGTTAAACATTCCAAAAATTGTATTTTATTGTGTTTTTATAATTCTGTGTTTTAAAAACACACATTCTTGAAATCTTTTCTGATTTGGAGTCCTTTCCTATCGATTTAGAGCAATTCCATCTAGGGATATGTGGCACTAGGACTGTCTCTGCCCCCCACCCCACATTACTCTCTTACTTTTCCAGCATATCTAGTTTCTATCTCTATTAACTATTCATAAGTTTTATATTATTGCAAAAGAGAACCTCATCTTACACCTCACAACTTATGTACTAATTTCATCCATTATCACGGTTCCTATTTTATCCTATTTCCAACAGTAGCATTTTTCCCTCTGTGATGTTAAGACCGATATACGTGAAAACGATGATGAGCGGCATATATCCTCTCCCCCACCATCTCACGTCAAATGGAAGAAAAAATGAATTCGTATGGATCTTTATAAGTACCAAGGAGCCCCCTCCCCATTACTTTTCCTCATTTCCCCCCCATGCCCTCTGAGAGGAGCAGCAGGAGCTTGGGTTACCAGCCTTTTGTCTATGTGGAGGGAGGGAACAGAAAAGCACAACTAGGGTGCTTTGAATAATAAAACCCCCAGAATTGCATGATGCCTGTCAACTACCCCAAATCTCTCCCCTTTTCCAAAATAAGGATTATGAGTGAATGTCATATAATCATACACAAACACAATGTGTCAGGTAAAGCCAACAGTTCAGAGCAGCTGCAGAAGGAACTATTCCCATTAAACATTTACCTTTCTGAGGATTATGCCAAGCCAGGCCTGAATTCTGGCTTCAGAACAAGATAAAGATTCTTTCAGACTGGTGGGAGCTATCCACATGGAACCACCTAATGCCAAGAGGAGAAGCTGGGGAACAGCAGCTTCTCTAAAAAATTTAGATCTAAAGTAAAGAAAAACTAGAAAGGAAATCAACCCACTGCTGAGAAAACAAATAAATCCAATCTATTTAAATCACAACAACCAATGGAAGAAGGCAATGCAAAGCAAGGTTAGTCTAACACCTTGAGAGTCAGGATAGTTCAACTATATTACAAAATACAATATAAAACACTCTATAATCTTAGTAGACAAATGTTGCAGGACATGAAATATAAAATAAAGGTATGAGTCCAAGACAAGCCTTGCTTTTTTTTTTAAAACATATTATCAAGTACATATTAAGTATTTGGTTTCTCCCCTTTGAGATAAAAGGTCCTCTGATATGACTGTAAATTCCTGGAAGGCAAGCATTGGGCCTTCCATCAGTATACCACCAGTACTTAGCATGGTAGAGATTCCAGCTGCACAGTGAATTTCTGCTGAATGACTGGATGGATCAACAAATTTACAACCTTTTCTAAAAGGCTGTACAATAGAATGAATTAATAAACAAGAAAGCAATAAAAATGCATATGATAAATCATTTAATCATGCATCAAGAACAGACCCATTTATTAAATGAATAAAAACAATGATTGGCCTCTTATACAGGTAAGATTGATTCTCTGTATATATACCCAAGAGTTCAAGGGAAGAAAAATCTTGGGCAGCACCAGATATCCCTCGTCCTTATATGTCTGCCAAGACTGTGTTTCTAGACTTCTCACTATTTCTAGCCCTTGATAGATTTACACTAAGTATTCTTAAAATCATTTTGCACTTTATGGAGCAAAACACTGAAATTCTAGTAGCCAAAAAAAACTGTGGCAAATGTGGTGCTAGCTTAGCTCATGTGCAGCTAGCATCAGGCTCTCAAAGGGGCTGGTGTTCAGATTTATTTCTAAATATCCCATTTTGGGGGCAGCCCCGGTAGCTCAGCGGTTTAGCGACGCCTTCAGCTCAGGGCGTGATCCTGGAGACCCAGGATCGTCCCATATCAGGCTCCCTGCATGGAGCCTACTTCTCCCTCTGCCTGTGTCTCTGCCTCTCTCTCTCTCCTCTCTGTGTATTCTCATGAATAAATAAATAAAATCTCAAAATAAATAAATATCCCATTTTTTGTCTTGTGTTTAAGGGACAACCACTTCTGGAAGAGACCGTAGTAAAATGTTGAATAAAAACACTGTCATGGTTTCATAGCAATACAGGAGGTTCTAGTTAAGAGGATTTAGGTAAATGAGCTTTGAGCACAGGGGAGGCTACTTTCTACAGGTGGCTGTTTCATTCTAGTGGATTCTGTTACACGCTGGGTCTGGCCCTTCAGGCACAGAGCTTAGCTCCTCCCCAGTATTACTGATCTGTGAAGCTAAGGTAAAGAACTATAATATACTACTCTTCATAAATGTACATCCCCCGTTGGGTCCATGTCTCTTATTCTGTCCCCCAACACTGTCCTACTATAACCCATATCCTGGGGGGAAAACATAGGAGTAATAGTTGTAATCTATAAATGAAGACCTAGAAAGTCATCTACCACTTGTCCTCTCAGAAAGCAAGAGAAAACTGAAAAACTTGCAGTTTGTGAGTCTCCAGGTATATTAAAATATTAGGGAAAAAATTACCAAGAATGCCAGTTTCATTTAACAATTAAAATTGTTTCATGAATGTCTTCTTCCAACACCATCCCTGTAGCCAATAGTCAATGGCTTTAAAAATCTAAATACTGGTTTTGAGGCTTCAGTAGCTTTTCTCAGAGCTCCTCTTAAGCCACTCCCACAGGCCCTATCCCAAAGTACTTTTATTTGCCTTTCTGGATCTTAAAAGGAGGCAGAGAAGGCCTTTTATTAGGAAGCAGAGAGGTGCTTCCTCTGCCTCTTTGTGTGCTTCAAAATGGATCAAAATGGGTGGATCTAGGATATTCCAAATGTAGAAGATGAAGCTTCCCCCTCCTCCCCACACACACACCCCATATCATTTCTAAGTGTTTGGTTATTCTACAAACAGGATACAAATTTACGTGTTTTCATTTGGTTTAAAGAATAGGAAAGTTACTCAGTGTTCAACTTCTGTTTCTACTCTAGATGAAGCTATTTTATATTTTACTCTTTTGTCCCCCTTTCCCTCAGATTCTACACAGCGGTGAGTGCACTCATTATATGGCAATAAATTTAGATGTGTCTGACTGAGAGAAATCAACAATAATGTGGCAACTTCAATCTCAAGGCAATAAAATCTTTATAGCAGCCTTCACTGCTTTATATATTTGGTTTACACAACCTTCTCTTTAAGACTTTTTTTTATTTTTCCTTTTTTCCAGACTTTTCTCCAACTCTCAACTTTTATTTTCACCACCCTATTTAGCTAGGAGTTAAAATACCCTCGTGAGGGGGTACCCAGTGCCATCTTAACTTGGAGACTTAAGGGGAATTTGTAGAGCCGTTCAATAAAGTTCATACTCAATGTGATAATTATCACAGCCAACGTGTACAGAATAAATCTAATTAGCATATGGATACTTGGAGTTCATTCACTTAATATGACGTGACATTTTGATAACTAAAGAATTGAGCCATTAGCACTCTGGTTACAACCTCTCTGACAGATTCTGGGCATGAACTTCACTAATGGAGTTTCCAAGGACTTAGGCGAGGATTACTGATGGAGATGCATTCTGTTTCTTCCACAGAAATGTTCCCGGGAGTCCTTTGGAAATGGTTTCTTTCCCAGAGGTCTTTAAGAAAGCACATTCGAGAGTTTGAATAGGTGGACCCGGGTAGGAGGCTCCGGAGTAAGAGCGCAGACACCACAGCTTCTGGGCGTCCAGATGGAGCAGCCTGCTTAGCCGCCCGGGAAAGCCAGAGGGAAGTGATGCTGGGCCTCCGGTCGGGCCAACCCTCCCCGCTGTACTAATCTTCAAGCTCCCTCCCCACCGGCCACTCTCCTGAACGTCCAGAGAACGAAGCTGCCCTCGGGAGTTGAACACAAGCCCAAGGAACGCCTGGGCTCCCAGAAGGTACGCACGCCAACCTCCAGCTTCAGACCCAGCCTGCCCGGCAGCAGATGGCTATTCTGGAAAATCTACAGGCGTCCATGACACAAGGCTCCTGGGAGGGGAAGCAAGAAGTCTTCCCTTCCAGTCTTATCCCGCAACCTGCTGTTAAATCACCTGCCCCAGTTCAGTAAATGAACTGTGGAACAACAAAAAAAAGAGTTTGAATAAGTAAGAAAACTGCGACTTCCCTGCTCTCTCCCTCCCCCGCAGGCCTGCGAACCTCGCCCCAGAGCACGTCCCATTAAGTGGGACAAAAACTGTTTCAGTTTTCATCTTTTTTTTTTTTTTTCTTTTGAAAATCACCATCTCTGACCTTGATCAAAGAAGTTAAGTTAGCCTTTCGGCCGGAACCGCCATCTTCCAGTAATTCGCCAAAATGACCAACACAAAGGGAAAGAGGAGAGGTACCCGCTCTATGTTCTCTAGGCCTTTTAGAAACCGTGGAGTTGTTCCTTTGGCCACATACATGCGAATCTGTAAGAAAGGTGATATTGTGCACATCAAGGAAATGGGCGCTGTTCAAAAAGGAATGCCCCACAAATGTTACCATGGCAAAACTGGAAGGGTCTACAATGATACTCAGCATGCTGTTGGCATTGTTGTAAACAAACAAGTTAAGGGCAAGATTCTGGCCAAGAGAATTAATGTCCTCATTGGGCATATTAAACACTCAAAGAGCCGAGATAGCTTCCTGAAGCGTGTGAAGGAAAATGATCAGAAAAAGAAGGAAGCCAAAGAGAAAGGTACTTGGGTCCAACTGAAACGCCAGCCTGCCCCACCCAGAGAAGCACACTTTGTGAGAAGCAATGGAAAGGAGCCTGAACTGCTGGAACCCATTCCCTATGAATTCATGGCATGATAAATGTAAAGAAAAGACCTCAGGATTGTAAAAAAAAAAAAAAAAGAAAAGAAAGAAGAAAGAAAGAAAGAAAGAAAGAAAGAAAGAAAGAAAGAAAGAAAGAAAGAAAGAAAGAAAGAAAGAAGAAAAGAAAGAAAAGAAAGGAAGGAAAGGAAAAAGAGAAAAAAGAAAAAAGAGAAAGAAAAAAAGAAAAAAGAAAAGAAAGAAAAGAAGAAAAGAAAAGAAAAGAAAAGAAAAAAAGAAAGAAAAGAAAAGAAAAAAAGAAAAGAAAAGAAAAGAAAAGAAAAGAAAAGAAAAGAAAAGAAAAGAAAAAGAAGGTAAGTTAGAACATCTCGGAAGTGTACCATTAAAAAATAGTATTGATATAAATCTGCAACTTTAGGTCTTGATCAAGCCACTGCAGTCTAATTTGGAGTATTATAAGGGTTTTTTATTTGATATTTTGTGAGAGGCAATGAATAACTGTTGAATGAATGAAGCTGAGCATTGGACTCTAGCCGAATGAAAAATTGGACTCCTGAATCCCGCGTGGCACCCTGCCTCTGTGTACACTTGCTTTTGCTCTTGCTATGGAACCCTCACTTAGTGTTTCTCATGTCCTGTCAGAATATCAGGACAGCAATCCTTCTTTCCTACACTCTGCTGTCTTATTCTTTTCTCTATAACAAATAGGAAAACACATTACAGACTAAAAGCACTATACAAATACAAGGACATTACTACAACCTAGGCCGTAATATTGTCCAAGAATGTTAGAACCAGAAATCCTCAGTTCTTTAAGAATTTCCTCTAGAGAAAAAAATTCTTATTTTCTACCACAGGTCACCATAAAAAAAAATGTCATTGACACTTTGGATGAAAAACATGTTAAAAATTATACACTCACGTAAAAATTACAGAGGGAAAAGGAGATTGAACATAGCTTTAGGTTCTTATAGACATGAAGACAGGAATGCCAAGTATTTGTATTTTCTACTCTATAACTTCTACCATCAAAACAATCCCAAAACCACTATGTTGTCTTACACCTGTATATGAAAAAATAGATAAAAAACACGAACTGAATGCCGAAGTAAAAGCAAGCACAAGGGAGCTCTAATCCTAAACTTGCCTCCAGTTCACAGCCAGAACCAAAACAAGTTCTTCTACAAATGTTTCTCGGCTTCTCCTTTTGTAAAGAAATAAAATCACACTTGTTGGGTCAGCTACCAGATCTGTGGAGTAAAGATTCTACATAAATCAAGTCTTATAACAAACTGTGTAAAAAAAAAAAAAAAAGTTAACTGTCTTCAAAAAACTAAAGGACATTTATCCCTATGAAATGGCCTCCAGTGGCCAAGCAAAGCACTTCAGCAGCTCTGACATCCCCCACCCTCCCCCACTCTCTCCCAAACAAGGATTTATTGTTAACTTCTTTTCCTTCTCCACAGTCTTATATTAGACTAGCACTAGCCTAAATTGGAAAGATGGTGGGGCTTTGAGACCAACATTCCTTGACTACATTTCCCAATCTGCACCTTCACAACACACGTGATCCTTAGGACATTCTCCTGTCCTCAACGTCCTCAATTGTACAATAGGAATAATAATATCCACACCTTGAAGATAGTTGTGAGTATTAAATGAGACAAGATACATAAACACCAGGAGCCAGGATCAGCTACATAGTTGGTGGGGTCTGGGGCAAAATGAAAACACAGGGCATGTTGTTCAAAAACTAGTAAGAATTCCAAGTTGGCAAAGCAAAGCATAAAACCAAGAGCATGTGGTCTTGTGAATGCACGACCTATACAAAGGGCATGGGTCGCACACTTGTGAAGCTGTTCCTGCTCCACAGCATTAAGAGTATTCAATAAATGATGCATATCATTAAGGCAAAAGTGCTTACTTTGATATGGGTTTTCAACTTTTCAGAGTGTTTTCACACGGAGATGGTTTTCCCAATGGGAAAAAACCCTTAGAGAATGGAAATATCAAACTCCAGGGGAGCTATTGACTGTGTCTTGGCCTAAATTTCCTTATATTTGGAAGAGGTTGGCTCAGAGAAGTAGGTTTTAAACTATACTTTGAAACTAGGCTCTGGGATCCCTGGGTGGCTCAGCGGTTTGGTGCCTGCCTTTGGCCCAGGGCGCAATCCTGGAGTCCCAGGATTGAGTCCCACGTCGGGCTCCTGGCATGGAGCCTGCTTCTCCCTCCTCCCGTGTCTCTGCCTCTCTCTCTCTCTGTGACTATGAATAAATAAATAAAATATTTTAAAAAAAGAAAAGAAAAGAAACTAGGCTCTGAAGAATCCTTGGAGTGCCCTCAAAGACAGAAAGAGCAGGCAAAGGGGGTGCATGCCAAGTAAGTCACTTTTACTTGAAAAGAGTGACTATGTTTGACTTTTTTGCCTTCATTTGAAAAAATGAGTTACATGAAAATAAATGAAAACTACTGGATTCATTGACTTGGCAGTCTTTCCAAGTCTTAAATTCTACACTCTGTTTCTTGGTATATCTTCACAACAATCTTGAAAGTAGGATAGATATAATCTCCTTTATCTGCTAAAGAACATACAGAGAAGATCAACATTTTACCAAGGGATCTGTCACTAACCAAACCCTAGCCTCCCTATCCCAATACCAGTTTTTCTCCTCAGCTGCCTCTCTCCCCCCTAGCCTCTGGGAAATAGTAACTTCTAAGGATATTTCTTTTCTGGTTCTTCAAGAAACTTCTGAGATGACTACAGTGTTAATGTGACCACAGGAAAACAGTGCTGCAAAATCAGATGAATTAGAGGTTAATTCAATGTGGTAATAAGGCACATATTCTCTCTCTCTCTTTCTCTCTCATACACACACACACACACACACACACACACACACACACAAAGCTAAGCTAAGCTAAGCCAAGCTATTTCTCCTATTTCTACCCAAATTTATACCGGACATCTCTCCCCCAAACCTGGAATCTCTCCTCCATCAACCCTCAGTTTGTTCTCTATCTTTAAAAATTTCTTGTTTCGGGCCACCTGGTTGGCTCAGTGGTTGACTGCCTTTGGCTCAGGTCATGATCTCAAGGTTCTGGGATTGAGTCCCGCATTGGGCTTCTCCCTCTGTCTATATCTCTGCCTCTCTCTCTCTGTGTCTCTTATTAAAAAAAAATCTTAAAAAAAAATCCTTTAAAAATTAAATAAAAATTTCTTGTTTACTTCCTTATCTTTCTTCTTTTTTCCTCCCTCCCATATGTTCATATGTTTTGTTTCTGAAATTCCACCTATGACTGAAATCATATATATTTGTCCTTCTCCGACTTATTTTACTTAGCATAATACTCTCTAACTCCATCTCTGTCATTGCAAATGGCAAGATTTTGTTCTTTGTGATGGCTGAGTAATATTCCATTGTATCTATATGTGTCTAAGTATACACACACACACACACACACACACACACACACACATCTTCTTTATCATCAGCTGATAGACATTTGTGCTCTTTCCATAGTTTGGCTATTGTCCCTCAAAAAGATAGAATTAGAACTATCCTATGTATGATCCAGCAATTGCACTACTAGGTATTTACCCAAAGGATACAAAAATACAGATACAAAGGGGTACATACATGCACCCCGATGTGTTACAATAGCATTATCACCAAGAGCCAAACCTATTCCTTTATTCCTAACTTTATCGGGAACATAAGGAGCAAGGGTTGTTCAGAAACAATCCAGAACCATCCAAACCCAACACAATAAAGAAGAGGGTTATAGTGGGAACTCAGTGGCAAAAAGAAGACAACAGGAAGAGAGATGGAGCAAAACGTAAAGGAGAATGAACCAAACTCTTCTTCTATTTTTGCATTTTTAGCCTAAAGCCAGCTCTTACCCTCCCTACCACATGGCCCTTGTATCAGCTGGCTAGGCCTGCCATCACAGAGAACATGGCTCAAACAACAGAAATTCATTTTCTCACAATTCTAGAGGTTAGAAGTCAGAGATCAAGGTGTTGGCAGGGTTGATTTCTTCGTGAGGTTTCTCTCCTTGCATCCTCACATGGTCTTCCCATTGTGTGTCTATACCCTAACCTCCTCTCTTTTAAGGACATCAGTCATTTTGAATTAGGGTCCACCCACACAACTTCATTTTACCTTATTTACCCTTTAAAGGCCCCACCTCCAAAGACTGGGAGTTAGAAATTCAAGATATGAATTTAGGAAAGACACAATTCTGCTCATAACAGTCCTCTATTCTCAAGATTAAAACCAAAACAATAAAATAATGAGACTTCACCACGCATAAAATAGATCCAACCAGCTTTTATGAACTATTTGTGGGGAAAAATATGCTCCAATTTCCAAATAATTTAAAAATGGTTCTATCAATGCAGTATACCATCTGCCAATAGTCTTCTCTTTCCTACAATGAGGTTTTTACTGTTTGAATGAAACTTAACCAAACAGGATCTAGCTACTAAAGGACAGAATTTCCTTTCTTGGAAAAGTTTTTAAATTTTTGCATTGAAAATAAAGACCTTTCTGGTCAATTACACAGATTTTTTCAATTTTTTTCATTTATAGATATTACATTGCTTTATGATAATGATTTTAGAAATGTTTCCTGGTGAAGGGGCTGGTCACAGAAACAGCATTGTTTCTGCTGAGGATTAACTTCATTCTTCCTGGCTTCATAGGTTAAGTTGGCACATGTTTAACTAAAAACAAAACAAAGCTAAATTCCTAAATCTAGAACATAAATTCAATAAAAATTGTTTCATATGACAATTGGAAAATTCTTACAGGTCATCAGAGATGGACACAAGTAGACAACGGCATCAGTGGACAGCAAGTGCTACCCTCAATCAAACTGAGGAATTTCAAGTTTATTATCTATAAATCTCCCTGTAGTCCCCTTATAATACTGTTATTTAAAAAAATTGTGTTCTCAATTATAAGTAGGTTGTTAAATCACTCTATGGAAATTCATACATTCTTTTTAGTACCTAATGCCTTAGTTACTAATGCTTTATTTTTTTTAAAGATTTTATTTATTTATTCATGAAAGACACACAGAGAGAGGCAGAGACACAGGCAAAGAGAGGAGAAGTAGGCTCCATGCAAGGAGCCTGATGTGGGACTCGGACCCAGGAATCTGGGATCATATCCTGAGCCAAAGGCAGGTACTCAACCACGAAGCCACCCAGGCATCTCATTGCTAATGCTTTAAAAGCGGAATTGTAGCAATTAAACTTTCCCAGGCACTTGAAGGTTTATAAATGTTATAGAGGCAAAGCACACTGACCTTGGTGTCAGGCAGATCCAGGACTAAGTCTTGGCTCCTTTACTTTCAGGGAAGCCTTGAAAAAGTTCTGTTCTTTCATAAAAAGGGAACTGTGACTATAACCACCTCCTAGGGCTTTGGAAAAGATTAAACACGATGACACAGGTAAAGCAACACATGGCCAGAGCAGTGGTACACAGTAAATTACAAACACAATTATTATGGTATGTGTATTCCACAAGCTCCATAACAACCCTGTGAAGTAGGTACTACTATCATGTTCACTTTCAAAATGAAGAAACTGAGATGTAGAAAATTTGTCACTAGCCTAAAGTCAAACAATAAAGAACATCCTCTAACTCCAAATCCTGGAATCTACATTAAACCAAGATGAGTAGCAAGTGTTGATGAGATGTTTTTAGGTAAAGTAGCATTTACCATCTTTGTCTCTCCCCACCTCCCATTTTCACTAACCGCTCACATCTATGGTTGCTTCCAACATGGATATGTAAATAAATTGTTCATGGCTTATATGAACTATAGACTATAAGCAGTATATACTAATAATGAATATACACACCTCTTGGATATGTGTAGGCCTTAAAGAACTAGCAACTGTGTTTCCACTGTGAAAATGAATCATTGTAGATGGAAAACAAATTGTACAAATAAAAAGAAACATTACCTAAAAATGTTGTTCAATGTATTCTTCCAAAAATATTTCAGGAAGATTTCAAGAACTATATTTGGCAACAATTGAAGTTTTTAATTTGAAAATATGAAGAAAATTTAAAATAGCAACTTTGGGTTCCCTGGGTGGCTTAGAGGTTTAGCGCCTCCTTCTGCCCAGGGCCTGATCCTGGAAACCCGGGATTGAGTCCCATGTCGGGCTCCTTTGCGGGGAGCCTGCTTCTCCCTCTGCCTGTGTCTCTGCCTCTCTCTCTCTCTCTCTCTCTGTGTGCGTCTCTCATGAATAAATAAATAAATAAAATATAGTTTTAAAAAATAAAAATAAAACAAAATAAAATAAAATAAAATAAAATAAAATAGCAACTTTATTACTTGATCTGAAGCCCTTAATTTAATATCAATTGGTGAATAGGAAACCTACATTAAGATACCATTTAAGTAATAAATGGTATCTTCAAAAAGGATTCATGAATATACTAAATTATATTTTCAATTCGGTTTCTCTTGAGTCCATACACTGACTCCAAGCAGGCTACAAATTAAGGATTTATTGAGTACTTATTCTGTACCATACATTAAACTAAATATATTAACTCACTGGATTCCCTACAAATGCTATGTGCTAAGTAGCATTATTATCCCATTATACAGATGAGGAAATCAAGGTATAGGAATTCTGTAACTTGCCCAAGGTCTAACAGCTATTGAATATAAAAGCCAGGATCTCTGGGGCACCTGGGTGGCTCAGTCAGTTAAGCATTTGTCTTCAGCTCAGGTCATGATCCTGGGGTTCTGGGATTGAGCCCTGTATCAGGCTCCCTGCTCCACAGGGAGCCTGCTTCTCCCTCTCCCTTTGTGCACTCTCAAATAAATAAATAAAATATTTTTAAAAATAAAATAAAAATAAAAACCAGGATCTCAACTTGGTCATCTGGCTTCAGAGTTAATACTCCAACTAGTACTTTATATTGAATCAAGTAATCATTTGATAGTATAGAAAGAAGTTCTGTTAAAACACTTGAAAACAAATTATATTAGTACACCATGCAACTACTATGTGATAATTAGCTATTCATTGTTTCTTAAAGTTAACTCTCAACTCTACAAAACTTCTACCAAAAAATGAGTCTATCGGGATCCCTGGGTGGTGCAGCGGTTTGGCGCCTGCCTTTGGCCCAGGGCGCGATCCTGGAGACCCGGGATCGAATCCCACATAGGGCTTCCGATGCATGGAGCCTGCTTCTCTCTCTGTGTCTCTGCCCCCTCTCTCTCTCTCTGTGACTATCATGAATAAATAAATAAAATCTTAAAAAAAAAAAAATGAGTCTATCACTTAGCACACAGTATAACACTCCATGTTATTAAGATGCTGTTATAGATAAAAGTCAGGAAAGTTCCAACTTTAGAACTTTGTAAGCTAAAGATTCAAAATATATTTAATAAATGTTGCATGTGACTTTAATTCATCCAAAAGCTATTTAATTTCACGAAAAAGCTATGCTACCTCAAACAACTAAAATATTTAAAATAGAGCATTTGCCATCATTTTCACTTCTTAAACAATTATCCCAAATCCACCAACATTACCTTTTATCTTAGCTGTTGTGTGACCCAAAGTTCTCTGGAAGTATATAGATAATATAAAGATGGAGCACTACATGCTTTCCTAATTTCACTTTTATGTGCAGCCTCGGTGGCTCAGTGGTTTAGCACCACCTTCAGCCTAGGGCCTGATCCTGAAGACCCAGGATCGAGTCCCAAGTCGGACTCCCTGCATGGAGCTGCTTCTCCCTCTGCCTGTGTCTCTGCCCCTCTGTGTGTGTTTGTCTCTCATAAATAAATAAAATCTTTAAAAATAATAATAATTTCACTTTTATAGTTGCCAAAAACTATTTGGCCAAATAATTTCATGTATTCCTCTCACACTGATGTTAAATTTCTAACTGCATAGTGACTTCCAGGTAGCCTGTCGTGACATACCTGACTGGTCATCTAGACTCAGGGTGGGAGATAAGACAGGGGAAGGAGCTCCATAAACAAATGAGTTGTGATCCAGAGCTCATTCTCATTAAATGCAACGTAATACAGTATCTATTAAAACATGCTTCGGAAATTGCTGCTAGTAGTAACCTTAACAGGAATAACTGAAAATATATGCTTTGCAAACAGAATTTCTCTAAATAGAACCCTTTTAAATTGGTCCTTGGGGTGTCAGAGGACTTTTTAATTTTGTCTTCATAACTGTGTTCTTTCACAATTCACTGGCTCTGGGCCTTCAGATGCTAATTTCTTTTTCTACTAGAAAAGTTAATAGGCACCTCCACTTACAGCAGATGGTTCCTTATAAAAATAAAAATAAAAATGAAAAGTTGGAGAGCATCTGGCCAGATATATCAGATTTGGTAGTTCACATTTTAAATACCTGTTATTCTTATTCAGATAAAAATAATTTTAATCCTGGTAACTTAATCTTCTGCTCTTCTGAAATCTTAATAAGGTTTTTATGATAGTAGATATTAAATATAATCAGTTGTCATAGTGGTATGAGTACTGTTTTTCTTTTTCAGTAAAAGCAGCATGGCTGAGTTCTAACAGCTGCAAAAATAGAAATTCACTTCAATTTATACTTAGCACTTTGTATCTTAGTTTCCAGAAACCTTGGTTAACTCCCTTCCATTTCTGCAATGTTTATTTTTTCATGGCTCCTGAATAGGCATTTGAGTTTTAGGCTGGTACTCATGGTATTTTTCCATTTTGGAATAACTTTATCATATGTTGAATGCTTCTCAATACATATCTTCTTATTCCGGCTTGAGAATGGCTCCCCTTTTTTGGCTGCTCCTGAATCCAGACAGAAATGTGACTGCAGGCTTGGGTTCAGAATATTCCAAAAGTGAACCACTATCGCCAAACAAAAGGTGACTCTGAATGAAAATTACACATACTTCATTGTGGTCTTCTGCGGCCACCCAGCTACAGTAAAAGCGAAGGTTAAAGTTGGATGAGTTTTTCTCTTTCCCAAAATAAAACCACTTGTAATAAACTACCCTTTTGTGATTCGCAGCTTCTACTCTGTGCATACAGACCCCCTGGGCGGTATATAAAAGGTTTTATGTGAATCTGCGGGAATTAGTCTGAAGTCTTCTGATACCTTTTAACCCATGATCTATGCATGCATCTAAGAGTGACATAAGAGTCACGCTTTACTTTGAGGAATAACACTCTTCTTTTGGGGCATCTCTACTGTGAGGTCCTGGAAACCCACCTCCCCCCAGGTCCACTGAAAACCTCAAAGAACAGCATGGACTACCATTGACGAAGTACCGACTACATGCCAGTCCTCACAGTAATCCATCCTACAGAACAAGGACGTGAGGTTTGTGCAGGTTAAATAACATGTGTAAAATTATTTTGTAAGAAAGCAGAAAGAGGAGATTAGAACACAGGTCTTTCCCAAAGCCCCTTTTTCTACCACTATACACTCTCCTTGACACCAAAACACTGAAAGAATGAGAAGAACCGCAAGCTCCAGAAGTACCAACCAGGGAAGTTCTTACCCCTGAGCCACCCACACTTCAGGATCTTAAAATTGAAGCCTTTAAAACTTTTAAAAATATATCTGTTTGAAAATCAGCAACAATCAAAGCCACTGAAAAAGTTCAGCATTACTCAATAGTAAAATATATTTTGGCCCATTCACTCCATCCAGAGCAACCTCGGCCTGTAGATACTGAGGTGGCACCACAAAGTTTAAAGCAGAGTAATAACATAAACACTTACCTACCAACTAGATTTCTCTTGATACAGCATAAGAACGATTTGTACAAGACCAGAGGAGGAGGGATGTGTTAGAAGCCACAGCAGAAATCAAGCTACAAGTTAATGGTAGCATGAACCAAGATAGCAAAAGCACAAACAGCAGGAAAGAGGAGATTCAGAAATATGTGAAAAGTTAAATAACCAAGCATTCGTGACAGATAAGGGGTAGGTAGTAGGAATGAGAAAAGTAAGTCTAAATTAATTTAAATGTATGCCACTGTTTCCAAGAGCAATGAAAACAGCCCCACCTAAATGCAAATTTAAAGCCCAAATGGCCAAAAGCCCTCCCTACAAAAATAATCTTTAACTGCTAAAATTTCTCCTAAAACCCAAATTCAATTATTTTTAACAATGTAGTTATTTCAAGTTTTACTGTGAATTAGGCTCCTGCTGAATATTAATATCCATGATTTATAAACTACAAATTTATCCTTTATGCTGCACATAATTATAATCTTGCCATTTCCAGAATTATGCTCCTCTTGGAAGTTTTACATTTGAAAATTATGCTCAGTTAATGCACAAAAGGGTAAGAGAGGCCGTTCTACGCAATGACAGCCTTTATATCAACTAGAGGAAAAAATGCCTTTCTTCAGTTGTCGACTTCTAAAAAAATTTCCCATGGCATTTGTTCTTCTAATGACCATGAGAAAATCATTTCTTGCAACACACAGCTGTACTTTAGGAATAGCATGGATTTACAGCTTCAATGATCCTGAGCATAGATGAGTTAATGGTTGGAGGCCCACGGGAACAGCAGTAGCTGAACTCCAAGATAAAGAAAGTGACAGAGTTTAGAAAGGCCTCTTTGGCCCTCAAAGCCCAATTTTGCACTTAACCAGATCTGAATATCTATCATGGTGATTTATAAGTCAAGTTCTGAAAATATGGGGGAAATTTTCTCAATAGAAAAATAGCTTCAGGGAAGCCCGGGTGGCTCAGCGGTTTAGCACTGCCTTTGGCCCAGGGCGTGACCTTGGAGACCCAGGATCGAGTCCCACATCAGGCTCCCTCCATGGAACCTGCTTCTCCCTCTGATTGTGTCTATGCCTCTCTCTCTCTGTGTCTCTCATGAATAAATTAATAAAAATCTTAAAAAAAAAAAAAAAAGAAAAGAAAAGAAAAATAGCTTCAAAATTGGTATAATTCTGAAACCACACCTTAATACCTTCGTGGTTGGATAACCAACTGGCTCTCAAATTCCAAAGGTGTTCAAACCTTTCTAGATTAGCATATAGTTCAGTATTAGAAACTGTTTGCTACATTTAAAATTTTCTCTAGACTAAGTGAATTAGCTTCCTTCTAATTTGGAATTTAAGGCTTATGCCTTTTCCAGGGTCATGAATGAACTATGTTTTGGCTACAGTATTATGTTGTTCTTTTACAACATTAATTCTACCCAGCCTATCTATGCACACTCACAATTCCTTGAATAGCAAGGAAGCACAGCTTTAGGCTCAGATGGTTCTAAGTTGCAGGAAACATTTCCCAGAATCTTGAAACAGATTTCCCCCTGCCTGTCACTGTCCCAGAATCGTATTCTCTACCAAACATGGGCCAGGCCAGCAAAAGGGAATCACAGAAATGCCTAGATCATGGGCTTTCAAACTGAGTGCATTTGACCCCTGGGGCCAAATGAAGTCTCCTCAAGAGTACAGTGAGAATAGATAATTTAAGGTAATTTCCAGATCCCCATATCCATGTTTCCTTTCCTCAGAATAGGCTAATAAGCCTTTCACTATTTTCCTTCTCACACTATATAAAAGAAAGACATACCTCTCACTCTGAATTTTTATAGAGTGTAATGCTCCAGTATGTTAAAATCTTGGGATCATCAAACACAGGGGCATTTTGAAATATCAATGTTAGAGTTGAGGAAACAAAGTACTCTAATAACTCACACGAATCCTTCTGCAAATCAGGCAGTTACTAATCCTTTGCTTTTAGCAAAACCGAAGAGGGACCAATCAAATTGTCAGCTTATCATTAAAAATAATTTTTAATGATAGATCATAACTGATTGTGGCCTTTAACTAAGAAGAAGTTCAAAGAGACTATAACAAATTCTTTCCTTACCGAGATACTTATGTTAACAAGATTTCACAGAGTTTAAATCTAGACAAGTGAAAACAGGAATAGAATTGATATTGAACTGTTTCTCATCAAGCAATAAATAATATGCATCCTACATGAACAAACTGAAGGGGAAAAAAGCCCCATCCATCTCATTAAGAGATGCATTTCCAATGAAACTGTACTTTCTAACGTTTAACAAATATTCATCAAAATCTGTAATGTGTTTATGTTGTTTTGTTCAACTGTGATAACTTAATCCAAAAGAAATTACTTAACACTTAAGAGCCTTATGTTCATGGGAAACATTACAAATATTTTAAATTTAAATTTATATACATATTTTGTCACACAGAAGTATATAATAGGGTGATCAATAAAAGACTTTGAAGCATAAAAATAATTTACACGAGGATAAATTCTGTGGGAAAATTGGATCAGAAACGAAAGTTTAAAAAGAAAAAGAAACAATGTACATTTCCCATAAAGGAAGACTTTGTGTATATTTTATGGAGGATGGTAGTGGGAATCAAATTGCTACAATAATCAGATTCTGTTGGATATACTGACATTTTAGAATAGAGCTATAATAACTTTCCTTAGAATGCCAGTTTTCCACATGCAAAAAACGCATACATTACAATTCACACATCTATGATTTAAAAAAAAAAAGCTTTAGATATAAATTGTAAATGTGTAAGGAGATACATGGTTTTCAAAACTAGTAGGGGGGGGATCCCTGGGTGGCGCAGCGGTTTGGCGCCTGCCTTTGGCCCAGGGCGCGATCCTGGAGACCTGGGATCAAGTCCCACATCGGGCTCCCGGTGCATGGAGCCTGCTTCTCCCTCTGCCTGTGTCTCTGCCTCCTCTCTCTCTCTCTCTCTGTGGCTATCATAAATAAATAAAAATTAAAAAAAAAAAAAAACTAGTGGGGGAATATGAGGAAAAATTAGAAGTAAAAGAGCACTGACTCAGGCCAAAGAAAATTCATCACTGGTCTGAGGAAGGGGCCCAGCTCTTCTAAAGGATGTGATCAAAAGAAAGGAAAATGCCTGAAAAAAGGATTCTTTGAAAAAGAAGAGAAGGGGAATGGGAAATGAAGCCTCTATAGGTAGCTAGAGTTTCTTTCTGTCCACTTATCCCAGCTCCACCTACCTGCAATGTCCAGAGGCAGCTGACAAGGCCTGGAGTTCTTTGCTGCTTACCTCCTAACTCTGGGACACCCAACTATCTCTCACTGACAAGATCAGTGAGTGAGGGATCCTGCCACAGGAGAGCTAGGAGAGCTAATGCTAAGCTTCTTGCCAATGTATCTCCCAGGTTTCTGAGAGGGTCTGAATTCCAAGTAATATGGTTCTTCCAGTTTCACCCCTCAGCCATCTCCTTTCAAGGTTCAAAACTGCTCTAACAGGCTGGATGGGGTAAGTTTATGTGTTGCCCCAAGCTATATGTTCAATCACTGCCTTCTTTGGCCATTAATTTTGCTATAAAGTCTACACCAGTGCTGTCCAATACGAAGCTACCAGTCACATACGCTATTTAAATCGAATTAAAAATAAATAGAATTTATAATCCATTTCTTCTTCCACCACTAGCCACATTTCAAGTATTCATGTTTAACTTTGGTGGGAAGTAGCTACCAGCACAATTACAGAATATTTTCATTGTTCCAAGAGTTCTGTTAGAGGATTTCACCTTGCCAAACACTGTCCTCATTTGTGGAGATACTCCTCTAAGGAACCCTCCTGTCTCTCTTTACAGCCTAGCTTTTTTTTTTTTTTTTTTTTTCAGCCTAGCCTTTTGAACCTGTAGTCCCATCCCATCCCATTCTCCATAGTCCTTAAGACATGACATCGGATGTCTGAATTCCAATTGTTATCAGGGTCAAAGCTCTTTCCCATAGGTATCCAGGACTCATTTAAATCAGAGAATGTAGCTAAACACCAACTTAATATACCAAGCTTGCAGTGTCAGTTAGGGAGGTTTTGTTTTTCCAGCAGAGGGAAGGAAGACAAATTTTAGGGAAGCTAATCCCAACTCCATCTGCCTGCATATCCTGGCAAGACATCCTAGGACAGATTTACAAGGTAATGTAACCATTTAAAAGGAAAACAAAAGCATTGCCTTGCCACACAAATGGAAGATTAGAAGTGAACTGAAAATAAATATTCCATAACTATAAAAGAATTTGAGGTGGTAAAGTGTTTGTGGGCTCAAAATGAATGCATCCCAATATGCAGCTCATGGAATGCTTACATATCTGTTTGCACAACAGATTTATGCAGTTTAAACCACGTGTTCATGGCAAAAGCAGAACTGAGCATAGAAAATATTTCACACAGTGTTTCTCAAAGCGGATACATCACTAGCTATTCACTGGTACAAACTCGGGACAATAGAATGTATTTCATTAAGATAAAAACTATTCCACTTAGAAAAGATTTGATTTTTATTGACATCCTCCCTTGACAGAAAAAAATTATTTTAAATATATGTAATTAAAAGGAAACAAGACTCAAATCTTTACTAAAAATCTACTCTTTCTCCTAAATGCCTGAGCGTGTCATCTTCTTCTCTAAGCAACACTGCTGAACACTCCAATTACACCTCCCACGGTGGTAATACCAACAGGATGGCTTTCTCTTGCCCCAGGGAGATAAATCAATCAGGCATATACAGTGTGGTATCTATTTTGGCTCTTCACAGACCTTTGTCGTTAGTTCCTCTTTCTTAGCTGTGTTCCAAACAGACAAGTTTGCCAAAGAGCTAGCTGGGTTACCAACGGTGAGATGTCATTCTATTTGTGTGGTATAGATTATATAGAGTATCACATTTATTAATGCTTAGGCTCACTCAGGGATCCAGAAGATGGCAGTTTTCAAAATAGAACCAACGGTAGAGTAGTTTTGACAGTTCTACACACACACAAAAAAATAAATCATCAAACACAATAAGATGATTGTAAAGACTGAAAATGAAAGCTCTTAGTTCTAGCTCCTAATTTACTTCCATGTTTTGTTACACCATCAGCTTGGGGTAAAAATTGAGATGTTAGTACAAAGGGATGCAGAGGAGAAAGACAGGGGCATAAACAAAAAGCAAACAAACAAAGAAATATAGAATTTGGAGAATGAATCAAAAAGCAGAGATTGAGAACAACCGCTACACTAACACTCAAGGTACAAAATCCTTACAATGAGATAAAACAATCACAACAGTACAAAGAAAAAAGAAAAAAAAATTAACCTGTTTTCTAAAAACAGTTGTAGCTATTAAAAGTCAGGCTATGGCCTGGCCACAAAGTTTTCTCAAAAAGATCTTTTTTAACCTACATTTATGTTTCTTCGTATTCTCTCTTACACAGCTCCAGAGTTTCCATACAATTCTCTTACATAAATACTCAAATATCTCAGACTCACACTGACAAAAAATTACATGAGTCCTTCCACCCAAGACATTCTCAAGACCCTGTTCTTTCCTGCCCACTCCTCAGCTCTGCTCCTTTGCATAAACTACCAAAACTCATCCAAACTCTTTGCTTTGAATCAGTGGCATTTACAATCCTTGAGTCATAAAGGACTCTCTTCAATCCACCTTTAGAAATATCAGCACCAGCATGAAATGCAATTTATTGTGCATCTAAACACTGAGCTGCTAACCTTTTATCTTTGATTAAAGACAAAGAGGTTGAGGATTGATTTCCTGTCCTTGAAAACAGTCTTTGAGGGTCTCAATGAATAGAAGCAAGTAAGAGAACGCTTCCTTACACTGGGAAAGGAAAGCTTAATTTACAACCTCTATAGGGCATTAAATTAAGGATAGGAAAATGATCAAACTTCTTACCTTACTTCCAGTATTCCAAAACTCCTATTTTTCTACATTTTTAGAAGTCAAGGGGCAGAGGGGTGGGGAGGTGGGGAGGAGACATTTATAACTCCAAAAAGGCTAGAAATTATAACTCTTTCAGATAATAGTCTAAAGCTCCCAAACACCTGAGCGTGCTACAATTTAACTTACTCTGCTCTCATTCCTCATGGTAGGACAATGATTTTGGAATGGACACTATACACCAAATCACTGACTCATTTCAGAGGACTGGAGAAATGTTTGGCCCCATACAATCGGAGTCCCATCTTTCTAGTCAATAAATTTTCAGTCTCCATTACAAACGGTTTTCTCCTTCCACTAGTCATTTATCAAAGGAAAATAAATGAAAGAACTAAGTACCAAGAAATGTTCCAAACAAGCATTTCAAGAAAACAATAAAACATCCCACTTTGAAATGCTTTAACATCTAACCTATCACCCATTTACTTCACTGCCCACACCCAAATTACCAAAAAGGACATCAACGCAGCCCCAATTCATCAAATATGTCCATGCTTTTGCTGAGTATTATTTTCAAACAAGTAAAGGTTTATTATAGAGTGAAATGGATCCAACTAACTTTCTGAAGTTGAGGCTTCAGATAGAAGCAAGTAAAGATGGATGTTAGTTTAGGGTTGCCACAATGTGGGTAGTCAAGAGATAGGAGACCTGGTTCCAATGACGCATTCTCCAGCCTAGTTGATTAGGCCAACCAAAGCAGATGGTAGCTCTCACTTAAGGCTTAGTAAATGAGCCACACTGTCTCCAAATGTCTACTTATCCTTAGAGAACATCTGCTCCCATCTCTTTGGCCAGCATACTTTCACTGTTGGAAATGGCCTCTCTCCTTGGTAGTACGGTAAATCATAAGGTTTGTCTCTCCCCATGAGGATATGATTACAACTGGGGGTAAGATCCTTGATGCAAGCCAGATCAACCGGAATTTTCCCAAGAACTTTGACTAGAAACTTATCCCCAGAAAAGGGGCTCCCTGTGAATACAAACTATTTGAACTGTGTAAACCAATGTTGCCACCACAAAGAGGCTGCCTGAGAATGCTGCCAACCCAGAGGAATGCACAGCCAAGAGAAATGTCATATGATCACATGGATGCAGCTGCATCAGAAGCTAAACCCTTGGACTTCCAGGTCAAGGGAGCAATAAATTATAAGCTTTGCTTATGCTAATTTGAGCTGAGTTCCCATTGCTCACAGTAAGAGTCCTAAATAATGTGATTTTCATACACCTTCTCCTGCTTTTCTTCTATCTTTGAAGAAGATCCTTGTCTATGTTGTCCTTGCCAATTAAGGTTTGATCCCACTCCAGTCATCTTGTCCCTTCTTGATTTTCTGCGTCCACTGTCCCTTCGTTCTCCTAACTTCTATCCACTCTCTCCTTTGGTTCCATATCCATAACAAGTTTTCTCCTGCCTTTTGGTATAAAATGGGTTTCTCCCACTTATTAGACTCTATTAACAGAAAGGTTTGTTTTAAAAGAGAGTTTTAATCACAAGGTTTGAACACTCTGCCTTTCACTTAACATTACCTCATAAATGAGTCTACATGACTAAATGTTCTTCACATCTATTATCTTAATAGCTATAGAATGTTTCATGTCAACTCCATCTATACTGATTTACTCAACCACTCCTCTACTATAGACATTAGGTAACTTCTTAATTTATAGTACAAATAATCCTGGAAAGGTCACTTTTTTATGTATAATTTATCTTTCTTCTAAATTAATTCCTTAGGGCAAATTCCCAGAAGCTTCATCAAAACTAGATTTAATCAATTTTTTTTTCTAATAGGCATAAGGTGATATCTCATTATTGGTTTAGTTTTCACCTTGCTCTTAACAATGATTCTTCTTAATATATTTGCTACTTGTATTTTCTCTTACGTGAACTCTCTATTCTTAATTCCTGGAGTTGGTAGTATTATTAAATATTTGTATGAATGCTTTATAAGTACTAAATAATTCTTTATAACACTAATTCTTTGAAAATCTGTATTCTATTGGGCTTTGTTTTTAGTTTTATGTTGTTAGATATTTTTAAAATTTTATTAAAATTTGTCAATACTGCCTTCTATGTCATCACCTTTTAAAAATCAGTAATTCAAAAATCAAATTAGTTTTAATCTTACATCAGAATTCCCTACTAATACCAGCTAATAGGATGGAAATTGGTAAGACTTCCCCAAAGGGCAATTTTGGTAATGTACATTAAGTGTGTACACAAATATGTTTTTTAAAGATGTGTATTCGTGTGGCTCAATAATTGTATTTCTAAGAAATTCACCTCAGAAAATAATTGAAATTTACCCTGAGGAAATAATTTATCCTCAGGAAATAATTGAAAAATGTGCTGGAATGGTCATCATAATATTGCTTACAATACCAAAACACTGGACTATGAATTCCAATCAATAGGGATCACCAAAATAACTTAGTTTATCCACAATGGATTTATCATGTAGATCAATTATGTACTGAGATAAAAAAGCATTCACTATATAATATTATACTAAGAAAACAATGACCAAACAACATGCATATCGTGATGCCTGTTTTTGTTGATCATACACATACTTAATAGAAGTTCTGTAATAAGTTCATCTAATATTTACTAGTAGTTATCCTTGTTTGTGGAATTATTTGGATTAATAGAGACTTTCCCTTTTTTTAATGTTTCATCATTTTGTTTGTTTGTTTGTTTGTTTGTTTGTTTTAAAGGCTTTAAAGAGGTGCCTGGGTGGCTCAGTCAGTTAAGCATCTGACTTCGGCTCGGTTCGTGATCTCAGGGTTCTGGGATAGAGCCTCACATTGGGCTCCCCGCTCAGTGGGGGGGTCTGCTTCTTCCTCTCCCTCTGCTTGCTGCCCTCCCTGCTTGTTCTCTCTCTCTCTCTCTGTCAGAAAAATAAAAACATTTTTTAAAAAGTTTCTAACATTGCAACAGCTCTTTCCCACATGCTTTGCATATAATAGGTTAATAGAAGGCACTGAAAGTTTGGGATTTTTTTAATGATAGTTATGAGCTCGTTAACCTTAAATCCTATAAAAGTAAATCTAATATTACTATAAAATATTTCCTTGGCCAGGGGAGCCTGGCTGGCTCAGTGAGTTAAGCATCTGACTCTTGGTTTTGGCTCAGGTCATGATCTGAGTCCTGAGATCAAGCCCCTTGATGACTCAGTGGAGAGTCTGCTTAAGATTCTCTCTCTTGGGATGCCTGGATGGCTCAGCAGTTGAGCACCTGCCTTCAGCCCAGAGCGTGATCCTGGAGTCCCAGGATCGAGTCCCACGTCAGGCTCCCTGCATGGAGCCTGCTTCTCTCTCTGCCTGTGTCTCTGCCTCTCTCTTGCTGTGTCTCTCATGAACAAATAAATAAAATCTTTAGAAAAAAAAAAATTCTCTCCCTCTCCCTTTGCCCCACCCCCGCATGAGTGCATGCTTTCTCTCTCTTTCTCAAATAAATAAATCTTTAAAAAATATATTTCTTGGCCTTTGTGATCTGAAATGTTTTTTAAGATATACCTGTTAAAATTATTTCTGGACACTTTAGCACAAAGTAGAAAGCATCAAAATATCTCTTTACATCTGTTTATTTTAACAGATCATGAGTGCAATTATTTTCTCCTCTGTAATGCTAAAGTACGAGTGTCTTTCATTAACTTTAAAGGAACTACATGCACAAGGGGAACCAATTTACCCTTCTTTTGGGTAAAACATTTGTATGATTCTGTAAAGAAACTTCCACAGGGCAGAACTATAACTAAGGATAATTATTTATGTATTTGTTCATTCACTCATTCATTCATTGAATACCTGACAATGTCCTCTACACAGATATAAAAATGAGTACACTACAATCTATGTCCTTAGTGGGAGCAGATGTGCAAATAATAAAGTACAGTCCACTGACATAAGGCGGTGGAGGTACAAATATCAGGTGCAGTGGGAATGTAACTGGAAAGCCTCTCACAGGATATTGTCCGTGGCTTCTCCTTTCCTTTGATATTTTATGTTTGTATGGTTTCTTTTATTTTAGAACAAATTTATAATACTTTTAATATAATAATACTTTCAATATAATTAATCATATTAATATAATGGTGTTATGGCCATTTTTCCCTTAGAAAGATCAAAAAAGAAAGCTATCACTCTCAAAAGTTGGAATGATATTCTGGGGTATGTACTTTGGTTTTCAAAAAACACTTCAAAAAAAAAAACTATTGATGGGTTTTTTTTTTTAATGGTTTTCTTCCTAACTCAATAATTTATTTCTAGAACCTCCCCCCCAAAAATGGAATTCTTAGTTTTAAAGATACTATCTCCCTTGCTGAGTAAGTATCCTTAACCTTAATAAGTTTGTATAAAACCATATCACAGGAATACACATGCCTTGATGCTCACAGTATTTCTTTTATTATGCTATATATTTATCTCCTGTTATTACTGAGGTTTTTCCTCCAAGTCATCAGTGAAACAGAGTAAGAAATATAAAAAGACTTTTTTTCCTCAACACCTTCATCCATTCTACTAAAGTGGTAACCAAAGCAACCATTAACATGAGTTTGTCTCCTTTTATATGCGCTTGAATTATCTTATTCCCATAAAATCTTCCTCTCTTCTCCTCCTAAATCCTCAAACTATTAAGAATCTTTTCTGGCAGTTCATGTTTTTCAAGAGGTCCTTCTATTCCTTAAAGTATCTTCCCATACTTGATCTTTCTTCTAAAAAACACATTTTTTTAAAAAATCTTTTTATTTTTATTATTCAAGTATAGTTGATATACAATGTCATATTTAAAAACACATTTTAAATGTAAAAATTGATAAATCTGAAAAGATTCTAAAAGCAAACAAAAAAGATAATAAGCTTCTGTTGTCCAGCATGAGAGAAAAACTATACTCTTCAAAATCTGGGGTAGGATATATCAAATAACCAGGTTTCCATTTGAAAAAAAAATTTAATCCAATAAAATACTTTATCCTAATACTATCCAGAACATAATCTTTACAAATTATGAAGAAGAAATGAGAAATGCCAATTAGGTTAAAGGGGAAGGGAAACAATTATACCACCACCTCAGGGGGCATCATTATGAACACCGATACTAAAGGAGTGGATCAATGCCTATTAATAGGGAGTTCCACTTGACATATGCCAGATGAAGCCATTTCTGCTGAACTAATGATGAACCTAACAGTACTGACTCACTGTTCGAATATGTCTGCAGACTGATCTTTCCTTTTCGGCAATGATGATCAGTTCCATGGAACCCCTCAAGCCCTCTCCAAAGCTCTACAGCAGCAATATGAGGACCCTGGTGAAAATGAGAAGAGGGAGGAACACAGGAGAGGAAAGCACTTCCAACAACACACTGATCAGATTGTAGTAAGAGTTAGAATCTAAGGGCAAATGATTTCCATTTCAAAGCGTCCCCAACTGCCTACAGAATGTAATCCAAATGCCTTATTCCAGGGCCCTACTTGATCTGGAGTTGAAAAGGCCTTCCTCTGGGGACACCTGGGTGGCTCAGTGGTTGAGCATCTGCCTTCAGCTCAGGACTTGATCTCTGGGTCCTGGGATCGAGTCCTGCATCTGGCTCCCCACAGAGAGCCTCCTTCTCCCTTTGCCAGTGTGTCTGCCTCTCTCTGTGTCTCTCATGAGTAAATAAATAAAATCTCTAAAAAATAAAACTATTTTCTCTTTTTCATCCCATCACTTCTCACATGTCAGTCAAACGGACTACCTTTGCCACTCATGTTTTTCCTCATACTGATCCTCTATCTTAAGAGCTTTTCCCTCATGTCTTCCTGTTCTAAACTGACCCACATTTTAAGGCCCAGATCAAAAGTGGTTTACACCAGGAATAACAATATTCTCTCAACAGCTAACACATACTTATTACTTACTATGTCCCAGGGACTTTCACATATTATCCCATTTAACTTTGCAGCAGCTCTATTTACATACACAAAACTATTACCCCCATTTTACTGATGGGGTGAGTAGCTCGTCCAGGGTCAAACAGCAGTGAAGAGCTCAGAGTGAAACTCCGAACTCTGAATCTAGAACCCATCCCCTTACCATGTGGGGTGCCCCTTTACTGACTACTTAACCCAAAGTGCTATGACCTGAGTTCACTATTTGATGGCAGGGTGTGGGAAAGAATGATTTGGGCTACGGTAATGAAAATCCTATTTATTCTGGTTTAAACAATTAGAGAATTTCTAGACTCATATAACAATCCCCCAGGAAAGTCCGTTCCTGTGCTGGTTACATTGGCAGATCCACAACCCAACTCCTCAAGAAACCAAACTCTGGGCAGACCGGGTGGCTCAGCGGTTTAGCGCCGCCTTCAGCCCAGGGCGTGATCCTGGAGACCTGGGATCGAGTCCCGCGTCGGGTTCTCTGCATGGGAGCTTCTCCCTCTGCCTGAGCTTCTGCCTCTCTCTCTCTCTGCCTGAGCTTCTGCCTCCCTCTGCCTGAGCCTCTGCCTCTCTCTCTCATGAATAAATAAGTAAAATCTTAAAAAAAAAAAGGAAAGAAACCAAACTCTTTCCGCCTTTCTCTGCCATCAACCTGCGCATGTTGGCTGAGCAGCCTAATAGCTGCAGTGGCTCCAGAGACTGCATACTCACCTGCCAATGTTCAAAGACTAAGTTTTAAAGTCTCCCATTAATGGAGAAGTCTTTCTCCTGAGGGTTCCTTCCTGTGTAGGGGTATCAACATACAACTCTAGTGCTTTCTTATGCTTGGGAAGGTGGTATGATTTATCTAACTGGTAAATTTAAAAGAGTACAGGCTTAACTCAGTTTTGTCTCTCTTCCTCTTCTAGAGAGCAAAACTTTCATCCAAAAACTTAAGTTTTCCTCTGCTTCTCCCAACAGGAATTCTTACCTGAGCAGCCTTTCTATATGGGAAAACTGCTTCAGTAAAGTTCTGAATGCATAAGTCTACTGGAATCTGGGGGTTCAGAATCAGTGAGTCCATTTAAGAAAAAAATCAAAGATATATCTGCCACCTTAGCTTCATTGATTAAAAAATAAAAAGGTGATGTTTTCAGGTCTAAATTTATTCTTTATTTCTCAACTAGTTCAGAACTGGGGAGGAGAGAAGTGCTACCTATGAGGTTCTTTCAAGCACCAAAAACTTAGCAGACTTCCATGCATATTGGCCACAATTAGGCCATAAACTCACTCCTAAACCAATGTTGGCAGGGGGATATATACTTCCTAAGTTGCTTACAGTTGTAAGGATTTACACAAGTCTTGTGGGGAAGGGGTGGGGACTGGGGGGAAAAAAAGGATTGCCAATAGAGAAGAGGAGAAAAGGAGCTAGTGAGCAGGCAACCTAGAGTCTGCTACTACAGGCCCTAGGGACATGACTCAGGTCTTGTACACATGGAAGTTGATCAATATCTGGAATCCAGTTGGATCACTCCTATTATATATACTGATGGCAAATATGAGAGAAAGAAATTTCTTCTCTCCCTTAATTGCAGGTTAGGGTTCCTTCTATTTCTGTTCTTTCATCTCTTAGACCAAGTTCCCTCTGGATTACAGGGAAACTCGGCATAGTAAGATCACCAAAGAACAACTATCTATTTCTATTAATAATTCTCTCTTGTTCACTATTACAAAACCATTTCAGGAATGTGAGGTATAAAGAACTACAAAATCTGCTCTCCAATGCAGACAACTTTTTCCCCTAACCGCTCCCCCACCATTCAATTTCCCTTTGGAAGAAAGGAATGACATAAATTTAATAAATAACCAATCTTGGGAGCTGTCAGGAAAGAACTCACAGGTCATGGCCCAAACTCAAGGGTCTCCTGGGTATAACAATAAACATTCTTACTGTGAAAGCTTTTCCCTTTCCTCCTTCCTTTCATTTAGTTTATAAACTCTGGGAGCCTAAGAAATCATTGCTAAAAAAAGAATTTAGCTGGCATACCAGAGGCAGTGCACTTATTTTACATAATTTTTAACAAAATTATCTTGCACCATTTTTATATCTAAGTGTCCTTTCCTCTCACAGAAGCAAAATGCCATCCATACAAAATTTTTATTTTTATTTTTTATACGAAAAAAAATTTTTTTTTAAGATTTTATTTATTCATGAGAGACACAGAGAGAGGCAGAGACACAGGCAGAGGAAGAAGCAGGCTCCAATGCAGGGAGACCAATGTGGAACTCGATCCCAGGACCCCAGGATCACGCCCTGGGCCAAAGACAAGGGCTAAACCGCTAAGTTATCCGGGGATACCATACAAAATTTTTAAAGCCAATTTTTCTTTAGACATTTGCCATTCAAATACCAAAAAACATAAGCTGGCTTAACTCACAATTGTCATTTGATATTTATATACATTCTTTTCCCTTAGTAAGCAGAGGGCGTTAAAAAGTAAGCAAATTATGACAAGATAATACCATAAGGTATCATGAGTGATAGTTCTTTCCTAGAGGATATGTATATATGCATACATAAATGTACTGTGTATAAAATAAACATGTATATGTATATATTTTGTATGTATAAAAAGACAAATGGAGAAAAAAAAACAAAATGAGGTATTAGGTCATCAGGCAATTTAGAACAGAAATGGGCAGCCCCAGTGGCCCAGCAGCTTAGTGCCGCCTTCAGCCCAGGGTGTGATCCTAGAGACCCGGGATCAAGTCCCACGTCAGGCTCCCTCCGTGGAGCCTGCTCCTCCCTCTGCCTGTGTCTCTGCCTCTTTCTCTCTGTGTCTCTCATGAATAAATAAATAAAATCTTTAAATAAAAAATTTAGAACAGAAATGGTAAAAAGTTAAAAAATAAAAGGTAGGGTGAGTGTATGATCCAACCAGAAAATTGAGATATATAATCACATATAGCATAGTTTGAACAAATTAATATGGCTGCTAAATTCAGCTGTGTCTTCTAAATTCAAAACAAAGCATAGGAAATGTGTTGGTTAATTTAAAACATCTGTTCCTACCACAAGAATATGAATAAGGCTGAAAATGCATATGGATTATTCATCAATAAAAGTACAAAGCCTCTCATATTATTCCTCTCACACAATATTTTAAGAAGAAATCAATTTCCGAATAGGAAACTAGCACATCTGATTACAAGGGACACTTTATAAAAACCCAGCAAGGCAAAAGAATCATCTGAAGCACCTAGAGCCCAATGCTCACCACCTGGGACCCAAAGGTACACAATCCCTCCCTATCCTAAAGAGATGCACAGTAAGAAAGCCTTCACTGGACACTGGAGTCAGGTTTCCTCACCCTAAGAACTTCTTTAGGCAGAAATGCATAACTCTCACCTTCAATCCATCTAAGCAAGACCCCAAATTGGCAGTCATCTAGACCTAGCCAACACTCTCATTTCTGATGCTGACTGTCTGGTCTTGAATACCTTCAGTTAAAGGAAATTTATCGCAGCGCCCAGCACAGTGATGATGTGCTACTGGTTTACTGCAAAAAAAAAAAAAAAAAAAAAAAAAAAAAAAATTAAGCTTTTATCCCAGAATAAGTACATTTTAACAAGAGTAGCTTTCCCACTTAAAAACATATTGCTCACCCCAAAGATTCAGATGCAATGAAACGCCGAGACACCTGCCCCCCAATGTTTCTAGCAGCAATGGCCACAATAGCCAAACTGTGGAAGGAGCCTCGGTGTCCATCGAAAGATGAATGGATAAAGAAGATGTGGTCTATGTATACAATGGAATATTCCTCAGCCATTAGAAACGACAAATACCCACCATTTGCTTCAACGTGGATGGAACTGGAGGGTATTATGCTGAGTGAAGTAAGTCAATCGGAGAAGGACAAACATTATACGGTCTCATTCATCTGGGGAATATAAATAATAGTGAAAGGGAATATAAGGGAAGGGAGAAGAAATGTGTGGGAAATATCAGAAAGGGAGACAGAACATGAAGACTCCTAACTCTGGGAAATGAACTAGGGGTAGTGGAAGGGGAGGAGGGCAGGGGGTGGGGGTGAATGGGTGACGGGCACTGAGGGGAGCACTTGACGGGATGAGCACTGGGTGTTATTCTGTATGTTGGTAAATTGAACACCAATAAAAAATAAATTTATTATGAAAAAAACATATTGCTCAGTATTTTTTTTTTTTTTTGCTCAGTATTTAAAAATAAATGAAGATGGGGATCCCTGGGTGGCTCAGTGGTTTGACGCCTGCCTTTGGCCCAGGGCACGATCCTAGAGTCCCAGGATCGAGTTCCGCATCAGGCTCCCAGCATGGAGCCTGCTTCTCCCTCCTCCTGTGTCTCTGCCTTTCTCTCTCTCCCTCTCTCTCTCTCTCTCTCTATATATATATATATATCTTTTATATATATATATCTTTTATATATATATCTTTTATATATATATATCTTTTATATATATATATCTTTTATATATATATATCTCTTTTTAAAAAATAATAATAAATGAAGATGGACCAGAGGCACTTAAAAATGCTGAATTCTTGTTAAGCTATAACAAAAAACAACAATATCCTACAATACCCAGTAGTACTCTTAAGGGAAATTAAGGAATGGCTGCTTTTATTGCTTCCCCTCTGAGTATATCCACAGGATGCCAAGTATTCCCCCTGACTGCTACAAAGTTCAGAGTGTCTAATAGTAGCCACTGGCTGAGATTCACTAAAAGTTTAGGGGGACTCTGACCACTCAATAGGGTAAGCTTCCAAATTTTCATTTTTCTTCACCATAAAATCTCTTAAGCATGTTGATAAATAACCAGCACAAATGCAAGTCTGAGACATTTTCGTTTCTATGGGACCATCTCTCATGTTATAGTTTCAAATAAAAGAAAGTAATGCTATATAGCACACTCATCTTTTAAACGGGTGACTAGAACTAAAGAGCTCGAATTGTCTTCCTTTATCTTTCTTACTTCTTAGCCTTAATAAACAAGGCCTACATATTAGACCCGAAGTTCTCAATGTTTCTCTGCCATTGTATAAACAGTGGATAACACTCCAAGCAGATCAGACTTTGACAAAACACCAAAAATATTTTGTAAAAATTTTACTGGATACAAATTAAAGACCTCAATGAGATATTATCCTATTATCTCATATCTGTTAAGATAGTTATTATCAAAAAGACAAAAGATTATATGTGTCGACAAGTATGTGGGAAAAAGGGAATCCTTAGGGTGCCTGGGTGGCTCAGCGGTTGAGTGATTGCCTTTGACTCAGGTCCTGATCCCCCGGTCCCAGGATCGAGTCCCACATCGGGCTTCCTGCAATGGAGCCTGCTTCTCCCTCTGCCTGTGTCTCTGTCTCTCTCTCTCTCTCTCTGTCTTTCATAAATAAATAAATATAAATAAATAAATAAATAAATAAATAAATAAATAAATAAATAAATAAATAAAATGTTAAAAAAAAAAGAAAAAGGGAATCCTTGTACACCGTTGGTGAGAATACAAATTGGTACAACCATCACAGAAAACACTATGGAGCTTCCTGAGAACATTTTAAAATAGAGCTACCAGATGGTCCAGCAATGCTACTTCTGGATATATAGCCAAGGAAATGAAATCAGGATCTTGAAGAGATATCTTCACCTCTATGTTCATTTCAGCATTATTCATAACGGCCAACATATAGAAACAACCTAAATATCCATCAACTGGTAAATGGGTAAAGAAAAGGTGGTGTATGTATCCAGTAAAATATTGTTTAGCTTTGAATTAGTAGGAAATCCTGCCATTTGCAACGCCATGGGTGGACCTGGAGAACGTTATGCTAAGTGAAGTAAGTCAGATGCAGAAAGACAAATATTGCACAATCTCCCTTATATGAGGAATCTAAAATAGTCATACCCACAGAGTGGAGGGGAAAATGGTGGTGCCCAGGGGCTGGGGCAATTAGCAAGGTAAGCAAGATTAACAAATTCTGCAGATCTAATGCACAACAATGTGACAATAGTGAGTAATACTGTATGATATACTTGAAATTTGCTAGGAGGATGGAGATATATATATCAGTTTCAAGTTTTTATTTAAATTCCAATTACTTAACATATTGTGTAGTACTGGTTTCAGGTGTAGAATTTAGTGATTGATCACTTGTATATAACACCCAGTGCTCATGCCAGGAGGTAGATAATAAGTGTTCTCACCACCACCAAGAAAGTAAAAAAATGGTAACTAAGTGAGGTGACAGATAAGTTAATTAATGTGATTGTGGTGATTTTTTCACAATATATATATGTCTGTATCTATCTATCGATCGATCGATCTATATCATTAAGTAGTACATCTAAAACACATACAATTTTCATGGGCCAATTATACCTCAACAAAGCTGAAAACAGATTTTTAATGGAATATGTAAGACAGATTGCAGGCAAGGGCTCAGCTGTATCTCTGCTCCTTTCATTCCAGAAAGCATATCAAGCAAAATGGGGAGAGTAGTGATCTCAATAAGATGACTTAAAACTGCTCAAATTACATAAACAAAGAACAACCTCAGATATGGTAACAAATTTCTTGTGACCCTCTCCACAACTAACAACACTATAGGGAGGCTCCACCTGGGGTGAGAACCACACGTGAGACTATAATTCAAGCTTAAGTGCTACAGATGTTAAGAACCGTAAAGCTCTAAAGCTGCATGGTAGAGTACAGTAGCCACAAGCTGTATGAGGCGATCTATATTTTTTTAATTAATTTACCTTAAGAAAAATTTAGAACTTACCCCCTGGGGTCACCAGCCACATTTCAAGCACTCCATAACCACACGTGGTTCACGGCTGCCATGCTGGACAGTGTATCCATGGAACACAGCCATCCACAAGGAAACTCGTATTGAGTAGCACTGAGCTAAGGAATCTTGGGGAGGATCAAACGTTCTCATTTTATAAATTTAGAAACAGAGCTCATTTCATTCAAGTGACTCCCTCAATGCTGCATAGCTAGTAATTACAGAGCCAGGACCCAAAACAAGACACCCTGGCCTCTATCACTGAGTCACTTCCACTCCGACACTTTTTGCCACCGAGATAACGTATGCACCAGCTTCTTACCAACCACAGTTCTGGGTTCTTTCACAAGCATGCGTTCGGTTAATCCTCACATCAACCCTGGGAGGACTACAATCCTCATTATGTAGACGATGAAACTGAGTCTCGGCTGTATAAAATATCATACTTGGGGCCACACAGCAGGTATGTGGCAGTAGTAGGTTTCAAACTCCGAAGCCTAGATCTTTCTATTGTGTCATACTAAATAGTTGTGAAGTAAACACTCCACATTTTTAACTATCCCTGAATTTTTTTCTTTCGAATGTGTCCAAATTTAGTGTCACATAATTTACTTTGTCAAGCATTTGTGAGCAAAAGTATTCCAAGCAGGAAAATGTCAACACGTAACACTTTTGATCAAGGGAAGAAGAACAGCTTTGTGCCACTCTTCCAATCACAAATGCTTTTGGCAACAAATACAGCAGCTAACCTTCACTGAGTGTTAGAAGACACAAGCACAGAGCTAAGCGCTTCATGGTGATCTCCTTTAACTTTTGCAATAAGGCTGTGAAGTAAATAGTCTCCATTTTACAGATGTAAAAACTGAGGTCAAAAAACAAACAAACAAAAAACTGAGGTCAAGAGTACGACTCTCCACCCCTAGGGAAAACCTGATAAAGCAGAATTGTTTACTTGTGGTGATGCCAAGAGAAAGTTAAATTCTTTTCACTCAATATAGCTGGAAAAGAACAGAAGTAAAAATATTGAAATAAAAATTTTATTTTTCTGCTCCCACTCAATGCCCCTGTCACAGTTAAACATAAGACCAGGTGGCTTCCTCCTGATAGATTCCTGATTTAACACGGTAGTCATGTTCTTTCTTTCACAAGGGCTGACTTTAGGGAAAGTTCTGTGGGTCCAGGGGTATTGTGCGGTAAGAAACACACCCCAAAATAGTATAGTGTTTCTCAAGGTATAGGACCTTCCTGTGTGTGCATGTGTGTGTGTGTTTATTTAAGATGCAATGACCCCCTCCAAACATTTCTTGCGTCATGTGGTGGATCTGGTACACACTACTGCAGGAGAGATTCAGTTAAATGGGTAGGGGTTACCCAGGGACAGCTGGCTTTTGTGGCGGTCAGGGTGGAGACTGGCAGAGACAACTGCAGCAGAGAGGGGATGGGCATATAGAACTAAAGGTGAACTAAGCCAGTTGTGTTCAGAGACAACAGGCGGACTGGCTTGGCTGAGAGAAACAAGCTGCTCAGTGAAACAGCTCTAGAGTCAGAACCAGGTTTGAATGCTCTAGCAGTGACCACCTATATAATTTCCGGACAAGTGACTTCGACTTCTTGAGCCTCAGTTTCCTTATCTGTAAAGACAACACCTATTTCCTGGGATTGCTGACAGTATGAAATACATAGGTGCTTAGTAACCTGTTCCCTTCCTCTTGTCCTTCTTTGTTGGTAAAGAGAAATTTTGTTGTAGCAGAAAAGCACATGCCAGGCACTGCACCGGAGTGTCCTCGCCACGTTACCGGCTTTACTGTATGAAAACCCCTCAGGAGAGGCTTTTATCCCCCTTCCACACAGGCAGGGATAGAGATTCAGGAAGATGTATGTAACTTGCTCTAGGTCACAGAGCTGGGTTGCAGTGGAGGAGGAAGAATCAAAACGAAGTCTGTCAAGTGACAAGCATCATGGATCCTCCACTCTATCTGACAGCTTCCCAGGCAACAAGGGGTAAGACTGGAGACGTATCAGTGGGAGAAATCCTCACAAGGCAGGATGAGAGTTAGCAATCTGCAACCAGTACCGAGATCTGTGATCTCATTTGCTAGATACATTTTGTGGAATTCTTCTGGGTAAAGCTGTTGCTTTGCTGTTTTCATCCAGACCCACTCTCCTTTTCTGGTTACTCACCTGAGAAATGGATTAAGTTCAAGAACTTCATAACCCTTGCCCTAGTTTTCTCACCTATAATATGGAGAATTCGAACTACATGATCTCTGAAGTCACACCTAGCTCTAAAATGTGTGCGAGTAGTACAGGGTTTTTTTCGTACAGGGACATCACGCCACCATCCTCAGAGCCAGCTCCCAGCTGTGAAACCTCTTAACCATAGAATCCCTCTCACCTAAAGAGCTCTTTAATCAGAAAAACCCAGAACAGTATATAAGCTCTTTATTTTCATTCAAAATACAAAAATGCACATTCATTCCATTTCACTGCTGTAGGGGCAATGCCTTTCTCCAAGACCAGATCAGGTGGAGAGAGAACAGTAATTAATTATGCAGACAATTAACTATGCCCACAATGCATCATCTACTATTTCCAGTTTGAAGTCCCTTAAAATGGAAAAAAACTTAAAATGGTTGCAAATAAATCTGAATGCAGAATCTCTCTGGATTTTTGTGTTTTTCCCCAATCTTTTATAGTTGTTTCTCCTATACTTAATTTGACAGCAAATTTTTAGTGACTCACCTCTACGGGGTCTTTTTAAAGTATTCGCCATAGTTTCCTTAGAAACAAGAACATGATTTCTTTTCACATTCACATTCCAGCAGTTTAATTAAACTATAAGTCAGATTTTGTCACTCCTCTGCTGCAGCTCCTCCAGTGGCTCTCCACCTTCCTGAGAGGACAAGCTAAAGCCTATACAAGGCTCTGGCCCACCTCTCTGACCTCATCCTGCCCCTGGTCATGCACTCCAGCCGCTCTGACCACCACACACTTCTTCAAATGGCTAAGCAAGCCTGCTTCAGACTTGACCACTGCTCTCCCCTTCTCTGGAATTCTATTTCCCTGGATATCCAGGGAGACTAGCTCTTTATAATGGCTGTCTGCAGGTCGCTGCTCAAATGTCCCTTTCTCAAGGAGGCCGTCCCTATCACCCTATTTGCCGTAGCCACCCTCATCTTCTACTCAGTATCTTCCATCTCCCTACTCCCCTATTGTTTTCCTCTGTTGCACCTATCTGACTTCTATATATATATATTACTCATTAGAACTCAAGCTTCACAAAAGCGAGGATTTTGTGTATTTGCTCACTGATGCATGGCGTGGAGAATTCCACATTTGGCCACAGTTGCCACTCCATAAACATTTGTTAAATAAGAACCTTTATCATTGTAATAGATGTATTGTCTTTCTAACTGAATTACATACCTACAATAATAAATACATCAGGCTTGGGGAGGTTTAAGAACACACAGAACTGAATCTTGGTAAGCAAAGAAGCCAAATGGTGGGAAACAGGAGTGTGCTGGTGCATCACAGCACAGCCTACTAGACCTTAGCAGCCATAGTCCTGGAAGGAGCCAGAGCATGGAATCCAAGATAGCACGATCACCTGTTAGGTACAAATTGACAAGACAGTCTCTCCTTGAACTTGATGGCACTGCCCTCTCCAAGTAATTGATGCTTTCATATTCGGAGGCACAATAACACAGAGCAACATCAAATATAGAAGACAGGCTAGCCACTTTCCTTCAGATCCAGGGGGAACAACGGAAGGAAGACAGGTAGGCTTATTCTGTTCAATCTCTTAATGGTCAATTTACCTTTAGCAAATCTCTTAAAATCTCTCACATCTTTGGTTCTTCATTAAAGAGAGGGAGAAAGAAGAGTATAAAATAATACTTGATCTGCTCATTACACTAGTCTATTGTATCAAATAGATCAATAGCTATGAAAAAATATTTTTAAATTATGAAGCACTGTATACAGTAAGCAATTCTCTTTGTATTAACATGGATAGCTGACTTGTCTATAATATCTACTACTGTTCCCCCAAACCGGTGATGTATTTTAAAGCCCTTCAATTTTTAGATGATTCAGAAAATGTATTAAAGAAGAAACACAAGGAAAAGCAGGCTCTGAAGGGCACAGAATGAGAAAGAAAAAGGAACTGGCTTTCTCCTGATTCTTTAATAGAAAAACATGAAGGGGAAAAAAACATAAATCTTCAGAGCAGTAACTATATTACATAAAGTTCAGAATCAAGAATATTACTGTGAACATCTACCATTATCCAGACTGTTGGATATTTCAGATATTCCTCATCTATTTCAACACCACGAGGACAATCCAAGATGACTTATTAATATCGCACATGTCAATAGCAAGTTGTGATATAAAGGAGCAAACCCTCTCCAACCATTTCAGTCCTGTTTTTAATATAGCATTTATTAAACCAAAATAAAAAAGTGGTGAAGAATGACTTGTCACACCATTTATTAGAGTTGATGGAATGTAGACAGTCTTCAATAAGGCTTTAACACACTGTTATGCACCATAGTACATTATTAATGAAAAGAAATGCATAAGACTGGCATCAGCTTTTTCCCCAAGTCATCATGACATTAAATTCAAAATCAATTCTACCCTACAAGGCAAAAGTTCAGAGATAGTTAATTTGCTTGTTATTTGGAATCCTCCTCATTGTACTCAATTTAATAAGTGTACCTCTTTTTGGAGAGGGGGTTCAAAGGAAGAAGCAAATGCAATGAGAAAATGAACAAAGTGTGCCCTAGTTCATATCTGGCAAGAGAATGGGATCTAATTTTCTCTCTGATTGAAAGAACACAAAGGAAAACCATGGAATGCAAATTGTGTTGGGTGTTTGAACTTCTTTTCCAATACCTAAGTATTCGAATGGAACTAATTCACTCTGGAAAAGGTATAAAGTAATTGAACATGATTGTGCCAAGACGAGGGATAATCCTCAAACTGTGAAGGAAAAATAAACATATTTTACAACGATAGGGTCACTCACTCACTCTGCAACCTCAATCAAGCATTTTACATTTGAAAGAAATAAACCAAATAGATGAAGAATGACCTACCGCCAACAAGGAACCCTGGTAGACACAAGCACCTGTAGGGAAAAACAAAACAAGAATTAAAAGGAATGCAAGAGAGACCGACTGTCACTGCCCCAGCAGACTTGGGCTAAAACTCCATTTACATGCATCAGAGTAAGCAAATTGAGCTTTTTCCAAAATCTTAAAAGTGTGAGCATTCTGCCCCCAGGGAAATAACCCTGTACAACACAACAACACTTCTTGGATACACATGAGGGAAAGCATCATTAAAACTTATCTGTTTTAAATAAATAAATTTAAATTTATGAATTTTAAAATAAATGTATTTATAATGGCATGTTATGTATACAGTGCGTATTTTTCTACATGATAAATCAGCAACACCTCCCTAATTGAATCCCAATTTATTTATCCAGGCTTCTCTGCCACTCTTTGCCTACACAAATTCTCCAGTCCAACCCAAGAGGCCAACCTAGGAGCTGGTGGTAACACTCCCGTATCTCCATGCCTTCGCTCATTCTGGTTTTCTGCAGGAGACACACTGGGTCTATTCAAGTTCCTTAAATTTGATCCCATCTCCTTCATGAGGTTTGCCAGCCCACAGGATTATGCTGTCTCCCCTTTGCCCTCATAGCACTCAGTGCCTGCATCATCTGTTTGTGAATTCATTCTTGTGTTCTTGTAGAACCGCTGCATCTACCCTGCTACAGTGTATATACAAACTCTTGGGAGAGGAGCTGCTTCTACTTCTTTGGCTTCCCTAACTCTTCACGTAGTAGGCATCCACTTAGGTATCTGAGTGATTAACTACTTCACACAGTATGTTCCTCTTTAGGAATATCACATTTTACAGAGAGCAGTGCAGGCTGTAGTTATTTTTTGAATTATTTTTTTAAAGATTTTTTTATTTATTTATGACAGACACAGAAAGAGAGAGAGGCAGAGACACAGGCAGAGGGAGAAGCAAGCTCCATGTAAGGAGCCTGACGTGGGACTCGATCCCGGGTCTCCAGAACCACACCCCAGGCTGAAGGCGGCGCTAGACTGCTAGGCCACCAGGGCTGCCTGACTGTAGTTATTGAAAAGAACTTGTCTACTGAGCTCTTGAACTCCAATACTCTTTTCACCCTCTTTTCACTCAATATTTCTTTCTAATGGGCTGGCTGTGAACTGATACATCTTTATATTTTCCATTCATTAAGCACCAAATAAAAAACAACAGATGATTTGCTTCAAAATGGAAAAGAAGGTTAAATGTGAATGGGACACCTATATTTTCTGAATAACTAGCATACCATAAAATAAATCTTTCCAAGTGTTATATTTGAAAACAATGTAAAATTGCAATTCTAATTCTCAACCAATCTTTGAACAGCACAAAGATTTTTTTTTAACCTAGAAACATGTGGGTACTGTGCTAACATCTACTCTCTCAGAAACCGAACCTACAAAACAGACTGGAATAGCATACACACACCAAGGCAGAAGCACATCTTGACAATAGGCTGCACGTGGTGTCCAAAGAGGGAAGGACACATTTTACTATAGTGCTTGGCCTTCAACAGATCATTCGTGAAGTCTCAAAAATATTAACATTTCAGGAAGGGGCCAGTCTGCCTTATCCACCAAAAATGGAATTATGAACAATCTTCCGAGATGAGATGGCTATTTACATTTGGGGTCTGAATCAAAGATCTCTATGCCCAAATTTATTGGAATGACTTTTGTGCCCTTGACATTTAGACAAGAATAGCCTGAGATAAAACCTAGGGAGAAAATTCTTCTTAACTCACTTATGTCTCTTCAAGAAATAAAGACTTAGTATTTCAGTCTATGGTATGTCATAAGAGAGATATGTATGCATATATATAAATATATACATATATAAAATCATATAGGATATATGTGTACATACATAAAATAATCATATAAAGCTCAAATAAATATATATCAACAAAATTCAATTTCTAAAATACTCAAATGGACCTATTTCATTACTTCTGATTTCTACAAAATAAACATAAAGATCATGACCGAGGTACAATTTAGCAAAATTCAAACTTTAGAATAAACAAAATTTAACCTTTAGAATAAGACCATCTTCAAATTATTTTACTGCCCTCCTACATAGCATTGCCTCCCAAAAGCCAGATCCAAAAGGAATGAAGTATCCTAAGAAATATCCAACTACTGGGCAGCCCAGGTGGCTCAGCGGTTTAGTGCCACCTTCAGCCCAGGGCCAGATCCTGGAGACCCGGGATCAAGTCCCACGTCAGACTCCCTGCATGGAGCCCGCTTCTCCCTCTGCCTGTGTCTCTGCCTCTCTCTCTCTCTCTCTCTCTCTCTCTGTATCTCACGAATAAATAAAATCTTTTAAAAAAAGAAAGAAATATCCAACTACTCACATCAAAGCCTATTTCTGGAAAGTTAGATAGATGTTATAAACCCACCAGAACATAAATAAATCAGCATTGAATGTGGCACCACATACACACTTGGTTAAGCCAAGCATCTGCTAGAGACTCAAGTCAAAACGGAATATAGTACTCATATCCAGAAACTATTCACTATAGTACCATACCTGGTAAACTGAGTAAATAAGAGAAATTAAATCCAAGAGCTGCAAAACATCAGACCCATTAGTTCAAAGACAAAGCAGTCTATATGGTCATAAGATATGAAGAGATTTGGAGAGCACGGTATCACAAAAATATGACTCATTAGGAACAAGTAGCCACAAGTTAGCATTTAAATGTTCAAGCTTTAGGTTGTGCTATAATTCAACATATGGCTTGTACACTATGGAATAGTTAAAATAGAATTGTTTTCTGAACTGACAGGACAGCTCATATCCTGATTATTGTAAACCAAAATTCAGATCAATTAATAGAGCAATTAAAATGAAAATGGGCCAACTGTTTTTTGAACTATTGTAAGATTTGGCACACAACTCCAACTTTGCTATGTGGTATTCTCCTCCCTTCTCTTGAGCCACGTGGTAGAGGGTATTTATGACTACCTGCGTCTGAGTGAAGCTGAGTGATAATTGCCACTTAAGTCCGTAACAGTGAATACAGATGGCTACACCCTCACTAAACAATGTATATGCAGGATCTAATCCCTAGAGGAGAACAGAAATGGAAACCTCTTTATTTTCACTAGCAGGTAGTTATAAAAGCCAAAAGATGTAAAAGTACAATTATTCAATATTGGGAAACCCACCAAGGACCAATGTTCACACATCCTTACTTCTACTTTACTGATATTAACAATTACTGGGTATGCAAACTTCTTCAGGGCAGGTAGTATGACTTTTTTACATTTGTATTCCCCCTACCAGACATAACCATACACATAAGCTCTCAATAAAGATGTATGGAGTGAAAGAATGAAGAGATAGGCTATTTTCCCTAGCCAATGTCTTCTCTTTATTGACATTGAGTTTTAAAGTTTAAATCTGACACAGAAGGAACTCTCCAGCCAAGAGTGGAACCAAATATGCTGATCCACCCATAAGTAAAACACGTTGTCTATCAAATGATCTTTTCCAATGTATTCTGTTAATGGCATTCATTTATAGGAAAAGTCTGGAAGATTGTGGGATTGACTAAGCCACATGGGGAGTTACAGGACACAGACTCGAACTCTCTTCTCTCAACGTCCACTTCAATAGTCCTCTCCTATCTCCAAGCCACCACGTTCTATCTAGTGGATTTTCCATGGGTTAACAAAATTCAAAACATGCTTCTCCAGAGACTGTCATGGCAAAGCTTGTCTGATTCAGAAAGCAGTCATCTTTGCTAGAAGTTTCTCAGTGACTTCTTGATTGCATTAAGTTCTCAAATCATAGTGAGTTGCCAGCTTGGCAATATAAAACAGTATAAAATAACATTACCAGTGATTTGCTTGTAAGACTTCATTTTTCTTTTAAGAACTACAGTAAAATTCAGAACCAGAAAGCTGCAACCGACCACAAATAAGGCAGCAAATGTTGATCTTTTTTTTCCCCATGCTGGATAATTAGCAAAAATATTTTTTGAAATTTCATGTATTTATTCATAAGAGACACAGATAGAGAGAGAGAGAGGCAGAGACACAGGCAGAGGGAGAAGCAGGCTCCATGCAGGGAATCCAATGTGGGACTCCATCCCGGGTCTCCAGGACCACGCCCTGGGCCGAAGGCGGCGCTAAACCGCTGAGCCACCCAGGCTGCCCAGCAAAAGCTATCACCTCGCCAGCCAACTTCTGCATTTGGTAAATGACAGAACCACAGGCCAAAGAAGTTAAGTGGTTCATTCAGGGTCATACAGAAGTTTCTCATCGAGGCCAGTGTTAGCTTAATTCAAAAGACTGTAATTAGGCAATACTCATTCATCTGACCAATACTTTTTTAGCGCCTCGCGGGGACTAGGAGGTGATGTGGAGATGTAAGAGTAATTAGGAGCCATCAGAAGCCCTCGGTGAGCACACAGCTACATGAAGAATACTGAAATACTGCACCTTTATCAATGTGATTGTAGAACTATTAACTGGTGTACTAGAAGTATGTGTGAGACGCTCTCTGAGCACTAAGAAAACACGAACTCTGCCACAGCTTGGTCAGCAAAAGTAACAAAGTGTATGTCACACCGTGAGAAGCACGCATGAAAATGCTTCTTTTCCATTTTTAAAAATCATTGCTAGAACTAATCATAAAAACTTGAGGAAATCTGTAAGACCCTTAAGCTTTCCATCCTTGACTTCAATGCTCATATTTTTAAGAGAAAAGGAATACCCTGACAGAACCAAACCACAGGTCTCATCAGATGACAGCTGATTTTTTGGCTGTGGGCCTGATATCACTTAATTAATTCAATTAAATGAGATAATGTATGTAAAGTGCTTGGCATAGTAAAAGCCAAATAGCTTGTGCTCAATAAATGTCCACATTCATTCATTCATTATTAGATAAGGACCATTATGACTTGGATGGAAACTCTCAGACATTTATCAACCCAATCTGTGAAATGATTCTAGAATGCCCTGAAGGTGGGGCGAAACAGTAAGAAGCAAAGTTTCCAAAGAATCTTTGAAGGAATAGCACCCCTGGCATCCTGCCCTCCTCCTCCCCATCAAAAGCCTTTGGACGTTCTTAAACTTTGCCCATCGAACCAGCTAGTCTTCCTAAGAGCGAGCCCTGCTAATAATAATGGCTTTTGTCATTTCAAGGGATTTGGTTCAGAAAAACGGCATCATTCCAACTGCCCGCTGGTGAGCTATCCGGGAGGGGGGCAGCACGCGTCCCCGCGTTGCCACCACCGAATGCAGACATAATTTTTCTAAGTCTCAAATTCAGATTTGGGTGGCCTGGGTTAACTCTCCTACCTGATTTATCGTTATAATTCAGCACTGTAAGTTTTATTTATTTATTTATTTATTTATTTTTAGGTATGCACACACACGCACGCACACAGCACAGACCTATTTCTACAGGTTGTCCCCATCTGAAGAAGGCTGCACAGGCCCCAGACGTGCTCTTCCTGGGGCAAGTACTTGACAGGCTTCAGACTTCCCCGGGGAAGGGGGGCGGGCAGGCGGTGCCTCCACCCACGGTAAATCCCCAGTACCGTGCGTGGGCTTCCAAGGCCACGCCACTTTGTCCGGGGAAACTACTAGCAAGGAAAAGGCAGCTGCTCTGCTGGCTGGAGGTCGATCCCAGGGAGGGCTTTGTCCTCTGCCTGTCCTCCCGCCCCACCGGGTGCGCGGGCCCTGCCCCTTGGGGCCGCCCCAACCCTGCAGCAGGGCCCGGGCGCCCCGCCGCGCCCCAGCCCGGAGTCCCCGGGAGCAGGGGAGCTCCCTGCCCGCAGCCGGAGGAGTAATGGATGGAGCCGGGAGGGGAAGCCCGGGGTCCCGGACGCTGGATGCTGCCTCCGCCTCCCTGCGCCTTCCGCGAGCACTCAGCAAAGGGACTTTCCCTACTCGTCGGGGCAGGTGGGCGTCCACAGCGCCCGCAGCCCCGGGCCCCCATCCTCGACCCCCAAACGCTTGATTCACTCTTCGGCTCCAGGCATCCGTGCGGGCCCGGCCGCCTGCCTGTGCCATCCCGGCCACAACTCCCGCCGCCTCCTCCGGCTCCGCGCGCAGCTCGCGGTCGTGCGCACCGGCTGGCGCCCCGGGGGCCCGGAGTGAGGGCGAAGTAAGAGGATGAGGCTAGACCCTTATTAGCCACTTTCCCCCTAAGAAAGCAGGCGGCCTCGCGCCTCTGTACTGGAGGGACTCCTCGCAGGGCGCTTGGAGGTCTCCGTCCAGGAGCCGCTCAACCACCTGGTCGTGGGGTCTTCACTGCACTTTACGGGGGACCCACCGGGGCCGGGGGAGGCGGATTCAAGCGGCCGGATCTTAGGTTGCGGAGGGGCCGAGGTGAGAGCAATTGTCGGCTCCTCGGCCCCGCTTCACTAGTTGCTGCCGTCGGGGGCGGGGGAGGCCCGGATCGGAGATGCCAGGTCCACCGGCCACCCCCGCCCAAGGGCACCTGCGGCCGAGAGCGGGGCGGGGGGCACCGCGGTCGGGGGGGGATATCCCTGCAGCAAAGCGCACTCCGGTTCCATCCCACCCGCCTACCAGCCCCGAGGAACCTCCGCGCGGCCCGCACACCGGAGTCCCGCACACGCGCGCGCAGCCCACGAGCCTCTCACCTTCGCAATGCCGAGGCGATGCTGCGAATCCCGCCAGCGCCAGGGCCACCCCGAGCCACACTCTGAAGGCGCCCATTGCGCGTCGGCACCTGCCCTGGCGGAGCCCGGCGCTCAGCACCCAGGGCCCGGCTCCCGCCTCCAACGCTGGCCGCGGCGCCCGGGCGCGGGGGAACCGGGGAAGCGGCTGCTCCAGGGCCACAGCGCGCTCGGCCCCCACGCGAAGCCGAGCCGGGGGCGGAGGCGGAGGCGGAGGCGGAGGCGGAGGCGCCGAGCGCGGTTCTCCGCTGCGCACTGGCCCGAGGGGCGGACCTCCGCGCTGCGCCCACAGCGGACCCCCCGCTCCAGGGTCCCGGCCGGGGCGGTGCCCGCGCGCTGCTCTGGAGCCGCCCGGTGAAGTTCGCTGGACACTCCTCGGCGGGGCGGGGCGGGGCGGGGCGCCAGGGCCCAGGGCAGCTCCCGGGACCCCCGGGCCGCGCCCCCGCAGCCGAGCGCCCCAAGGCTTCCGCCCACGGCACCGGGGGCGCAGCTGCTCGGCGGGACGGGGCTGCGGGCGCGGCTTGCTCCCCTTGCTCCCCGCCGACCGCCACCTCCGCGCCGGCCCCCGGGCTGGCCCGCAGGCTTGAGGCGTGACTACGCGGGCGCAGGAGGAGCCAAGATTTCAGATGCTCGGAGGAGAGAGCTCGAGGGGCCGCCGAGGATCCCCGACCCAACGCCGCTCGGACCGCAGAGCCCGGATACGCACGGAATAAGGCCCCTCTGGAGCCCCCACGCTCCGCCCTCCTCCGCCTCCCTCCTCCCTCCTCCCTCCTCCCGCCTCCCTCCTCCCTCCTCCCTCCTCCCTCCAACGCTCGGTTTGAAAGGAGACCCAGGGCCTCGGGGCTTCGGCGGAGATTCCAGAGAGTCACGTGGGGCAGGGGGACGAAGGGGGGCAGTGCGGGGAGGCCGAGAGCAACCTGATCCCCGCATTCGTCCTGCTGGAGTACGTGCTGCCTTTGTCTGGGGGCGGGGTGGAAAGGGGTCACCCCGGGCAGGGGCGGGGGGAGCCGGGAGGGGCGCGATGCTGGGGTCTTGCTCACTCAGGCGCTGCTGGGAGCCCACAAACTAGGTCCTCGCCTCCCGCTGCAGGAGGGATCCCAGGCCCCGGCGCTACTTTGCCCCACCCGCGGCCACTCCTGCTGGACTAAGTGCGCGGGGCACACCTGACCCGTCCTGCCCGCTCTGGGACCCTCCCGCGGTCCCCCCGTGCGCTGTACCTGCAGCCTGCAGGATGCGGCTCCTCCGTGCTAGGCGGGGCCTCCCTCCGCGGGCGCGCCCGGACCTCTCCCAGAGGCTCAGACGCGTTGCGCCGGGGCTCCAGCTGCGCCCCCAAATGCCAGGCACTGGGAAGGGAACGTCTTGGCGAGGCCGACTGGGGCACGCACTTGAAGGGTGAAGGCCTTGATTCGGGTCAGCACCGAGTGACGACGGCAACTTTTAAATGATCGAATAAAAAAGAGCTGGTCCAGGGTCAATCATTGTGAGAGATGAGAGAGGTTGCATCAGAGACATGCTGGCTGGGCTCGACTGGCCCAGAGACGTCCTGGTCCCCGTAGATGGCCAGAGGTGAGTGAGCACGTGGACCCGGGGCCTGTCCAAGCAGCGAACGCTGAGCTGGGAAGCGGCAGGGGTCCCACTTGTTTTCAGTCTTTACAACCACCCTAAGAGCAGGGGAACGCTCTGATGCTCTCGTGCGCTGCTTAGAACGAATGGCTTTTCAGTGTAACTCCGTAAGCTGTAACTGGCAGACGCCTGTATGTATTACTATTTAGCCAGAAGAGAATGGGAACCCCTAACAACCTAACCTGGCACTGATTTTTGAGTAAAGGACCCAGGAGTTGTGCAACTCACCCTCAGTCTCTCTGGGATCGTGAGGGCCTCAGGAACAGTCTTTATCACCTCTGTATCTGAAACACATAGTAGATGCTCATTAAATGTTTGTTGAAAGAATGTACTGAGTGAAAATAGTAAGTGCCTGAAAGCAGTGGCCACATCAAGGGCAGTTGGGTGTCTTAACTTCCGCTCCCCATAAAAAGAACCCCTCTCCTTTTTTTGTTTAGAAAGTTGACATTTTCTCAGTCCCATATAAAGTGCTATGAAAACTCAGCTTCCAACACACTCTGGCAACCAGGTTACCACTCCGAACCCATTCCTTATAGAAATTTTGTAGCCACCGCTGACTGGGAGTAACTTAGACAATGTGTTCTCTTAAAAATCAATTTGATTTAAAAAAAAAAAAAAACTATACCATCGTGGCACTCAAAGAAGCTTCAGTAAGACATCTGTTATACTTGTGCGATATGCAAATGTGCTACTTTTTAAAAAGGAAAGGAAATGAAGGAAGGAGAGGAAGTGGGGGGAGAACAGCATTTCCAAGTTACCCCAAATTCATCATATGCATTATTTATATATATCACCCCCACCACCACCACCATCACCGAGCCCACCCAGGGCCACACACTGGCCCACACACGCCGCCATCATCCTCCTCCCCATCCCTGATTAGGTGGCTCAAGTCCCCATCCCAGTATGATCAAATGAGTGAAATGGTCAACCAATTAGTAAGATTAGGCATATATAGCACATTCCATGGCCACTTAAATTGAGATATGAGATGTCAGGAAAATAATTATACTAACATAACCCGTTTCATTATGATGGAAATTTAGTAGGCATTTTTATGGATATGCAATTGATGATAACTAGCTTTTCTCTATAACTTAACCTCATTCCAGCAACCAGTGCTTCCCCTGACAAGGAGTTGGCACAGTAGTTGCGTCTGTATCTTTATTCCTCTTCACTCACTCATCTAGATTCCACAACTTCTGTTAAAATGCCCCACAGTATCTCCTTCGATTGGTCCTACTGGTACCTAGTGACATTTCCCTGACCTTGGTGCTGTCCAGTTTGGGGAATTTATTTATCAATTCCTCCTGTAAATGACAGCAAAAACAAAAATAATAGACAACACATGTAAGAATAACCATAATAGCCTAACACTGTACACTTTCCATTTAATCCTCCAGTAACCCTATGAGAAAGGTACCATGATTATTTCCATTTACAGGAGAAATCTTGATGTTCAGAGAGTTAAGTAATCTGTCTAAAGTTGGACAACTAATACATGGCAAAACATATTAGAGCAAGCAATGCTAGCTGCAAAAACAGGCAGAAGCCCACACTGCAGTGTCTTAAGACAAACGTTTATTTGTCAATCACATCCTGGCCCCTGGGCATAGGTGACTACCTCTTGTTGTTCTGGCATGATAGAGCACACCTCATGCAGCTTCTACCTGGGGGCAAGAAAGTGATGAGGGAGGCATTAAAATGCCTAAGGGACTTAGCCCTTCCTCTCACAATCCAGTGGCAAGAATGAGTCGAATGGCCCCAACCTCACCGCAAAACAGATTGGACCTGTTGGGGAAAACACGGGTGTTTATTTAGTGAGCACTAACAGTACTGCTCCACTCCAGAGCTCCTGCTCTTCACTATCTCAACTGTCCTTTGCTACGCTCTTCTGCCTCTAGGCAAATCCACAGGTTGAACCTTTCCTGCTAAAGGGAGGGCTTCGCTGACTTTGTTGCAACTGTTCAACTTGTCTTTACTTTCCTGTTGGTCCACTTGACTCTCCTCTCCCTTTCTCCCCTCTGCGCCCTTTCTTCTAATTTTCAGGGTCTTCTTTCTGCACAACCCCACCCTATTCACTGAGTCTTGGATCATTTCTTTCTCCTCTGTGCCGCCGAGGTGTACCTGCCCTAGGGGTGATCCTGCAGCGTCACTGCTTTGGCTCTGCTTTGTCAGTTCGGCGTGTGACAATATGTGTTGATTTTTTCTCCTGCTTCAAATAGTTATTCCAAAAGAATAATCAAATAATACAGAAACATACACTGATGGGCTCTGCTATAATCTAACCCTTCCACAAGAATAACCACAGCAAACGCATTCAAACATTTTTCTCTGCTTAACTGAACACAATTCTTTTGACAAAAATACACTCACAATTTGCAGGCTATTTTGTAACCTGACTTTTTTTCCTCCCACTGAACAGTATAGCTAGGCCACAACTTTCTAAGCCAAATCATATTGATCGATACCATTATTTTTAAGAGCTGCTTGAGTTTATATTATATGGATAGGTCTTTACATATATTTGGCCAATCTTCTGTTGAAGAACATTTATATCGTTCCTAGTTTTCTTATGTTATAAATAATACAGCACTAAATGTATTATTTATAAAAGTCCTTTGTGCACTAACCCAATTATTGCCCTGGGATAAATTTTGGAACTGAAAGTGCTGGGTCAAAGGGATGCATATTTTTCATTTTGATACCTATCATTTAATCTTTGTAAATCTCAAAAGGCAAAATGGCATTTTGCTTAACTCTACTTATTAACTGTGTCACTTCAGGCATATTACCCTCCCTGAACCTCAGATTCCTTGCCTAGGGAATGGGCATTAGAGCAAAATTCATTATACTAAAAGTCCTTACCAGGACGTTTGTTTACATTAAATGAGGTAAAAATGCTTAGCACCATATCTGACACATGGTAGCCACTTGACAGATGTTAGCCAAGTGAAATACGGGTATTTTTTAAATCTGCATTTCTTTGCTCATTAGTAAAGTAAAACAATTTTTCTTATATTTATTGCGTTTCTCTGTGTGTGTCTGAATGACCTCTTTATATTTCTCTGCTAGTGGAGTTTTTAAGTCTATGTAGAATTGTAAGAGTTCTTCATATACTCAGGATCATTTTCTGTGAATTTAGGTATTGTTTTAGAGAAAGGAAGAGGCTATTTACCATTTATTTTTGTGGAAAATGATAGTTTCCCCAGCAGTGTCACTAGAAGGACATGTAAGACTAAACCCCCCCCCCCCCAAAAAGGCTTCATACCTAGAATCTCTTTCCTGGAATAAACAAGAACCTCAAGTTTTGGGGTTTTTTTATTTGTTTCCTTGTTTTAATCTACTCCATTTGGGACAACCAGCATAACTTTTACACAGGTTCAGTCATAGCCGCTGCGATAGGCTGGGTGTTTTTGTCATTGATCAGTGCCCCTGAATCACTGTGAAATATTTTTAATATCAACCCTGTGTCTGTCATAGCAACACAGCAGAAAGCCAAACATCAGAGGTCACTGAAATGCCAAAGGCCACAACAGCCAAAAGAGGAAAATGGGTCATCTCGGCACATTTAATCAAGTTCTTTCCTACACAGACTACACTGGCTTTTGTTTTATAAGTAAAAGTCCAATAGGACTGGCCTGATTCATCCTATACTTTACTATTGCATACTTCTAGATTCTTTTTAACTTAATTTGTTGTTCTATCACTAATTATCTTCTAGTTACACCTTGAATAACTTGACTATCTAATCATTACTGGTAAGAAGTATAATGTAGTCATGGCAATGAGAAAAAAGTACTGAAAACTTTGTAGGAAACTAATTTTTTTTTAATTTTACTAATCATCTAGTCACCTTGCTGAGCTGTATATTCCCTCTTGTATTTTTTTCTACTGAAAGAACTGAGAGGAAGCCAGATATAAAAGAAGAGGTGCAAAAAAGGAAACAGGATTCCCAAATGCTCTTTGCTTTTGTTTCAGATAAGAAGTTATTCCAGTCAGTTAAGTATTGGACTCAATTTCGGCTCAGGTCATGATCTCAGGGTCTTGAGATGGAGCTCTGCTAAGGGCTCCATGCTGGGCTGCTTGGGGTTCTCTCTCTCCCTTTCACTCCATCCCTCCCCTCTGCTAGTACTTGTTTGCACTCACTGGCATGTGCACTCTCTCTCTGAAGAAAAAAAAAGTCTGCCCTTGCCCCAACTTACATGATAAAATGTCCTAAATGGCTTATTAATACAGAATGTGTTAAGTAGATTGTGACTTTTCCATAAAATCAAATATTACATAGAGATTAAAAATGATAGTTTAAACATCTATTTATTGACATGGAAGATGTTTTCAAAATATTATTGGGTGGAAAACATAGATTATACAATGATAATATACCATTCCCACGATTTTGCTTATACACATGAACTTTAATACACTTATACACACATATCCGTACATATACATCTCAAATGATATACAGTTGACCCTTGAACAACAGAAGTTTGGACTGTGAAGGTCCACTTACACATGATTTTTTTATATAAATAGAGTGCAGTACTATAAATGTATTTTCTCTTCCTTCTGATATTCTTAATAACATTTTCTTTTTTCTAGATAATTCTTGGTATGAATACAGTATATATATATATAATACACATAACATACAAAACATGTCTTAATTGATTATTATGTTATCAGTAAGACTTCCAGTCAAAAGTAAGCCATTAGTTAAGTTTTGGGGAACTAACAGTTATACGTGGATTTTGACTTTGCAGGAAGTCAGTGCCGCTAACCCCCATGTTGTTCAGAGGTTAATTATATACCAAAATAATTATCTGAATTTGCAAGTGACTGTTAATTTCTCTTTTTAGCCTGCCTATGTTTTCTCATTTTTCTATACTAAATTCATATGTAATTATGCAGTTCAAGTTATGTTGGAGGAATTCTCAAATAAGAGAATCAGCAGTTTAGCACCTGCCTCTGGCCCAGGGCATGATCCTGGAGTCCCGGGATCCAGTCCCGCACCCGGCTCCCTGCATGGAGCCTACTTCTCCCTCTGCCTGTGTCTCTGCCTCTCTCTCTCTCTCTCTGTGTCTCTCATGAATAAATAAATAAAATATTTTTAAAAAGAGAGAGAATCAGCTAATTCAAACTGTCTTAAACCATACATGGCATTTTCTGTTTGTCATAACTAGAAACTAAGGCTTTCCTTTTATCTTCAGATTGAGTTCAATTTAGTACTGTAATGATGTTATATAGGACCTGAATTCTTTCTTTCTCTCCACTCTACCTTTGTAATAGACATTGCTAGTGCTCACCCACATTTCCTGGATCACAGAATATCATGTTTTCTCAGCCCACTCACAGTTAAGGGAGACTAGTAACTACATCTAGATCTGCACTATCCAATACAGCAACCACTATCTACATGTGGCTATTGAGCTCTATATATCAGATTTCAAAGATAGAGTACACACAAAAAATAAAGAAAAAGATCCTAGGGTATCACAAAAAAAAGGATCCTGGGGTCTCCAGGATCAAGACCTGGGCTGAAGGCAGCGCCAAACCACTGAGCCACCCGGGTTGCCCTTTAAGATAAATTTTTAAGGGACGCCTCCCTTATGCTCAGCGGTTGAGTGTCTGCCTTGCGTTTGGAGTGTGATCCCGGGGTCCAGGGATCAAGTCCCACATTGGGCTCCCTGCATGGAGCCTGCTTCTCCCTCTGCCTGTGTCTCTGCCTCTCTCTCTCTCTCTGTCTCTCGTGAATAAATAAATAAACCTTTAAAAAAATAAAAATAAAATAAAATAAATTTTTAAAAGCTGATAACATCAAGCCTGGCAATGATGTGGAACAACTGAAACTCTCATATATATATTGCTGGAGTTAATGCAAAATTGTGTGGACCCTTTGGAAAAACAGTTTTACAGTTTCTTTAAAAATTAAGCATGAAGTTACCATATGACTGAGTCATCCCACTGGTAAATGTATTCCCATGAGAAATGAAAAACTATGTACACACAAAAATGGTTTATATTGGCTTTATTAGTCACCAAAAACATTTGGGAAACAACATAAATGTCCCTCAGCGGAGAAATGGATGAACAAACAGTGGTATATCCATATAATGGAATACTATTCAACAATAAAAAGGAACAAACTCCTAATGCACACCACAGCATGATTGAATCTCAAGTGCGGTATGCTAAATGAAAAGAACCAAACCCAAAAGCTGCTATTTATGTGACATTGTTGAAAGGCAAAACCATACCATCAGAAAGTAGATCAGTGGTTGCCGGGGGCCAAGGGTAGGAAGAGGGATTGACTACAAAGGGCCAGAGTAAATCTGGCAAGAGATGGAAGTGTTCTAAAACTTGTTTAAAATGCTAATCATGTGATGTATGTGTTTGTTGAAACTCACAGAACTGAACCCTAAAAAAAGAAAATTTTACTGTGGGTAAATTATGCCCTAGTTAACAACATAAAAAACACATAATAAACAAAGAAATCTTAGCAAACATGCATTACCTCCAAATTTGGTAACAACAACAATAAAGTTAGTCCTGTGCATCACACATGGTTCACATTATCTTTCTATTGGACGACACTGCTTCAGACAATGGGCTGTGTCACTTTTGAGCCGAAACTAACTATACCAATACTCCCTTCAGTGGCCTCACTGACATCTGAAACCTATGATGGCAGCATCATAAAGTGATGAAACCTCAGTAAGTTCAAATCCCTAAAGAACTGTTTGGAACAAAGGCTCCTGCCAACACTCATTGGATAGGTAGTATAAAAAATACACTTTATTTAGTTAAACAACAAAGACTTGGGGGTTGTTACTTCAGTATAAACTAGCCTGTCCTGACCAATTCTGCCTTGTGCTGCGCCAGTTTCACTTCCACTTGGATCTAGCTTTTCAATACGAAATAACAGCCAGCAATTCTCAGAGCTATATGCTTTTCTTTTTTTTTTTTTTGTCCACTCTACAAAGGGTTAATCCAGAGCTTAGGAAAGCAACATCTACTTTCTCATGAACTCCTAGCAAATGTTTTCTTTGTGTTTCATGGGTCCACATTCACTCTCATGCCCACGAATTTTGGGGGTGTACAAACATGCAGTCTATTAGTACCTTTGAAGAAAATAAAAACTCCATGAGGTAGTAATTACCAAATATATTCTCTATAAGGGAAAATTCAGCAGAATACGAAGATTTCTCCTGAAGCCAGCTTATTTTCAGGATATTCTTTCTGAGTCAAGACAACTAGGGATCAACATTAGTGAACTCAATCCTCTTGATGTGTCCTGGCTCCTCATGCCCCACCACTAAGGCTCTTTAAAGACCTTAGAGCAGAAATGACAAAGAACAACACATTTTACCTTCTCAAAAGCAAACTCAGGACTTTGAGATTATTTTCACTGCAATCCAAAGACACTGGACTTCATAAAGCAAGGTAAGAGAGACTGTTATCTCACTGAGCCCAGGAAGTAACACCATGTATGCAGTCTAAGTTCTAAGACTAACTAGCTGACTGACTTCAAATAAGTCATTGATAGATCTTCTAGGTCTTCACCTGTAAAAAGGAGATAATAATACTTGGGATTTATTTATCAACCTGGGTTGTTTTCAGTCTCAAATTAAGAAAATGGGGATATGAAAATCGTTTGGAACATTAAGACCACCGTACAGGTATAAAGTATTATTATTAAGAACTTTTAGCTAGGTCAGGCACTTTTATGTGCAAGGCAGTTTTAAGGCTATGAATAATCATCCAGTAGTAATTGGATATGTAAATGCTCCCAGAGGTCAATTTCAGCAGGCTATTCAGATAAATCAAAACTGATGATGATGATGATGATGATGATAATAATAATAATAATATTTCTCTAATTGTGAATGAAAAGCAGGAAGCAAGATAATGATCTCATTCCTTGATCCATGGAAGAAGACCTTTTGGTGTCTTTATTTTTTAAATATTTAAATATTTTAAAGATTTCCAGTGATGATATAATAGGAGCTGTGACTTTTTATGGGTCTGAATTGGGTAATTCATTAACATTTAATTTTGCTGCTTTTCTTTCTTATCTATAAGCATCTAGTAACAACTGGGCTGCAATAGGTCTGACATTCATGCCTCTGGAGTTATTCAGTCTTAAAATGATTGTAAACTTGGAAAAGACAGGGAAAAACTGGCGGTGGGTTCTCATGGGAGTCCCCTGGCAGACAGGCAGTCCTGAACCTGCTGTCATTTTCAGGAAGGTGTAGAGTTGAGAAATATTTCCCTCGTGAGTACAAGATGAAAAGAAGGTGAAAAAGCAGACTGTGAAGACTCATGACCCTGTGTCTCTTAGCATCTTGTTTAGAATCAAGAAGTATATGGAGTTTGAAAGTGCCTCAGAGATGGGAGAAATTTTCATATCTCCTGGACTTAACACCCTCTTACCAATTTCAGCTTCAAGCATGAATCTGGATCAATGCTGCATCAAATGTGGCATCAATATAGAAAATTTAACTTGCAATGAATGAATCAAGGCCAAAGCTTTTTAAAAAATATAAAGATATCGGAGAAGGACAAACATTGTATGTTCTCATTCATTTGGGGAATATAAATAATAGTGAAAGGGAATATAAGGGAAGGGAGAAGAAATGTGTGGGAAATATCAGAAAGGGAGACAGAACGTAAAGACTGCTAACTCTGGGAAACGAACTAGGGGTGGTGGAAGGGGAGGAGGGCAGGGGGTGGGGTGAATGGGTGATGGGCACTGAGGGGGGCACTTGACGGGATGAGCACTGGGTGTTATTCTGTATGTTGGCAAATTGAACACCAATAAAAAAATAAATTTATTATTATAAAAAAAATAAAAATAAAAATAAAATGTAAAGATACATACTGTGTTAATTTACATAGAGTGTTGTAGTCAGAGAAAGACTTGCTACAAAAAAGAGAGCTCACTTAAATAAGTAGGGAGGGAAAGAATTGTTGTAAAAATGCAATTAAGTTCATAGATATCCAAGGACAGAACAAAGTTTATGTATACATGTGCCTATATGATCTAGCATGGCTAGAACATCATGATATTTTTGTGTTTTCCACTCATGGAAAAAAAAACACCAAGAAAACTTTTTTTACTTTGATTTTCTAAAATTCATCTGAAAAGAAGGAAGGCAATTGTTTTCATCCACAACTGTATTTAAAAATGCTCTTATAACCTGACTATATTAAAAAAAAAAACTTATAACAAGCTTTGGATTGAGCTGGAGAGTTTCTTATATGATGCTACTATATATACACCACCAAAATAACCTCAGTTGTTTTCATTTTCAATATAAGTGTGGGGATTCTGTGAGTGGCTACCTATATCAGTGTAAAATAAAATAACACTGATGAATAGACCCATTAATTAGTACTAGTCACACCATTAAGCACTTATATCCAGAGTGATGCCTTTCTAATTTGAGCAGCTAGTCCCCAGCTAGCCTGCCCACTATGTGTCTCTGTGATTGGAAGGAATCCTGCCTATGTGCATATCAATAGAATTCTTTAGTAAACTTACTTTCTGGCATCCCCAAATTTGCGTACTCTTTTAGAGAAAAAGCAACTGAAGTTTCTTGTTACTGAGGAAATATACACCAATTACCCATACTAGTCAACCTAGCCCTGTCATAAATAGGAACAGACAACCAAAATCAAAACACATTTGAGAAAAGAACCACAGCTTGAGATACAAATGTAAAGATGAACAAACAAAATAACTGATCCCAGAGTAAAAAAGGCATCATGCGAGAAACACAAGAAAACATTTGAAAAGATTAAATTCATATCCTCAGAATTATTTCAAGGGACAATATTTCTGTAAAATAAACACTGGCTGCTATGAAAAAAGAGCAGTTAAAAACACAAAAGAGTTTTTGGAAAATAGTTTCCAAAATAAGAACAACTTAACAGAAGCTCCAAATAAGAAGATATACATAGCTGAAGACTTTAGTCAGTAGTCTTAAAGATAAAAACTGAAGGCATTTTCAAAATTTTGAGCAATAAAATATAATATAGCTCCAGGAGATTCAATATCTGTCTAATAAGAGTCCTTAGTGAAAGAAATAGAGAAAAGATAAGGAAAGAAGCAAAGAAACAGTAATTATTCATGCTGGGAAGATGGGAGTAGGAGCATACATCCCTCTCTCTCCCAACTAATTAGTAAGACAAACAGCTAACATGGAGAAGGCCTTTGGAGTGGGGAGGGAAATGAAGAAAGTATGGCATACTTAGATATTAATGTCCTACAGAGATTCTATTTTGCCTGATTAAGGCATTTTCTATAGCGCATCATTTACAAAGCTAGAAGGATCAAAGACCAGGCATACAAGAAGTCCTCTCACCCTAGTATAAACTAGGGTGACGTTTGATTTTGCATCTGCTAGAATAAAATAGTTCTGTTTCAGCTCAACAATACCCCCAACACAAGGAAACCCTCTAGTATACTACTACAGACCATTCTCAGAAAGAATTATACCTTGAGCTGAATAGTCCCCTTTTGGGGGGATGAATAAGAACCAACTCCACCCCTGCACACATACTCAAACTAAAGAATGCTGGCAGTATGTCAAGTTCTCACTGACTGCTGGTTCACTGGAAAAAAAATTCCTTAACTCTCATCTCCTGCCTGTCCACCACCTATTGAGAAGATCCCCAAGAGGCTGATTTACATAGCACAATTATGAGAAAGCAAAGAAGGATCTCAGATGATTTAAGAAGCTCAATAGTTGGGATGCCTGGGTGGCTCAGCGGTTGAGCATCTGCCTTTGACTCAGGGTGTGATCCCAGGGGTCCTGGTATTGAGTCGACATCCGACTCCCTGCAGGGAATCTGCTTTTCCCTCTGCCTTTGTCTCTTTGTCTTTCATGAATAAATAGATAAAATATTAAAACAAATAAGAGGCTCAATAGTGTACCAGGATAAAAAACAAAACAAAAACAGGACAGATGTCTCCCATTGAAGAAGACAAATTTAAGAAGACAATTTAAGAAAAAAATATTAGAGAAATCATTGGCATACAAAAATATGTGAAGGTAAATGAAGGATCATGAAACGAAAAGTTTTTTTTAATGTTCAAAGCTATAATACTTGAATCTTGAAATTTATTAGAATAACACCAAAAAAAGAGCAAAGACATCTGGAAACAAAATTAAAATATAAGAGATCAAATAAAGAAATGATATCACAACAAAGCCCCAAAATACAAAATTTGGAGATGTGAGTAAAAAGACAAAGAAGACAGATCCAGAAGAGCTGAAACACACACACAAAAAAGTAATCCAAGAGGTAAAAAGAAAGCATAAGAGAAATTTTAAAAGAGAACAGAGGAAAGATTATGCTTTTCAGATTAAAATGTCAGGCATAATTAATATTTTAAGTGGCATACATTTTGACAAAATTTGATAAAAACTGTGGATGCCAAAGATAAAAAGAAAATCTAACCCTTCCAGACACTAGCACATGTGCACAGACACACACACACACACACACACACTCACACAAGATTAACTTAGACAAGAAAGAAATCACAATGGATTTCTTACCTGTGATTCTGGAAAGTAGAAAAAAAATACAGACTTTCCAGAAAAAAGAAGTAAGATCTATGAATTCTTTATCACCCTAGATATCCTCCCCATGGAAGAGTAGGAGAATAAATTTTATATGATCACAAAATATGCTATTAATTTTTCCTTAGGAAACAAAGAAGCAAAGAAAAATTAATTCAGGAAAAATGTCTCAAGTTAGTAAAAGATTGAGTGTACAAGAAATAATGGTGGACAAAAAATCCTAGTTTTTAAGAACTAAAAAATAAACTGTTAAAATTAGAAGTCGATGATGCAATTTGTAAAGTATAAATGTGGAATAAGGATGATAAAAAGTGAAAAGACGTAATTCAAGGAAAAGCAAATAATAGTTTAGAATTAAAATTCCAGGGGATCCCTGGGTGGCGCAGCGGTTTGGCGCCTGCCTTTGGCCCAGGGCGCGATCCTGGAGACCCGGGATCGAATCCCACGTCGGGCTCCCAGTGCATGGAGCCTGCTTCTCCCTCTGCCTGTGTCTCTGCCTCTCTCTCTCTCTCTCTGTGACTATCATAAATAAATAAATACCTTAAAAAAAATTTAAAAAAAAAATTAAAAAAAATTAAAATTCCAATAATACCTAGAAGTTAGAGTTAACCAAAGAGAATTTTGAAATAAGTTTATTGGAAGATGGGGTAGGTATAGAGAAGGGAAGAGGAAGTAGGGAAATAAAATGGCAAAGATCATTGATCTATTTAAAATTTTTGGAACATTAAGGTAAAGACTGAAAGCAGAATTTTGAAGCTGACGTTGAGACTGGAAGAGGGAAGGGGAAAGAAAACCAGTGGATGTAGGAAGAGCAAGACAGATTAGGTCTTCATCTTTGCCCAAAAAAGTAAAGAATGCATTTGCTTTTCAAACACACAGGAAACAGTTATAAACACTGTCCACATTAGGTCATAAATAATATCTCAAGAAATTCAAGAAAGAAAAAAGCCACACACAACATATTCTCTAACAACTACAATGTAAGTAAGCACTAACAAAAAAAAAAATAGTTTTGTTATTTTACAAATAAGTACACTTAAAAATTTCAAAGCAATCCTTTAAATAACTCTTTACGTAGGAGGACATTAAAACCAATGTCACAAATTATGAAAAAAGTAACAAAGAAATTGCTTATCAAAGCCTGTGTGATACAATTCAGTGTGGTATCTGAAGCAAGAGACAGAAATAGTTAAAGATTAAAAATGTATTAAAACTGGGTGCCTGAGTGGCTCAGTCAGTTGAGCTTCCAATTCTTGGTTTTCGGCTCAGGTTGTGGGATTGAGCCCTGTGTCCAGCTCTGCACTGAGCACAGAGTCTGCTAGACAGTCTCTTCCTCTGCTCCTTCCTCTTCCACTGTCTCCCTCTGCTTGTGCTGTCTCTCAAATAAATAAATAAAATCTTTTTAAAAATGCCTTAAAACTAAGAGAGATCAAAAATAGAAAAGCTAACATTTTAACTCTAAAATCAATAAAAAAGGGCAGCCCGGGTGGCTCTGCCTTCGCCCCAGGGCCTGATCCTGGAGATCCCGGATTGAGTCCCAGGTCAGGCCCCCTGCAGGGAGAGTCTGCTTCTCCCTCTGCCTGTGTCTCTGCCTCTCTCTCTCTGTCTCTTGTGAATAAATAAATAAAATCTTTAAAAAATAATAAATAAAATCAAGAAAAAAATAATAAATTATGTCCAGAGAAATTAAAAGAAATCTATGAGTAAGTACAAAAACATAAGTTAATTAAATACAACATAAAAACTAAGTATAAATCAAAGCATATGCACTTTTTAGAAAAAATCAATAAAATGGCCAAAACTTACAACTTAGAGAAAAAGAGAGAAGATAAGTATAACTGCCTTTTCCAAGACATTAAGTTCATTGATGAGTGAGCCCTGATATCCTTGAAGACTATTGTGGTGACTCTTCTTTAGAAGTCAGTATAGGAAAAATTGTCATCTAACTGGGTGATGAATTCAGTGTGGATTATGGGATACCAGGATAGCAGGGAGCAAGTCACAGCACTTAATTATCAGAAATAAGACGACTATGGTAACTGTAATAAATGCAGGGCCAAATTAGTCATCAAAATACTCAGACCTGGGGATCCCTGGGTGGCTCAACAATTTAGTGCCTGCCTTTGGCCCAGGGCGTGATCCTGGAGTCCCGGGATCGAGTCCCACATTAGGTTCCCTGCACGGAGCCTGCTTCTCCCTCTGCCTGTGTCTCTGCCTCTTTGTCTCTCTGTGTGTCTCTCATGAATAAATAAATAGAATCTTAAAAAAAAATACTCAGACCTTCTTAGATGTTTTGTGTTAGCTAATTGATCACAGTGCCCTTAGGATTAAAATAATCAGTGTACTAAAATCTTTCCTGATTTGTCAATGTGTAAGTGCTCTAGATTAAATGAAAAATGTCTGACTTAAATCACATATTATATAAAAAAATTGTGGGGATCCCTGGGTGGCTCAGTGGTTTGGCGCCTGCCTTTGGCCTAGAGCATGATCCTGGGGTCCCGGGATCGAGTCCCACGTCAGGCTCCTTGCATGGAGCCTGCTTCTCCCTCTGCCTGTGTCTTTGCCTCTCTCTTTCTCTGTGTCTCTCATGAATAAATAAACAAATCTTAAAAAAAAAAAAATTGTGAGCCCTCAGCCAATTCCCAGACACAAAGCCCTTGAATAAGGAGAGACTGGTGTTCTCTGGAGTAAGGAGTCACTGGCCTACCAAAAATGTATATGGTAATATGTTCCTTCTAGACTCCCAAAGAAACTTAGTGTCATTTAGTAGAAAGACTGTGCATAGGGAAAGAAAAATAATCAGAATTTGGGAATTTCTGTGCATCTTGGGATCAATTTCTGTAAATACTTAATGGGTTTATATTGCAATTATTTTGGTGTATATGGTGTGTCATGGATTCTATCTCACCCACTGGAGTGTGATGGGTCTTGAGTCTGGTTACATATGTCTAGCAGGGATGAGAGGTAGTAGAGATAGGTCCTTAAAAAGATCAGCATTCCTCTGCAAACTAAGTCAGAGGAAGTCATTTCAGGTTCTTAGGAAAAGGAAGATTAATTACTTCACCCAAGGGAGATGTTGCTCTTTCATATCCCAATATCCCCAAAAGTGTCAACCCATTATAGATCTAAAATCTTATCTAAATACCATTAGTTCCAAAGTCTCAAATTTCATCTAAGTCAAAACAAATATGATCAATTGTGGAAAAAATTTCCCTTCATTTGAGGACCTGTGAACTAAAAAGTGAGTTACATGCTGCTATGGTCTGAATACAGATTGTGTACCCCATGGTTCTATGTTGAATCCCACCCCCCAATGTGATAGTATTAGGAGATGGGGCTTTGTAGAGGTCATTAGATCACCAGGGTGGATCCCTAATGATGAGATTAGTGACCTTGTAAAAGAGCATCTTTACCCCTTTTGCCATGTAGAACACAGCAAGAAGGTGCTGTTTTTGAACCGGGAGTGGGATGTCACCCGAAACCAAATCTGCCAGCACCTTGATTTGGGGCTTCTTAGCCTCCAGGACTGTGAAAAATAAATCTCTGTTGTTTATAAGCCACCCAATCTATGGAATTTTACTATAGCAGCCTGAACAGACTAAGGCACGCTCACAAAACAGGGTGGGACAGGGTTAGGACGATGCTATAGATATCTCATTCCAGAGAGAAGAAAAATGGACAGAGAAGAAGAGTCACTGGTCCCAAGCAATTTCAAAATCCAACTGGGCAAACCCATTAGATTTAAAAGTGTGGGAATAGTCTTCTGTGGCTCATGGCTCTGCCCTCCGGACCCAAAGCTTTGCCCTTAGTCATCCTTCCTTTTTCTTGAAATGCAAAACATGTTTGCAACCTGTTACCTCCCTCTAAAATTTTGGGGACCAACAACCTTTCATTTCATCCTGTCTCTGTCCCTTTCAATCCAAATCTAGGGATATTTCTACCATTGTAACATTCTCAAAAACCTTGTGAATTTCTCCTCTGTGTGTCACAGGAACTTATGCCATTTAATAAAAGCTTCCTCCACCCATGTTTCCTGGATAATCACATCTCTTTTCCAGACTTCTGCTGAGCTGGCTGAGGAGACCTATGAGTCACATGCTTAATCACTTCAAATTCACTCTGCATGAATGTATATATTGATCTTTTGATTCTTCCAAAGCACAAAAGGTTGAACAGCCACCCCTATGGCTTTCTCTTTCGAGCACATGTTTCTGGCAATGAATCTCCAAATTTTAGCTTTTTTTTTCAAACAAGATAGGCTGAGAATTTCCCAAATCAAGTCCTGGTTTCTTTTTGCTTGAAAGTTCTTCCCTTAATTTATCTCTTTTCTCTTTCAGTTTACTCATTTAATTAGCAAAAAGAAACCAGGCTGCACTTTCAATACTTCATGTAGAAATCTCCTCAGTTAATATCCAAGTTCATTACTTACAAGTATTTTTCCCACAGAACTATGGGCCACAATTCACCTAAGCTTTCTGCCACTATAGAACAAAGTCCTTTTACCTTCAGCTTCCAAAAACATGTTACTCGTTCCCTTCTAAACTTTCAACACAACCTTTAATGTTCATATTTATACCAAGAGTTGATTACAACAATTTAGGTATTCTACAGACAATATAGGTCTTCTCTACCATACTCTTTACTTCCTTTTAGACCTCAATGGCAATCTTTAACATCCATATTTCTACCAATAGTTTGTTCAAAGTAATCTATGTTTCTTCCATCAGGCTTACCAAAATTCTTCTAGTCTCTACACATTACCCAATTCCAAAGCAACTTCCACATTTTCAGGTTTGTTTGTTTGTTTTAACAGAAATACCCACCTCCTGGTACCGACGTCTGTATTTATTTCCTATGGCTGCTATAACAAATTACCATTTTTCTGGCTTCTAGAGCTGCATTCATTAACTTGTGGCTATTTTAGTCATCTTCAAAGCAAGTCATATAGCGTCTTGCTTCAGTCATCACATTGCCTTCTGTCTCTATAAGTCAAATCTCCCTCTGTATTTCTCTTTCAAGGAAATTTGTGATTACATTTAGAGCCCACTTAGATAATCTAGGATAATCTCTCTATTTCAAAATCCTTATCTGAATTGTATTTGCAAAGGCCATTTTGCTATATGAGACAGCAGTCACAGGACATAGGTACCCTCACATCTGATAATATTTTTTTTATTATTTGATAATAGACATTGTGAATCTTTCCTTGTTGGGTGCTGGATACTCTTGTGGTTTTTGAAACATATTTTTGAGCTTTGTTCTTACATACAGTTTAGATACTTGGAAACAATTGATTCTTTCAAGGCTTGTTTTTAAACTTTGTTAGGTGACATCAAAACAGTCTTTAGTCAATGTTTGATTTGTTTCCAATAACTTTCTGAATTCTCTGCCCAATGTCTTGTGAATGATAAAGTTGTTCGTTCACTCTTGCTGGAGAGAACATGATGTATTTCTGGCCCTTTGTGAACACCAGAGATTTTTCCCTCTGCTCCTTTGGGTTGGAATTCTATCTCCAGCCTCAGGTACTTTCTTCCCATGCATGACATTATCAGTACCCAGCTGAGAATTGACTAAAACAGGACCATCTGCAAGTCCCTGGAACTTTCTTGACAGCTATCTCCTCTTTTGGACTCTGCCCTAGAAACCTATCTCCTGGTCCTCCCAAAACTCTCAACGTTTTCTCCTTAACTCAGGAAGACTGGGGCTCTGCTGGGTCCCCTCCTCCTCGTGCTGTGGCCTGGAAACATTATCTAGGCAGTAAAATGGTCAATCATAGGGTTTTTCTCATCTATTTCTCATCTCAGTGATCATTGTCTTGTAATGCCTACGCCCAATGTCTGAAAACTGTTGTTTCATATAATTTATCCCTTGTTCTAGTTACTGCAGACATGAGAATAAATCAGGATCTTGTTATTCCATCTTTGTCAAAAGCAGAAGTTCTGGGCAGGCCCAGGTGGCTCAGCGGTTTCGCGCCACCTTCAGCCCAGGGTGTGATCCTGGGGACCCGGAATTGAGTCCCGCTTCAAGCTCCCTGCATGGAGCCTGCTTCTCCCTCTGCCTGTGTCTCTGCCTCTCTCTCTCTGTATCTCTCATGAATAAATAAATAAAATCTTTTTTTTTAAAGCAGAAGTTCTTAAAATTTATGTGAAAATACAAAGAATCTAGACAAGCAAAATAATTTTGAAAAAAGAATGTATTTTAAGAAATAACACTATCAAAAAAAACCCCCCAACAATAAAAATAAATAAATAACACTATCACTTGGTTTTAATAAAAAAAATGAACTTTTGATACATTCAACAATGCAAATATATCTTAATACATTAAAGCTACAGTAATAATATGGTGTTCATATGGTTAATTTTAGGTGTCAACATGACTGGGCTAAAGGATGCCCAGATAGCTAGTAAAACATTATTTCTGGATGTATCCGTGGAGTGTTTCCAGAAGAGTTTAGCATTTGAATTTGTAGATTGAGTCAATTCTTACCAACATGGGTTAGCATCATCAGATCCTCTGAGGGCCCAAATAGAACAAAAAAGCAGAGGAAACACAAATTTGCTCTTTGTTTGAAATGAGATATTTATCTTCTCCTGCCCTTAGACGTTGGTGCTGATTCTCAAGCCTTTGGTTTGGGACTTGTACCATTGCTCCCCTAATTCTCAGGCCTTTGGACTCAGGATGTCAAAAAGTATGTGAAAATCACTTAAGATCATTTGTTGCTATAGAAATACAAATTAAACCATAATGAAATAGCACTACACACTTACTACAATGACTAAAATTAAAGCCTGAAAATACCAAGTGCTTAGAAGAATGTGAAGTCACTGAGACCTTCACATACATTGCTTGTAGAAATGTAAAATGTTTCTGCCACTTTGGGAATGTTTTATAGTTTGGTTTTTTAAAGTCAAATATATTCTTAATGAATGACTCATAAGTCCCACTCTCTAGTATCTCAACAGAATTATAAACAATTTTGTGTCCACACAAAGACCTGTACATAAATGTCTATAAGAGCATTATAAATGATAGCACCAATTTATTTTTTTAAAAGACTTTATTTTATTTATTTATGAGAGACACAGAGGGCAGAGACACAGGTGGAGGGAGAAGCAGGCTCCATGCAGGGAGCCCGACGTGGGACTCGATCCCAGGACCCCAGGATCATGCCCTGGGCTGAAGGCAGCATAAACTGCTAAGTCACCTGGACTGCCCGATAGCACCAATTTAGAAACAACCTAAATGTCCTTCAACTGACAGATAAACAAACTGTGGTACATCCACAAATGGAATACTATTCAATAATAAAGACGAATGAACTATTGATACATCCATAAATATTACATCTCAAAAGCATTATGCTGAAAGAGTCCAGACCAAAGGCTACATACTATATGGTTACATTTATATGATATATTGAAAGCAAATCTATAGGGACAGAAGTCAGATCTGGAGCTTCGACTGGGATAAAGGGATTAATTGCAAAGGAACATGAAGGAATTTGGTTAGGTAATGTAAATATCCTATATCTTAATTGCTTGTCAAAACTTACTAAGATGTAATTTAAAAATGTGAATTTTACCTCAATAAAACTGTCTCTAAAAGATAAATCCAGCCATAGAGAGCCACATATACACTGTGATCCCATTTATGTGAAGAAAAATTTAAATGTTTATATATATTTATATATGTAAATGCACATATAGAGAAAGACCTAGAAGAATATGCACTAAAATTGGGTGCTATCAAAGGTTGAGTTCTCTGGAAGCAGATCTAAACACAGAATTTGGCAAGTAGGGTATTTGTTAATGATCTATACTTGAATAAGAGAGGGGGAAGAAGCAGAACTGTGCAAACACTTGAACTGCAATACCGTATCAACCTCGTCTCACCCAACCCTATGTATGGGTCTTCCGAGGTATTATTCCATGCTGGACTGAAATGGCCAGAATTTTTAGTCCCTAAGTGGGTTGGTGAGAATCACTGTGATTCTACTCTAGCTTTCACTCCTTTATTTCTAGTAATTCCTATTACTTCCTTTAATGGGGTTGTAGGAGATGGTGTGCCATCCTCCTAGAGCAGCACCTCCAAGCTGATACTTAAACTGCACCTATAGTATGCCATGCCAGAACTATTAGGCTTGAAGTTTTCCATGGTGCCACCACTGATGTGACTAATAAATCTCATAGTCAAGGACATACTTCTGCATCTTCTTTTCTGACAAGTGGGTTCCCTGGTTTGGTGTAATGTTATCCTATTGGGACCCCATCCTGATGGATCAAATACTTCATAAGCTCTGAGGCAGTCATGTTGATTGGAATTTGTGGGCACGAAAGGCAAATCTATGCCCAGAACATTTGGCTTTCCCTGTTAGGACAGATCTCTGGCCCTTCCAGGATAGAAATATCTCAATGTAGTCAACTTGCCACCAATGACTGGCTGGTTTCCTTGAAAATAGGCAGTTGCATATTCAGCGGTAGCAGGAACCTACTCAGACTTGGTAAATGGAAGTCCATGCTATTAGACCCATGCATGACCCTCATCTCTTCCACCATGACCATTCTATGAATGTGCTCATGTGCAAACACTGGAATGGTCAATGACTGAGACCAGCTGATGTCAAATGGCCAAGTAAATTTGTCTACTTGGTTGTTCCATGCCTCTTCCATGATGGATGCCCTCTGATGGTTGTTTATACATAACACAAAGATCTTCACATTTCCCATATATCCATTCACATCCTTTTGTTGTCATTGCCCATGAGTTTATATATATTCCAACTTTAACCTACTTCTCTCACACAAAGTGGATAACCAGAAACAGTGCTTGAAATTCTGTCCTCGTTATCTTTCAATGCCTTTCCTGAGTGAAGCTACAGCACAGCTGCCCATCTGTAAATCTCCGTTGTCTGGTTATGAGGATTTTGAAGGCATTATAAATCTGCACATGGGAATACAGCTCTAATCCATATACTCACTTACTCAGTAAGTGAGTAATATAGAAGGCTGCCATCACTGATTGGGTGCAGAGCAAGAAAGGGTTCTGCAGCAGGTCCCTGCTGCATTGTAAGTGGTCCAAATGTCCATAGGGATGAGCTGGGGGAGGGGCAGTGATGCACTAGCAGATGACCTGGGGATCTGGACTACCTGCTCATACAGCTTGCTGATGTCCTTATTCTATTCATGCTTGACCTCAGATATAACACTTTCCTTTCACAATGGATTGTTACTGAACCTGCCTTACTTACAATTTAGTGGGTCTTGACAGAACCCAGTTCCAAATGCATGATCACTTGGTGTCTCATGGTCACACACTTCATCTCTACAGTGCCCTGTAGCACAGCAAGAGTTATAAGGCATATATTTATCTGCCATGAGATCATAGTTTAGCTATAGGACTCTAGAAAGCCTGCATTTTGATTCCATCTAATTTGCCATAAGTGACATATAGCACCATTTCCCACCACTCACACCTGTAATATAATAAAGACTGCTGGGTGAGTTGGGCCAAGCAGCACAGACCTACTGCAGAACGCTTCCTTACTCTGCACCCTATCATTGATGTCAGTAAGTGACATCATTACTTTTGTGTTAGCCTTCCCAGGTGTGGAATAAAGTCCCCCAAGGGGCTTACCAGGCACTGTATTTCCTTCTTCATGGTAGAAGGTGCAAGATGCAACAATTTGTCTTTCATTTTGAAGGGATATCCTGGCACATTCATGAAAACTAACTGCTGAAATTTTTCCAATGTGTTACACCCTTGAGTTTTTGTAAGGTTTATCTTCTATCATCAAACACATAAGTGTTTTGCCAAGGCCTCCAGCCAATCAGCCACTTTTTGCTCCTCTGACCCTATTAGCATAATGTCCTCAATGCAGTGGATCAGTTTGTTATTCTGGGGGATAGCCACATGGCCCAGATCTCTTCAGACCTTATTATGATAGACTATATTATGATAGAAGGTAGTAGATTTAACATAGCCCTGGGAAAACTGTAAATATATATTGTTGCCTAATCCATATGAATGTTAATGTTTCCCATTTCATGTAAATGTGTTTTTTGTGGGTTTTTTTTTTTTTTTTTTTTTTTTTTCTGATTGGAATAGAAAATAATGTGTTTGCCAGCTCAGGGTACTCATTCCATATACCTGAGGCCATGTTAATCTGCCAGCAAATTTACATTTGACACAGCAGCTGCAAATGAGACTACTACTTTATTGAGTTTGCAGTAGTCTACTGGGATCCTGTAGAATTCATCTGACTCCTTTAATGGCCAGATGTGTAAGTTAAATGGATTAAAAAGCATTAGTGCATGTATTTGTTTTCCATTGCTCTATTAACAAATTACTACAAACTTGGTGGCTTAAATAACAACTATATATTAGAGTTCTCAAGTTTGAAATATAAAATGGCTCTTGCTGGGCTGAAATCAAGGAATTTCTAGAATCCCTTTCTTTGCCTTTCCCAGGTTCTAAAAGCTGCCAATATTCCCCAGGCTTGTGGTATCCAGCAATGGCTGGTCAAGTCTTTCTCATAGTGCATTACTGTGACACCTTGTCTCTTCTCCCTCTTCCACATTTACATTGAGCTGATTAGCAACTTTAATTCCATCTGTAACCTTAATTCTCCCTTGCCATGTAACATAACACAATTACAGTTCTAGGGATCAGGACCTGGACATCTTGTGGATATCATGCACACAACAACATCTCTTTCCCAAGAATGAACTCTGTTGAGTAAATGACCACATTCTTTTGGAGAAAGACTTGGAAGAATTATTACTGTGATAACTGTCATGTTGCAGGGGCCTTCTTCCTGTGGGTCCAGCTTCCATATCAGTAGATGTGGCCCAGATCTGAAAACTGGTTTAGTTTAGGATTCAAGCAAAAATATAATGGCTTTAAATTATGGTAATTTCTCTCAGCTCCCAGTCATTCATCTTGGATTTGTTATGATAGTACAAACCAAGTAGTACCTATGTTGGCATGCATCTATTATGCCCCCAGGGTCACCTGTTCAATTAACCATCTATATAACCCTCTTCGGGTCAATTAGTTCCTTAGTTTCCCTTTGCTGTCATTCCAACCCTGTGGTTCATTATAATAATTACATCCACCTGGCTTCTAGCAGTTAAGTGCTGCCACCTGGCCTCTATTGTTTTGGGTTCCTATCAGCCTAGTTCTATAATAGTCTTTCCTCCCATCAGTCCCAGCTTACAGAGGAGAGGCACCACAGAATACCTTTAGTGATGCTTCTACCTTCTCACCAGCATGTTCTCTATGGCCTTGATGGGTGGTGTGTCCTCTTAGTGAACCTGTGGAAAATGGATCTTCTAGTAGAACTTATCACCTCACATAATATGCCCACTTCAGCATGAGCACTTCCTAGGATCTTTTAATTCCCTCCTCCACAGTCTCCCACAGTAAGCCTGGCATTTCAAGTTCATATAATTTGTGAACCATCACTTAAAAAAATTTTTTTTATTGGAGTTCAATTTGCCAACATATAGCATAACACCCAGTGCTCATCCTGTCAAGTGCCCACCTCAGTGCCCATCACTCAGTCACCCCAACCCCCTGCCCACCTCCCTTTCCACCACCCCTTGTCCGTTTCCCAGAGTTAAGGTCTCTCATGATCTGTCACCCTCACTGGTATTTCCCACTCATTTTCTCCCCTTTTCCCTTTATTCTCTTTCACTATTTTTTATATTCCCCAAATGAATGAGACCAGATAATGTTTGTCCTTCTCCGATTGACTTACTTCACTCAGCATAATACCCTCCATTTCCATCCACGTTGAAGCAAATGGTGGGTATTGGTCATTTCTAATGGCTGAGGAATATTCCATTGTATACATAAACCACATCTTCTTTATCCATTCATCTTTCGATGGACACTAAGGCTCCTTCCACAGTGGACATTGCTGGACATTGTGGACATTGCTGCTATAAACGTTGGGGTACAGGTGTTCTGCCATTTCATTGCATCTGTATCTTTGGGGTAAATCCCCAACAGTGCAATTGCTGGGTCGTAGGGCAGTTCTGTTTTTAACTCTTTGAGGAACCTCCACACAGTTTTCCAGAGAGGCTGCACCAGTTCACATTTCCACCAACAGTGCAAGAGGGTCCCCCATTCTCCACATCCTCTCCAACATTTGTGGCTTCCTATCTTGTTAATTTTCCCCATTCTCACTGGTGTGAGGTAGTATCTCATTGTGGTTTTGATTTGTATTTCCCTGATGGCAAGGGATGTGGAGCATTTTCTCATGTGCATGTTGGCCATGTCTATGTCTTCTTTGGTGAAATTTCTGTTCATGTCTTTCACCCATTTCATGATTGGATTGTTTGTTTCTTTGCTATTGAATTTAATAAGTTCTTTACAGATCTTGGATACTAGCTCTTTATCTGATATGTCATTTGCAAATACCTTCTCCAACTCTGTAGGTTGTCTTTTAGTTTTCTTGACTGTTTCTTTTGCTGTGCAGAAGTTTTTTATCTTGATTAAGTCCCAATAATTCATTTTTGCTTTTGTTTCCCTTGCCTTCATGGATGTATCTTGCAAGAAGTGGGTGTGGCCAAGTTTAAAAAGGGTGTAAGGGTGTTGCCTGGGTTCTCCTCTAGGATTTGGATGGACTCTTGTCTCACATTTAGATCTTTCATCCATTTTGAGTTTATCTTGATGTATGGTGTAAGAGAATGGTCTAGTTTCATTCTTCTGCATGTGGATGTCCAATTTTCCCAGCACCATTTAGTGAAGAGACTGTCCTTTTTCCAGTAGAAAGTTTTTCCTGCTTTGTCGAATATTGGTTGACCTAGAGTTGAGGGCCCATTTCTGGGTTCTCTATTCTGTTCCATTGATCTCTGTGTCTGTTTTTGTGCCAGTACCACACTGTCTTGATTATCACAGCCTTGTAGTACAACCTGAAATCTGACATTGTTATGGTTTTCTGCCATTTTCTCTGGTTTTCTTTTTTAATATTCCACTGGTTATTTGGGTTCTTTTCTGATTCCACACAAATCTTAAGATGATCTGTTCCAACTCTCTGAAGAAAGTCCATGGTATTTTGAGAGGGATTGCATTAAATGTGTCAATTGCCCTGGGTAGTGTTGACATTTTCACAATGTTAATTCTTCAATCCATGAGCGTGGAATATTTTTCCATCTCTTTGTGTCTTCCTCAATTTCTTTCAGAAGTGTTCTATAGTTTTTAGGGTATAGATCCTTTACCTCTGTGGTTAGGTTTATTCCTAGGTATCTTATGCTTTTGGGTGCAATTGTAAATGGGATTGACTCCTTAGTTTCTCTTTCTTCAGTCTTCTTGCTAGTGTATAGAAATGCCACTGATTTCTGGGCATTGATTTTTGTATCCTGCCACGCTACCACAGTGCTGTATGAGTTCTAGCAATCTTGGGGTGGAGTCTTTTGGGTTTTCTACGTATAGTATCATGTCATTTGCAAAGAGGGAGAATTTTACTTCTCCTTTGCCAATTTGAATGACTTTATTCTTTTTGTTGCCTGATTGCTGAGGCTAGGACTTCCAGTACTATGTTGAATAGCAGTGGTGAGAGTGGACATCCCTGTCATGTTCCTGATCTTAGGAGAAGGGCTCCCAGTGTTTCTCCATTGAGAATGATATCTGCTGTGGGCTTTTCGTGGATGGCTTTTAAGATGCTGAGGAATGTTCCCTCTATCCCGACACTCTGAAGAGTTTTGATCAGGAATGGATGCTGTATTTTGTCAAATGCTTTCTCTGCATCTATTGAGAGGATCATATGGTTCTTGTTTTTTGTCTTGTTGATGTGATCTATCACATTGATTGTTTTACGAGTGTTGAACCAGCCTTGCATCCCAGGGATAAATCCCACTTGGTCATAGTGAATAATCTTAATGTACTCTTGGATCCTATTGGCTAGTATCTTGTTGAGAATTTTTGCATCTGTGTTCATCAGGGATATTAGTCTATAATTCTCCTTTTTGGTGGGGTCTTTGTCTGGTTTTGGAATTAAGGTGATGCTGGCCTCATAGAACAAGTTTGGAAGTACTCCATCCCTTTCTATCTTTTGGAACAACTTTAGTAGAATAGGTATGGTTTCTTCTTTAAACATTTGATAGAATTCCCCTGGGAAGCCATCTGGCCCTGGACTTTTCGGTCTTGGGAGGTTTTTGATGACTGCTTCAATTTCCTCCCTGGTTATCAGCCTCTTCAGGTTTTCTATTTCTTCCTGTTCCAGTTTTGGTAGTTTGTGGCTTTCCAGGAATGCGTCCATTTCTTCTAGATTGCCTAATTTATTGGCATATAGCTGTTCATAATATGTTTTAAAAATCGTTTGTATTTCCTTGGTATTGGTTGTGATCTCTCCTTTTTCATTCATGATTTTATTAATTTGAGTCTTTTCTCTTTTTTTTAGTAAGGGTGGCTAATGGCTTATCTATTTTATTAATTCTCTCAAAGAACCAACTCCTGGTTTTGTTGATCTGTTCCACAGTTCTTCTGGTCTCTATTTCATTGAGTTCTGCTCAAATCTTTATTAACTCTCTTCTGCTAGGTGTAGGTTTTATATGCTGTTCTTTCTCCAGTTCCTTTAGGTACAAGGTTAGCTTGTGTACTTGAGTTTTTTCCAATTTTTTGAGAGAGGCTTGTATTGCAACGTATTTCCCTCTCAGGACTGCTTTTGCTATATCCCAAAGATTTTGAACGGTTGTATCTTCATTCTCATTAGTTTCCATGAATCTTTTTAATTCTTCTCTAATTTCCTGGTTGACCCTTTCATCTTTTAGCAGCATGGTCTTTAACCTCCACGTGTTTCAATTTCTTCCAAATATCTTCTTGTGATTGAGTTCTAGTTTCAAAGCATTATGGTCTGAAAATATGCAGGGGACAATCCCAATCTTTTGGTATCGGTTAAGACCTGATTTGTGACCCAGTATATGGTCTATTCTGGAGGAAGTTCCATGTGCACTTGAAAAGAATGTGTGTATTCAGTTGCATTTGGATGTAAAGTTATGTAAATATCTGTGAAATCCATCTGGTCCAGTGTATCATTTAAAGTTCTCATTTCTTTGGAGATGTTGTGCTTAGAAGATCTGTCATTTGTGGAAACCACCATGTTGAAGTCTCCCAGTATAAGTGTATTATTATATAAATATATCTTAACTTTGGTTATTAATTGATATACTTGGCAGCTCCCACATTAGGGGCATAGATATTCATGATTGTTAGGTCCTCTTGTTGGATAGATTCTTTAAGTATGATATAGTGTCCCTCTTCATCCCTTACTACAGTCTTTGGGATAAACTTTAATTTATCTGATATGAGGATTGCTACCCCTGCTTTCTTTTGAGGACCATTTGAATGGTAAATGGTTCTCCAACCTTTCATTTTCAGGCTGTAGGTGTCCTTAGGTCTAAAATGGGTCTCTTGTAGACAGCAGATAGATGGGTCTTGCTTTCTCTTTTATCCAGTCTGAAACCCTGCATCTTTTGATGGAATCATTAAGCCCATTCACATTCAGAGTTATTATTGAAAGATATGAATTTAGTGTCATCATGATACTTATTCAGTCCTTGTTTTTGTGGGTTATTTCTTTGGGCGTCCTCTTTCTTTTACAGGATTCCCCCTCAATATTTCTTGAAGAGCTAGTTTGGTGGTCACATATTCTTTCAGTTTGGAAGCTCTTTATCTCTCCTTCTGTTCTGAATGAGAGCCATGCTGGATAGAGTATTCTTGGCTGCATGTCCTTCTGATTTAGGACCCTGAATATATCCCTCCAGCCCTTTCTGGCCTGCCAGGTCTCTGTGGAGAGGTCTGCTTTTAATCTCATATTTCTCCCCATGTAAGTTAGGGATCTCTAGTCTCTTGCTGCTTTAAGGATTTTCTCTTTATCTTTGGAATTTGCAAGTTTCACTGTTAGATGTTGAGGTGTTGAATGGTTTTTATTGATTTTAGGAGGGGATCTCTCTATCTCCTGGATCTGAATGCCTATTTCCCTCCCCCAATTTTTTTTTTTTAAGTTATGATAGTCACAGAGAGAGAGAGAGAGAGAGAGAGGCAGAGACATAGGCAGAGGGAGAAGCAGGCTCCATGCACCGGGAGCCCGACGTGGAATTCGATCCCGGGTCTCCAGGATCGTGCCCTGGGCCAAAGGCAGGCGCTAAACCACTGCGCCACCCAGGGATCCTTCCCTCCCCAAATTAGGGAAGTTCTCAGCTATGATTTGTTCAAATATGCTTTCTGGACCTCTGTCCCTTTCGGCGTCCTCTGGAACTCCAATTAAATGTAGTTTTTTCCTTCTGAGGCTTTTATTTCCCTTAACCTTTCCTCATGGTCTTTAATTGTTTTTCTCCTTTTCCCTCAGCTTCCCACCTTGCCATCAACTTGTCTTCTATGTCACTCACTCTTTCTTCTATCTCATCAACCCTCATGGTTAGGACCTCCAGTTTGGATAGCATCTCATTTAATTGATTTTTAATTTCAGCCTGATTAGATCTAAATTCTGTAGTCACGAAGTCTCTTGAATCCTTTATGCTTTTTTCCAGAGCCACCAGTAGCTTTATAAATACGCTTCTGAATTGGCTTTCTGACATTTAATTGTAATCCAAATTCTATAACTCTGTGGGAGAGAGGACTGTTTCTGATTCTTTCTTTCATGGTGAGTTCTTCTTTCTAGTCATTTTGCATAGTGCAGAGTGGCTAAAAATGATTTGTACTGGAAAAGGGAAGAAAAAAAGAGAAAAAAAGAAAAAAGAAAAGGAACAAACAAAAACAACAAACAAGGAGGGATATCCTCTGGTTCTATATACTGTATAAATCCCTCGACTTCCCCTGGAGCTTCCAGCACTGCTCAGTCAAGAACTTGCTCTTCCCCTGTCCTTCCAGCTGGTCTTCTGGGGGAGGGGCTTGCTGTGCTGATTCTCAGGTGTGTCCACCTGGGGGCGCTGCCCCGTCCCCTGCCAGGTGCATGGCTCAGTGGGAGCTGTTTATCCTGTGAGGCCCCTGTTCCCTGGCAGCCCTGCCCTCCCAGGCACAGGGTGACACCAGGAGGAAGAACACCACTGTTGGCGGCCTCCTCTCCAGCCCTGGAGTCAGCTCCGCTAGTAACCACCCGCAGTCTCACAGTCCACACTGGCCTGGATGCTCAGGGGTCAGGGGGCGCTGACTTGCACAGCTTGGGGACCGCCCAGCGGCAAAAGCGTCCTCACTGACCTGTGCCCTCCCCGCCTCCGCCTGTCCCGGGGGAAGTGCAGGATCCTGGGCTGTGTCACACGGCGCCCTGGGTTCCGGGGCCTGGGTCGCTGGAATCGTGCTCCCGGGGCCGCGCAGCCCCCTCTGCCCAGAGCCCCCGCCTGAACTGCTCCCCAGGCCCCGCTGGGTTCGTGCTCCAGCCCCTTAGGGAGCTCGGCCTGCGGGGTGGGCGGGCTCTCCCCCAGGGTGCAGGTCCTCTGTTAGTGACCCCGGGAACCTGGAGGCTCCACTGCCCCTCCTGCGGTTCTGCCTGAGTTCCCTGCTGAGCGCCTCTCCCTCTAGAAAGAATCTGGTGCAGATTTTTAAAAGCTCCTGTTTCTCCAGGGCTGGGCTCTCCTGTCCTGGAGGCTCTCCCTGCTCGGCCTTAGCCCAGCTCCTCGCGGGAGCCCCTCCTCCACTTGGTTCTTCTTTCTTTCTTTCTTTCTCTCTCTCTTTCTTTCTTTCTTTCTTTCTTTTTCTTTCTTTTTTCTTTCCTTTTTTCTGTCTTCCTACCTTGTTAGAAGTGCAAACTCTTCTCTCTGGAACAGCTGGAACGCTGTTCTCTCTTTAAATCTCAGGCCTAATTCATAGGTTTTTAGGATCATTTGAAAGTTATCTAGGTAAGTTGGTGGGGACAGGTGAGTTGGGGACCCTCCTCCTCCACCAGCTTGCCCTGCCCCCCCCCAAACAATACTTTTATTATGTTTCTAGAAGTCATCCTAGGAGTAAGTCCATACCATCTCCTAGGGGCTTTGCCAGGGCATTAAATTTTGTATCTTGGGCACATGTCCTCAAATCAATAAACTCTCCACTATTCAATCTTATGTTCTTACCAGCTGATCAAGCACTCTCAGATTTAGTCTCAGTGTAGCAGCTCCTACAGGTACATGTTGACTAGATCTACAGCTTGTCTGGTGGAGTCCCTTTCCTCCCTTAACAGGCCTAGCATATACTTTGTTTTGGATTACTTAACTCAAGATACAGTTCCCGTGAAAGGATGTGGAAGTAGATCCTGAGGGAACCAGGCCATTTAACATCAGCCAGTCTTGGTCATTGGCCAACTCAGTGCTTGCACATGGCCACATTCAAGGAACGGTCGCGGTGGGAGAGATAATGGTTATGCATTGGTCTAATAGCATGGACTCCCACTTACCAAAGCTGAGTATGCTCCTGCCGCCACTGAATGTCTTGCCTGGAAGGAGCCTCTAAATTGTCTTCAGACAAGGGAGAAATGCTAACTTTTAATATGGTGGGGTGACCTAATGCTGCAAAATCAGAGAATTCTGAGAGTTCAAAATTTGGGAGGACATTTGAAGAGATGTTCTCATCATAAGGCCCTGACCTTGGCATAACAGACTTACCTTGGTTGAGAGTTAAACATTCTCTGGAACTCAGCCACTATTCTTAGCACTGGTCCTGAGCTTTCTGAGACTGCAGGAGATAGGAGCCTCTTTCTAAGCTTAAAGGCAGCCCTCTGGCTTTCACGCTTAACTTCCATTTTTCCTTTAATGCCTACAGCTTTTCCTGCTCTTTTTTTTTTTTTTTTTTTTTTTTTACAGAACTGATTATAAAGCTTTAGCATCAGAATAATATGGAAGGCTTATTAAAAGTCAAATGACTGGATTCCATCTCCAGAGTTTCTTATTGTATAAGTCTGTGCTGGAGTCACAGAATTTGTAGTTTTCATAAGTTCCCAGTAGACATTGTGCTTTAAGAAACATTAATCAGGTATCAATGGCTTAAAAGCCAATGGCAAGAGCCATCCAATTTCATTGCCTTTAGAGCTACTATTTCTCTTACACTTCTCAAATGCTTAATAAATTGCACCAGCTAGTATATTCCCTTTCATTGGGTATACCATTCTAATTCATCACTGAGAGTTTTAATAATTATCTCTTAAGCCAGGGATTATCTGTACTCTGCCTACCACCAGTGATGAGGTCTTTATTGCTAACTGGCCAGAGAATAATCCATATCCTAAACACCACATTACCTACTTTCTCATACCATTTCTGCCACCAACTTTTCTAAGCTAAGTTCTCTTCAAGCAGTGCTAAGCACAAATTTAGAAGGCAGGGTGTATTTTAGGAATCATCTCAGGGAAAGAAAACAGAACTGGACAGAAGAGGTAGTTAAAATATGATGAGGGGGGTGCCTGGGTGGCTCAGTTAGTTAAGCATCTGCCTTTGGCTCAGGTCCTGACCCCAGGGTCCTGGGATCAAGCCCTGCATTGATTGGGCTCTCTGTTCCTCAGGGAGCCTGCTTCTCCTTCTCCCTCTGCCCTTGTGCTCTCTTGTTCTCTCTCTCTGCCAAATAAATAAATAAAATCTTTAAAAAATAAAATAAAATGAGATGAGGGAATGATAACACCTTGGCCAATACCGTTAGAACATTTGCAGCATGTTCATTTCCAGAGGTTATAAATCACTTTGGGGCCCTTATATGCCCAACTCAATTAAGTCATTAAATGTGAATCATCTTAGGAAGGCATGCCTTTGAATGAGGCTGTTTTACCATTGACGGAAACTCTGAAGCTGAAGACTGTTGACTAACTTGGACAACAAGCTCTTTCTTGAGGGGATAAGTGTGGCACATCTCCACATGAACATGGGGAGCTAAAAAGGACTATAGAGTGACTATAAGTTGTGTCTTATTGTAATTGAATACAGTAAGTATGTTATTTACAAATTATTTTAAAAGTTTTAAAAATATTAATAAATGCTTAAACAAAAACATACTAATAAAAAATAAAAATGAAGGAAATTTTCTTTGAGCCAAGGGAACAACAGAATCTTTAGATTTTTTTTTTAAAGATTTTATTTATTCATTCATAGAGACACAGAGAGAGAGAGAGAGAGAGGCAGAGGCACAGGCAGAGGGAGAAGCAGGCACCATGCAGAGAACCCGATGTGGGACTCGATCAGGGTCTCCAGAATCACACCCTGGGCTGCAGGCGGCGCTAAACCGCTGAGCCACCGGAGCTGCCTAGAACCTTTAGATTTAATCCCAAGCAGGAATAATGAAAAAGGAAACACTTAAGATCATTCAAGTAAGATCTCTCATCTCCAGAAATAAACTTATTTATATAAGGTAGTCCTAAATGATCAAGAGTCACATGGGTTTATATTTTTTATCTTCACCATGGGATACATAAAGTCAATGGAATAATTTTTATAGAGTTCTAAAGGAAAAGGATTTTGAACCTAAATTTTATGCAAATTTCATACAAAGGGAAATAAATCATCACTAAAATGTGAAAACAAATGAGGAATTTTATTTAGCTAAGTATTCAGAAACTTTACTGCTCACTCAATCTTTCTGAAAAACTCCAAGATATATTCCTACAAATAAATTACCTTTAAAAAAAAAAAAAGGAAGACGTGAGTTACAAGAAATAGTATTCAGCAAAGAAACTAGTAAATTTATGGATACATACAAAGATATGTTAATTTGGACATAAATCTTAATAAAGAATTGTTTAAATATCATGAAAATAGAATAACTATAATATGAAAGCCTCAAAAACATAATTAAAATTCAAAATGATTTCAGCAAAGTAGAGATTTCAGTGGAGGGGGATGAGAATAGAAATACCAAATTTGTGTCTTATCGTGGAGGATGGTATAGTCATTTTGATTCAGGGAAGATTCTGATAAGGATGGGCTCATTCTTGACCCAGTTTTTATGGCCAGACAGGAGTTTGTCTGACTAGCTGACTTGAGTTGACCTGCTTGTTTCTGTGTTGGCAGAGGTGTGGGTATAGTGAGGAAGAGCACCACATGGAGTAAATGGGTTGAGGGAAGAAGTTTCCTCAGCAACCAAAAGAAGGAGAACCAGAAAGCCAAAATTTATAAGTACCCCAGACCACAATAAATTACATTTCCCAAGTCACTAAAGGCAAAATAAACAACAGAACAATCAAGTCCATGAATACTAGGAAATGTGATAAAAAGAAACCAGTGAGCATGACAAATCAAAAGCATAAAAGAAGATGGTAAAAATATTTGTAATCAGTATGTCTTCTTTGGAAAAATGTCTATTCATATCTTCTGCCCATTTTAATTGGATTACTTGTTTTTTGGATGTTGACTTTTATAAGTTTCTTATATTTTTGCATACTAAGGCTGTTTTACCATTGATGGAAACTCTGAAGCTGAAGACTGTTGACTAACTTGGACAACAAGCTCTTTCTTGAGGGGATAAGTGTGGCACTTATCAGATATGTCATTTGCAAATATCTTCTCCCACGCCTTAGACTCTCATTTAGTTTTGCTGATTGTTTCCTTTGCTGTGCAGTTTTTTATTTTGAAGTCTCAAAGGTTTATTTTTGCTTTTTTCCCTTGCCTAGAAAGAAGTCTTTTTTTTTTTTTTAAGATTTTATTTACTTATTCATGAGAGACACACAAAGAGAGGCAGAGACATAGGCAGAGAGAGAAGCCGACTCCATGCAAGGAGCCCGATGCAGGACTCTATCTTGGGTCTCCAGAATCATGCCCTGGGCTGAAGTCAGCGCCAAACTGCTGAGCCACCCAGGCTGCCCTAGAAAGAAGTTTCTATGACCAATGTCAAATAGGTTACTGCCTGTGTTTCCTCTAGGACTTTTTTTGATCATCAGGAAAATACAAATCAAAACTACAATGAGATATCACCTCACACCTGTTAGAATGGCTAAAATCAACAACACAAGGAGAAATGGGTGTTGCTAAGTATCTGGAGAAAGGAGAACTCTCTTGCACTATTGGTGGGATTGTAAATTTGTATGGCCACACTAGAAGACAGTATAGAGCTTCCTCAAAAAGTTAAAACTAGAACTACCCTACAATCCAGGAATTGCATTGATAGGTATTTACCCAAAGAAGACAAAAATTCTAATTCAAAGCGATATATGCACCCTGATGTTTATTGCAGCATTAACTATAATAGACAAATTATGGAAATCCCCAAGTGTCCATGGACTGATGAATGGATAAAAAAGGGAAGATATGGTATATAAATATTTACATTTACATATATAATGGAATATTATTCAGCCACAGGAAAGAATTATCATTTGCAATGACATGGACGGAGCTAGAAAATACTATGCTAAGCAAAATAAGTCAGAGAAAGACAAATACTATATGATTTCACTCATATGTGAAATTTAAGAAACAAAGAAGCAAAGGGGAAAAAGAGAGAAAGGCAACCCAAAAAATGGACTCTTTTTTTAAAAAGATTTTTAAAAATTTATTTATTCATGAGAGACACAGAGAGAGAGAGAGAGGCAGAGACACAGGCAGAGGGAGAAGCAGGCTCCATGCAGGGAACCCAATGCGGGACTCGATCCCAGGACTCCAGGATCAGGCCCTGGGCTGACGGTGGTGCTAAACCACTAAGCCACTTGGGCTGCCCCCAAAAATGGACTCTTAACTATAGAAAAAAAACTGATGGTTATCAGAGTGGAGGTAGAGGGGGATGGGTTAAACAGATGTTGGGGATTAAGAAATGCAATTGTTATGGTGGGCACTGGTGTTGTATGGAAAGTTTGAATCACTATATTGTACACCTAAAACTAATATTACATTGTATGCTAACTAACTGGAATTTGAATAAAAACTTAAAAACCATATTAGTAAGCACAATAAATATGAATGGATAAGAGTTCCTTTTAAAGGATGGAACTTACCTATATTCTATTTATAAGAAATACATCTAGAGGCACCTGGGTAGCTCAGTCAGTTAAACATCTGCCTTTGGCTCAGGTCATGGTCCCAGGATCCTGGGATCAAGCCCTGCATCAGGCTCCCTACTCAGCGGGGAGCCTGCTCCACCCTCTTTCTCTGCTGCTCCCCCTATTTGTGCTCTCTAGCTGTCTTTGTCAAATACATAAATAAAATCTTAGAAAAAAAAGAAATATGTCTAGGACAAAATGATGCTGAAAGTTTGAAAATAATGAAATAGATGTATGAGGAGATTTCTAACAAGAAAAAATATTGAGTGGTAATAAAAATATACAACACAGAATTCAAAAGGATAAAATGTTAACTAAACAAAAGGAACATTTTGTGTTGGAAAAACGTTATGGTCCACCCAGAAGATATTATATCCATCCAACTTTGTGGATCAAACAATATAACATCAAAATCCATGAAGCAAAAAGTATGAGTAACAAAAAGAGTGATTAACACAAACCACATCATAATGGATGACTTCAACATAACTCTCTTAGATATGACTAGATTAAGGAGGGAAAAAAAAGATATGAAATCTATTTATTAATAAGTATATGGAGGCTGCCTGGGTAGCTCACTTGCTATAGTGCCCAAATCTTGGTTTTGGCTCAGATCATGATCTCACAGATGGTAAGATGGAGCCCCACGCTAGACACTCATCAGAGAATCTGCTTGAAGATTCTCTCCCTCTGCTCCTCATCCCACTCTCATATACATACTCTCTCTTCTTCTCCAAAATAAATAAATATTTGAAAAAATAAATAAGTAAACATATGGACACCTAAAATTCATGCTATTTAATGTGAAAGTTTTAAAAAATTAAAGTGCATGAAGTTTAAAAAAAGAAAGGTCCACAACTACAAACTGCTTCTGAGTTGTATAAATGTATAATTACCTTTGAAAACAGTAGTATAAATAGAAAAAGGAATCCAAGAAGTTTTATTTCTTCTTCCTTGATTTTCTTGATACTGATTTTAGCTAATACTATAACAAGTAATTATATATTTACGCCTGGGAATGGTTGACTGAATAGATAGATAGATAGATAGATAGATAGATAGATGATAGATAGATAATAGATAGACACACACCAGTGAGAATGGGAAAAATTAACAAGGCAGGAAACAACAAATGTTGGAGAGGATGTGGAGAAAAGGGAACCCTCATACACTGTTGGTGGGAATGTGAACTGGTGCAGCCACTCTGGAAAACTGTGTGGAGGTTCCTCAAAGAGTTAAAAATAGACCTGCCCTACGACCCAGCAATTGCACTGTTGGGGATTTACCCCAAAGATACAAATGCAATGAAACGCCGGGACACCTGCACCCCGATGTTTATAGCAGCAATGGCCACGATAGCCAAACTGTGGAAGGAGCCTCGGTGTCCATCGAAAGATGAATGGATAAAGAAGATGTGGTTTATGTATACAATGGAATATTACTCAGCTATTAGAAATGACAAATACCCACCATTTGCTTCAACGTGGATGGAACTGGAGGGTATTATGCTGAGTGAAGTAAGCCAGTCGGAGAAGGACAAACATTATATGTTCTCATTCATTTGGGGAATATAAATAATAGTGAAAGGGAATATAAGGGAAGGGGGAAGAAATGTGTGGGAAATATCAGAAAGGGAGACAGAACGTAAAGACTGCTAACTCAGGGAAACGAACTAGGGGTGGTGGAAGGGGAGGAGCGCGGGGGGTGGGAGTGAATGGGTGACGGGCACTGGGGGTTATTCTGTATGTTAGTAAATTGAACACCAATAAAAAATAAATTAAAAAAAAAAAGATATAGATAAATATAGAGCTTTGAGCCTCAATCTTCAAATAATTGTTTTATTCTTCTCTATCTACTCCATCTAAGACTATCTCAGAGAGATTTTATGAATCACTACAACCTAATTTAAAATTTTTGAGTATATTTCAACTAAAAATATATCTCTTAAAATTTATTTTAAAAATTTGAATTTGTGGGTAAAAACAATGTTTTAAATAAAGAAATATAACCTGACGTTGATTTTCTGGACTTAGTTTTCTTTCCTTTAAAGGACTTAGTTTGGGGGTCACACAAATCAGCAAATATAGAGATAATTCAGACTACTTGATTATGAAAACAGTTATGCTCTCACCATGGAGAGTATCAATACCACCAATATTCATATTGTTCACTGGGTTCACAGGATCATGTGATTTATACACTGCATAATATGTACTATGAAGAAGAGCTTATACATTTAAATGCATCATGTAGAAGTGGCACCATTTATAGGACTTAGTTCACAAATAACTAGAAGCCATTTTAAAACTATGAAACACATTAGCAAAATCAAATGAAAATACATTTTGTATCTCAAGTAGTACTAATATCATGAGTTTATGAATTTATAGACCATGGACACTCAGGTGGCTCAGCGATTGAGTGTTTGCCTTCTGCCCAGGGCGTGATCCTGGAGACCCGGGATCAAGTCCCACATCCGGCTCCCTGCAGGGAGCCTGCTTCTCCCTCTGCCTGTGTCTCTGCCTCTCTCTCTGTGTGTGTCTCTCTCTGTGAATAAATAAATAAAATCTTAAAAAAAGAGAGACTTACATATACCAAATATTATTTTTAAAAAATAATTTATAGACCAAATGAAGATGAATTTAAGTATGCCTCAATTGTGTGTGTGTGTGTGTGTGTGTGTGTGTGTGTGTCTGATCAAGGTTACTTTAACAAAGACCTCAACAGTTACTCTTTCAAGGTGGTAGTGTACTTGCAGTCTAAACCTCTCCCACATTACTGTCCCCTCTCACAGGCTGTTCCAAGTCAGCATCCTGTTGCTTACCAAAGAAACACTAAATGATACAGAAGCAATTGTTCATCTTCAGAAGGTCAGTCACCTTACAAACATAATGCCAACTTTTGTTCCTATTTCACAGGTGAGAAGTTTGATACAATGAGGATCAGTGACTTGTCCAGGCTAGTCAGCGGACAAGTGAAAACAAGCTTCTGTGAGAAGAAATTCACAGTGCACAGAAACCAAGGTGGCAGGAAGAAGGGAATTGGATAATATCTCAAACAAAAAGGAATGTAACAATGGAACTATGCATAGTAGGACTTAGTAATGCCCATTGCAACATATGAAAATATCTTTTGAATGAATATTTAGGTAACCTTTACAAGAGTTAAAGGTTAATTAATTATGGCAGTCAAATTAAGCTCTGAAAGCTTGATAAGAATAAGAAATGTATGCACTACAATATAGCATGAAATGGGGGAGGCAAAAACACTCTGAATTTTATAAAGCTCTTTTTTACCCAGGACCTTAAACTTTCTCCACCAACTGTTTAATAACTCTACCAAAATAGGAATAAGAGATTTGATTCTGAGGTTCTAGGTATAGAGATGGGGAGAAAAGGCAGAATGCAAGAAATCACACAAAAATCAGCAGTGAAGATCATGTGGTTATCAATCCTTTGTTCTCAGGTGTTTTCCTTTCTAAGGCAAGCAGAATTCAAATAAAAAAACAAAAGGTAAGTATTGTACATTGGAAAGCAGCTAAACTATTGAGAGAATAGAATGCAATACAAAAAAAAAATTTGATTCACTATCCAGGTCCCTATTCCATTTCCAGGTTTCCCAATGTTTTTAACCCAGAAATGCCCACGGTTCTTCTGGATATCATTTCCTTTCCACATACACTGCCCTGGCATCTTTAGAACAGAGCTACACCAAGGGAGAACCTCATTTGGACATAATAAAGTGATGATTGATATGGCTGAGTTTAGGTCTACCATCTTGTGTTTTTTTTTTTTTTAAGTATTCCCATTTTTTGCTCCTATATTCTTCCTCTCCTATCTACTCTTGGGTTAAAAATATTTTTATTATATTATTTTATCTTCTATTTTGATCTTTGCTGGCTTTGGTTTTTTTGCTCTGCTTTTTTTGGGTACACATTTGTAGTCATTATTTTATAGACTTCAACAAGCATTATTAACTTCAGTCTTCCTTAAATTATTATTTTCTACTTTACAAACATTAAGTGACTTGAGCTATTATAATTTTTTCCATTTATCTCTCATATTACAAACCTGACATTATCTTTACACTTGTTTTATATGGTTAATAGTCTTTTAAAGACACTTTATTAAAAAGACACTTTAAAAAATAGTTTCCAAGTATATATTTACCCATACATCTATTCTTTCCAGTGCTCTTCCTGCATATCTGCACTTCCAACTAGGATCATTTGCCCTCAAACTAAAGAATCTTCTTTAGGATTTATTGTAGTGCTATTCTGCACTAACTCCTCAGTTCTGTTTGTTTTGGTATGTCTGCTTTGCCTTAATTTTTCTAAAGAATATTTTCACTGGGTATAGAAGTCTAGGTTGGCAGTTTTTTCCTTATCACTTTAAAGATATCATATTATTGTCTCCCAGTTTCCACTGTTCTTGAGGGAAGTCTGATGTCATTTTTTTATATTAAAGTACAGTTAATACATACCATTACATTAGTTCCAGGGGTAGTCTGATGTCATTCTTATTGACATTACTCTGAATATACAGTTTCCAGTTCTGGCTGCTTTTAAAATGTTCTCTTATCTCAGTGATAAAGATATCACTGGTTACTAGCAATTTCACTATGATGTTATTTTTCCATCGACCTATATAATTCAATCAAGATTTCCACTCAATCTTTAAATATATATAATGTTTCTTCCTAATTATGTTCATGTTTTCCTTTAACTTCTTGAGTGTATTGTTAATGTGTGTTTTAAAGCTCTTGTCTGTGAATTCCATTATCTCTATCATTTCTTGTCCTGATTGTAGGTCATGTTTTCTTCTGATTGTAGGTCATGTTTCACTCCTCTTTGTGTATGTAATTACTTTGATTAGATTTTGTAGATTGTGAGCATTACACTGTTAATTATCTAGATTTTTTTGTCCAGTGTTGAAATTTGTTGTACCATTTCATTAAGTTACTTAAGTTACTGCAAGTTAAATTACTTGCAGATCAGCTGGATCATTTCAAGGCTTGTCTTGAAATTTTATTAAGATAAGTTTACAGTAATTTTTATTTGGGAGTTAATTTAGACATACCATTAATGCATGATCCTCCGGATTCTCCATGAATGTCCCAGGAATTCAACAGGGTCTCTCCATTCTGGATGATGAGAATTGAAATGTCTCCTGCCAATGTTAACTCTGGAAATTGTTTTGTATATAGCATCCTTCTTATTTGGACTCATAAGGATTTCACATATGGACAGTTTAGTATTCACTAATTAATTTAAGGAGACTCTCTTCTTTTCTCCACTATCCTTCTCCACAAATACCAGCCACCTCAACTTCTTCCAAAGTCTGTCCCCTCAACTAAGTGAGATCACCATGCTCTGCTTGGATTCTCCCTCCCCACATTATAATTTAGAAAATGTTTCCAAGTGAAACTCAGGGTGATTGGTGGACTCAGCTTCTTTGTTTCCCTTATCTCAGGGATTAAATCATATTCTTGTACAGTATATTGCCCAATGTCTAACAACTGTTTCATGCTTTTTGCTCAGATTTTAGCTATGTACAGTGGGAAGGAAAGTCTGGTACCAGTCACTCACCAAGTCCAGATATGGAATTCTATACTCTTTTATAAAGGAGAACTTAGAGTGTTTAAAAGTAATATAAACAAAGTCTTCTGGAAGGATTTAAAGAAGTTTTGTCAATACTTCTTTGGGGTTTGGATTTTGTATTTTGTTTTGTTGCTCACTTTTTTTGCTGAGTTACTTTAGTTGGTTATCTAGATTTTTATAATCACTTAGAATCAACTGTTGCCTTTCTCTGGTCTGAGATGCTTCTACCTATTTCACTTCTATTCATCTTAAAACACTCTGGGTAGAATTACACCATTTTTTAGTACTATAAGCATTGATTCAGAATGACAAGTTCATGATCATCTTCTGGTAAATTGTTCACTGGAGATGTTGGCTTTTGTTTATCTTAGAACATCAAATGGTGGAATCATAAGAGGACTTTCAGAACACCTGTTCCAATCCTCTAATTTTACTCATAAGTAAATTTTGTTCTTAAAAAGTTCAATAACTAGACCAAATTATCTAGCTGGTGGTTGGCAAGATTAGGCCAGATCTCATATTTCCCTGTTGAAATTCAGTTTTAGTTTGTGTGTGTGTTTGTTTTATTTAATCACACTGCCTTCCTCACCAGCAATGGGATTTGTGTAATCAGCTTTCTCATTCACATCATTTGCTTAATAAGATTAATATCAAAAGAAAAATTGTTTTCTCCAATTTTTTTTTCATTATTTCCTACTTCTGACATCTTTTTGTTATCTCTGAAGTCCTTTTCCTGTTTAGTAAGTCAAAGAAGGAAGACTGATGTCAGCTTAATCATCATACTCCTCCTACTGAAAAAGATAACTAACTACAGGCAATAGGAAGGCATATGGTCAACACATCAGACAGGGAAGGTTGTGCTAGTTGCTCAGGAAGCAGAGAGGCAGGTACAAAAGAGACTGGAAAGACAAAACTGCACATAGAAAGTATTTAGGGAAAGAAAAAAAAAAAGAAAGTATTTAGGGCACAATATGAAACTCTATTTTTCATCTCAGAAGCCAGAAATCTTCACTACTCTCCTGTAGTATAAAGATATATGACCCTGAGGCAAAAATACCTGTAGAATATTATCGAAGATGAGAAATCTGTGTGACACTTGAAGACAGAGCTTACCTTGATATGTTATCAAAGTTTTATCATTCCATCAAACCACTTATCAAGAAAATGAGTGAGAGCAATAGTGCTGACTGCCAAATCATAGTAGGTAATGTCTAACAATATACCTTTGGGGAATGTTCCCTCTGAATCAGGACCATGCCCCAGACCTGGTGCTTCCTACTTTGCAACCTAAAACCCACTTAGCTTCCTTGAAAGCCGGTCTGCATCTATGTGGATTTTCTTCTTACCTCTATCTGCAGATAGCTTAAGGTATTTTCAGATCACTTATAAGGAGAAAAATAAATTCTACAAGAATTGACAATTCACTAATTTCCATGATGCTAATGATTATTTTTTTTTAAAATCAACAGCTAGCAAGGAATGAGTAAAAGTTTCCCCACATACAAATTATTCATCATCCGAGATGCAATGTTGCTGTTAACAAGACTTATAAATAGTGCTTACAGGTGGCTCAGTGGTTTAGTGCCGCCATCAGCCCAGGGCCTGATCCTGGGGACCCAGGTTCCCACATCGGGCTCCCTGCATGGAGCCTGCTTCTCCCTCTGCCTGTGTCTCTGCCTCTGTGTGTGTGTGTCTCATGAATAAATAAATAAAATCTTTAAAAAAAATAGTGCTTACACACAAAAAAGCCTACTAGTTTACAGAGTTAGATAGAAAAGAGTAAAGATTTTATTAAGGCTCCTAGAGTTACTTATTGACTATATTTTCCTTCCTCCCCTCATAACATGGCATTGTTAGTAAAATAAATCAAATGTTATATATCCATTTTTAAAGATTTTATTTATTTATTCATGAGAGACACACAGGCAGAGGGAGAAGCAGGCTCCATGCAAGAAGCCCAATATGGGGCTTGATCCCACGGCCGGCTAGATCACACCCTGAGCTGCAGGCAGCACTAAACCACTGCACCACCAGGGCTGCCCTGTCCTAGACTTCTTTAACTCACCCTGCAGGCAAAGATACAGCCCCTTATTCTGTTTTGTTACAGTCTAACTAGACTTTCTGAGTCAGGAAGAAAAAAAAAAGGATTCTTAGAATAGCAGATAATATCAACTAACATAATTAAGCACTTGTGGTAATCAGGTACTGTACTAAATACTTCTAATTATTATCCTATGTAATTATTACCCCATTTCCTTAATGAGGAAACCAAAGCTTGAGGAGGGTAAATAACCTGCCTGATATTACAGAACTGGTAAGTGCTGGAAGGCTGGCTTCAACTCTGTAATCTATGCTTTTAACCACTCTGTGCCTTACTCTCATGCCTTTACCAAGAACTTACTGTGCCAGGCCCTTTAGCTGGCCACTTCTGAAGTAACAAAAGGGGAGACAGATAATAAATCAGCACAGTGGCTAAGAGACAAGGTTGTGTTCAGTTTCCTGCATATCAACTGCTATTATAAACATTCCTCTCATACAAAAGAAAATATATTTGAATGCAAAAAGTATGGGATGATGATATTTCAGAGAAATCCTTGAATATTCTCTAATTCACACACACAAAAGTAAACCATCTGGAAATTTTAATATTTTATATATTTTAATTACAAATTACTTGGGATGTTTGAGAATTATAAGAACTTCAGTGTCAAGACATTAAGAACACTAATCTGAACAATTACCAAATATCATAGAAACAATTGCAGTATTTTTAAAAGATTTATTTATTTATTTGAAAGAGAAAGAGAGCACAAGCAGGGGGAGCTGCAGGCAGAGGGAGAGGGAGAAGAAGGCTCCTGGCTAAGTGGGAGCCGGTGCAGGACTCCATCCCAAGACCCTGAGATCATGACCTGAGCTGAAGCAGAAGTTCAACCAACTGAGCCACCCAGATGCCCCCAATTACAGAATTTTGATTTGAAATCATAGGGTCTAAGTCCTCCTGCTCTACCAATAAGCATATAAATAACCTTGACTTTTTTTTAAAAAAAAGACTTAATTTATTTAATTATTTGAGAGAGAGAGCAACAGTGAGTGAGCCTGAGTGGGGTGAGGAGTAGAAGGAGTTGCAGACTCCCCGCTGAGCAGGGAGCACCATGTGGGGCTCCATCCCAGGACTCCAGAATCATGACCCAAACTGAAGGCATGCACTTAATGGTCTGAGTGACCCAGGCGCCCCTAACCTTGACCTTATTTGTAATATGAGGATGATAATGACAATAGTACCGAACTCATAGAGTTGATGTGTTTACTGAAAAGGTACCCAATGTCAAGTACTTCATACCTGGAAAGGACTCAATCAGAAGTGGTTATTGTGACATACCCACATCACTAGTCCCTGTTAACAATTCCACAGCCCAGGATGTGAAAAACTTGAATAGGATTTGTGTATGTAGCTAAACTAACCCCATTAGAGTTCCAAGTACTAGGGTTAAAGGTACAGTGTGTGTACTTCGTTTATTTTCTAGAATAGTAAAGATGCTTTGGAGGTCTCCACCATGATTTCTCTCCTCTTTTACCCCCACCAGCTACACAGCCACAGCACTGAGGAACTTGTGAATATTCAGTGAATGCAATCCACTGCAAAGAAAGGAAGACATTTGCTTCAAGTAAGTGACAGTGGCAAAGAAAACCACTCCATCCACTAATTCTGAAGGAAAAGCAACATAAAAATTGGAGAAATGGTGATTGTGATGGAATTTGTTTTGGGCAGCCTGGGTGGCTCAGAGGTTTAGCGCCGCCTTCAGCCCAGGGCCTGATCCTGGGGACCCAGTTTCCCACATCGGGCTCCCTGCATGGAGCCTGCTTCTCCCTCTGCCGGTGTCTCTGCCTCTCTCTCTCTCTCTCTCTCTGTGTGTCTCTCATGAAAAAATAAATTAAAAAATTTTTTTTAAAAAGGAATTTGTTTTTTTAGAGTCAGAGAAGCTCTTACTAGGATATGAATCTACCATTTAACCATTTGGAAACCTTGGGCAAGTCACTTAAATTCTGTTTTCTCACATATTAATTGGGACTAATAATGTGTACTTTGTAGGACTATTGTAAGGAACAGGGATGATGTTTTAAATAGGCCAAAAACAGTGCCTCAAACACATCAGTAACCAAATAAATACAGGGAGAAACTATATTCTTACTAATACAGTGCTGATTCTGTCAATAAGGTTGATGGCAACAATAGTTAAAATAATCTGATATATATATAGTCTCCAAAAAGTTTCCATGACCATGGAATAATCCTAATGGCCATTTATGAAGATGTTTGATAAGTTAGACTTATACAGTATGAACATTTTTCACTGACAAAGATAATACAATCTACCTGATATCATGATAACTTCTATATTCTTAGCTATAAATCTGGAGAATTTATCTGTTACTGACATAATTGGTTACTAAAAAGAAAATCTTCAGTTGAATCTACTGCATTCCCAACTGTTATTCAGACCCAAGTTGTAGTGGTTCTGATTTGTTTGGTTTCTCTTGGAACGCAGGTGTCTTATCTTGGCCATCTGACTTCCTGTTGCATCATTGTTCTCTCTTAAGTAAACTCAGATGGGCTGCCTCCAAGTTTAATATAACTGAATGGACTTGTGGCTATATCAAGTAAGCACATTAAAAATATACCCAAGGCCTTTTGGGAATATCTGACACTGGTCATTATATGACCACCCTGCAGCTCACAGTGCCCCAAAATAGCACTTTGTATCCTATTACCTGAAGGGATTAAAAAAAAACATATATCAGAACACAGTTCTAAATTACAAAGACAGAAGGTTTCTGCAGTTTTAAATGACCTAAAACTCCCTTAAACAAAATTGAAGGAGATCAAAGTTTTGGCCCAGCAACTTTGAGTATCAGATGAAATGCCCCAGTTGAGTTAGCTTGATTATTCTTCTTTAGCTGATTATTTCTATCACTTTGTGCCATTAATGGAGAAATTAATCTTTGAAGTTCTCATGGCTCAGCATTTTCAATTATTCATTCCAGCTAAGGAATTTTTTTTAAAGAAAAGCTCAGTGTTCTTAGTTACGATAAGCCTACCAGCAGACACTGATACCCAACCTAAACTGCTACCCCAAAAAAGCATCTCCTCCATAGAAATTTTTCTGAGGATTTAAAAAATCCACTCTACTGATTGTTTCCTTTCTTAAAATCCAAATTCATAATCAGCTTAAAGCATAAAAATTGTTTAATAAGCATTTTAACAATTTTTTCCTAAAATGTATTCTCAGAGAAGAGAGGGATAGAAACAGGAAAGGAATGTGGAATAACAAATACTACACTCTTTTTAGGACTAGTTCTATTATAAGCACCATAAAATATACTATGACACCTGGTCTTAGTATATTACCTAGCTAGACCTTAGGAATATATCAAGCTCTTCTAGTTGAAAAACAAACAAAAAATAAATTTAAAAAACCCTCTTGTTTCTAGCATTTCCTTCTCTGGTCCAGTGGTGATCCTTCTTTGAATTTATTGAATAATTTCCTCTGCTAATTGTCATCTATCTTGATGAGAAGGCAAGGAAGTCCTGTGAGCCTATTATCACTTTTTACCGAACAAGCTCTCAATGTTTAAGAGTTTTGGTGAAGATGAACTTCTACTAGTCTGATGACTTCAGAAGAACTCTGTTGACTTTGGCAAGACTGGAGTGTTTGGGGTTTTCCCCCTATAAACTGCATGCTTGGTCTTTATTTTAAGGAGTTGTACATTTTCTAAATGAAGGAAAAAAAGATTGCAACTTCCCTTATTGTTATTCTTTTTAAATTTTTACTATTTAAATCTCTTTATTTTTATAAATTTATATTTATTTATGTTTATTTATCTTGAGAGAGAGAGAGAGCATACACATACATGAGCTGGGCAGAGAGGGGGCAGAGGGAGAGAGAAAATCCCAAGCAGGCTCCATACCTAGCATGGAGCCTGACATGGGGCTCGATCCCACAACCCTGAGATCATTACCTGAACCTATATCAAGAGTCGGTCGCTTAACCATCTAAGCTACCCAGGTACCCCTATAAATTTTTTATTGAAGTGTAATTGACATACAACATTATATTGGTTTCAGGGGTGCAGCATAATGACTCAATATTTGTACCCACTGCAAAAGGTTCACCACATTAAGTTATCATCTGTCACTATAAAAAGTTAACATCTGAGATTTACTCTTTTGTAAAGAAGATCTTTACAATCTTTTACAATCTTTACAATCTGTACAATCTTTACAATCTTTTGTAACGATTTCCACTTTCAAGTATGCTATAGAGTATTACTAACTGTAGTCACCATGCTATACATTCATCCCCACGGCTTATTTCTTTTATACTTGTAAGTTTGTACTTTTTGACACCCCTTTCACCCACTCCCCAACCCCTTCCCCAAGGGCAACTACCATTCTGTTATCTATATCTATAATTTTGGTTTCGTTTTGTTTGTTCATTTGTTTCATTTTTTAGAGATTCCACATATAAGTGAAATCATGGTATTTGTCTTTCTCACTTAATATAATACCTTATTTCACTTAATATAATGTCCTCAAGGTCCATTCATGTTGTTGCAAATGGCAAGATTTTTTTGTACATTTTTTAATTGGAGTTCGATTTGCAAACATATAGTATAACACCCAGTATTCATCCCATCAGGTGCTCTCCTCAGTGCCCATCACCCGGTCACCTCAACCCCTCGCCCACCTCCCGGTCCACTACCCCTTGTTCGTTTCCAAGAGTTAGGAGTCTCTCATGTTCTGTCACCCTCACTGATATTTCCCACTCATTTTCTCTCCTTTCCCCTTTAATCTCTTTCACTATTTCTTATATTCCCCATATGAATGAAACCATATGACCATTGTCCTTCTCTAACTGACTTCCTTCACTCAGCATAATACCCTCCAGTTCCATCCACGTTGAAGCAAATGGTGGGTATTTGTCGTTTCTAATGGCTGAGGAATATTCCATTGTATACATAGACCACATCTTCTTTATCCATTCATCTTTCGATGGACACCGAGGCTCCTTCCACAGTTGGGCTATTGTGGACATTGCTGCTAGAAACATCGGGGTGCAGGTGTCCCGGTGTTTCACTGCATCTGTATCTTTGGGGTAAATCCCCAGCAGTGCAATTGCTGGGTCATAGGGCAGGTCTATTTTTAACTCTTTGAGGAACCCCCACACAGTTTTCCAGAGTGGCTGCACCAGTTCACATTCCCACCAACAGTGCAAGAGGGTTCCCTTTTCTCCGCATCCTCTCCAACATTTGTGGTTTCCTCTCTTGTTAAGCAAATGGCACGATTTCATTTGTTTTATGGCTGACTAGCATTACTCTGTGTGTGTGTGTGTGTGTGTGTGTGTGTGTGTACATCACATCTTTTTCATAAATTCATCCGTCGCTGAACACTTAGGTTGTTTCCATATCTTGGCTATAGTAAATGGTGGTGCAATGAACACAGGGGTGCATATATTGTTTTGAATTGGTGTTTTGCTCTGGATAAATACCCAGAAGTGGATTGCTGAATCATATTATAGTTCTATTTTTAATTGTTTGAGGAATCTTCATATTGTTTTACATAGTGGCTGCATGAACATGCATTCCCTCCAACAGTGCACAAGGATCTCTTCTTCCCCACATCCTCACTAGCAGTTGTTATTTCTTGTCCTTTTGATAGATAATAGCCATTCTAACAGGTATGAGGTGATATCTCACTGTGGTTTTGATTTGCATTTCCCTGATGATTAGTAATGTTGAGTATCTTTTCATAAGCTTGCTAACCATCTGTATGATTTCTTTGGAAAAATGTTTAATCAGATCCTTTGGCCAATTTTTAATTGGATTGTTTGTGTTTTTGCTACTGAGTTTTGTGAGTTCTTTAAATATTTTAAATATTAACTCCTTGTTTGATATATGATTTGCAAATATTTTTCCCATTCATTAGGTTGTTTTTCATTTTGTTGATGGTTTCCTTTGCTGTACAGAAGCTTTTTTTTTAATAATAAATTTATTTTTATTGTTTTTTCTTTTCTTTCTTTCTTTCTTTTTTTTTTTTTTGTACAGAAGCTTTTTAGTTTGAAGTAGTCCCACTTGTTTTTTACTTTTGTTGCCTTTGCAACAATTTGAAGTCAGAACCAAAAGTTCATTGCAAGGCTGATATTAAAGAGCTTATGCTTTCTTCTAGGCGTTTTATGGTTTCAGGTCTTATGTTTAAGTCTTTAATCCATTTTGAGTTAACATTTGTGTATGATGTAAGATAATAGTTTTATTCTTTTTCATGTTGATGTCTAGTTTTCCTGGCACCGTTTATTTTTTTTTAATTTTATTTATTTATTCATGAGAGACACAGAGAGAGAGAGAGAGAGAGAGAGAGGCAGAGACCCAGGCAGAGGGAGAAGCAGGCTCCATGCAGGGAGCCCGATGTGGGACCCGATCCAGGGTCTCCAGGATCACACCCTGGGCTGAAGGCGGCGCTGAACCACTGAGCCACCGGGGCTGCCCGCTAGCACCGTTTAATAAAAAGATTATCCTTTCCCCACTGTACGTTCTCTCCTCCTTTGGCATAAATTAATTGACGATAAATGTGTGGGTTTATTTCTGAGTTCTCTATTCTGTACCATTTATCTATATGTCTCTTTTTTTGCCAATGCCATACTGTTCTGATTACTATAGTTTTGTAGAACAGTATGCAATCAGGGAGCATAATACCTCCAGATTTGTTCTCCTTTCTCAATATTGATTTTGCTATTTAGGTCTTTTGTGGTTCCACACACATTTTAGGATTGTCTGTTCAGTTCCTGTAAAAAAACGTCATTCGAATATTGATAGGGATCGCATTGAATATGTATACTGCTTTGGGTAATATGAATATTTTAACAATATTGATTCTTCCAATCCATTAGCATGGAATCTTTCTATTTCTTTATGTCCTCTTTTATTTCTTTCATCAATGATTTATAGTCTTCACTGTACAGGTCTTTCACCTCCTTGTTTATTTCTAGGCATTTATTTATTTCTATTCTTTTTGATTCAATTGTAAATGAAATTTTTTTTGATTGAGGTATAGTTGAAACACAATGTTACATTAGTTTCAGGTGTACAACAGAGTGATTTAAAAAGTCTCTGTACGGAGAAGGACAAACATTATATGGTCTCATTCATTTGGGGAATATAAAAAATGGTGAAAGGGAATAAAGGGGAAAGGAGAAAAAATAAGTGCGAAATATCAGAAAGGGAGACAGAACATGAGAGACTCCTAACTCTTGGAAACGAACTAGGGGTGGTGGAAGGGGAGGTGGGCGGGGGTGGGGGTGACTGGGTGGCGGGCACTGAGGGGGGCACTTGATGGGATGAGCACTGGGTGTTATTCTGTATTTTGGCAAATTGAACACCAATAAAAAATAAATTTATAAAAAAAATCATTACTATTATTACTATCTATCTTAAAAAAAAGTCTCTGTATTATGCTATGCTGGCCACAAGTGTATCTCTACCTGGGATTTTTTTTTTTTAATTTTTACTTATTTATTCATGAGACACAGAGGGAGAGAGAGAGAGAGAGAGGCAGAGACACAGGCAGAGGGAGAAGCAGGCTCCATGCAGGGAGCCCGACGTGGGACTCGATCCCAGGTCTCCGGGATCACACCCTGGGCTGAAGGCGGTGCCAAACCGCTGAGCCACCCAGGCTGCCTGGGATTGTTTTCTTAATTTCTCTTTCTTTTTTTTTTTTTTTTTTTTTTTTAAATTTTTATTTATTTATGATAGTCAGAGAGAGAGAGAGAGAGAGAGGCAGAGACACAGGCAGAGGGAGAAGCAGGCTCCATGCACCGGGAGCCCGACGTGGGATTCGATCCCGGGTCTCCAGGATCGCGCCCTGGGCCAAAGGCAGGCGCCAAACCGCTGCGCCACCCAGGGATCCCTTAATTTCTCTTTCTGATAGTTCACTGTTAGTGTATAGAAACACGACAATTTTTGTATATTGATTTTGTGCCCTGCCACTTTACTGAATTCATTTATTACTTCTAATGGCTTTTGGTGCCATCTTTAGGGTTTTCTATATATAGCATCATTATCCAGAGATAATGACAATGTTACTTCTTTCTTTCCAATTTTGATGCCTTTTATTTCTTTCTCTCACCGAATTGAAAGGGTTTCTAACTCTTTGTTGAATAGTAGTGCGGAGGGTGGGCATTCTTGTCTTGTTCCTGATTTTTTTTAAAGATTTTTATTTATTTATTCATGAAAGATACACACACACACACAGAGGCAGAGACACAGGGGGAGAAGCAGGCTCCATGCAGGGAGTCTGACTCCGGACTTGATCCCGGGTCTTCAATATTAAGCCCTGGGCTGAAGGTGGAGCCAAACCGCTGAGCCACCCGGGCTGCCCATCTTGTTCCAGATCTTAAAAGAAAAGCTTTTAGCTTTTCAACATTGAACATGATGTTAACTGTCACCTTATCATTAGACACAGAGGTACATTAGACATAAAGACAGTTAACATGATGTTAACTGTCACCTTATCATTAGACACTGAGGTACATTAGACATAAAGGCACATAGAGGTGACTCTACACTCACTTTCCTGAGAGTATTTATCATAAATTGATGTTGAATTTGTCAAATGCTTCTTCATATGAGATGATCATATGATTTTTATTTTTCATTTTAAAGTGGTATATTACACTGATGAGTGGATGTTGAACCATCCTTGCATCCCTGAAATAAATCCCACTTGATCATGGTATACAATTCTTTTAATGCTGAATTCAGTTTTTTAGTATTTTGTTGAGGATTTTGCATCTATGTTCCTCATGAATTTCTTTTTCCCATCCCTTCACTTTCAGTCTGTCCGTGTATTACATTTGAAGTGAGTCTCTGGTAGGCAGCATATAAATGAGTCTTTTTTTTTTTTTTTTTTTTTTTTTAATCTAGTCAGCCACTCTGTATCTCTTGATTGGAGAATGCAGTCTACTTACACTTAAAGTAATTATAAGTATGTTTTTCTTTTTAAAGATTTTATTTATTTATTTATTTATTTATTTATTTATTTATTTAGACAGAGAATGAGTAGGGGGATGGTTAGCAGAGGGAGAGGGAGAAACAGGCTCCCCACTGAACAGGGAGCCTGACATGGGGCTCCATCCCAGGACCCTGAGCCAAAGGCAGATGCTTAATTGGCTACACCATCCAGGTGCCCCAATAAGTATGTTTTTATATGACATTTTGTTAAATATTTCCTGGCTTCTCTTGTAGTTTCTCACTGTTCCTTTCTTTTTCTCTTGTTCTCTTCTCTTGTGCTTTGATGACTTTCTTCAGTATCATATTTAGACTCCTCTCTCATTTTCTCTTGTGTACCTACTACAGGTTTTTACTTTGTTACTACAATGAAGCTCACATATAACATCCTATAAATATAACGGCCCGTTTTAAGTTGAAAGCAACTTAAATTTGAGCTTATTTCAAAACTACATTTTTACTGCCACATCTCTTGTTTTGTTTTTTGTCTTTTTATTTTATGTATCCTGAATTTATTATTGTAGTTTAAGTTCATTTTATTACTTTTGTCTTTTAGCTTTAATACTAGCTTTATAAGTGTTGCTCCACCATCTTTACTACATATTTACCAGTAAGATTTTTACTTTTACACATTTCTTTTATTAAATAGTACTACATTTTTTCAGCTTAAAAAGTCCCTTTAACATTTCTTGTAAAACTAGTTGAGTGGTAATGAACTCCCTTAGCTTTTGTTTAGAAAATTTCTTATCTCTCCTTCAATTCAGAAGGGTATCCTTGCTGATGGAGTATTCTTGGTTGGAAGGTTTTTCCTTTTTTTTTTTTTTTTTAAGATTTTATTTATTTATTAGAGAGAGAGAGAGAGGCAGAGACACAAGCAGAGGGAGAAGTAGGCTCCATGCAGAAAGCCTGATGTGGGACTTGATCCCGGGTCTCCAGGATCACACTCTGGGTTGAAGACGGTGCTAAACCACTGAGCCACCGGGGCTGCCCGGAAGGTTTTTTTTCTTTTAGCACTTTGAATATATCATGCCACTCCCTTCTGGCCTAAAATTCTACTGTGAAAAATCTGCTGATAGTTATGAGGTTTACCCTGTATGTAACAAGTTCTTTTTTCTCCTACTGCTTTTAAGATTTTTTTTTTTAAACTATTGACATTTTAATTATAATGTATCTTGATGAAGATCTCTTGGGATTCATCTTGTTTGAAAGGCTCTGGGCTTCCTAGGTCTGCATGTTTCTTTCCTCTCCAGTTTAGGAAAGTTTTTAGCCATTATCTCTTCAAATAAGTTTTCTGCCCCCTTCTCTCCCTTCTCTTTCTGTGAATATTATTTTGCTTAATGTTGTCTCACAAATCCTTTAACCTACCTTCATTTTTTAAATTCTTTTTTTTTCTTTTTCCTGGTCTGTTTGGATGAGTTCCATTACCATCTTCCAGATTGCTGATCTGTTCTGCTTCATTCAATCTGTTGTTAAACTCCTCTATTGTATGTTTTAGTTCAGTTATTATCTTCTCCAGCCCTGTGACTTCTATTCAGTATTTTCTTTCCTTTTTTTTTAAATCAAAATCTTTCTTGAAGTTCTGTATTCATCCATTCTTCTCTTGAGTTTGGTGAATATCTTTATGACCATTATTTTAAATTTCTTATCAGGTAGATTATTATCTCCATTTCATTAAGGTCTTTTTCTGAGGTTTTAACTAACCCTTCATTTGGAACAGTTCCTCTGTTTCCTCATTTTGCTTGACTCTCTGGGTTTGTGTCTATTTGTTAGGCACAACAGTTACCTCTCCTAGTCCTGAAGGAGTGCCTTGTGTAGGTAGAGAAGTTTCAACTTTGTCCTCATTCTTGGTTGTCACTTACACCTTTGTGATTATCTCAGCAAACTCATTGATTCTTGATAAATCCCTATTGTTGAGGGTGTGTCAAGATCTGTTAGCGTTTCAAGGGGAGGGATCTTGTCCAGCACCTAGTTTCAGGCTGATTGGAAGACAGACCCTGAGGCAGCAGCTTTTCAAACATGCAAATATATACACTCCTATGGGGCTGTAATTATAAACCCTGCTATCAGCCCAGGAAATCTGAAGGTGTTCCCTGGGCAACAGTTGCAAAACTCAGGGCTCCAAAACTCAGGGCTATAAGCTCTTTTATGGGAAGTATTGTTGAGCTGTAGTGACACCAAAGCAATACACAGGATGGAGTCTCCCTGTGAGGACATGTAAAAACACCTTTTCTATAGGAAGACTAGCAGTGTGTTTCAATTTACTGTCTGTTCAGTGCCCTAAGGATATACCCTGCCAAAAGTTGTGTTTCTGATTGTTACAACGCAGGAACACAGCCCCCTAGCCACCAAGGCCAGGCAATTAAGGGGTGCTTCCTGTGTATATTGATACACATACCAGGTTTAGCAAGGCAGCTGGAAACAGGATGGGCCCTCTCACCAGCTTCAGCTAGGCAATGGGAAAATGCCTTGACTACATATGCCCACTGGCTTTGGTAATGCAGCAGCAGAGTGCCTTGTCTGCATACACTCACTGGCTTTAGCTGTGAGTGCTTTAATTGTTTATGCTATTCAGTCCCTCTGGCCTTAGTAAATGCCTCATCCATGTGCACCCACCACTGCTAGTGGGGTAGTGGGAGAGTACAAAAATGGCATCCACTGGTTCCTCCATCTCTGGAGAGTCCTAATTGTTCCCTGCCCCTCCAGCAGATGCTTTAAGATAAGTAAATGAACCCCTTTCACATTTAGTCTAGGCATTTTCAAACTGCTGCTTTTGCACTGAGTTCCAGGGTGAGTGAGACTGCACATGAACCCTTTGAAGGGAGAATCTCAGTTCTCTACCCTTTGGGTCCCCTGGAAATAAACCCTTTGCTTTTCTAAGTGATATGATCTGGGGACTCATCTCTCTGGCCTAGATACTAGGTGCCTGATGTGGGGTAAAAGCCCCTTCCTCCTCCAGAATAAGCTCCAGACTTGTAAGATCCCTCAGTATTGTGAATCACCATGCTTGGCATGGGGTCGGGGGCTGGGGAGGAGGGAGTTTGGCCAGACTGGGTCTCTGCCTCATCTGCCCATCTTGATGTGGTCCTTTTATCCTTTGTTGTAGAGGAACAGTTTATCTAGTTTTCATTTCTTTTTCAGAAGAAATTGTTCATGTCACTGCAGATTTTGTGTGTCTGTGGGAGGAGGTTGTTCAGGATCTTCCTGCACTGCCATCATGGACTGTCCCCTCCTAGATTTATTCATTCAAAATTTGTACTGCTTCTAAGCAGAATCATGCTAAACTGAGATCATTCAAACACAGGCAATAGTCTAATTTTTAAAGCCCTTATTTTGGTGAAAAATTATAGATTCAAGGTGTTTTGTTACTGCTTCAGAGTATATAAAGGAAAGGATCCCTGGGTGACTCAGTGGTTTAGCGCCTGCCTTCGGCCCAGGGCGTGATCCTGGAGTCCCAGGATCGAGTCCCACATCAGGCTCCCTGCATGGAGCCTGCTTCTCCTTCTGCCTGTGTCTCTGCCTGTCTTTCTCTCTCTCTCTGTATCTCTCATGAATAAATAAATAAAATCTGTAAAAAAAAAAAAAAAAAAGAAAAGAAAAGAAAAAAAGAATATATAAAGGAAAAAGTTTCTGATAACTGATATTTCATTGATTCTCCCCTTAAAAAGCTCCATTTTTGAACCCAATTTCTCACATACTTTTTTAGTTAACATTCATGTAAGTTGTGAGCATGATGCCAAGGAATTCTATCTCCAGAGATGAGTCTCAATCCCAGGTCTAGGAAGTAATGAACTGATAGAAATCTTTTCTTTCTCCATGGTTCAGTTTTATACTTGCATTAATAATGTTTATAATACCACTTCTCATTCAGTCCCAAATCAAATGTCACCAATCCATAGAGGCCTTCTCTAAGCCTCCTCTCTGGAGTATCCCCATCTCATTACTCTCTGTTGCATCACCCTAGTTCTTTCCTGCATAACATTCATCACAACATAGGAGTATTGTCATTTGTTTATTGAATGCTGTTGACTCCTGAGAGTAAGTGACTTGTCACCTGTCTTCATTTCCATATCCCCAGGGCCTAGCACTGGGTTAAATGAATAAGAAAATAAATTAAAATTTCCTGCTACCTGTTCAGTTTCCTTGATCTGGGTCATTATATTGGATGCTTCTCCCCTATTTCTGGTCCCTCCTCAATCAAAATACAGCTAACATGCTTCCTCTTCTCCCAAAAGCTTGTTGTCGTTGTTGTTTTCCTGATTACTCAGTTAATAGATGCTCAGTTTAGAAAACTTGAGGTGGGGACCAAAGTAATATAAATAGATAATTAAAATCATTAGGGTTGATGAATCATCCCAATTTGGTCAACAATTGATGGAATTCCTAGGACTTGGGAAAAACCAGGAAAATTCGGGGCAGGCCAGGATGAGCTAGTTACCCTACACCTAACCTCTCACTCAGTAGTGACTATTAATAATTTATTCTATTGTCATTAATTATTTTATATTATATTATAGTTATTGAGATTACATTATATAATTTTGAATTCAGTTTTTTCCAAATAATTTTATATCATAAGTATTTTTTCACATGATCAAAATTCATTCTTAATATCATTTTAAAAATTGCTTAAGGGGTACTTGGGTGGCTCAGTTGGTTAAGCATCTGCCTTTGGCTCAGGTCATGATCCTGGAGTCCCAGGATCCAGCCCCACATCGGGCTCCCTGCTCAGCAGGGAGTATGCTTCTCCCTCTCCCTCTGCTCCTCCCCCTAGCTCATGCTCTCTCTCACTTGCTCACGCTCTCTCAAATAAATAAATAAATAAAAGCTTTAAAAATCAACAAAATAAAATAAAAATTGCTTAAAATTGCATATTATACTTTAAATGCACTGTAATATAAGACTGAAGACTAAAGACGCTGGAGTCAGGTTGCCTGGGTTCAAGTTCCAACTCTGTCTTGGGCATTTTATTTATTCCTTCTGTGCCTTAGTTTCCTTGTCTCTAATATAAGGGTCCAGAAAGCACATGCTTTATAATATTGTTGTGAGGATTAAATGGGTTTATATTTGAATGTTATTAGCACTAATTGCCTATTTTTCTTGATAGACTGTCATGCAGTGTGATAGAATATTCATAGTACATGAATGTCAGACATTGCTTCTTCCCCTTTTTATCTTTCAGATGACTTACTCCCAAATAAACCTTTGTATTCCTAACTCTCCTCTGCAACTGCTTCCCAGAGGGCCCAGCCAATATAGAAACATTGCTAATTTGATAGAAGAAAAAAAGGCATTTCATTATTTTAGTTATATTTCTTTGATTACAGATGCAATTGAATATTTATCTTTATTAGGCTCTGAAATCTCTTCCTTTGTGAATTGACTGCTCATTTTCTTTGCCCACTTTAATTATTCAGGTCTTAATGTTTTTCTTGTCTGTTTGTATAAGTTATATAATTATGTAAGTTATATTTTACATATTGTATATATAAAAGATAGTATCCCTTTTGTCATAACTTAAGTTTTTGATATACAGATATGCAAGAATGTTGTATAGTCAGATGATGATAAATTACTTTATAATTTTTATCTCTGTTCTAATGCCAATAGAATACATTCCCTTCCAGAGACCAGTCACTTATAATTTATCCTTATTTATTAATAGTTTATATTTAGTCCATCTGGAATAAATTTTTGCATACAGTGTGAGATGAAAATCTAAGTTGATTTTTTTTCAAAACATATGTCCCTAGACCATTTAATGAACAATCTTACCCTTTTTTAAGCAACCTCTAGCCCCAATGTGGGGCTTGAACTCACAAACCTAAGGTAAGAGTCTCGTGACCTACTGACTGAGACAGCTAAGTACCCTCAATCTTACCCTTTCTGATTGATTTGTCATGTCTTTCAATATCATTTATTAAAACTTTATACATGCTGGGTTCTTTTCCTATTACATAAGTTTGTCTTTTTTCTATACATTATACTTGGTAAATTTCTATACTTTTATAATCTGATTTGGTATCTTCTATGTTGAATTTCAATCAATCAGCTTTCTAGGCTTTTGTACTTTTTCCAAAATGCAGTTATGGCACTTCAGATTGTGTGTAGACAGAGTCACTGGACTGGAAAATTGTCATTGCTGAGGCTAGTAGTAATGATGACAATAATACAGAGAATTCTTATAAAGCCTCTACATAAAGGAGGAAAACTAATTTGTGAAGCACAGCAGCTTAAAGCATGATACAAATGTGATTAGAATGCCCTTTTTTTGTGTATAGGAGCCTATCAGTTTCATCCTGTTTTCTAGTGCAGAGCAACCCAAGAACCTAAGGTCCAGAATGTGACAATGACATCATAGGACCTATCAGTGGTGTGTTCTTTATAGTGACATAAAGCAAAGTTAAGAGAACCATGTTTACTCAGCTACTGTGATATTAACATCATCACATATTCTTGGATGGAGGAGGTGGTCAATAATTACAGACAGAAACATGAATGGAAAGGCAGGATCGGGCAGCCTGGGTGGCTCAGCAGTTTAGCGCCACCTTCCGCCCAGGGCCTGATCCTGGAGACCTGGGATCGAATCCCACATCGGGCTCCTTGCATGGAGCCTACTTCTCCCTCTACCCGTGTCTCTGCCTCTCTCTCTCTGTGTCTCTCATGAATAAATAAATAAAATCTTAAAAAAAAAAAAAAGGGAAAGGCAGGATCATAGACAAAAATTGTTTAGTTACTTTTGTTGCCTCTGCCATCATCCTTTCGACAATCTTGGTCAAACTGAGTTTAGAAGGAGCGAGGGAGGGAGAAGAAATGGAGTAGGGGAAGCAGTGGGCAGTGGTATGTTGGCCAGTAGCTATAGGAGGATTCTTACTTGGATCACCTCAGGATAAATACTACAGAGTGGGGGGAGTGGGGGAACAGGTATAAGTGCTGGAAAGGACTGCAGAATTCCTTTGTATCGACAATCACATTGTAGGCTAACTGCAATTGTGTGAATATGTTTTAGTGTCAGAATTTAATTTAGGGTATAATTAACCGTTTGTGACATAATAGGGATCTGCTGCCATTGGATTTCTCTTAACTTCCATAGCAAAACCCTTTTTTTCTTTATCCTTCTTTTCTTCCTTCCCTTCTTTTCTTACTGTTCTTGTGCCTTTTATGTAGATTTAAAATAAATATGCACTTTTCAAGTCACTCATATGTATAAAGAGCAAACAATTCTTTAATGAACAATAAAGCCAGCAAGAGCAAAAATAAACATATAGCTGAGTATTGTAAAATAAGATTGAATCTATCTAAAGACTCTGTGGGATAAAGGTTTTTCTTTTACCCGATTTTTTACCCTACATGAAACAGCCACAATTTTTAAAGACTACTGTGAAGAGTGTCCTTATGAGGAAGTGCTCACCTGCTCTGATTGCCATCTGCCAGCACTCCCACAAGGCTGTTAAGAGTTGACAGACTGTCATGGGGTTGGGCCAGAAAATCATTTTCTGAAACTGTCCATTCAGGACAGTAGCTAAGCTTCACAGTGGATACAGAGTCTTAAGGGTATTCTGTATAAGTACTGACAAGTCATCTGACTTTGAAAAACAGTTGGAAGACGGCACATTTTTATGACAGTAGAAAACTAGTTCAAATTCTAGAAGTAGAGGCATCATCACCTCAATCTGATTCGATGATATAATAATGCAGGGTAAAGAACAAATCACTAAAAACAACAATTACAAGTATTACTTAGAACAATAAGGGCATAGTGGTCCTAGATAAAGGCATTGATTTTGAAAATGAAAATCACAGCATCCTAGAAGAGACAAATTCATGTAGCATCTTGAAAGCAAGCATCTTGTGGTCAAACAGACCCAGATCTGAATCTATTACTTTAGGGATCTGGGATAATGGGTTTCTCTGTCAAGTAGAAATACTAATATTTCTTACCTCATAGGCCTGTTGTAGGAATTAAATGAGATTGGCATGTAAAGTACTTAGCCCAGAAGCTGGCACACTGCAAGTACTCAATAAAACATACTGATTACCATTACTGTTGTTATTTTTCATCGTCATCCTAGGAGAAGAAGCTAGATAGGACTTCTAGTCCATACTTCTGCTTCTAATTTGGATCACATTTAAATACTTACTGAAAACAAAATGAGTCCCGATATTATTTTTAAAGAAATGAAATTACATGATTTTCTACAGAAATTCTTTCTCATTCAGAAATATTTTCTAGTTTTTTCTAAAAAACTGATCATATTGCAACTGAAACCTATTTCTTCTTGGCTATCTTTACTGATGATGGAGAAAGGTTTATCAGGGCACCTGGGCGGCACAGTCTGTTAAGTGTCTGACTCTTGGTTTTGGCTCAGGTCGTGATCTCAGCATCATGAGACTGAGCCCCAGGTAGGGCTCTGCACTCAGTGTGGAGCCTGCTTGAGATTCTCTCTCCCTCTATTCCTTCCTCTCATGCTCTCTCTGTCAAATAAATAAATAAGTCTTTTTTAAAAAAATAAAACTTCATCATTCTTAATAACCTTCTAGATGCTCTATTTAATGAAAATTATGACTTGGTCCTCTCCTTCCTTTCTCACTCCCCTAGACCCCACACCAAACACACAGCTAATTACTCACCACTTTCATTTCTATGAGAGGATATAAAGGAAATAATAATTTTACTACAGTTGAGTTATAGTTGTCAGCATAATAATCACTAATCCTAAACACCAAACAGTAATTTTCAGACCTGTTTTATAGTACAAGAAGGAATTTCTCCGTACCGAGAAGAATAATGGCAAACCTGAGCAATTGAGTGAAGATACTGGATCATATAGAGCAAAATCAGGCAATCCAAAGAAAGCTGAGTTAATGATAATGAGTAACAAGGATCTGGGCAGAGCAAAGACAGGTTCTGATGAAGAGCTTGATTTATTAGAGGTCAGTTTGGTGAAACAATCATATATTTATCTCTTCTTCCTCTTGAGATGCTATTAAAATGACAGAAAAAGAACATAAAAGGAATAATTTTAATACAAAAAAAAAGAAGAAGGGCTCCACTGGTGAACAACAGATTAGAGATTAGATCAGTTTCTGGAAGACTGAAATCAGACAGAGTGATATGTTTAGTGATGAAGGAAGAAAGAAGAAGCATCAGTCTAGACAGAGAGAGGGAGGAAATGTATGTGTATGTGTAAGTATTGAGGATGGGGCAGGGAATACAAGTAAGGAGAAAAACAGTCTGAAGAATATAAGAGAGGTACAAAACACAGATATCCTGGATCTAACAAATGGTAGCAGTGGGCTGTGGGACCAAAAACAGAGGTATTCCCCATGTTCATAGCAGCATTATTTATAATAGCCAAAACATGGAAACCACCTACATGTCTACTGATGAATAAATGGATAAAGAAGTTGTGGTATATACATATAATGCAATATTATCCCACCATAGAAAAAAAAAAAGAGAGGATATCCTGCCATTTGTAACAACATGGATGGACCTTGAGGGCATTATACTAAGTGAACTAAGACAGAAAGACAAATACTGTATGATTTCACTTATATGTGGAACCAAAAAGGAGGGGTGGGCAAAGAGAGAGAGAAATCAGACTTGTGGTTATCAGAGGTGAAGGGTGAGGGCAGGAGGAACAGGAGGAAGGTGGTCAAAAAGTACAAGCTTCCAGTTATTAGATAAATAAGAACTAGGGATATAAAATACAACATGATGACAACAGCTGATGCTGCTGTGTGATATATATGAAAATTGTTAAAAGAGTAAGCCCTAAGAGTTCTCATTACCAAAAAAAAAAAAAAGGCTTTTTTTTCTTTTCTTTTATTGCTTTCTCTTTTTATTGTATGAGATGATGGAAGCTAACTAAACTTACGGTGCTAATCACTTCACAATATATTTAAGTCAAACCGTTATGCTATACCCCTTAAATTTATATAGTTATATATGTCGATAATCTCAATAAAACTGGGAAAAAACATAAATGTTAACTTTATTTTAAAATATTTATTTATTTATTTATTTATTTATTTATTTATGAGAGAGAGTGCATGCAAGAGGGGGAGGAGCAGAAGGGAAGGGAGAAAGAATCTCCAGTCAACTCTGTGCTAAGTGCAGAACTGGAAGCAAGGCTCCATCTCACAACTCTGAGATCATGACCTGAGGCAAAACCAAGAGTTGGAAGCTTAACCAACTGGGCCACGCAGGAACCCCCAGAAGTTCATTTTTTTAAAAGTGTGTTTTCAGAAAAGTTCCCATCTCACGCCTGGGTGGCTCAGCAGTTGAGTGTCTGCCTTCACTTCAGGCCATGATCCTAGGATCCAGGATCGAGTCCTGCCTCGGGCTCCCTGGGGAGCCTACTTCTCCTTCTGCCTGTGTCTTTGCCTCTCTCTGTGTGTCTCTCATGAATAAATAAATCTTTAAAAAATAAGTTTCCATCTCTAGCTTTCTTGAAGAATTTTTTTAGAGTCTATCTTAAAGAAAATGTAGAGAGGTCTCTTCTAAAGAAATTGAGTAAGAGCAATACAAAAAAACCTAACATCAGTAATAGTAGTTCCAAGAAAAAACAGAAAAAATAGAAATAAGGACATTCTCTTTTTTTTTCCTTAAGATTTTATTTATTTAATTATTCATGAGAGACAGAGAGAGAGAGAGGCAGAGGCATAGGTAGAGGGAGAAGCAGGCTCCCTGCAAGAACCCGGATGCAGGACTCAATCCTAGGACCCCAGGACCACGATGCAAGCCAAAGGCAGACGCACAACCACTGAGCCACGCAGGCACCCCTAGCACTGGGCTTTGCAATGACACTATGGGTTGCCAAAAAACAGTGGAATAATATTGTTAAAGTTCTAATGAAAAAATGATTTTGAACCTGGAATTCTATATGCCACCACAAACTATCATCCAAATGTGATATCGACTAAATCCATTTTCAGATATGGAACAGCTTAAAACAATTTACCTCCCATACACCATTTCTTTAAAAATTTCTTGGGGATGTATTCCAGTGAAACATGGGAATGAACCAAGAAGGTGAAAAGAAGTCCCAGGATGACAGCTGTGCATCTGGCCTTGAGGCAGTTCAAACTGGGAAAGATGGATAGAAGGTCTTGCCTGGGGTGCGGGGGAGACTCCAGGAAAAAGCTACATACAAAACCACACCTGATATGTATAGAAATAATCAAAAAGTAAAGGTAAGTAGTATAAGAAAAGGAGGAGTTTTAGAAACTTCATGGGGAAAAACTATACAAGAAAAATATAATCATAGTATAATACCACGTCAATTCATAATTTTCATAGAGTCACAATAATGACATTTTATTGCCTTTTGGCTTTTAGGCCTAACCTGTAGGCAACATATGGAAAATTAAATTGTGACAGAACAGACCATAAATGTTATCAACTGTGACGATGCAATGACAAAGTATAGAAGTTAGTTGGGAAAGAAAGGAGAGGAGAACTAAATGCCAGGATACAGTCACTAATATCCTCATCTTACAAGATGAGCAATGGAGGAAAATACCTACAGTGTATGAAATTAAAAATTAAGGTGTGGTAATACCTTTTAAGTTATTAGGAAAGTGGGAAGTGGTATCACTGAATGAATATTTCATAATGGCTTTTATTATAAAGGAAGCAAATTTTCATAATGTCTAAAATTGATAAATCAAACAATGATAGAAAAAGCACATGTAAAGACATAAAAGCACTACCAGATATTTGTTACCAGTGGTTGATTCTTGAGAATGGAGTAAAGGTGGAATGGATGGAGCAAGGGATTCTTACTCTTAGCCATGTGCCCATATTACTTGAATAAAAATTATGTATAAATAGAATAATAGATTGAAAGGCAAACAGACTGGATTCTTTTTTTTAAACGTATAGTCAGGTGACATGGAATTCGTAAGATTAATGTGTCAAGATAATTGGAAAGAGAGGAAGTCAGAAACAAGGGTAGTTTCTTCAGGGCAGCTGTGACTACAGGATCTCTGGCTGTTCTCCAGAGTATTAGATTTACTTCTCCCATAATGTTGAATTTTCTGGCTTTAAAGGCCTGTCAACTAGATAGATAATGTAATCAATTATCCCTTTGAGGCAGGAATTTATATCAGTACAATAAATTTTAGTCTCTCTGATGAACAAAGGGCTACATCACCCAGCTGAATAGTCAGAGAATCAGACAAATCTGAGCAAAGTGGGCAAGGAGAAAGAATTGAGACAAAGTGCTACTCAGCTGAGGCTCTTTTGATCCTTCTCCAGGATTTAGGACCAGGACCCCAACATGATGTTCCCAAAGACCTTAAAGTCTCTCTGATGAACAGAGTAAGTCATTGGGCTTTGGTGTCCCAAAATCGAAATTTAAAGCCTGTGAATCTGAAGACCTGATTTGGAATGTATCTCCACAGCTTATAATGAAGTTGCACAACAATGACATGGGTGTCAGACAGCCTTGGGTGCAAATACTGACTCCACTTGTAACTAAAACCACAAAAGGCACTTTCCTTACATTGGTCTCTTTGTAGAACGAAAAGAACTATACCCCACAAGATGAGATATTGTTTGGAAAAGTGTTCAACAAATGCTGGTGCTTTATGGCTATTTGTCATAAAGAATGTCATACAATTCTGAAAAATTCTTGCAAATCAAAATACATTTAGCTCAAAATCACAATCAGACACTAGTTAACATGTACTAGGATGGCTATAATAAAAAAGACAGAGAACAACAAATTTTGACAAGGATATGGAGAAATTGGACCCTTGTACACAGCTGATGAGAATGTAAAATTGTGTAGCCACTTTGGAAAACAGGTTGGCAGTTCCTCAAAAAGTTAAGTATAGAGTTCTCATATGATTCAGTAATTCCACCTCTATGTACAACCAGAGAGGATTGAAGACATATGTCCCCACAAAAACTTGCACACAAATATTAATAGTAACATAATAGCCTAATGGTAGAAATAACCCAAGTGTCCATAAACTGATAAATGAACAAATAAAATGTGGTAGCTCCATACAATGCAATATTATTAGGCAATAAAAAGAAATGAAATACTGATATATGTTACAACGTAGATGGAACTTTAAAAACTTTCTCCTAAATGAAGGAAGCCAGACACAAAAAGCCACATATTGTATGATTCCATTTATATGAAACATAAATTTGTAAGATAGGCAAATCTAAAGAAACAGAAAGAAGATTAGTGGTAGCCAGGGCCTGGGGAGAGGGAGTTATGGGAAGTAAATGCTAATAAGTAGAGTTTATCTAGGAGGGGGGAGTGATAAAAATGTTCTGGAATTAGATAGTGGTTGATGATTTCACAACTCTGTGAATATTTTAAAAACACTGAATTGTGTCCTTTAAAAGAGTGAATTGCATGCTATATGAATTATATATCAATAAATCTGTTATAATTTGCATTAACCTTAAAAATAAGTTACAATAAGTTAAAATAAATTAACATTATGTATGTGATATGTGATTTAAAAGAAAAAAGGTATAAAATAAAGAAGGAAATAAGGAGGAAGGAAAAGCTACAAAATTAACCAGGATTGGTTGTTATCACCTCCAAAAGGCTTTGAAACTATTATTCCAACCTGGATCATCATGAGAAGATAAAATTATATTAAAAAAAAGTTGTATGGAAAGGTTTCCAACAAAATCAGAACTTAATTTTTCTTTCTTTTTTTTTTAAAGATTTTATTTATTTATTCATCATAGAGAGAGAGAGAGAGAGAGAGAGAGAGGAGAGGCAGAGACACAGGCAGAGGGAGAAGCAGGCTCCATGCAGGGAGCCTGATGTGGGACTCGATCCTGGGACTCCAGGATCAGGCCCTGGGCTGAAGGCGGCGCTAAACTACTGAGGCACCCCGGCTGCCCAGAACTTAATTTTTCAATGAAAAGAAAGCTAGCTTAAAAGAAAGATTTTTCGGGGTTTTTTCCCTTCCTCCTTTTTGTTTGATTTGGGTTTGAAGTTTAGATTGGCTTGGATTAAATCTGACTAGGTAAAATTTTAAAAATTTAAACAAATTTGCCTAGGTAAAAAAAATTATCTTTTGGAAAATTAATACTTATCAAATATTATTTTCTTTTATATGAGCAACAGCATGCAAGAAGCACAATGTCAAGAAGTATATGGAGCATACAATGGAGCCAGAAAAACTCTCACTTTCTTTAAAATAAAAAAGCTAATTTTAAAATGCTGAGTGTGGGACCTGGAATGCAAAACATCTCAAGGTGGCTTTTGAATGCTTTTTCCTCCCAAGCCCATCACATTCTTTTCTCTGTCTCCAAGTTAAGGCTGGGCAAGAAGGCTCATCAGTTCTGGATGGGATCCAAATTAGATGTGGATTTGTCCCTATGAGAACCTATGATCTCATCAGTTCATGGCTTATATTCAGTTCTTAGAATGCTTATCATCATAACATTATGACAAAACACTGGCAGATATTAATAGGTGTCATTTATTCTAGTCCTTTAAATTATTTTAGAATAAATTATTCCTTTTTTACACAAGTTCTTCTAGGACAAAATTATATAAATTGAAGGTATTATTGTTATAATTTTAAAGAGTCCATCTATCCACAATGGTTTAAATATTTAGAGAATGTTTATAAAGGCCACCTGACTTCTTCCAGCTCTAAGGAGGGTCTAATTACTATGTAGCTTTGAATCCCCTTTAACTTGTTCTCTGTTTTCTTCAGAAATTGAAGTTCAGAGAAGTTAGGCAAATTGGTTAAGGCAACACAGTAATGGTTGGACTTATTTAAACTCCAGGGTTTTTTTTGCTCCAAGTTCATTGCTTTTTCTCAACACCTTCCAGTTGGCTCACATTATTATAGCTTTTTCTTTGGACTCTTTGAATTCTTGGCAAAAGATTTTAAGAAAATATGCTCTCTTAATAGGCAAAAAGAAAGATGTGTATTTCCTCACCTAACTTAAAAGGAGGAGGGTTTATACTAGTTAGGTGCAAAAACACATGCAATCATGGTAGATTTAAGGAGGAATAAATAAGTGATTTGGTGTTATAATTAGCCTACTATACAAAATCAGATTTGAGACTGACTCTTGAGTGATTTATTTTAGTCTTTTATTTAAAGCAACCCTTATTTTTAGATTGTTTGATTAACAGCCAAATTAGAAGCTCAGCAAATTTCTGGGTGGGCAATTTTATATTTCCAGATTTGGAAATGCCCTTGTATATCCACTATTCTCTAAAAATGAAACCAGGGGGATCCCTGGGTGGCTCACAATTTGGCGCCTGCCTTGGGCCCAGGGCATGATCCTGGAGACCCGGGATTGAGTCCTGCGTCCCGCTCCTTGAGTGGAGCCTGCTTCTCCCTCTGCCTGTCTCTGCCTCTCTCTCTCAATCTCAGTATATATATAGAGATCTATATATAGATCTATAAATAGATCATTAATAAATAAAAAAAATAAAATCTAAAAATGAAACCAACCCTTCTTCAGAATACTGGTCTCAAGAGAGATCATCCAGCAGCATCCTAAAACCTCTAAATACACCAGAACAAATTCAACCATATTCAGAAATAAAACCGAGGTCTACACATCGTATTAGATGACTCCAATGTACTCTCCCTGCTTAGGCTAGGTCTTTTTTTTTTTTTTTAAGATGTTGTTTATTTACTTGAGAGACAGAGCAAAGCAAGAAAGCACGAGCCAGGGGGAGGTGGAGAGGGAGAGGGGAAGACAACTCCCCTCTGAGCAGGGAACCTGACTCAGGCTCAATCCCAGAGTCCTGGGATCATGACCTGAGCCAAGGGTAGATGCTTAATGACTGAGCCACCCAGGCGCTTCTAAGCTAGTTATTTTCTATTTATCAATAATTAGCTGCCTCAGAAACTTATCAAGCAGAATATTCCTTCTCTCCTTAGCCATTTTTGGCTTAAGCCATAAATCATAGTGTGAGGCTAATGAAATTAGCTTAAAAAACCAAAAACCAAAAACCAAAAAACAAACAGCTGGGCAGCCCGGGGGACTCAATGGTTTAGCACCGCCTTCAGCCCAGGGCGTGATCCTGGAGACCTGGGATTGAGTCCCACGTCGGGCTCCCTGCATGGAGCCTGCTTCTCCCTCTGCCTGTGTCTCGGCCTCTCTCTCTCTCTGTGTCTCTCGTGAATAAATAAATAAAATCTTAAAAAAAAAAAAAACAGCCAATGGATTTAACAGTTTCTTGTACAAAATCATGAACTTTAGCTCGCAAAAATTGAGCTCAGAGAAAAAAGCAGTGCTCAGATGGAACTGGAATAGCGCCAGAAAGAAAGGCAAAGAAGCCCTACCAAAGAGCAACTTGGTTACTTCGAGGAACCCAAATGTGAGAAGAGAGTAAGTAGTAAAAGTCTCAGCTAGGCCACCATAAGTTCCTTGAAGACCAAACACAAGAATGGTACATGGCCTCACTTTCTGATGGCTTGTAGTTTCATATCCCGCCACCCACACCTCCCTTTTGAGATAAGAATATACAATGTACACATAGTTAGGATTTTCCTTAGGTGGGGAGAATTAAATTCCATTGAATGCAGGGTTGAGAATATGACTATTCTAAGCCAATTTGTGTATTTTTATTCCTTGGTCACAATAATTGGTTGAGGCCAATCATTACCAACAACTGTAAGTTCTGGAACTTCTCTTTGAGATTTTTTGTGGGGGAAGACTGTCTCTTTTGTTGGATTTAGATATATGAGGGAATCTAGAGCTTCCAAGAGGACACTGTGTGGAGCCTCAGCCTCAGCCTGGAGCCAATACAGTAGAGAGTAGAGCTCAGAAGTGGACACAGAGGGAAGCTGAATTCCAAAAGCACTGGTTGACCCTCAAATTCTGCTTCAGCTGAAAACTCTGGATTTTTCAGTTGTAGAGGCCAATAAATTCTCCTCTGTTAAACTAGTTTTGAGTCTTCCATCACTGGCAACAGAAAGAGGCCAAACTGTTACACATTTCATTTACACAAATGTCTTTGTGTAAACCATAAAATATAAATGATTCATATTTTCAACCATTTTATTGGAAGATAATTTTCAGAATGTATTGAAATAGACCTTGTTAGATATATATCCAGGACAAACAGAAGCAATTATGTACTTCGTAAAATATGAAACTGTGCAACATTACTTTGTTGCTCCAGAGCATTATTACAAGTAGAAGTCCCACACATGCACATCGTTGATCACCACTGGGACCACAAGTGAATTTGACCAATCTGAGGTCAGCAGTGCCCAGACTGTCACACGCAGAGAGTTGTTTATTTATGTAAGCAGTCAGAATTCAGTAATTAAACTGAGTAGTAGATGATGTTTCACTTCATAAGCAATGTAAATCAATTTAGAAGTGAATTGCCGTGATCAGGGATTAATAATATAATAATAAGGTTATGCCAAAAGAAAGTTTCAGTGGAAAAGACCAGAACATTTGATTTGGCTCATGAAAAAAAAAAAAGCAGAGTCTTCTATTGGCTTCATGTAGGACTTTTTGTTTTAAATCCTGATTGCTCTGAAGATAACACCACGGAATAGAAGGAATCTGTAGCACAATCACAATTTAAATTGAGTTAGAGAATAAGAACAACTATTGACTCACATAACTAGAAAGAAGGCAAACTTTAGGGTCAGTTGAGCCAAAGGTTTGTAAAATCACCAGGGCCGTTGCTTCTCATTTTTTTGTAATTCCCTTGGTTGTGCCCTCCTTCTTGTAGTGGTTTTTCAGTTGGGCTAGTTTTTCCATGGTGGCAAGGTAGCTATTGGCAGCTCCCAGAACCCAAATTTTCTCATTTACACTGGAGGATAAGGGGCTTCCTTTCCTTCCCATCATAAAATCAAATTCTTACACTTCACACTGCGTGGACTTTCACACCTCTGAAATAAGTTACTATGGCCAGGGAAGCAATGAACCATAGTAATTTCAGACCTGGGAAAATGAGCCTGTGCCTGAGCCAATAACAGCCAGAGAAGAGATGAATTCTCACAACACATGTATCTACCACCATTGTTGCCTATTTTTGCCTTTTATTTTCCCAAGATTATTTCTGATATATCATAGCATGCTTTTCCCCAAAGCAATAGCCTGGTGTATTAGGGCCTTTGGCCTTATTTTAACACATCAAACTTCTATTTCAAAGATACTGATTTTCATGACCATATTTTTTTGGCACTATCATTTGGACCACATTCAAATGAATGCTTAGATGGCATTACTATTAGATACTAAAAACATTTTAAGTCATAATAATAGCAAATGTTAAAACAAAGACAAAATAGAGTTACAAAACTTTGAAGCAGACACTTTCGGTGTCCTGGATCGTGTCTCCTAAGTCCACTTCAAATTGTCAGTGACCGTCAACTGACTCACTGCAAACACCACCACTAGTCATTTCCATTCTCTATCTCAGGGCCTTCTTTGAAATCTGAAGCCACAGGTACCTAGTTGGTCCATTGGCAAGCAAAACCAGGAAATACAGCAAGTAAAAATTCCATAAATCTTTGCTGAATGAGTGAATGCTAGAATATAATGGATTGTTATGAAACTATCTTGTCAGTAGATGAACTGCAGGGTTCTTGCTATGCTCTAAGGGGCATACATGTTTCCAGAAAAATTTTCTGCAATGATTGAAAGGTTCTATATCAGTGCCATCCTATATAAGCACTACTACCCACATGAGCACTTGAAAAGTGGCTACTGTGAGAAAATAACTAAATTTTAAATTACATTTAATTTTAATTAATTTGTACTTAAATTTACATAGCCACATGTGTCTCAAAGCTACCATATTGGACAGTGCGAGATAAAAAGTGACAAGTACTGCCACAAAAGTCCTCCTTATTACTTGCCACACTCAGCTGGGGGAAGTATTTTTGTAGTAACAGTTGGTGGATACACAAAATCATTAGCCTAGCTGGAAAACCATATGGCTTGGGTCAGCCCTATGCCAAGTACTGTATAAGGCATTTCTTTTAGAAATGTACTTTACATTTCTTTAGATCTTGACTTAAAGTCAAGATCTAAGCAAAAATAGGTAGGTGGAACCAAGAACCCTGTGTAGTTACTTTGGTCTTTGTTTTTGATGAGCTTGAACACAGACTTCCAGTGCTGGATTCCCTGTGTTGGCTTAGATTAGATAGGTAGAGGAGAGGGTGATTTAGAAATGCATGTGACATTTAAAACCCAGTGCTTTCAGATCCATTTACATTTAAAGAAGAAAAAAAGTGCTGCTTTAAAACAACCATTCACATCTATGAAAACATCTTGCAAAATCCAAGAACCATCGGGAGGAGGCAACGTGCTTCTTCAAACCAATTTCCAAGGGCACACTTTTAAAATCTAGACTTTACAGCTATGGCTTTTACTCTGAGTGAACTGAGTTGCTACTGGAGGATTTTGAGTAGAGGACTGACAAAAGAGACTGAACTTGTTAAAGCTCCCTGTGCTACATCCGAATCTCCAAATACTACCCAGCCCTGTATTTCCCATTGCTTTTTCTGCCAATCTGGCAGGAAATCTTATTTGTGCTCTACCTACTGGGCTTACTTCCTCTCCCTCACCATTTATACGATCTGTTCCTCCATCTCTGCTTCCAGACCCCTCCTTAGCCAGGTGGGCTGTTCTACCTGCTGGCCCAAGCTTCACCCTTCTTGTCTACTCTCTCACCTGCCAACAGAGCCAGACCTGGCTATCACCCTTAATGTCAACCAAGTGTTAACCATTTATCATCTGAAAGCAGTATTGAGCTTTGTTTATATTTGACTTGAATGGAGTGGTCACCTTTTTGTCAGAGATCCCCAGCCCAGAGTGACCCTCTCCCATACTGGTATCTTGACTCTGTTGATTTTTGTCACCCTTGCTTTTTACCTCTACAGTCTCTGCTTCATAGGAGGTTCCCACACTTTTTGTTATATGAATCACTGCCTTTTGGTTATTACTGAAAAATTAATTCTAAGAATCTGGAAAATACTAAGGGGGCTAACTGGGAAATATATAGTTAGCTAGTTTTACAAAATTACAACTACATATATCTTGTATTTGAATTCTGCTTTTCTCACTTCATATTACATAATGAGCATTTTCCCAACTTATTAAATAAATGATTTTTAGTGGCTCCATGGAATTCCATTGTGCATTTGTATCATTATTTAATCAATCTCCTACTTAAGCATTTTTATTATTTTCAGGTTTTTTTTATCATGTTAAAACAAATGATCTACACATGGATATCCAAAGAGATCTCTGACAATTTCATTCTATTCAATTCCCAAAAAGGGAATCACCGGATCAAAGCATAAAAACATATTTAGGGCAGACTGAGACTCTTTAAATGAAAACTCCAAATCCCAATGGGAGTGAAGAGTCATAGAAGATTGTCTAGTCCCTCAGGTTCCCCTGACCATGGGCAGGAAAAAAAAACTAGAGTGGGGAGGGGGGTATGTTTTAGAATAGAACCCCCACCCCCCCACCCCCCGCTAAAATGTTTTACCATTTAAACTGATTTCTAAAGACCTGCACCTGCCAGAGCATGTTAATCAATGTTGATGAAGTAGCTTCAGCTATCAGGGATGGCAGATGGGTAAACACACCTGGTCTCACACATTGCTAGCTTCAAGTTCTCCTTTAAAATGAGCAATGGGCACTAGGCACAAATGTAATCATCTTCTACATCCCTCTTTCAGCCTCACAGTGAGACATCAATTGACCTTTGCTCCGATTCCTAATTAAATTCTGAAATTACACCAAATCTGAAGAGCAGCTATTCAATGGAAATGAGAAATCTGTAAAGCATTAATACCATATAGATCCAAGAAGGTGGGAACAGCAAATTGCTCAGGTACTTGCAACATCAGCAAAACAAAGAAAGTAGGATTTTATGCAGACCCATCACAGCTGACAACTAGGAGTGATTTTTTTTCTTGAATTTTGTACAACAATCATCTTCCGAGCGATTAATCTCCTACCCATACATATTAATCCTCAAAATACATATACACCTGTGATGTAAATCAAACTACCTCTTTTTCAGATAAAGCAAGGCAGACAGATTATTTCTTTTGTCTCAAATAATCTATTTCCTTCAACTTTTATTTGAATGCCTCCTACAAGCCAAACTTTGTGTTCTGTTGGGAGGTCTGAAAAACTGATTAAGACAGGCTCTCTGACCTTGAGAAAGGCAACGTCTAGTCATGGAAGCAAAATTCTGATAATGTGCCCAAGCATACTTGGAGAACAATAAAAGCAGCAATATATTGAGAAGGAAGTAAGCTAAACAAAGCCTTGAAGTCAACTTATGTGGATAGGCAAAACCTATGTATGCAATAGGATTCTGATAACTGAAAAAAATGATATAAATGTGGATCTAATGCACAAATTCATTCTCACTATTGAACACTAAAGATGCATTAACACCCAAATCAAAGCTCATAAAGATGACTAACTATTCTTTGGATCTTTTTCAATGTAATAATTACTCTTCATAAAAGCTCACAGTAAACATCAATTTCCATGTAATTAAAATCAGTGTCTTTGTTCACATAATAGGATAATATTATGTCACTCAAGATGCTTGCAAAGAAGGACAGATTGAAATGGGCAGAGCTGTTTCCAATTACAAATGCCTTAGGAAAATAGTCAGTGCTAGATACCTCAGTAATAGAGATCACAGTGGGTTATCTAGATGCTTCCATTTCCCTGCTCCCTTTTCTGTCCTCAGATCTTCCCCATTTGCTATTTACTCCTTTCACCTGGACCTGAAGAGTCAGAAAGGTGAGGTCAAACATCAGTGTTGCTACTCCATAGCAGTTCTAATGGAAGGGTTCGATAGAAGATAATACTGAAGGATATAAAATAATATAATGTTTGGAAATTTTCAGGGAATTTTCATTATTTTTTATACTTCCAGATCTTTGTTTTTAAAAGTTTAATTATTTACTTGAGAGACAGAGCATGCATGTGCATGCAAGAATGACTGGGAAAGAGCAGTGGGAGAGGGGGAGAGGGAATTCTCAAGCAAACTCTCTGAGGAACATAGAGCTCCACAAAGGGCTCAATCCCAAAATCCTGAGATCATGACCTGAGCCAAAATCAGGAGTCAGAAGCTTAACAAGCTGAGTGACCTGGGCACCTCTGATACTTCCAGGGCTTTTTACCTGAAGACTGAGAAGTTAGTTATTGCTGTCACTAAATATGAATAAGCTTGAGTTTTCTAAAATTTTAAGAATGTCTAATCACTATTCAAATGTAAGCTGCTTGTCCTACATTTTTAGAGGAATCCAGAAAATCCACAGTCCATACTTAGCTTCAGAAAATTGAATGAATGTCATGTCACAGCTTCAGAAAATTGAATGAATGTCACTGTCATGGAACATTTTCATGCAATAATGGTCTCCCTGCTGCTGGATAGCTGCTGAAGCAAATCCACTGATGAGAAATGAGGAAGTGAAGCAGTGTGTATTTCCAGAGCCACAAACACTGACCCCTTCAAGGCATTCAATTGCTCTGACTTTGTTTCTATTATCGGGAAGTGAGTGACGAAGAATGAATCATGGTAAGTCAATAGATGTGCTCGCCTCGGCGGCCCATATACTGAAAATGGTTAGTCAATAGATCCTGGTGGGATCCACAGATGCTTTTGCATCATACCCTTACTTGAGGGCTGCTGTCCAAAAGGCTGTCTTACAAAGCAGAACCATAGACAGAGCAGCACTCCTGCCAGTGAGAAGGCAGTCTGCTCTGGCTGTATCATCTACTTTACATTATTGATCAATTTTGATTCATCTTCATTTCTGATGCTGTCTCTGGTTGAAGAAACGGCTCAGCAATTTGGAATCACATAGCTATCTGAATCAGCTGTCGCAATACTGGTATAAGAGTATCATCTATAAGCTGACACTTCTTATTGTGCTGGATCAAAGAGTTACTATGTCACACATTGATTGCTAAGATTTAATGCTCTATGATTCAGCTGTTCATATCTATCCCATGGAGCCATTCACTTCCTGCTGGCTGGAAGTCCATCCAAGAAGACAAAATTCCTGTCTCAGCATTATCTTGTAAAGTAAAATCTGGAGCATGTGCTTCTAATTCCTACTCCATTCACTTTACGATCTCTGTAAATCTTTGTAAAAAAGGATTCCTGTAAAAAAGGAAGGGAATGCATTTCCCTACATTGTTGAACTCTGACTTTATAATAGACCTACAGCACTGTCACAAAATTTTAATATCTTGAACACAAAAAGAAAACACACTCCCCAAATCTTGGGAGTTGGGAACAAAAAGACTTCAAAAGAACTAGTTTAGCAAATTCTTATATTTAGCTAATTCACTAGCTGTTCCCATTTCCTTTCTCCCTTGCTACATAGCCAGTATGTGCTTTTCTCAGCATCCCTTGAAGCTGGTATAGCCTTGTGACACTGTTGGCCAATGAAATGTAAATTAATGTATGAGCTTAAAAACTTGCTAAAAAATTATCTTGGAAAGAAGGAAGGGAGGGAGGAAGGGAGAAAGAAGGAAGGAAAGAAGGAAAAGTAGAAAGAAAAAAATCCTTTCCCTCAATCCTGCATCTCTATATATCCTTCCTCTCACCATCAATATTCTGGAAAGAGTACACACCCCATAGTAAACAATCTCCCTGAATTGACTTAATAGCACTAATTTTCTCCTGTCTAAGCTTTCACTTTGGGATCTATCCCATTCCTTAGAGTCCTACGCTTGTGGGAAGCCGATCCTATTCCCAAAGGTTGTTTCATACTCCTTGCTAAAGTGATTAGCTTCAAATGAACAAGTTTAGGCAAATTTGGAATCTCCTGGTCATAACAGGTCAGGAACGGGAAGGTAACTTTCGGTTTTCTCTCTCTTCTAAGAAAACCTCTAAAAGGCCACCCACATGTTTTCTCTTTCTGGATCTTTGGAGTCATTGCTGCAGTCATTTTGTCACTAGGAAGGAAACTAGGCTTGAAATAAACTAGCATTATAGAACGCAGAATTGCAAGGTGAAAACAAAGTTTTTATTTTATTTTTACTTTTTTATTTATATAGTCATGATAGAGAGAGAGAGGGAGAGAGAGGGAGGGAGAAAGAGAAAGAGATGCAGAGACACAGGCAGAGGGAGAAGCAGGCTCCATGCCAGGAGCCTGACGTGGGACTCGATCCCCGGACTCCAGGACCACGCCATGGCCCAAAGGCAGGCGCTAAACCACTGAGCCACCCAGGGATCCCCTGAAAACAAAGTTTTTAGATGACACCGTTGAAACTAACTTCTGTTCTCCTCTGAACTTTTCAGGTGTGTGAGGCAATGAACTCCCTTATAATTTGAATTCAGTCTACTGTGACTAGACACCATTTTTTAAAAATTCCACACCATAGCACCTCTTAAATATGTTCTTTATCTGCCTCCTCTCTTTTCCCAATTGTCATTGCTCATGTTCAAGCCTTATAACTAACTCTTCTCCTTGATTTTACAATATACTACCTAGAAAGTTTAATTTCTCTTCCATTCAATATGTTGATTACACAGCAACCAATTTCCATTTCAATATGGAAATCTGACCATCACAGTTCCTTGCTCCAGACTCTTCATGCATTCCCACTGTATAAAGATGAAATTTAAATCCCCAATCCTATTATACACAAATAGGAGTTTGAAATCTTACTTGGATTATTGGATCTTCTATATGATAAATAATAAATATGATAAATATATGATAAATAAAATAATAATCATTAAAAAAGTTGACTAAGCCCTTTAGGTGGCCTCTCCATGACACTTAGTCCCTGAGAGATATTTTCATAACTGTAGCAGATATTACTTTTGTCTTCCTAGAATACTTTCCTAATCTACTCCTTTTTTTTTTTTAATTGTGGCCCAGTTTTTTTCTCCCAAGAATTTGACTTTTGAGCAAATACATTTAGAACCTACATGAGTAATCTGATGTAAACATGATTGATAACCACATCTGTGAGCTCCTGAGGCTAGAAATCGGAAGCTACCTTGTTTCTTGTCCTTTCCAAAGCTTCCTAAAAGTTTGGTGGTTCAGTTCTTCCTTCTATTTTGTAGCCTACCTCTAGTATCTTTCCAATAAACCCCCCTTACTTGTTATGTTAATCAGAAATGGGTCTATTTCTTGTAATCACAGAATTTTAACTCAGAGTACTTTGATATATGCAAATTTATGGCTATCACACTACCATATAATGTAAAAGGAATATGTATTATTATTGATTTATAAGGCATGCTATTTCCCACCATGCCAGGAAATACATAGCCCATCGCTTGACATATAGAAGAGAAAGAATATTTGAAGAATGAGTGTACTTCTGGAGGGGAGGAAGATAGTGGCAGAGTAGGACCCTAGGCTCATCTTATCCCACAAACACAGTAACTCTCGATTATCCCAAATACCCCAGAAATTAACCTAAAGACTGACAGAAGAAAGGGATGAGGCCACATCAAAGAAGGTAGGAAATGCATAGATTTGGTTTAGGGGAGAAAAAGATCACGGATACTACAGAGGGCAGGGAGCTGTAGTCACAGAGAAGGGTGAAAGAGGAACACAAAAGGGAACTCACAAGGGAAATGTTTCCCCAAAGCCACTGGCTTAGAAAATGAGAAGTGCTGAATTTCATGATTCTTGCAACCTTAAAGCTCCAGGCTTAAAGCTTGGACTTTTAAAGGTCAGCTTGCTTGCCTAGGATAGAGTCTTGAGGGCATTGTGCTTCTCCTGGAGAGGAGGCAGGCAAACTACCCAAGGACAGACAGCATGGAAACCGTAACCTGAAAATCGCTTGGGGGCACAATGGGGGAGATTATTCACTCTTCTCAGAGCGCATGCCTGAGAGGCAGTATTCTAGGAGATGCTTCTCTAAGAACAATATAATATGCCATTTTCCTCCTCCACCCTTCAGCATAAACACACCCACCTGATGAAAGTAGCTGAGCATGGACACTGGCTGCCTAACTTGTTTACACCAAACCCCATCCCCCTGTGCTCTGCCACAGTTGCCCTTCTAAGCCAATATTGTCTCAGTCCCAGCATGGCAGGCCCCTCTGCCAGAAACCAGCACAAAAACCTGCCCACACCATGTCTCCAGACCAGAGAGTTCTGCAGGGCTTCAGTTCTGGTAGAGTTGGTGTCAAGTCTCATTTCACAAGCAGACCAAAGCACACCTAGTTAAAACTTGCCACATTAAAAAAACAAACAAACAAACAAACAAAAAAAAAACCTTGCCACATTTAGGCAAGGGATAAAATAGTCCCACAAGGAGAGCCTCTGTAGATGACTGGCCTAAAGGATAGAGTGGCCACAACACAATAGCAGAGTATATGCAGCACACTCCAGAAACATTCCCTGAAGCACCAGATCCTGGGCACTACATGACCTCTTCTTCATAAGGCCATTACTTTCAGGACCAGAAGACATAACTGGCTGTTCTAATAGAGAGAAGAAGGCAGAGATTAGAAAAAAATAACAAGAGAGAGGAATTTATCCCAAATGAAAGAACAAGATAAGGCCATGGGCAGAAATTTAAGCAAAACAGATATAAGTAACATATCTGATAGAAAAATTAAAGCAACAATCATAAGGATATTCACTGGGCTTGAGAAAAGAATAGAAGACATCAGGGAGACCCTCACCACAAAGATAAAAAGGTTAAAAAAGAAACAATCAGAAATGAAGAATGCAATAAATGAGATTGGAAACAGACTTGATGTAATGAACAGCAGGTGGGAAGAAGCAGAGGAATGAATCAGTGACCTAGAAGACAAAGTAATGGAAAATAATGAAGCTGAACAAAAGAAAGAAAGAAGAATTATAGAACATAATAATAGACTTGGGGAATTAAGTGACTCAATTAAGCAAAATAACATTTGTATAATAGGAATCCCAGATGAATAAGTGAGCAAGGGCAGTCCAGGTGGCTTAGCAGTTTAGTGCTGCCTTTGGCCCAGGGCCTGATCCTGGAGACCCGGGATGTCAGGCTCACTGCATGGGGCCTGCTTCTCCCTCTGCCTGTGTCTCAGTCTCTCTCTCTCTCTCTCTCTCTCTCTCTGTCTCTCATGAATAAATAAATTTAAAAATCTTTTTTAAAAAGATTTTAAAAAATGAGATTGAAAAGGGGACAGAAACTTCATTTCAAGAAATAATAGGAGAAAACTTCCTAAATCTGGGAAAGGAAACTAATATCCAGATGAGGAGGCACAGAAAAAATCCCATCAAAATCAACAAAAGCAGACCAACACCAAGACATATTGTAATTAAATTTGCAAAATAAAATGATAAAAAATCTTAAAAGCAGAAAGACAAAAGAAGTTTTAACATACAAGGGAAAACCCATAAGCCTTGCTGGAAATTTATCAACAGAAACTTGGCAAGCCAGAAGAGAGTGGCATGATATATTCACAGTACCAAATAGGAAAAATCTGCAGCCAAGAATCCTCTATCCTCTATCTATTCAGAACAGGAGAGATGAAGAGTTTCCCAAACAAACAAAAACTAAACGATCTTGAGCTCATCAATAAGCCTGCAAGAAATATCAAAGGGAACTCTTTAAGTCCAAAGGAGAGACTAAACATGATAAAGACCAGAAAGGATCAGAGAAAACCTCCAGATACAATAAGAAAACAAGTAATAAAATGGCAACAAATGCATATCTATCAATAATTACTTTGAATGTAAAGGGACTAAGATGTTCCAATCAAAAGATAAGGGTGTCAGAATAGATACAAAGAAAAACCCAAGATCCATCTATATGCTGCCTACAGGAGACTCATTTTAGACCGAAAGACAACTGCAGATTGAAAGTGTGTGTGTGTGTGTGTGTGGGTGACATTTATTATGCAAATAAACATTAAAATAAAGTCAGAGTAGCAATATTTATATCAGACAAATTGACTTTAAGACAACGACTAAAGGTATTATATAATCAAAAAGAGGACAATCCAACAAGAAGATATAACAATTGTAAATATTTAGGCAATCAACATGGAAACACCCAAATATATAAAATAATTCATAAGAAACATAAAGGAACTAATTGGTAATAACACAATAATAGTATGGGACTTCAACACCTCACATCAATGGATAGATCATCTAAATAGAAAATAAGAAAGGAAATAATGGCTTTCAATGACACACTGAACAGATGGGCTTAACAGATATATTCAGAACATTCCATCCTAAAACAGCAGAATACAAAGACTTTTCAAGTGCACATGGAACATTCTCCATAAGGTATCACATATTAGGCCACAAAACAGGCCTCAACAAATACAAAAAGATTTAAATGATACCATGCACTTTTTCTGACTACAATACTATGAAACTAGAAGTCAACCACAAGAAAAAAATTTGGAAAGACCATAAATACATGGAAGTTAAACAACATGCTACTAAACATCAACCAAGAAATCAAAGAAGAAATAAAAACTTACATGGAAACAAATGAAAATGAAAACACAATAGTCCATAACCTTTGGGATGCAGCAAAACCTGTCCTAAGAGGAAAGTATATAGCAATATAGGCCTACCTCAAGAAACAAGAAAAATCTCAAATAAACAATCTAACCTTATACCTAAAGAACTAGAAAAAGAACAATAAACAGAATCTAAAGCCAGCAGAAGGAAGGAAATAATAAAGGTTAGAGCAGAAATAAATGATATAGAAACTAAAAACAACAACAGAACAGATCAATGAAGCAAGGAGCTGATTCTTTGAAAAAAAATAATAAAAATAATAAACCTCTAGCCAAACTTATCCAAAAAAAAGGAGAAAGGGCCAAAATAAATAAAATTATAAATGAGAGAGGAGAAATAACAACACAGAAATACAAACAACTATAAGAGAATATTATGAAAAACGGTATGTCAACAAATTGGACAACCCGGAAGAAATGGATAAATTCTTAGAAACATACAAACTACCAAAACTGAAACAGGAAGAACTAGAAACCTTGAACAGACCCATAACCAGCAAAGAAACTGAATCAGAAATCAAAAATCTCCCAAAAAACCAAAGTCCAGGGCTAGAGGGCTTCACAAGGGAATTGTACCAAACATTTAAAGAAGAGTTAATACCTATTCTTCTCAAACAGTTCCAAAAAACAGAAAAGGAAGGAAAAGAACCAATTACATTCTATGAGGCCAACATTATCCTGATGCTAAAACCAGATAAAGACTATACTATAGGGATCCCTGGGTGGTGCAGCGGTTTGGCGCCTGCCTTTGGCCCAGGGCGCGATCCTGGAGACCCAGGATCGAATCCCACGTCGAGCTCCCTGCAAGGAGCCTGCTTCTCCCTCTGCCTATGTCTCTGCCTCTCTCTCTCTCTCTCTCTGTGTGACTATCATAAATAAATTTTTTAAAAAATTTAAAAAAAAGACTATACTATAAAAGAGAACAATAGGTCAATATCCCTGATGAACATGGATGTAAAATACCTCAATTAAATACTAGCAAACCAAATCCAACAATACATTAAAAAAAAAGTCGTTAACCATGATCAGGTGGGATTTTTTTTCCTGGGATGCAAGTGTAGTTCAATATTCTCAGATCAATCATTGTGATACATCACATTAATAAAAGAACCGTATGATCCTTTCAATAGATGCACAGAAAGAACTTGACAAAGTATAACATCCATTCATGATAAAAACCCTTAACAAAGTAGGTTCAGAGGGAACATACCTCAACACAATAAAGGCCATATATGAAAAATCCACAGCTAATATCACCCTCAATGGGGAAAAACTGAAAGCTTTCCCTCTATGGTCAAGAACAAGACAGGGATGTCCACTCTCACCTCACCTCACCACTTTATTTAACATAGTACTGGAAGTCCTAGCCACAGCAATCAGACAACAAAAAGAAATAAAAGGTATCCAAACCGGCAAGGAAGAAGTCAAACTTTCACTACTTGCATCTGACATGATACTGTATCTAGAAAACCTGAAAGACCACCAAAAACTGATAAACAAATTCAGTAAAATCACAGTATACAAAACCAATGTACAGAAATCTGTTGCTTTTCTATACACCAAAAATGAAGCAGCAGAAAGAGTAATTAAGGAATCAATCCCATTTACAATTGCACCAAAAACAGTAAGATACCTAGGAATAAGCCTAATCAAAGAGATAAAAGACCTGTACTCTGAAAACTATAAAACACTGATGAAAGAAATTGAAAATAACACCAAAAAAATGGAAAAACATTCCATACTCATGAATTGGAAGAAAAAATATTGTTAAAATGTCTATACCACCCAAAGCAATCTAATTTAATGCAATCCCTATCAAAATACCAATACCATTTTTCACAGAGCTACTACAAACAATCCTAAAATGTGTATGGAGGCACAAAAGACTCTGAATAGCCAAAACAACTTTGAAAAACAAAAGCAAAGCTGAAGGCATCACAATTCCAGACTTCAAGTTATATTAGAAACCTGTATATTAATCAAAACAGTATGGTACTAGCAGCACAAAAATAGACACACAGGTCAACAGAACAGAACAGAAAACCCAGAAGTGAACCCACAACTATAGAGTCAATTAATTTTTAACAAAACAAAAAAAGAATATCTAATGGGAAAAGGACAGTCTCTTCAACAAATAATGTGGATAAACTGGACAGCAACATGAAACTAAACCACTTTCTTACACCATACAAAAATAAATTCAAAATGGATTAAACACCTAAATGTGAGACCTGAACAGGAATTTATCTGGCAAAGTGGTAGGGAAGAATTACTCTAACACATACAAAAGCTAGAGGACAGAAAGCATGGTATTTTTGGGAAACAACCTCAAATAAATCAGTATGCATGGAACTTAGAGTAGGGTTAAATGGGATAAGGCTAGAAAGGCAAGTTACAGCTTATTATTGTGGGTATTGAAGGGCAAGGCAACGTGCAATCAACCAAGGATCCTCAACAATGGAGTGATACAATCAGATACACCACACTGTCTTCCTTGGGGAAAATGGGGTAAAAAGGGAGAATCTATAGAGAGGAAAACAACTTAAGAGCTCTACTGTCCAACGTTACAACCGTCAGCCACGTGTGGCTATTGAGCTATTCAAATATGGTCAGCACAAATTGAGATGGCTGAAAGTAAAACATACACCCTGGATTTCAAAAACTCAGTATAAAAATAATAGTGTAAAATATCAATAATTTATATATATATATAATACTGATTATATGTTGAAGTGAGTATTTTTGATACATCGGACTAAAAATATATTATGAAAATTAATTTCACCTACTTTATCTTGCATTTTTAATGCAGCTACCAGAAATTTTAAAATTACATACATGATTTGGGTTTGTGGCTGGCATTGTATTGGGTCACACATTGAACAGTGCTGATTTAAAGGGCTATTTCAGCAATCTGTATAATATACGATGATGAAGGCTTAAGTTAGAAGCAATTTGAAGTGGACTTATTTAAGAGATACATAGAATTGGGATAATTAGGTCACATTGATGGCTGGATGAGAAAAGAGAAATGAATGGCAAGACTTAAGGATGGATCCAGGCACATGGCTTGGGCAACTGAGTGGATATTAGTGATCTTTAATAAGATAGGAGAGGAGCTGGAGGAGCAGATTTAAGAGGACGATATTGAGTTCACTTTTGGATAACTGATTCTGAAGGCCTCAATACCCAGGTTGGAAAAGCTAGGTAGGCAGATGGACACATGGATGTGGAGCTCAGGAGACAATGCTGGTAGATTTGCATATTTGGGCAACATCAGACTACAAGTGACATTTAAGGCCATGGGTACAACTGAGAGTGCCCAGAGAGGGAAGAGGATTGAGGAGTAACCAGTAGCAAATACAGACTTCATAGGCTATATGCAAATACTAACATACACTCTGAGATAAATTGTGTTGTGAATAACATTAGTCTCACAAGACATTCCTAAGAAAAAAATTCTGGGGGTGCCTGGGTGGCTCAATCAGTTAAGCATCTGCCTTCAGCTCAGGTCATGATCTCGGGGTCCTGGGAGTGAGCCCCATATTGGGTTCCATGCTCAGCAGGGAGTCTGCTGCTCCCTCTCCCCACCCCCACCCCCGCTGCACTCATGAGCTCTCTCCTCTCTCAAATAAATAAAAATCTTTTTTTTTAAAAGAAAAGAAAAAATTCTGTGGCAAAATATGAAAATTATATAGGGATTATATAATATGCACTAACATATTAATATATTAAAGATTCTGAGAAGTCGGGTGAAGAAATCTCTTTAGCATTTTCATCATATGTGATTACAGAAACCTTCTTCCCAATAATACTTGTTAATATCTTTAAGAAATACACTTTGAGAAGGATTTTTCTATGGTAATCTAACCCTTTAGTAGGATAAAAGGTCAAATAAAGTATATCTAAAGCATAACCTTTAGGGCAGATTTAAAAAAAAAAATACTTTGGAATTTCTGTGAAATAGATACATATACTTTTCATATCTAGGTTCCTCTATGCAAGCCCCAGCAAATTTGGGGGCATTTTAATGCTGTCTAGAATTCGAAGTGCTTGAAATAAAATACCAGATTCCCTATAGTTTACTCTCAATGCTAGAGAATCTGTAAACTTAAAACAGAAAAATTCTTTTTTTTTTTAAAGATTTTATTTATTCATGAGAGATACACAGACAGAGAGAAAGAGAGAGAGAGAGAGAGAGAGAGAGGCAGAGACACAGGCAGAGGGAGAAGCAGGCTCCATGCAGGGAGCCTGATGTGGGACTCGATCCCAGGACTCCAGGATCATGCCCTGTGCCCAAGGCAGGCGCTAAACTGCTGAGCCACCCAGGGATCCCCCAAAAGAAAAATTCTTGTTTAAGTTTGAATATGGGATATCTGATGATCTAGTAAAAGATTATCTCATGAAAACAAAGTTTAAAGGACAAAAAAAAATTCTCAAGGCAGCCACTGAAATTGTCAAGAAGCAAAAAGTTGGGGATTTTTTTCTTATAAACTGCTTATTTAGCCAAAAAATGTACAAGCTACTATAATTTATATTACTTGTGGTGCCTTGGTGTGTGGGTTCAGAAAATGAGTTGGGTAATAACACATCTTATAAGAGCAGCAGATGGCATAATAATTTCCCTTGCTTAGCAACTACTACGCCATCCACTTATGGGCACTGCCTTGAGTCCCATGCTAATTAATATACAGTATTAGAACATTTAACAATAAGAAGCTCCAACTTGTCAATAGTCTAGGTATAAGAGTCAGGAAGTACACAAATAACAGAATTCCTAAACAGAGGAATTCAAGCTTAAATTTTTAATTTTCTTTGGATTTAAGGTATCTTGAAATGCTGTAGTTTTTTAAACCACTTTAAAAACTGAATCATGATTGGATGTTAACTAGACTTGCTGTGGCGATCATTTTACTATATATATATATATATATATATATATATATATATATAGAGAGAGAGAGAGAGAGAGAGAGAGTGTCATTGTATTGTACATCTGGAATTAATATAATGTTGTATGTCAATTATACCTCAAAATTATAAAAAACTTGAATCATGCCATCACTTTGTATTTATGTAGTATATTTTGCAGGAGATGTTGAATAAATTGGATCTTATTTTTGGTAAAAAAATTCCTACACGATAGATAAGGAGTTAAGGGAGGAAGAAAAACACTGGACATTATCTAGTGCTTGGACTCACTAGTTGATTGACCTGGAGTAAAAACTTTATCAAGTTTCTATTTCTGCATTAGTAAATTAATAATAATACCAGTCCTACCCACTGCACATTATCAAAATTATTTTTTATCAAAATTATTAAGTCATAATACATATGGTTGTTGTGAGGACCAAAACAAAACAACAGATCTTACTAGAAATGTAAGCTCCTTAAATGCACAGATTTTTGTCTTTTTTTCGGTTCAATGCTATATCCTTAATACCTAGAAGTGTACCTGGCATATAGTGAATACTCAGTGAATGCTATAAAAATGCTTTTACTATTATAGAGATGCAATGTATTATATGTAAGATATCATTATTATTTACTATACCATGGAAAGCAAAAAAGGCAGAAAGAGGGTAACTTGCTCAAGTTATTTCTTAAGTCAGAATGGAATTAAGGCTGACTTTTGAGGTGTAGGCACTGTATTTATCTGGTCATTCAGCAATTTTTCAAGAGTGCATACTATATGCCAGGCATGGTGCTAGGTACAGGATATACAGTGGTAAAAAATATATACATGACAGTCAGACATGAGACATAGGCATTAAACAAATGAACATACAAATAAATTTTAACAAGAGCTATAAAGAATGAACAGCATCTTCTCTCTCTCTCTCTCTCTCTCTCTCTCTGTGACTAGCATGAATAAATAAATAAAATCTTAGAAAAAAAAAAAAAAAGGGATCCCTGGGTGGCGCAGCGGTTTGGCGCCTGCCTTTGGCCCAGGGCGCGATCCTGGAGACCCAGGATCGAATCCCGCGTCGGGCTCCCGGTGCATGGAGCCTGCTTCTCGCTCTGCTTCTCTCTCTCTCTCTCTCTCTCTGTGACTATCATGAATAAATAAATAAAATCTTAAAAAAAAAAATGAACAGCATCTGATGGGAGAATGAGAGTGAGGGTTTCCTAATTTACATCTAGACTAAAATTTAAGCTAAAATTTATCAACAAAAAGTTCATTTTGACAAGATGTGTATTTTAAGAGAATGTTCACTCATTTTTATACATATCGCTATTTCTAGCTATCGCCAAATCAGAAGAAACTTAGTATCATCTATAACCATCCAAGACAGACCTATTAAAATAAAAATTTGGAAAAAAATGACAGCATTATTCACTCACCCTTGTCATTTTAGTTTTCACAATTTGATGCTCATTGATATTTGCTGACCTTAATATTAAAACTCAGCTATAAGTCTCAAACACTCCTTCAAAATTATATACTATCCTAAAAACAAACTTACACCATGTCTTAATTACTTTTTGTAGGAACTCAAAGGTTCCCATTGTTTTTAATTTTATTCTTTTAAAATATCGAGAGTTATCGTTGTTATACTCAAACATTATTTTCCCATGGGAACATATATTTGTTAAATGATTAGCTTTCTCATTGAAAGAGGATTTCTCCCAAACTACAGACATGTAACAAAGGCTCTGATTTATTTTTCCTTTGAATTATCAATGAATCCATTGAGATGATTTGACAAGTCCATCTGCTTTTAACGGTTAATTTAGGCTTTTAATCTATGCAAAATTGCTTTCTACCTTGTAGGCAATATTGGGAGAAGAGTAAGAGTTGAAATCAACCCCTTATTTTTAAATGAAGATAAAGAAAGGGAACATTGTAGTTAGGATTAAAAAGCAACTATTGGTAAATATGTGTGACACAGTCGACAGTTAAAATTTTAGGGTCAGATATTGGCAATTATCAGTAACTTTTTGAAAACTTAAAGAAAATAATACTAAGGGCAGAACCATTTTACCAAACAATTTAAGAGAAAAGAATAATTAAATGTTTGTGGGAAAAAATGGATTTATATAAGACTAGTGGAGGTGGAAAAAATGGATTTAACTACTCATTAGAAGTTATGATAGATACTTAAAAATCTTGCAAAGGGTAAGTTTTCAGAAGCTTTTTGTTAAATAAAAGTTACTGTAAGAAATTATTTTACTAATAAGTGGGAAATATCAGAAAGGGAGACAGAACATGAAAGACTCCCAACTCTGGGAAACAAACTAGGGGTGGTGGAAGGGGAGGTGGGAGGGAGGTGGGGGTGACTGTGTGTCGGGCACTGAGGTGGGCACTTGACAGGATGAGCACTGGGTGTTATTCTGTATGTTGACAAATTGAACACCAATAAAAAATAAATTTATTAAAAAAAAGAAATTATTTTACCACCTTAAATAACTTAGCCCCAGAATTATTAATTTCTGTTTAAATTGATTTTAAGGAATAACTTACATGAAATAAAATGTACCCATCTTAAGCAGTCATTTCTTCTATAACCCAGCATAATTATTCCTAAAAATCACAGTGCTGTGCAAATTACCACAGTAAAAAACAAAAGGCCCCGGGAGAAAATGGGGTTAAGAAAGCAATAGTCTTCCTTTCCCTCTGTTCCTCCCTCCCCCAGCTCATGTGCTCTCTCTCTCTCCCTCTCACAAAAAAAATGTTTAAAAATAAAATAAAATAAAAGTTAAAAAATGTCCCACGTCACACACACACACACACACACACACACATACACACAAACTGTAGCTGGCTTTTTGCAAAAATTGACAAATTGATCCTACAATTTGTATGGAAACTTAAAAGACCCAAAATAAGTCCAGAAATAAACCCTTACATTTATAGTCACTTAATTTGTAACAAGGGTACCAAGACCACTGGCAGATGAAAAGAGCAGTCCTTGCAATAAATGGTGGTCAAACAACCAAATATCCATACACAAAGGAATAAAGTTGAACCCCCTACCTAACACCATATAAATATTTAACTAAAAGTGAATCAAAGACCTAAATGTAAGATTACAACTATTAATATATTTAGAGGAACACACAGGTGTTAATTTTTATGAACTTGATAAAAAAGGAGGGTTCTTAGATACCAAAAACAGGGCAGCCCGGGTGGCTCAGTGGTTTAGCGCTGCCTTCAGCCCAGGGTGTGATCCTGGAGACTCCGGATCGAGTCCCATGTTGGGCTCCCTACAGGGAGCCTGCTTCTCCCTCTGCCTGTGTCTCTGCCTCTCTCTCTCTCTCTCTCTCTCTCATGAATAAATAAATTAAATATTTAAAAAAATACCAAAAAACACAAAAATAACAACAAAAACAGACAAATCAGACATCATCAAAAGTAGAAACTTTTGTGCTTCAAAGGTCACCATTGGGGCAGCGTGGGTGGCTCAGTGGTTTAGCTCCAGCTTCAGTCCAGGGTGTGATCCTGGAGACCTGGGATCGAGTCCCATGTTGGGCTCCCTGCATAGAGCTTGTTTCTCCCTCTGCCTATGTCTCTGCCTCTCTCTCTCTTTCTGTGTCTCTCATGAATAAATAAAATCTTAAAAAAAAAAAAAAAAAAGGACACCATCAAGAAAGTGAAAAGCCAACTCAGAGAATGGGAGACAAATCTTACAAAACATTTATCTGATAAGAAACTTGTATCTAGAATACATAATGACTTCCCAAACATCAATAAAAAACCAAACATATAACCTAGTTAAAAAATGAGCAAAAATTTTGAATATACACATCTCCAAAGAAGAAACAAATGTCCAATAAGCACATCTTTAACTATCCAGGAAATGCAAATCAAAACTACAAGGAGATACAAATTCACACCAAGATGGCTATAATTAAAAAAACAAACAAACAAACAAACAAACAGATAATAACAACTGTTGGTGACGATGTGGAGAAATTGGAATCCTTACATGTGCCAAAAATGATTATAACATGATGCAGTCATTTTGGGAAAGAGCCTAGTATATCCTCCAAAGACAAAACACCGAGTAACCATTTGGTCCAGCAATTCTACTGCTAGGTAAATATTCAGGAGAAATTAAAACATATGTCCATACATAAGAGACTCTTAACTATAGGAAGCAAACTGAGGGTTGCTGGAGGGTAAGTGGGTGAGGAGTTGGGCTAACTGGGTGATGGACATTAAGGAGGACACATGATGTGATGAGCACTGGATGTTACATAAGACTGATGAATCACTAAATTCTACCTCTGAAACTAATAATACACTATATGTTAATTAAATTGAATTTTTTTAAAGTCTGTACAAAAACCTGTATACAAATGTTTGTAGTACTATTGTTCATAATAGCCAAATAATGGAAACAATCCAAATGTCCATTAACTGTTGACTGGACAAACTATGATGTAGTCATACAATGGAAAAGTACTCAAAAATAAAAATAAATGAAGTACTGATGCATGCTATAGAATAGATAAATCTTAAAAACATTATGCTAAGTGAAAAAGCTAGTCACAAAAGACCACATATTATATGATTCCATTTATTTGAAATGTCCAGAATAGGCAAATTTTTAAAAGATAGAATGTTTAGAGGTTACCTAGGGCTGGGGAAAGCATGTTAGGAAAATGAAGAATGAATAGATAGGAAATTGCCTTTGGGGTTTATAAATTTTTCAAATTGATGATGGTAATGGTTGCACAACTGTGAAGATGCTAAAGAAAACCCAAAACTGTACACTCCAAATGGATGCATTGTATGGTATGTCATTTATACCTTAATAAAGCTGCTATAAAATTTTCAATTAAATATGAACTGCATAAACAACAGAGAAAAATCAATTAATATAAAGCTGCTTATTTATTTATTTATTTTTATTTTTAAAATTTTTTAAAGCTGCTTTTTAAAAAAGATCAATAAAATAATAAACTTCTAGCTTAGAAGAATCAAGAAAAAAAGAGAAGACACAAACTACCAGTATAGAAGAGAGGGGCATCACCATATCAATATTAAAAGGATAATAAAGAAATACTTTAAGCACATTTATTGCAACAAATTTGACATTTTAGAAGAAATAGACAAAACCAAAACTGACAAAAAAATATTTTTAAAAAAACCCTGAACAATCCTGCATCATTTGAATAAATTAAATTAGTCACTTAAAATGTTTCTACAAAAAATATCCTAGTTCCAGATGGATTTACTGGTAACATTTATCCAAATTTGAGGAAGACATAATAGTTATCTTACTGAAAGTTTCAGAAAATAGAAGGAATATTTCCCAACTCATTTTGAATCATTACCCTGATGATAAAGCTATTACTAAAATATAAAATTAAAAAAAATTAAAGACCATTATTTCTCCTGAACCTTGCTGGAAAAGTTTCTAATAAAATCTTATCAATTCCAAGTTGCAACATATAAAAAAGATAATGCAGCATGACCACATGACCAAATGGGATTTACCTCAGGAGCAGAAGGTTGGTCTAACATTTGAAAACAAGCAATGTAATTCACCATGTTAACTAAAAAAGAAAATCCATATGGTTCTCTAAATAAGTGTGGAAAAAGCACTTGATGAAATTTAACACCTATCATGAACAACAACAATAACAAAAAAATTCTCAGCAAACTAGAAATAGGAAAGAACTTCCTCAACCTTTCTCTGGCTAAGAGCCATTAAAGAATATTTAAATAAACACAGATACTAAACAGGTGTTAGAAGACAATATTGTTAACATACCAGTTCTATCTAAATTCAAATGCATATTCAATAAAATCTCAATCAAAATACAATAGCCCATTTTGCAGAAATTGATGAGCCAATTCTAAAATTTATATAGGAAAACAAATGGCCCGGGCAGTCTCCGTGGCTCAGCTAAGGTTAGCACCATCAGCCCAGGGCGTGACCCTGGGGTCCCAGGAGTCCCACGCTGGGCTCCCTGCATGGAGCCTGCTTCTCCCTCTGCCTGTGTCTCTGCCTCTCTCCCTCTCTGTGTCTCTCATGAATAAATAAATAAATAATCGTAAGAAAACAAAACAAAACAAAAAAAAAGGCCTAAAACAGCCAGAACAAAAAAAAAAATTTTTTTAAAGACTTTATTTACTCATTCCTGAGAGACAGAGATAGAGGCAGAGACTCCGGCAGAGGGAGAAGCAGGACCCCGGGATCACACCCTGAACGGAAGGCAAACACTCAACCGCTGAGCCAGCCAGGTGTCCCAGAACAAATTTTTTTGAAAAACAAAGTTGGAATGCTTACATTATTTGGTTTTAAGGTTTACCATAAATTATAGATATCAAGACAGTGTGGTATTAATATACAGACAGATATTAGAGAGCTCAAATACATACCTATACATATACGATTAATTAATTTTGACCAAGCCAAATATGGCTTGTTGTCTTTTCAACAAATGGTGCTAGAAAAATTAAGTATCTACATGGAAAAAATGCATTTCAATCATTATACCATGGAAAAAAATCTTTTTGAAATAAGCCAGAAACCTAAAAATGAAGGTTAAAAATTATAAACCCCCCCAAAAAATTATAAACCCCCCCCAAAATAATAATAAAAAATAAGATAAAAATTATAAACCTTATAGAAGAAATGTAATACAGCAAAATATAGAAAAAAGTTTTGCAATTTTGGGGAAGGAAAGCATTAACCATATGAGAAACATAAAATAAAATAGTTATGAAAGTTGTAAAATTCCACTTTTTGAAAGACATAACTAAGAAATGAAGTTAGAGCACAACTGGAAGAAAATATTTGCAACATATACATTACAATGGACTTGAAACCAAATTATATAAAATACTCATAACTCAGTAAGAAGACAACCCAATTTTTAAAGAGCAAAACATCTGAACAGATACCTTGTTCTAATTACAAAATAAGATATGAGAACATCTAATTAGCACATGAAAAGCTCATTAGTCATCAGAGGAATGCAAATTGAAATCACAATGATACCACTACACACCCACTAAAATAGCTAAAATTAAACAAATGAAAAACCCAACTGAGAATATTAAGTAATTTCAACTTTCAGATGTTGCTGGTGGGAGTATAAAATGGTATGACCACTTTGTAGACCTATTTGGTTGTTTCTTGAGAAAAATGTCAGTTACCATAAGACCTAGCAGTTCCATTATTTATCCAAGGGAAATGAAAGCAAATGTCCACCAAAATAAAAACAAAAAGTTTGTACATGAATATTCAGTTTTATTCATAATAGCCCCAAACTGGAAACAACACAAATACCCATCTGTTGAATGGATAAATACAGTTGCCGTATCTATATGAGGGAATATATTTCAGCAATAAAAAAAAAAAGAAAGAACACCATATTTGATATATATTATATAGCAACTTGGATAAATTTCAAAACATTATTCCTTTTTTTTTTTAAAGATTTATTTATTTACTTTTATTTATGATAGACACAGAGAGAGAGAAAGAGGCAAAGACACAGGAGGAGGGAGAAGCAGGCTCCATGCCGGGAGCCCGATGTGGGACTCGATCCCGGGACTCCAGGATAGCGCCCTGGGCCGAAGGCAGGTGCCAACTCACTGAACCACCCAGGGATTCCCTCAAAACATTATTCCTGAGCAAAAGAAGCCAAACATAAAATACATGCGTCAATCCTATGGTCCATTTATATGAAAGTCTAGAGCAGTCTGCAAATCTGTTGCTTGAGGTGAAGGCAGGAATTAGTATAAATTGCACTAACTAAACTCTTTGAGGTGATGGAAATATTCTGCATTTTGATTTTCATCGTGCTCACATGTGTATAAACTTTTGTCATACTCAGTGAACTGTAAGGTCAGTTCTACTATAATGCTTACTTTTGACAATGTAAATTTGTTCTAACACGGTACAAAAAAATTACTATAAGTTAAATTTGACTTTGTGTGATTTCACCACTAAAAAACACCAGATGAACACAGAAAATTGTACCCAGCTGAAATGATATGCATATATAACTTGCCAACCTTTATGCTATTATTTTCATATTTTACTTCAAACTGTCATAAACCCCACCATACACTGTTACATTTGCTTTTAAAAGGTAATTTTTTAAATGATAAAAGTGAAAAAAAAATCTCATATTTTCCCACGTATTTACCACTTCTGGCATTTTTCATTCATTTGTATGGAACTAGGTTTATATCTGGTATAATTTTTCTTCCTCTAGAAGAACTTGTAAATTTTCTTGTAATTCAGGTTTGCTGGAAATAAACTCTTTGCTTTTGTCTGCCTCAAAATGTCTTTATATTGCTCTCCTTTTTAATGGTTATTTTCATTTGACATAGAATCTTAGATTATTTTTTTTTAAAGATTTTATTTATTTGAGAGAGAAAAAGCAAGAGACAGAGCACAAGCGGGGGGGGGGGCAGGGGCAAAGAGAGGGAGAAGCAGACTCCCTGCTGAGCAGGGAGCCCCACAGGGGGCTCTGTCCCAGGAATCTGGGATCATGACCTGAGCCAAGGTCAGATGCCCAACTGACTGAGCCACTCTTAGATCAACTTTTTAAAAAAGCATATTAAAGTTATCATCCCATTCCTTGTTTTAGCTTGATTTTTTCTGACAAGAAATCAGTAGTAATTCTTATCTTGATATCCCTATATTTAATGTTTCTTTTTTTCCTTTGGCTGCTTCTCAGAGCTTCACTTTATCACTGGTTCTCAACAATTTGAATATGGTATGCCTTAGAATAGTTTTCTTTTCAATTATCCTGCATGGAATTTGTTGAGTTTAAGGCAATGAAACTTGCCTTAAAATTACTGGACAATAACAACAATGTACCGTATATAGCAGAGTTGGAACTTAAATCCTTAGTTTGACTCCAGGGTTTGTGCTCTTAATCACTATATTATTTTAGCAAACTACCTTAGAGAAGTACTTGCTCATACTTACAAAGACACACATAATAATTATGTTCATCAAAATGTTATATTGGAAAAAACCTAAATGTCTATCAATAGGGACTGGTAATATACATATGGTAATATATATATTAGGGTACATTCATATTATGGAGCAACATACAAACTTTAAAAAAATATAGTAGTCATAGAATAATGCTCCGGATATTGAGTAAAAAAATAATTGTAAAACATTAAATATAGTATAATGCAGTCGATTTTAATCCATATGCCACAGGCAATTGACTGTATACATGTGGGAACAGAATTTGTATAAGTATAGAAGATTCACATGGAGCCACCAGAGAGGTTGGGTGGGCGATTCACAGAAAGTTTTGATCTGATTGAATCTTTTTACCATGGGAATCTGTTCATGTGTTTATAATTAACAAAATGAAAATGAAATGGACATTTCTCCCCTCCAAAAAATAAATGGACACTTTTTTCTGCAAAGAATATCTACTATGTGTCTAAAAATACTTTGAGTAAGAAATATTTTGAGCTCATAGAAATAGTTACTGATTTCACAGAAATCAGAGATATTTAATAAAAATTCAAAGAATGAACGGGCCTTAAAGATTTGTTAACCCTCCCATCAGTGCTCCTGATTCTTCCTAAATATCCATCCAAGTTGTAGTAACCTAATGTAGTACACATCTATTGGTTTTCATGCCCAACACGCAATAGCCACTTCTTTTGGCAAAAGCACCTCAATGTTCACCTGAGGACTTTCTTTTACCCTACTGAATGCATTTTCAGTGAAATGATCAATTCTGTCTTTTCCTGACCAAGGAGTGGGTGTGTAAGCTAAACTAGGCCAAGCAGACTCTCTGCCTTGAGAACTTAAATCTTGAGTGGAATGACACAAGGTCAGAAGACTGAGCTGATTCAGTAGCTGAGGAAACTGTCCATTGGTTCCTGCTACTTAGATTCCATGAGATGCTTCCTATCCTTTCCCAATACCAGTTCCTTGGCCTTTCCTTAAGTTCTGTGAATCATCCCAAATCCTTATGATTAATCCCGTCTCTGTTTAAGTCAGTCAGTTTCCATTGACAGTAATTATAGAATGCTAACTGATACAGCTGGATGTAAATACACTCAATAAAGAGGTTACAACTAATTTGTAAGAGAGTACACTGCATTTAAGTTTTGCTTAACTTTGTGCCAGAACTTACTTCTTTATAAAATCTATATTAGTTACAGCTCTATGTCTGGAGCTTCAGAGTATCCAAGCTCCGTCTTGCAATGGCATGTATTTAAAAACTATTATCAAAAAAAAAAAAACTATTATCATTTGTACCTAAATACTTTCTTAGCAAAAAACTCATTTTCTCAATTAAAATATGTATAACTACTTCACACTGACTAGAAATGGTTATAAGAAAAAAGACAGACAATTCTAAATGTTGACGAGAATGTGAAGAAACTGGAAGCTTCATACCTTGCTGCAGGGAATATAAAATAAGACAGCCACTGTGGAAAACAGTTTATACGATTAAAATATTTATACAATTTAATGTTTTCAAATGGACTTTATAAATAATCACCTATTGTAATATCATCCCATGTCATGATATCCATGAAATCATGGTCTTTAGATGTTATATTTTTCTATGATACATTAAAGATATACTTAAATATTCATTTAAAATGTGGTTCACTTACTATTGAAATTGATTTCTTGTTCCGCTAATGGTAGATACTTATTGCCCTTTGGGAAACACTGTTTTTTTTTATATTTTAAAAAATGTATAAACTAATTTTCATTAAACCAATTACCAACTTAGGAAACAAAAATATAAAATTTATGTAACATGTGATGAGATACAGAAAGTATTAAACCTTTCATTTAGTAAATAGTGATTGTTTCTACTTGCCTTTTTTCAAAAGGAAGTGATTAAAGTGCTGGCAGTTTGGGAGCCAAGAAGTCTCTCTTCTACTCTGTACCCAACATGACCATAGCCACTCTATTTCAGGGAAAAAGGAGACCTCCACATAGAGAAAAGGAAAAAAAGGAAGTACAACAAAATGTTAACTGGTTATTTAAGAAATTATGGGTCATTGTTTTCTTTACATTTTTTACTGTGTTCTTTCTCCTTTGCTTCGCTTATTTAATGTTCCTCTATTTTTTAAAATAAAATTATATAGTAAAACTTTTTGTTCTTTGGATATGTTCAGATGAAAATATTATTTCAACCGATTCCTTATAATAGTTATATTTCTAATTTTAGATTTTGATTCAAAAATAAAAATTTAAGTGAGGATACCAACTTCTTCCTTATTTTTTGAAGTACTGATATTTATATACACCTTTTTTTAAAGATTATTTATTTATTTATTCATGAGAGATAGAGAGAGAGAGAGAGAGAGGGACAGAGACAGAGACACAGGCAGAGGGAGAAGCAGGCTCCATGCAGGGGGCCCGACATGGGACTCAATCCTGGGTCTCCAGGATCACACCCCAGGCAGTGCTAAACCGCTGAGCCACCCGGCCTGCCCTTATATACACCTTCTATAGCTAATTATGTTACTAAGTTCTCAGAGCAATAGAAATAGATATTTGCCCATTATTACACGAAAAATATATAGATATCTCCCCAGTATTACATGAAAAAAATTAATAAAAACTGAATGCCTTCAATGGCCAGAGTAGCACACACAAAAATTGGGTTCTGAGACCTAAAACCTTCTTGTAATTATAGCTTCATTATTCTCAAGACACTATTGGTTAAGATATATGATACATGGGATTTTTCAGAATTTGCTTTTAATTACTCTAGTAGGCATAAGGACAAACTGGGGGCTGGTGGATAGATGAAAGGGATAGATGTAATTAGCACAACTGCATAATGCTGATAATTACTGAAGGTGGGTGGTAAGTAAACAGGTTTTCCTTATTTTTTAAAATTTACTGTTTGAAAAATTCTATAATAAAATTTAAAACAAAGAAAAGAATTCTAAATGCACTATTTACAGTGACAACTAAAGCAAACTCCATGGTATAACCAAAACAGAATTAAAATGAACAAATAAAAAACTCATTATAAAACAAAGCTCCAAGTGGTCTATATAATAATTTTGCTTTTTTATCTGTATAGCCAAAGGAAAAAACCAAGTATTTACCAATAAACAAAGGCTATTTAAAAGTTGCATGAAAGCTTATGATCGCCACCTACTGTACACTGTTATTAACTGCTTGCTACAGAAAAACAATCACTATTGAATAAGTGCCTGCCTCCCCCTCCAGGCAAAGCATCTGGTCCTTCATGTGATAATCCTAATACCATTAAATTCATGTTTACATGTATGTTTATATTAGTAATATTAATTAACGTTCTATTAAATAACTTATAACAACGTGAAATGCCACCTGCAAAAAATATTTTGTCAGAAAAGCATAGTGGTACCATTTTACAATGTCCTTATTTTACAGAAGAAAGATCCTAGATTTTGAATTGTTTTCTCATACACTGAGAACCCAGAATTTAAATTACTTACACACAGAGATAAATCAAAAACCTATAAATTAGTCCTGGCTTTTTTTTTTTTTAAGATTTTATTTATTTATTCATGAGAGACACACAGAGAGAGGCAGAGACACTGGCAGAGGAAGAAGCAGGCTCCATGCAGGAAGCCCGATGTGGGACTCAATCCCAGATCTCCAGGATCATGCCCTGAGCCCAAGGCAGTTGCTTAACCGCTGAGCCACCCAGATATCCCAGTCCTGGCTCTTAAATTTGGTGCATTAGCTTTTTATTACCTGTTCTTAAAATTGCAACTTATTTTTTTTTTAAGATTATTTATTTACTCAGGAGAGACAGAGAGAGGGAGACAGAGACACAGGCAGAGGGAGAAGCAGGCTCCATGCAGGAAGCCCGATGTGGGACTCGATCCCGGGTCTCCAGGATTGCGCCCTGGGCCAAAGGCAGGCGCTAAACCGCTGGGCCACCCAGGGATCCCCTACCAGTGATTCTTGATCCCGGTGCATCAGTATTACCTGTGACTTTTTTTTTTTTTTGAGTAGGCTCCATGCCCACCCAACACAGGGGTTGAACTCACAACCCAGAAATTAAGAGTCACATGCTCTACCGACTGAGCCAGACAGGTGCCCCTGGAGTTTTTATTTTTTTTAATATTTTATTTATTCATGAGACACACACACACACACACACACACACACACACACACAGGCAGAGGGAGAAGCAGGCTCCAAGCAGAGAGCCTGATGTGGGACTTGATCCTCGAGACTCCAGGATCACGCCCTGGGCAGAAGGCAGGTGCCAAACCGCTGAGGCACCCAGGGATCCCTCCCGTGGAGTTTTTAAATAAACTGTTTGTGGTATCACAGCCAAAGATGTTTTTTATCTAGCCAGAATTTAAAAAGCCAATAGAAAATAACAGGGGTTCTCAAAGTGTTATCCACGAAACAGCAACATCATCACCTGGGAATTTGTTAGAAATGTACATTTTAAAGGTTCACCCAAGACTGCTAAGCAGAGCCCAGAGATTCGTGATTGTGAGCCCACCAGGTGATTTGAATACAGGCTAAAGTCTGAATATCACTGGTATTTAATATAAAATTTTTAAGGTTTTAATCTCTTTAAATGTAAGATTTAATTCTCTGTTCTCTATGAAAATATGATGATAGTAATAATAATGCAAAAGAGAAAGACATTTACATTAAGGGTAATCTAGTACAATCCTATTTTCTAGAAACATATCATTATAAACACTCAACATTAGTTCTAGTTAGCCAAAAGGAAAAAAGCTTAATGAAAGAGTAGGGAATAATTTATCCCTTAATGTTAATAAAACCCTTGAATGTTCTTGCCTAGAGCAAATTTTCCAACCATACTTCCTTGTTCTGGTTTGTTCTGATCACAAAAGCACTTAAGACACAATTAAGACTTCTAGCCATATCATACCTTTTAACCCAGGGATGTCACTGCTAGGACTAGAGAGGAAAATAAACTACACTCAAAGATTTTCTCCAAAGCATTGTAAATAACAGAGAAGGGGGATCTGAAAGTGATTTAAATGTCCAACAATTAAGAAATGATTCCATAAATTACAGGACAGGATAGAATATTGCTCAACCATTAAAATGATGCTTTCCACATGAGATTTCAAATAATATGGAAAAATGCTTACTTTATAGCATCATGTGTATGTTCTCTGTCTCTCTGTCAAGTGAAAAAGACAATATAAAGCACCAAAATATTAATGCTCGTTATCTCTGAGTAGTAGGATTATGAGATTTTTTATAATTATTAGTGTTTTTAAAACTTTCCATCATAAGACTACACTTAATCTACTCATCAGAATAAGATCCACAAATATAAAATACAGCTTCTACTCTGAATTAGGATCTTCAAATAATGACTAATCAGTAAGCCTTCAAAAGATAGTAACTGGGGAAAACAAGTAAATATCTTTTTGTCTCCCTAACCTACACCACTCTTTTCTCATACCACTCCTTCTAACCCTTTTATTTCTACTTTCTTCACATCAGCTCTGCCATAACCAGAGATACTAAGACATAATTATCCAATGTTTTCACAATTTTAAACTGTTCAGTTAAACAGTCCAATTTATCTTAGAATATATAAAAAGGAGATAAAATACCCTAATGGTTAAGAGAACAGACTTCAAAATCAGACAGATCTAGGTTTGAGTCTTAGTTTAGGGGAGCTCACAGAGGTTTCAATTTCGTTATCTGTAAGTAGGAGTACCAACCCTCCTTCAGTGAACTGTTATGAGGATGAAATGAGAGGATGCATATAAAGCATAAGCTGGTAGTAGGCACTCAGAAGATAACTGCTATTACTATTTTATAGTTAATGTTAAAATTGTTTTAGGTAAATAGCCCTCAAATTTTAATTTTCCTGTGGAAAAAAGCTTACTAAGGTACAATGGTTGCTCACAGTCATTTGGACTCCTCCATCCACTTCTATTTCAAAAACAATTTGGAAGCTGCCAAAATACTCTTTACAAAGTGGGTGTTACTAAAACCCACCAACAAATTTATCAATGCTATTATTTCATGAAAGAAGCAGCATTTGAACATCTGAAAAAGAAAGAACAGAAGAGAAAAGAAAAGAAAAGGAAAGAAAAGAAAAGGAAAGGAAAGAAAAGTCTGAGGATAGTCTTTGGGTAAAGGAAATCATTCCAAAGAAAGGACAGTGGGCAACTGCATCTCAAACTTATCCTTATGTTTTCCATTTTGTCACCTGCCAGTAAATACATAAAGACCAACACCACTTTGCAAATGGACACTTGATGAAAGACACTCAACTTCCTAGCCTGATACTTCTCCAATTCAATGAAGTTGTTCTATCCACATCATGGGATGTTCATTCAACAAACACTATCCAAACCTATTACTTGCTGTTAAGTAAAGGAATTCAAGATCAAATGAGGTTAAGTATATGAAGTATAGTGAAAACACTATACACTATATGTATATTATAAAGCACCATTAAATTATATAGTGTTGTCATTATAAAACCCCACAAATATTTTAAATTAATTCCTAAAAGGAAAAACGATTTCCCACTCACATGTTTTAATGTCTTAGTCATTTTCTATGTTCACGCTATCACAAGTGACATTTAAAATTCTTAGAATGAACACTTGCCAGACTTTTTCTTTAGAAAATAGTCAAATTTGGGATCCCTGGGTGGCGCAGCGGTTTGGCACCTGCCTTTGGCCCAGGGCGTGATCCTGGAGACCCAGGATCGAATCCCACGTCGGGCTCCCGGTGCATGGAGCCTGCTTCTCCCTCTGCCTGTGTCTCTGCCTCTCTCTCTCTCTCTGTGTGACTATCATAAATAAATAAAAATTTAAAAAAAAAGAAAATAGTCAAATTTGTGATATAGCTCACGACTTGCCATTCTCTATCTTACAAAAATTGAGAATATTACTTTTCCCCAGACAGTATGGCTCTCAAGGGAAAGTTATTAAGCTAGATATTGCCACTATAATTACCAGCATGCAGAATCTAAATTCTAAAGAAGACAATTTAATAGGATTTAAAATATAGGTTCAGAGAGAGAAAATTTTATTTGCTTATTTTGGAAAGTGTTGTTGTAAGATTTTCCAAGTGTTAAAATTCACTGTCAAACACGATGACTGAGAAATAACAAGACACCAAATATAGAAATTATACAGTTTTATAATTTTCTCTGTTGCTTCTTAATCCACTGAAAATAATTTAATAATATAACATTTTTTACGCATCTTCTTTGTTACTTTCTTCGGTTTCTACTTCTTTAGGCAACAATGGCTTGATCTTTAGTAATAAACCTTCACTTGTTGAAGTACGAAGGAAAGCTCGTACCACGAAAGGTCCTGGAAACAAAGAATCAACTTTTGTTTTATTTCATAGATATATAATGAGCAAATAGAAACGTACAACAAACCTTTTAAAACTCATGTTATATTTTCTACTTGAAAAGTATTTATATAACTGAATTAATACTGTGAATTATAAAGATCATCTCATCTCTAAAGTAGAAGACAAACTAACTGTACTGTAGCATATTAGAGTTTTATCATTAAAACTACATATTCTGTAATATTCATTTCTCTCTTCCAGAAAATGACCACCCAGAATTTATTTTACTGCAAAGCTGAAAGTGAAGGGAGCAGGTGGTGATATTTACATTTGATGGCATATTCTAAATATTTATATGAAACAGTACTGATGCTACTTTGTGTTACTGAACATTTAGCACAATTCCTTAAAAATTAAATAGCTTTTCATAAGAACAATTAAGGCACTTCATTTAAATTGTCAAAAAAAAAAAAAAGATGGGAGATAGTTCAAGATGACAGCTTAAGAAGATCCTTAACTCATCTCCTCCCACAGACACAATAAATTTACAACTATATATGGAACAAATTCCTCGAAAAAGTCCTGAAGACTAGATGAGCAGCATCTCCACAACAACGGATAAAAGGGCTGCACTGAGACACATGGGAAAGTCAGAGACAACACTCTGCAAAAACACCATCCCAGGCAAGGCGATCAACAATTAGGAGGGATCTCAAAAATACAGTACTTTTCCCTGAGGACCAAGGGCTTTGTCTCCCACACCAGGCATCCCAACCACTGTGTCTTATACAAGAGAGATGAGCTCCCAAAATATATGAATTTGAAAACCAACAGTGCATTCAGAACCCCAGAACTGGGAAGAGCAGAGAACTTGCTCTTAAAGGGCTCACACACAAACTCACTCACTCCACAACTGGTGCCAAAGAAGCAGTTTGAGAAGTGTCTAGACCATATGTGAAGGAAACCCACTTATTATCTTAAAGCAACTGCTAGAATGCAGGAACCTATTGAGACTCTCTCTCTGAGGATGAAAGTGCAGGTTGAGGCCATTTTTGCAATATCATTTGACTTCGCTAATGCTAATGCTGGAAGAGTCATGTTGGCAATGCCACTTTAACCTACTAGTGCCACCGGGCATGCTCTGCCCCCACATGCCATAGCCACAGCACAGCTGGTGGTCAAGAGTCCCATGTACCACTACCCTGCTGTGTTGCAGTCAAATCACAACCAGCCAAGTGGGCAGCCCCAACCAAAAATACAGCCTGTTACACAGTCAGCCAGGTGAACCCCCACCCCCATTCCTTCATTCCTACCATGCCACAAATAGATAAGCACCCCACATACAGCTGGCAGGTGTGTGAAGCCCACACAGGGTATATCCCTTGAGCACGTACGTGGCTCCCTCCTACAGCTAAGCACCACAGAAAATCTTGTACATGGCCAACAAATCTTGTTGCCTACAGAAGTAGAAACCAAAGAAAGTAACAAATCTACCAGTCCCTCAAGTAATACATAGAAACACACAAAATCAGGCCAAATTTGGAGGTAAAGAAATATGTTCCAAATGAAAGAACAAGGAAAAACCTGAGAAAAAGACCTTAATGAAATGGAGATAAGTAATCTATCTGATAAAGAGATCGAAGTAATGGTCATAAGGATGCTCACTCAGAAGAATAAATAAACACAAGGAGAACTTCAACAAAGAGAGACAAAATATATGAAAGTACCAAACAAAAATCAGAGCTGAAGACTAAAATTACTGAATTGAAAAATACACTGGAAGGGTTCAATAGCACCTGGATGAAGAACATATCAGCAACCTGTAAGATGCAACAATGGACTCACCCAGACAGGGAAACAAACAAACAAACAAAAAAAGAATTTTAAATTGTGAAAATAGCTTAAGGAATACATAGGACAACACCAAGCAAAATAATATTCTCATTATAGGGGTTCCATAAAGAAAAGAAACAGGCAGAAAACTTATAACAAAGAAAAAATAACTGAAAACCCTAACTTGAGGAAGGACATCAACATCCAAATCCAAGAAGGTCAGAAAGTTCCAAATAAGATAAAACCAAAGAGATTCACACCAAGACACATTATAATTAAAATGTCAAAAGTTAAAGTTAAAAGTAGCAGGAAAAAAACAACTTGATACACACAAAGGAAACCCCATAAGGCTATCAGCAAATTTTTCATAGGAAACTTTGAAGGCCAAGAGTAAAGGGCAGGACATATTCAAGGTGCTTAAAAGAAAAAACCTACAAGCAGGAATACTCTACCAAGCAAAATTATTCAAAATAGAAGGAGAGATAGAGTTTTTCAGATAAGTAAAAGCTAAAGGAGTTAATAATCACTAAACTAATCTTATTAAGAAATGTCAAAAGGACTTCTTTAAACTGAAATGAAATAGTACTAATAATGACAAGAAAACATACTAAAGTAAAAAGAATCTCACTGGAAATTGTAAATATATTATAAAAGTAGTACATTTACTCACCTATATGGCTAGCATAAAAGTCAAAAGACAAAAGTAGTAAAACTAAAACTGTAATAATTAGTTAAGGGATATATAAAATGAAAAAGTGTAAAATGTGACATAAAAACCATAAAATACAGAGGGTGGAAAAAAACTGTAGATTTCCCAGGGTGTTAGGGTGGCTCAGTTAGTTAGGGATCTGCCTTTGGCTCAGGTCATGATCCCAGAGCACTGAGATCAAGTCCTGCATCAGGCTCCCTGCTCAGTAGGGAGTCTTCTACCTCTACCTTCCTCCCACTCATGCTTGCTCCCTCTCTCTCACTCAAAGAAATCAAATCTTTAAAAAAAAATGCAGAGTTCTGGAATGAGTTTCAATTAAGTTGCTACCAATTGAAAACAAACTGTTATATACATAGAATGGTATATATGAACCGCATGGTAGCCACAAGGAAAAAAACCTATCACAGGGATCCCTGGGTGGCGCAGCGGTTTGGCGCCTGCCTTTGGCCCAGGGCGCGATCCTGGAGACCCAGGATCGAGTCCCACGTCGGGCTCCCGGTGCATGGAGCACCTTAAAGCAGCAAGAGACAAGAAATCACTGACTTTTATGGGGAGGAGTATTAGGGTAACAGCAGACCTCTCCACAGAGACCTGGCAGGCCAGAAAGGGCTGGCAGGATATATTCAGGGTCCTAAATGAGAAGAACATGCAACCAAGAATACTTTATCCAGCAAGGCTCTCATTCAAAATGGAAGGAGAGATAAAGAGCCTCCAAGACAGGCAGCAACTAAAAGAATATGTGACCTCCAAACCAGCTCTGCAAGAAATTTTAAGGGGGACTCTTCAAATTCACCTTTAAGAAGAGGTTCAGTGGAACAGTCCACAAAAACAAAGACTGAATAGATATCATGATGACACTAAACTCATATCTCTCAATAGTAACTCTGAATGTGAACGGGCTTAATGACCCCATCAAAAGGCGCAGGGTTTCAGACTGGATAAAAAAGCAGGACCCATCTATTTGCTGTCTACAAGAGACTCATTTTAGACAGAAGGACACCTACAGCCTGAAAATAAAAGGTTGGAGAACCATTTACCATTCGAATGGTCCTCAAAAGAAAGCTGGGGTAGCCATCCTTATATCAGATAAACTAAAATTTACCCCAAAGACTGTAGTGAGAGATGAAGAGGGACACTATATCATACTTAAAGGATCTATTCAACAAGAGGACTTAACAATCCTCAATATATATGCTCCGAATGTGGGAGCTGCCAAATATATAAATCAATTATTAACCAAAGTGAAGAAATACTTAGATAATAATACACTTATACTTGGTGACTTCAATCTAGCTCTTTCTATACTCGATAGGTCTTCTAAGCACAACATCTCCAAAGAAACGAGAGCTTTAAATGATACACTGGACCAGATGGATTTCACAGATATCTACAGAACTTTACATCCAAACTCAACTGAATACACATTCTTCTCAAGCGCACATGGAACTTTCTCCAGAATAGACCACATATTGGGTCACAAATCGGGTCTGAACCGATACCAAAAGATTGGGATCGTCCCCTGCATATTCTCAGGCCGTAATGCATTGAAATTAGAACTAAATCACAAGAAGTTTGGAAGGATCTCAAACACGTGGAGGTTAAGGACCATCCTGCCAAAAGATGAAAGGGTCAACCAGGAAATTAAGGAAGAATTAAAAACATTCATGGAAACTAATGAGAATGAAGATACAACCATTCAAAATCTTTGGGATGCAGCAAAAGCAGTCCTAAGGGGGAAATACATCGCAATACAAGCATCCATTCAAAAACTGGAAAGAACTCAAATACAAAAGCTAACCTTACACATAAAGGAGCTAGAGAAAAAACAGCAAATAGATCCTACACCCAAGAGAAGAAGGGAGTTAATAAAGATTCGAGCAGAACTCAACGAAATCGAGACCAGAAGAACTGTGGAACAGATCAACAGAACCAGGAGTTGGTTCTTTGAAAGAATTAATAAGATAGATAAACCATTAGCCAGCCTTATTAAAAAGAAGAGAGAGAAGACTCAAATTAATAAAATCATGAATGAGAAAGGAGAGATCACTACCAACACCAAGGAAATACAAACGATTTTAAAAACATATTATGAACAGCTATACGCCAATAAATTAGGCAATCTAGAAGAAATGGACGCATTCCTGGAAAGCCACAAACTACCAAAACTGGAACAGGAAGAAATAGAAAACCTGAACAGGCCAATAACCAGGGAGGAAATTGAAGTAGTCATCAAAAACCTCCCAAGACACAAGAGTCCAGGGCCAGATGGCTTCCCAGGGGAATTTTATCAAACGTTTAAAGAAGAAACCATACCTATTCTCCTAAAGCTGTTTGGAAAGATAGAAAGAGATGGAGTACTTCCAAATTCGTTCTATGAAGCCAGCATCACCTTAATTCCAAAGCCAGACAAAGACCCCGCCAAAAAGGAGAATTACAGACCAATATCCCTGATGAACATGGATGCAAAAATTCTCAACAAGATACTGGCCAATAGGATCCAAGAGTACATTAAGAAAATTATTCACCATGACCAAGTAGGATTTATCCCCGGGACACAAGGCTGGTTCAACACCCGTAAAACAATCAATGTGATTCATCATATCAGCAAGAGAAAAACCAAGAACCATATGATCCTCTCATTAGATGCAGAGAAAGCATTTGACAAAATACAGCATCCATTCCTGATCAAAACTCTTCAGAGTGTAGGGATAGAGGGAACATTCCTCAACATCTTAAAAGCCATCTATGAAAAGCCCACAGCAAATATCATTCTCAATGGGGAAGCACTGGGAGCCTTTCCCCTAAGATCAGGAACAAGACAGGGATGTCCACTCTCACCACTGCTGTTCAACATAGTACTGGAAGTCCTAGCCTCAGCAATCAGACAACAAAAAGACATTAAAGGCATTCAAATTGGCAAAGAAGAAGTCAAACTCTCCCTCTTCGCCGATGACATGATACTCTACATAGAAAACCCAAAAGTCTCCACCCCAAGATTGCTAGAACTGATACAGCAATTCGGTAGCGTGGCAGGATACAAAATCAATGCCCAGAAGTCAGTGGCATTTCTATACACTAACAATGAGACTGAAGAAAGAGAAATTAAGGAGTCAATCCCATTTACAATTGCACCCAAAAGCATAAGATACCTAGGAATAAACCTCACCAAAGATGTAAAGGATCTATACCCTCAAAACTATAGAACACTTCTGAAAGAAATTGAGGAAGACACAAAGAGATGGAAAAATATTCCATGCTCATGGATTGGCAGAATTAATATTGTGAAAATGTCAATGTTACCCAGGGCAATATACACATTTAATGCAATCCCTATCAAAATACCATGGACTTTCTTCAGAGAGTTAGAACAAATTATTTTAAGATTTGTGTGGAATCAGAAAAGACCCCGAATAGCCAGGGGAATTTTAAAAAAGAAAACCATATCTGGGGGCATCACAATGCCAGATTTCAGGTTGTACTACAAAGCTGTGGTCATCAAGACAGTGTGGTACTGGCACAAAAACAGACACATAGATCAGTGGAACAGAATAGAGAACCCAGAAGTGGACCCTGAACTTTATGGGCAACTAATATTCGATAAAGGAGGAAAGACTATCCATTGGAAGAAAGACAGTCTCTTCAATAAATGGTGCTGGGAAAATTGGACATCCACATGCAGAAGAATGAAACTAGACCACTCTCTTGCACCAGACACAAAGATAAACTCAAAATGGATGAAAGACCTAAATGTGAGACAAGATTCCATCAAAATCCTAGAGAAGAACACAGGCAACACCCTTTTTGAACTCGGCCATAGTAACTTCTTGCAAGATACATCCACGAAGGCAAAAGAAACAAAAGCAAAAATGAACTATTGGGACTTCATCAAGATAAGAAGTTTTTGCACAGCAAAGGATACAGTCAACAAAACTCAAAGACAACCTACAGAATGGGAGAATATATTTGCAAATGACCTATCAGATAAAGGGCTAGTTTCCAAGATCTATAAAGAACTTATGAAACTCAACACCAAAGAAACAAACAATCCAATCATGAAATGGGCAAAAGACATGAACAGAAATCTCACAGAGGAAGACATAGACATGGCCAACATGCATATGAGAAAATGCTCTGCATCACTTGCCATCAGGGGAAATACAAATCAAAACTACAATGAGATACCACCTCACACCAGTGAGAATGGGGAAAATTAACAAGGCAGGAAACAACAAATGTTGGAGAGGATGCAGAGAAAAGGGAACCCTCTTACACTGTTGGTGGGAATGTGAACTGGTGCAGCCACTCTGGAAAACTGTGTGGAGGTTCCTCAAAGAGTTAAAAATAGACCTGCCCTACGACCCAGCAATTGCACTGTTGGGGATTTACCCCAAAGATACAAATGCAATGAAACGCCGGGACACCTGCACCCCGATGTTTCTAGCAGCAATGGCCACGATAGCCAAACTGTGGAAGGAGCCTCGGTGTCCAACGAAAGATGAATGGATAAAGAAGATGTGGTTTATGTATACAATGGAATATTACTCAGCTATTAGAAATGACAAATACCCACCATTTGCTTCGATGTGGATGGAACTGGAGGGTATTATGCTGAGTGAAGTAAGTCAGTCGGAGAAGGACAAACATTATATGTTCTCATTCATTTGGGGAATATAAATAATAGTGAAAGGGAAAATAAGGGAAGGGAGAAGAAATGTGTGGGAAATATCAGAAAGGGAGACAGAACGTAAAGACTGCTAACTCTGGGAAATGAACTAGGGGTGGTAGAAGGGGAGGAGGGCGGGGGGTGGGAGTGAATGGGTGACGGGCACTGGGTGTTATTCTGTATGTTAGTAAATTGAACACCAATAAAAAAATAAATTAAAAAAAAATTAACTCAAAGAATTTGAAAAATTGAAAGTAAGACCTGAAACCATAAAACTGCTAGAAGAAAACACAAGTCATAAGCTCTTCAACATTGGTCTTAGCAGGTTTTTTTTCTTAGGATGACTAAAAAGGGCAAAAAAAAAAAACAAAAAAAAAAACAAGTGGGACTATATTAAACTAAAAAGTTCTGCAGAGCAAAGGAAACTATCAACAAAATGAAAAGGCAACTTACTGAACAAAAGAAGGTATCTGCAAATCATATATCCAATAAGGGGTTAATATCCAAAATTTATAAAGAACTCCTATAACTCAATAACAAAAAAATTCAACTTAAAATTGGGCAGAGAATCTAAGTAGACAGTTTCCCAAAGACATACAGATGGACAACAGGCACATGAAAAGAAACTCAACATCATTAATCATTGGAAATGCAAATCAAATACCTGTCAGAATGGGTATTATCAAAAATAACATGTTGTAAAGGATGTGGAGAAAAAGATAACCCTCATGCATTGTTAGTGGGAATGTAAATTGGTGCAGACACTGGAAAACAGTATGAGGATTCCTCAAAAAATTAAAAAAAGAACAGTCCAGCAATTCCACTTTGGGGTATATCTAAAGAAAATGAACACACTGGTTTGAAAAGATATAAACACCTCTATGTTCCTTTCAGCATATTTATAATAGCCAAGATATGAAAACAACCTAAGTGTCCATCTATACATGAATGAATAAAGAAGATATGGTACACACACACACACACACACACACACACACACACTATGGAATTCTACTCAGGCATATTAAAGAATGAAATCTTTCTGTGACACTAAAGGACCTTGAAGACACTATCCTAAATGAAATGATTCAGACAGAGAAAGACAAATACCAATGATTTCATTTATAAGTGAAATCTAAAATACAAAACTAACAAAACCAAACCAAACCCCGTGTCACAGATAAGGAGAACAGAGCGGTGGGTGCCAAGGGGGTATAGAGTTGGAGGAGGGACAAGATGGGTGAAGGGGATCAAGAGGTAGAAACATTCAGTTATGAAATAAGTCAATGGGATGTAATGTACAGCACACGGAATACAGTCAATATTATTTTATTAACTTTGTATGTTGACAGATGGTAACTAGTCTTATGGTGGCGATCAAGATCAATTTGCAATGTATACAAATGCTGAATTACTATGTTGTACACTTGAAACTAAAAGAACATTATATGTTAATTATACTTCTATTTAAAAAACTGTAAAAAGAGGATATATTCCTTTTAGAGATTTACTGTTCATCATTCCACTCCTGCCATAGTCTCAGAAGATCCTATACTGAAATTAAAGTGCCTCATAGAATATAAGAATGCATACACATACAATTACTAAGAACTATGGCCATATCTACAACAGCAGAATTAACAATGAGGTATTTATTCACCAGTGTGTTTAACTCCCAAAGAAGGTTAAAAAAAAAAAAAAAAAAAGCTTAAGATTGTGTTTTAATTATACACTGGGTTATAAAACTAAACTTGACAGAGTCCTATAATAGTAAGTCTATAAACAAAGAGTCTACTGAGTATAATGAACCCTTTTTTGGCTGCAACCAGCCAGGAGTGAAATTGCAAAGAGAATATGCATGGCACATAATGCAATAATAAGGGCACTATATGTGTTTCTAGCCTACTAAACAGCTTCCAGAAAATAATGCTGCTATTGTATACTGTACTTGCTCTTAACTTGATTGTTTTCTTAATATTTTACATTCTTAAAGAATCACAGAGCAATAGGGAAGTACTCCAGCAAATCACTTACCCAAACTGAGTGGTCTGTGCTTACAAACTTCACTGATAACTGCTTGCAGATTGGCAGCTATCTGGTCACTTTGCATATCCAGCTGAAAGAAAAGGATATATAACATTAATAATGTGAAAATGAGAAGATAATGCAACTCTTGGTGACTACACTAGTATTTATTTTAGACAGTGTTTTCCTGAGGCAGAATACACCATCCCTGATCCCTATCTCCAAGGATTTAGTGATACTTCGTCTTAAAGTTTTTTTTGTTTTCTTTTTTTTTTTTTTTTTTTTTTTTTAAGATTTTATTTATTTATGATAGAGAAAGAGAGAGAGAGAGAGAGGCAGAGACACAGGCAGAGGAGAAGCAGGCTCCATGCCGGGAGCCTGACGCGGGACTTGATCCCGGGACCCCAGGATTGTGCCCTGGGCCAAAGGCAGGCGCCAAACCACTGAGCCACCCAGGGATCCCCTTAAAGTTTTTTTTTTTTTTTTTTTTTTTTTTTTAATTTTTATTTATTTATGATAGTCACAGAGAGAGAGAGAGGCAGAGACACAGGCAGAGGGAGAAGCAGGCTCCATGCACCGGGAGCCCGACGTGGGATTCGATCCCGGGTCTCCAGGATCGCGCCCTGGGCCAAAGACAGGCGCTAAACCGCTGCGCCACCCAGGGATCCCTCCTTAAAGTTTTTTTTTGTTGATTTACTTTTACTTTTTGTTTTCTTTTTTAAAGATTTTATTTGTGAAATAGAGAGAGCAAGAGTGGGGAAAGGAGGGGTGCAGAGGGACAAGCAGACTCCGCACTGAGAGCAGAGTCCAAAATGAGGCCCAGAGATCATGACCTGAGTAGAAGTCAGACGCTTAACTGAGTAGAAGTCAGACGCTTAACTGATTGAGCCACTCATGCATCCCCTTTGTTGATTTACTTTTAAAGGACGCCAAGAAAATGTTTAGAAATTCATGCTTGGGATCCCTGGGTGGCGCAGCGGTTTAGCGCCTGCCTTTGGCCCAGGGCGTGATCCTGGAGACCCGGGATCGAATCCCATATCAGGCTCCCGGTGCATGGAGCCTGCTTCTCCCTCTGCCTGTGTCTCTGCCTCTCTCTCTCTCTCTGTGACTATCATACATAAATAAATATTTAAAAAAAAAAAAAAAAAGAAATTCATGCTTTCAGGAGTACAAAATAAAACTACCACACATTCAAACATACATATCTGATACAGAGACATTTTTCAGGATGCTATGGTAACACTCTATGCAATAACAAATATCTTGCTATTCAACAAAAATTATAGTAAGTACATATATAGTGAACAAGCCCTATTCATAAAACTCCAAAACTTAGCTCACAACTTTGGAATGTTTATCATTTAAATTTAATGCATGTTACTCTTCTAAAATATACCAATTAAAATCAGTTATATTACATCCCGATGTTTAAAGGATTTTACACTTTGCCAAATGAATCAATTTTTTGAAATTCATGTAAAACTCATAATAGCATAATGGCAAAAAAAAAAAAATCACATGGTAAGAGTTCAAGTATGTTTTCTATTTTCTAGTGACTCTGAAACCCCTGTGGAAAATGTGCTGTGTAAGCATGAAGAGAATTCCTCATGAAAAAAAAAACTATTCTCATCATCACCATTTATTTTACATTCACTTGGACATGATGCAATACCAAATCCTAAATGAGAAGGTTTGGATATTATTGGAGGCATTTTCACGTTATGCCAATCCATAAGTGAAACTGTGAGCGGAAAAAAAATAATATCAAGCAATGCTTAATTCACCTTCTTAAGTCCACAGAACTCCATATGTTCTAACCAAGTAGTTCACTGGCAGAAAAGGCACCTTACATTTGCTTTGTTAAAAAGCAAAACAAAAACTAAGATGATCAGCATGTGTCTCCCTTCATCTGTACTTCTCTACGTTAATCAAATTGTCCTTCTTTCTATTATCTAATGAAGTAACCACCACAGCTCTAGTAAGCTCCCTCACCCTTTGTTAAAGACCCACTGCTACCTTAAATTTGGGAAAGTAATAAGTACAAGAAAAAGCAAGATGTCCAACGTATGTTTTTACTATTTACTATTAAGTTACGCTCTACACTGTTATATAATATACTGAATATACTAAACTCAACTATACTTCTGTGGACTCATCCTGCCTACAGTAAGATAAAACAAGATGCTAAACATATGCAACATATGCTTGAAAAACACAAAACAAATACTTCCTCTGCAACTTTCATTATTAGGATAACTTCAATGATTTCATTAAGTTCTGAAATACCTAAAAATGTTTTCAAACATAGTTCATGTTTTTGTCCAAATTTTAGCATGTCTAATTTTTAGTACTGTGTCCTCTACTAAATTTTAAAATATTTATGGGCATAATACGTAATTTTACCTTTTCTTTTAGATATTACATAAAATTATGAAAAAAATCTATATATTTTATGGTTTATGCAGTAACTGTGATTATTTAATTGGCTATTTGTGCTAATTATGGCCCAGTAAAAGTATGCATGTATGAATTTTATCAAAACTTGCATAGGAAAGGAATTTGGGCTGACAATAACCTAGAGATAACTCAGGAAAGTTAACATTCGTAGGCTTCTCTATATCTCAGTTACTCTCACTTCTATAGTGCCCTCATGCAATAACATTTTATAGTCTTACAAAAGTAGGACAGACCATTTTGAGATGATATTATCTGTTAGATTCTCAATATCAGAGCATAAGACTTGGTACAGCAGAAAAGAAAACTGGGATTGGTGAACCCTGAACTATAGTAAGCACCATATTCATACATGTGCCTATGTGTGCATTTGAATATCTAATAGTTACAATCCTACTTACGTTTAGTTAAATGACTGCCCATTACAGAACATGATAGTTATTCCTCATTCTGTAGCAGACATGGTTTCAAGAAAAGACTACTGAATCTTCCTTTCTGCTTAACATCCCTTATTATGTCAGAAATAATTCCCTAAGCAGACTAGATGGAAGACTTACCAAAGATGTTTTTGGGTAGAGGCTCAGTGCATATGTCTCTCTTTGCTTTAACTCTCAGATTTTCCTCTTTCCATGCAATTCCTAACCTTTGCCCTCAATTAGTTTTTACAATTTATGAGAAAACTAAAAATCAATGGTTCCTGACCATTTTTTTCATCCTTTTGAGATGTAGATGTATGCAAGGCAAACTGTAGTCATGAGTACCTAACACAGTGATTCTTTTCTTTCAAGTTTTTATTTAAATTCCATTAGTTAGTACATGGTATAATACTAGTTTCAGGTGTAGAATTTAGTAATTCATCACTTACGTACAATACCCAGCACTCATCTCAACAAGTGCACTCCTTAATACCTATCACCCATTTAACTCCTCCCTCCCTCTCTAGCAACCTACAATTTATTCTCTACAGTTGAGAGTCTGTAGGGGTATCTGGATGGCACAGTTAGTTAAGCATCCAACTCTTTGTTTCAGCTTAGGTTGTGATTTCAGGGTCGTATGATGGAGCCCAGAGTTGGGCTCCAAGCTCAGCAGGAGTCTGCTTGAGATTTTCTCTCCCTCTCTCTTTGCCCCTCCCATTCATGTTCTCTCTTGCTCTCTCAAATAAATCTTTTCTTTTTTAAAAAGTCTTTTCTCTTCCCCCCCCCCACATTCATGTTTCTTAAATTTCGTATCAGTGAAATCATACAGTATTTGTTTTTCTCTGATTTATTTCACTTAGTATACTACAACTCTTTAGCTCCAGAACTCCCTTCCTCTGCGGCACCCACAATCTGTTTCTCCCCCAAACCACATCTTGGCACTTCCCTACCTTCCTGGAGGTGATCTCTTCTCTCCCTTTAGCTATGCAGTTTGTTCTATCAGCCCTCAGGTTGATTTCTTGAGTATTCAGAATGATCTGATAGTTATCTAGCTGTGTTCAAGGGACAAGGAAAGTCTAGGGTCCTCCTACTACACCACCATTTTAGTCCGTCCCCGCCCCCCCAAGGCAATGATTCTTAAATTTTGGGAGGTTATCAAATCTCACTCCAGAAAACTGCACACAGGGACACACAAAAATTAGTCTATGCTTTCAGGGTCTTCATGGATTCTCTGATTAAAAGAAAGGGGAAGGGAGAAGAAAGGCTTCTGAGGAAAGTGTGTCTGTTAACAGGGATCTATAATCACACTTTGAGAACTGCTAGAAAAAAAGATGAGTCTCCAAATATTTTGGAGGACTAAGGACTATAGTGTATTATTTGACTTAATTTTTTACCTTTTACAGGGGATAAAACTAAAGCAAACAAGTGAAGTATGCACACATAATTTTTTAACAATCACACGTTCCTTTTCCTAAGGTTGTCAGGTGCTGTCACTGTAAACGTTCTGACAGCCCGTAGATGATCATCTCTAACTGAAAACCGTGGAGAGGACTGCTCCTTTGGAAAGCACCTGTTAGAACATCTGACCTCCAAAATTTCTTCCAAACACAATATTCTAAGATTAAATACAGCATGGCCTAGCATACAGTTTCTGCAGACGGGCCAGTGGTCTTAATCACCATGACTCCTAACAGTCTCAACCAAGAAAAGGAAAATAATGTGTGTCTCCTATATACATTAAGGAAAATAATAATAAGAATAACTGATTGAGCATCTCGATTTTTTTTCAAAGATTTTATTTTTTTATTTATTCATGAGAGGCAGAGAGAGAGAGAGAGAGAGGCAGGCTCCATGCAGGAAGCCCGATGTGGGACTTGATCCTGGGACTCCAGGACCACGCCCTGGGCCAAAGGCAGGCACTAAACCGCTGAGCCATCCAGGGATCCCCCAAGCATCTCAATTTATTGAGTAAATCCTTTGCACCAAGCTCTGTTCTTAGCACTACATAAATATTCTCATTCATTTCTCCCAAGAATCCTTTGAGATAGGAACTACTGCAATTCCTCTTTTACCATTAGAAACTAAGACTTGGAAAACTTTGTAACTTATCAAAGGGCACATACCCCTGGTAAGGAGTGGCTCAACAGCTATAGTGAGCTCTAAAAGCATAGAAATCTTAATCTGAAGTCCACTTACACTACTTACTAGCTTGTGACGTGGGACACAGTTTTTAAGTGTTGGTAGCTCTTATGAAAAATAAATTATCAGTTGCCTGGAAAACACAAATGAGTTTGTTATAGAGTAGGAAAAGAAGAAACTAAGTGAAATACTTAATGGAAAAAATATGCATTTAAGTGGGAAAAAATACAAATTTTTCTGTCAAATGAATCCTTTACCACCTGCCAACTTTTGGTAGAGACAGCAACACCATATAATTCAGAAACCCTTTCTCATCTCCCACTCTGTCCATCATCAGGTTGGGAACTAGGAGCAAAAGATGAATAAGATACAAATCTTGCTCTCAAGGAACTTACAATCAGGTAACTAAAACACATCATCATATATGCCACTCCATTGTGAACAATGTAGTATAAGGGCACAGAGGAAGAAGTGATTGACTTTGAGAGAAAAGGCTACCCAAAGACAGTGACAAGTAAGTCTTAAAGATTAACTGAGTCTTAAAGGATGAAGGGGTTTGAGGGACAATGAGGATCTTCTAGGCAGAAGGAGCAGCATGATATAATATGATAATAAGGTAGAACAGATGAACACAAGGTAGTTCACTATATCTAGGCCTGTGTAGCAAACTCAAATGCCTACAGTGGCTAGAGCAGGTTAACTCGTAGGATTGAGGAGGACCAGATGTGAATGCATATGCATACAAAACCTGTGTGACACAGGCTGCACAGAGGTGGGTAGCACCACTCCACATGGGGAAGGCAGAAAGCTACTTAGCACTGAGGCCCATGAGAGGCCAGCGTTAACAGAATTCCTGACTTGTCAAGAACTAGAAATCTGAACTTCTTTGTGATATCCTCTAGTTTTTCATGCTGATTCAAAAAAAACAAAACAGGGTAGCCCAGGTGGCTCAGTGGTTTAGCACAGCCTTCGGCCCAGGGCGTGATCCTGGAGTCCTGGGATCGAGTCCCATGTCGGGCTCCCTGCATGGAGCCTGCTTCTCCCTCTGCCTGTGTCTCTGCCTCTCTCTCTCTCTCTCTCTCTCTCTCTTTCTCTCTCTGTCATGAATAAATAATAAATAAAATCTTTAAAAAAAAACAAAAAAAAACAAAACCACTATTTGGGCCCAAGCAGTATGAGGACCAAATTTAGCCTGTAAGCTGCCAATCTGTAACTCCAGACTTTAGCCTCCATCACCGAAAATAGGAAGAAATACTGAGTCCAAACCTGACACAGGGATTGGAGACCACGAAAAGATTGAAATGTAAGGCTAAATATTTTTTTTTTTGGAACTGCGAAGCTGTGAGAAACTATTTAATGTTTAATTTTTCTCAGCAGACAAATGGTATATCTGAGTGGATTTTAGAAAGAATTCTACAGGATGGGTGTAAAACAGGAGTTGTTATACTTTCTCTATAAATGGTCAGATAACAAATATTTTGGGTTCTGCAGGCTAAACAGTCTGTGTTGCAACTATTCAACTCCACTCTTTAGCAAGAAGGAAGCCATAGACAATACATGAACAAATGAGTCCAACTGTGTTCCAGTGAAATTTGCCTTACGAAAACAAGTGAAGAACTAGAAATGGCCCACAGACCAGTTTGCAGACCCCTGGTATGGAAGACAGACTGAAGGATGATGTTTAAAGACGTGAATGGGCAAAAAGAGCCATTAATTTTTGCTAGATCAAAAAAGATTTTGTTTTGTTAACAGAAAGCTTTGTCAGATGCTGAGACATTTCTAACTAACTATCTACTATGCAGATGAAGCAAAAAAATGTTTTGTCAGGCTAAGAATTGCATTGCCATTTAAAGTAACAGTAGGAAAAATGCTTAGCGACTGCTTTAACAACTGTCCAAAGCTTGGATATGTGTTTAAATTCTTTTATTTTTATTTTTTATTTTTTTTTTAGATTTTATTTATTTCTGCATGAGACACAGAGAGAGGCAGAGACATAGGCAGAGGGAGAAGCAGGCTTCCCGCAGGGAGCTCGACATGGGACTCAATCCCAGGATCCCAGGATCATGACCTGAGCCAAAGGCAGAGGCTCAAACATGGAGCCACTCAGGTGCCCTAGATATTTGTTTAGAAGATGTTGTATGGGGCTTTTCTGGAAGTTTCTTCAGGACTTTCAGATCAGGTGATAAATCTGAAACAAAAAAAGGCATACTACAAGTACCCTATATTCTTAACAGATTTTTTTAAAAATATTTATTTATTCATAGAGACACACAAAGGAGAGAGAGAGAGAGAGAGAGAGAGAGAGAGAGAGGCAGAGACACAGGCAGAGGGAGAAGCAGGCTCCATGCAGGGAACCCGATGCGAGACTCGATCCAGAGTCTCCAGAATCACACCCCGGGCTGCAGGCGGCGCTAAACCACTGCGCCACCGGGGCTGCCCAGTACCCTATATTCTAAAGAAAGATAACCAGCAATTAAAGGCGCCAAAAAAGTCCTATTATAATCAACATCCACCTAAGTAGAAGCAGGCCAAATAAGGAGGCAAAGCTCCAAGAAGTCTTGGAGAGAGGGGGCACCTAGCAAAGGGGAGACTAGCTGGCTAAACACATGCTATGAGGGACATGAAAACACTAAGGGTTGCCAGAGATGTAGCAATAATCAAAGTGGAGACAAGAAATATACATAGGTAAGCAGAGGCCTGTGCCTTCTATCCCTTATTCCCTTCATCAGGTCTGCAAAGGTGATTGGGACAAGGTATTTCAGAACTGAATCAAGTCATTGTAGCACTCTAAGTTCCAGAGTGGGAGGAGGTGTGAGTGAAAACTTAATGAAGCCCTCCTCACTTCAGATCACATGAGCCATAAAAGCCTGGTTCCAAACTGAGCAAGGGAAAGTTCTGCATATGAGATTAGAGTTCTGAACTGAATCAGATTGCACTTTTAATTACTGAGAGTCACTCGAATTATGAGATCTATCTAACATGTCAGAGAAGGAAACAAAGAAAGGAAATCGTACACATGGCACAGCTAGAATCAGAACGGAGAAAACTACTCTGTGTTTGTATCCCACTAAATTCAGACTTTTCAATGAAGGGTTACACATTTATACACAGACTGTATTTCTGTACCTATGAAAGATGTGAATTTATGTTCACAGGAATGATATATATAATAATGAGAGATATCACAGTCTAAATGCCCAAGAAAAGGATCAAGTTTGAATAAATTATGATATACCTACATGACATTATGATATAGCTATTAAAATGGTATCTTGCAAGAATTTTAATAATTCGAAAAGTATTCAAGAAACAGTATTTAAGAAAAAGAAAATATAAAGTTAATTTATAGTATGATAGCAATTACATAAACAAAAACTACAAGCATAGAGACAGCAGTAATAAAAATACTAAAATGTAACCAAGGGCAACCCTTGTATGAATTTTATATTCTTATGCTATTTAACATTTTTCAAATATTTTATTACATACTTGTTAATAAAAAAATTAGTTTCAGTTTAGTATTTAAAATTACAAAAGCAGTCCTTTATGATGCTACAAATTATAGGGCATACTTTCTGTCTTCACATTTTTTTGAAATGAGACTCATTCATAGTGATAGTGGAGGGAAAAGCAAAATCCCCACCTTCACCACCACCACAGCCCCAACAGGCTAATTATTTTGTTACAGCTGATATGCTTTTTAATTATATTTTCAGGATTAAAGACAGATTAAAATGCAATTATATTTTCAAGATTAAAAATTGACCTTTTATAGGTTTACAGTTCCATGAATTCTAACTCACACATACATTTGAGGAACCATCACCACAATACATAATAAATAACCAAAAGAACTTTCTCACGTGATCTCTCTCTGCCACTCCTAACCCTGGCAACTCCTGATATGTGACTAAAGTGTTGTCTTCTCAAAAATGTCATACAAATGGAGTAACAGGGCATAACTTTTCTTCCCTTTGTGATTGTTTAAAACTGTGGTAAAATTTACATAGCATAAAATATACCATTTTAACTGTTTTGAAGTATGTGGTTCAGTGGCATTAAGTATACTCTCATTGTTGTGCAACTCTCACCACCATCCATCTCAAAAACCTTTTCCGTCTTCCTCATCTAAAACTCTGTACCCATTTAACACTAATTCCTCATTCTCCTGTTCCTCCAGCCCCTGGAAACCACCATTCCACTGTCTCTATGAATATGACTGCTCTAGGTACCTCAAATAAGTGGAATCATAGAGTATCCTTTGTCAATTGGTTTACTTCATTCACCATAATGTCTTCAAGGTTCATACGTGTTATATATATGTGTAAGAATTTCCTTCCTTTTTAAGACTGAATAATATTCCATTGTATATATAGCTAGCATACCTCATTTTCTTGAACTTCACTTTATTGTATTTTACAGATACTGCATTTTTCACAAATTGAAGTTCTGTGACAACCTTATGTCGAACAAGTCTGCTGGCACCATTTTTCCAACAGCATTTGTTCAATTCATGTCTGTCATATTTTGGTAATTCTCACAATATTTCAAACCTTTTCATTATTATATTTGTTATGGAGTCAATTGCAACAATCCAACTTCATTGTTGACTTATTTTAAGAATTTAAAATAAGAATTTCCACAGCCACCTAACCTTTAGCAACCACTGCCCTGATCAATCAGCAGCCATCAACAGGAAGGCAAGACCCTCTATCACTCCATCAGCAATAAGATTACAAATCCCTGAAAGCTCAGATGATGGTTGGGATTTCTTAGCAATAAAGTAATTTTTTTTTTTAAGATTTTATTTATTCATTCATGAGAGACACAGAGAGAGAGGCAGAGACACAGGCAGAGGGAGAAGCAGGCCCCACGCAGGGAGCCTGACGCGGGACCCGATCCTGGGACTCCAGGATCATGCCCCTGGCCGAAGGCAGGCGCTAAACCGTTGAGCCACCCAGGGATCCCCAATAAAGTAATTTTTAATTAAGGCACATATATTGTTCTTTTAGACATAATGCTATCTCACACTTTAACGGACTACAGTATAATATAAACATAACTTTTATATGCAGTAGGAAACCAAAAAAATTCATTTGACTCACTTGATTGTAATATTTACTTATTGCAGTGGTCTAGAACTGAACCTGCAATATCTCCAAAGTACGCTTGAATATGCATTTTGTTTATCCATTCATCTGTCTTGGACACTTGGGTTGCTTCCACCTTTTGGCTATTTGAATAATGCTGCAATGAACATGGCTGTACACACATCTGTTTGAGTTCCTGCTTTCAATTCTTTTGGGTATATTAACTATGACTACAATCTATGGATCTACGGTAGCTGTATGTTTAATTTTTTGAGGAACTGTCATGTCATTTCCCACACCAACCGCACCATTTTACATCCCCACCACCAACGCACAGGGTCCCAATTTCTTTGTATCCTCACCAACACTTACTTTTGGGTATTTTTGATAACAGACAGCCCTGTAAGTATGAAGCAGTATCTCATTTTGGTTTTAATTTGCATTTTCCTGTTGGCTAATGATGCTCAGCCTCTTTTCATGTCTTTATTGGCCATTTGTATATCTTATTTGGAGAAATGTGTATTCAGACCCTTTGCTCATTTTTTAATATAGTTTTTAAAAGATTTTATTTATTCATGAGAGAGACAGAGAGAGAGGGGCAGAGACATAGGCAGAGGGAGAAGTAGGCTCCCTGTGAGGATCCTGAAGCAGGACTTGATCCCAGGACCCCGGGATCATGCCCTAAGCCAAAGGCAGATGCTCAACCACTGAGCCACCCAGGTGCCACTCCTTTGCTCATTTTTTGAATTATTTATAATTTTATTATTGAGTTAGAGTGGTCCCCCCTTATCAATGGAAGATAGGTTCCAAGACCCCCAGTGGATGCCTGAAACTGCAGATAGTACCAAACCTCTATACTATGTTTTTATACATATCTATGATAAAGTTTAACTTATAAATTAGGCACAGTAAGAAATGAATAATAAAACAGAAAAATTATAACAACACACTATAGTAATAAAACTTATGTGAATGTGGCCTCCCTCTCTGTCTTTCAAAATATCTTACTCTACTATGCTCACATTTCTTGTGATGATGTGAGATGGTAAAATGCCTACACGGTGGGGCACCTAGGTGGCTCAGTTAAGTGCCCAACTCTTGATTTCAGCTCAGGTTATGATCTTGGGGTGGTGGGATCAAGTCCTGTGCGGGGCTCCAAGCTCAGCAGGAAGTCTGCTTGAGATTCTGTCTCTCCCTCTCCCTTAGCTCTTCCCCACGCCCCCCCCCCCAAATAAATAAATAAATCTTTTAAAAAAATGCCTACATGGTGAGATGAAGTGAGGTAAGTGACACAGGCATTGTGATGTAGCGTCAGACTGTTACTGACCTCCTGACAATGCATCAGGAGGACTGTCTACTTCCAGATAGCAGTTGACTGTGGGGAACTGAAACTGTGAAAAGGGAAACCACAGATAAGCGGGGGTGGGGAAGACTACTGTGTAAGAGTTCTTCATATATTCTAGATACAAGTCTCTTACCATATATATGATTTGCAGATATTTTCTGCCATTCAGTTGGTTGCCTTTTTACTCTGCTGATAGTAATCTTAGATGCACAGTTTTAAATTTTGATGAAGTCCCATTTATCTCTTTCATTGCCTGTGCTTTTGGTGTCAGTATGTAACCTTCTGAGTACTTTCACTTGGGTTATAGAATGTAACCTTTTGAGATTCTCTAAAGTTGTTCTATAGGTAGTTCATGCCCTTTTTATCCCTGAGTAGTATTCCATTGCATGATATACCAGATGGGGTTTTTTAATCCATTCACATATAGAAGGACAACTGAGTTTCTTCTAGCTTTTGATGATTATCAATATAATTTCTATAAACATGTATTCAGATATTTGTATGAATATAAGTTTTGATTTCACTTTAAATGTTTCAATTTTAGGGGTGCCTGGATGGCTCAATCGGTTAAGCATCCAACTCTGATCTCAGCTCAGGTCTTGATTTTAGGGTCATGAGCTCAAGCCCCTCCCTAGGCTTCTTCTCTTTCGGGGAAAAGGTTAGATCTTTGTATTGGCCTATAGGACCCTAAGCCTTTCTTACTTTTCCCTAGATTTTGTCTTTGTTTTTCAGATTGGATAATTCCTATGATCTAGCTTCAAGTTCTTTCTTTCCTCTGTCCATCTCTAGTAATTCATAAATAATTTTTATGAGGTCCCTTTTCTAGTTTCCCCCCTCTCCTTGATCTTCCTAGTACCTTCTGATTCCCTAAGACTCTCCTTTCGGAACCCTGGCTAGATAGCTGGGGCTTTATTTACCCCATTTTGCCACTTACTCTCTGTAACTGTTCCTGCATTGGTTGCCAACAGACAAGACAGAGAGAGAAAAGAAGCAAAGACAGTGTGCACACCCATCTTCTTGTGATCATAGATCCTCCAGTCAGAGAGGAAGGCTCTCTGTTCTCAAATTTTAGATACTTGTACCAATTTTCTGCACCAATTGTCCCCACTAGGATCCATGTTCTCTACTTATCAAGCCTGAAGTAAAAGGCTTCTCGTGAAACTCTCCGCCTGCATCAATGTCCGCTTTCCAGTTTTAGACTTATGGTGAGAGTAGTTCATGTGACAAGACAAGGAGAAAAATGGCAAACTCATCACCAGTGGTGAGTGAGTGGTGGTACTTCAAATTCTGGTCTTCCCTAATTCGCCTGCTACTATTTACTTTTCGGGGTCTTCAAATAGCTACTCCATGCATTCTGTCCATGTTTTATAACAGCTGCATTCAGTGCAAGAGACAAGTTGTCATATGATTACACCGTATCACCTGGAACCAGAACTTCAGGCTTTTATGTTATGTATTTATATTTTAGAGTTGGGAAACTTTTTCTGCAAAGAACCAGATGGTAAATATATTAGGCTTTTAAGGCCACATACGATTTTTGCTGCATATTCTTTTTTTTTTTTTCTTCTTTTTAACAGCCCTTTAAAAGATCATTCTAAGTGGTGGTACAAAAACAGTGGTACAAAAATAGACTCACAGAGCCACTGTTTGCCAACTCCTGTATGAGAATACATTATTTGTCACCAAATATATAAGAATTCTTGCAAAGACAAGTTGTGGTATGAGTTATGCTTTACATCATTTTAACAAATTCCTAACTTTACCAAAATCTAAATGGGGGAAGGAGGGTACTCTCAGGCAACAGCAGCTTTCCTCATTGCTAATGATAAACCTATTTGGAAAACACTTAATTTTGTGTTTCTACTTAATATATTTAATAATTTGAAACAGGGGCTTATTGGTATTTTGTTTACTATTTATACAATATTAGTGAATGTTATTTGTTTGAAAGTAACAGTGATGAAACTTACAAGGAATTATCTTTCAGACCCATTCAATTTCCTTTCCCAGCATTTGGATAAAGATAGATTTCAGTAAAACCTATCAAACTTATCACTGGTTTTTGAAGTAAAGTTAACAAAAGAAAGCTATATGTGCAGTACATGCAGTATACTGACAACTACTTGCTAACAAATGGATTAACAAAGGAAAGCAAGTCAGTTTATTCCCCTTTTACATGTTATGACCTACTCATATTTTTCATGTTATTCTATTAATCAATGATCACTACATTATTAAGTTAATGCAATTAATTAAAGAGAAAAGTTAGTGGTTTCTCTCAAATGGTATGGTTTGTCCTATGGTATTATTTATATCTGATAGAACGGGAAAGTCCCACCTTCAATTTCCCAAAAGCTCTTGGAAATTTTCCTCTAATTTCATGACAATATAGGTAAGAAAATTGGAAATGGTAATAAATAACTCTTGACCTAATACTGATGAATATCCATCCAAAGGATGTAATGTAACATACTACAAGAATTATTCATCCCAGTTAAATATACATCTCTCACAATAAAGCATCAAGCAGGGATCCCTGGGTGGCGCAGCGGTTTGGCGCCTGCCTTTGGCCCAGGGCGCGATCCTGGAGACCCAGGATCGAATCCCACATCAGGCTCCCGGTGCATGGAGCCTGCTTCTCCCTCTGCCTGTGTCTCTGCCTCTCTCTCTCTCTCTCTGTGACTATCATAAATAAATAAAAATTAAAAAAAAAATAATAAAGCATCAAGCAGAAGGCTGGCACATACTGGGTTCTGGATAAATATTAGTTTCTTTCTCCTCTTTCTTAGATGCACACTCTTGAAGATCGAAGATCTATCACCAATCTACTTCCTTCTTTTTAAATGAGAACTAACAAGTACAGAATTTGACTTTTACATTCTAAAGTTTATTTTCTCCTCCTTGTAATTCCCTTACCTATGAGACAGCTCACTGTAGTATGCCAGAAATAATGCAACAAATGAAAAGTTAATTATCAAATGGAAGGAATGGAGGAAAAAGAGAAGTGGCAGTGAACTATGAGCCAATGGACTACCACCTTTTATCCAACTATTGCTTGGATCTAACTGATTTAAGCAATATTCTTTGCTTGCCACTTTCACAATTTATAGGCCTCACTGCTACAAAATAAGCCTTCAATTTCCATGAATGATATTATCCACATCTTGTTTAAGTGAACTTCAATACATTCACTTCTCCTGTTGTAACATGTTTGTTAAAACTGGAGGCTCTGGTTTCATCACAAGATTTTACTATGTTTATATTCTCTTAACCTGAACTTGTTTATTTTTGTTACAATATACTTCAGCTTTCATTAGCTGCCAGGTTAACAATAATCTTGCCACAAAACAATTCACTATTACATAAGTAAAGCAAAGTAACATGCCTATGAATGAACCATGTCTACAACTTTAATTAAGAGAAAAAGTATATTGAAGACACTGCCTTTTTAAGTGTGTCAAAGATCCAAGTATTTTTGAAACCTGAACAAGAAACACTAGTTTAATCAGGCCTTGGCTCAATCTGGTATAAATGTAAATCTGAGCTGTCCTTTCCTGTTTTTTTTTTAGAAAATGAGTATGGGCTTTATTTGTTGATACATTTATCATTTATAAGTCTTCAAAAATCTGGTTGTTTATATGATTGTAAAAGGGCTTCAGCTGTTTTTTTTTTAATAAATTAATTTTTTATTGGTGTTCAATTTACCAACATACAGAATAACACCCAGTGCTCATCCCGTCAAGTGTCTCCCTCAGTGCCCGTCACCCATTCACCCCACTCCCCGCCCTCCTCCCCATCCACCACCCCTAGTTTGTTTCCCAGAGTTAGGAGTCTTTATGTTCTGTCTCCCTTTCTGATATTTCCCACACATTTCTTCTCTGTTTTTTCTTTAATGCTATGAATAACTGCTCATGTCAAAGCCAGTCTATTATATAATGTATATTTTAAAGATATATATTCTTCAAAATTGCAATTATATTTAGTGAAGTTTTTACAAGTCTTCCTCATTCCAAATCATCCAAGATTTTATGTTCTAATTATCCAAAGGATATACAAACATAGTGCTTCAAAGGACTACATATTAAAAAATTAAAAGAATAGAAATAGTTTCTAAACTGAAACAGAACAAATGACATACATGTTTTTAAAGAATATAGTTGCTTTAGAATACACTCTTTTATTTACTTGGTTTTATAGTATACTAGTGGGATCTTGTCCTGTAACATAGGAAAATATAAAGGAAGAGGAGGACTCCATTCACTCACAAGAGGAATCAATGTTTAATAATAAATTTACTGATGCCACTAATTTGGAATTAGTAATAATTCACAGACTGTCAAATATATTTTTTAAAAGTTTATAATGTAACAAATGAATAATACAAGACCACAGGAAAACATTTAAACACCGTTAGAGAACTTTTATATTAAAAACATTTTTAGAAAAAAAAAAACATTTTTAGATAAACAATGATTTGTTAAGACAGAGCATTATAACTTTGGCAACAAATACCAGGCAACATTTTGTGATTAGATACCCTAAGCAATCAAAGTTAACTTGAATGCCACTGAAAAATTACTCTGTGGTATTCACTTCCCACTAATTCATACTAATTTTCCCATAAATTTAATTATATTTTCATCTTTCCAGTATGTAAGTGGACAGCCAAAGAGGGAGGGATGAGTAGAAAAGAAGTAAAAAAAGAAAAGCAAAAAGAAGGAGAGGGAGGAAGAAAATAGAAAGGAAAAACTTCAAAGAGCTATTAAAAGAAAAAAAGAGAGAGCAGAAGGCAGAAAGAAAGGAAAGGGGAATCCGAAAACAAACCTTACTATTACTACTACTGCTGCTGCTCCTGCTATTATTATTACTATCACTATCATCATTATTATTACTGAACCAAGCCTCATCTAATCCCCTCCTGCCAGAGTTCTGAAAGCCAAGTCAGGGGAAGGGAGGGACTGGGGATAGAGGAAGGATTCCTCAGCATTCAGTATACCTAGATTCACTTAATCTCCATTATCAGTTTTCTCAACTTCCAATCTCCCCTAGGTTAGAAACTGTCTGTTTTAATCTTTCTATCCATCTGCCAGCATGGGAAAGGGCAGCTACCCAGTGTCGTGAAGTATGTAAGAATCTTCAATAGTTTTAATTAAAGCTCCCTATTTCAGAGGGCTTTTGTCCCATCTCCAGATGTACCACCAACACTCAGTTCCGGAGGTATCTAGAGTAAGATCCTGAGGCTCTTTGCAAGATCCTGAAATTTAGACTGTACTCGTTTTTTGGCTTTCTCCACTGCTGGCTTAGATTTGGCATTTTCTAATCAGTTATCACTGTGGTGTTCAATCTGTAATCTTTACCTGGAAGCCTCACCATATACGTTATTTTGAAGCGTCACTGGTACACTTGAAAAAAGAATACCGGGGATCCCTGGGTGGCGCAGCGGTTTGGCGCCTGCCTTTGGCCCGGGGCACGATCCTGGAGTCCCGGGATCGAGTCCCGCGTCAGGCTCCCAGCATGGAGCCTGCTTCTCCCTCTGCCTGTGTCTCTGCCTCTCTCTCTCTATCTCTGTGACTATCATAAATAAATAAAAATTAAAAAAAAAAAAAAGAATACCAATCTTACACCACAGGCCACAATGAAAGATTCAAGAAATTTTTAAAAAGCAAAAACTACATAGAATGCCTTCAACAATAAGGCAGTCAAACTAGAATAAAACAAAAACAAAAACTTAAGCCAAAAAAGGTTCCAATTTTCTTTAAGTTTTTTTTCTTAAAGATTTTATTTATTTATTCACGAGAGACACAGTGAGAGAGGCAGAGACAAAGGCAGAGGGAGAAGCAGGCTCCTCGCAGGGAGCCTGATGCGGGACTCGATCTCTAGACAAAAGATCATGCCCTGAGCCAAAAGCAATCTCTCAATACTCAACCATTGAGCCATCCAGGCATCCCTAAGAAGTTTTTTTTTTTTTTTTTTAAATAATCTGCCAAAAAAGATTTAAAAAATACCATGACACAGTATTTTAAAAATAATGACAAGAAAACTAAATATAAAGACATACAATCAGAGGCAAATTCACAGATTTAAACTCTTTGGAATTTAAGATACAAGACAGATGAACATAGGGAAAGGGGAGAAAAAACAGGAAGGCAAACCATAAAGACACTCTTTACTATAGAGAATAAACTGAAAGTTACTGGAGGTAGCTGGTAGGAGGATGGGCTAGATAGGTGATGGGTATTAAGGAAGGCATTTGATGAGCACTGGGTGGTATATGTAAGCAATGAATCACTAAATTCTACTCCTGAAACTAATATTACCCTATATGTTAACTAACTAGACTTTAAATAAAAATAAAAAGGGAATACTTATAAATCTCATATAAAACTTAGAAAATTAGGGATCCCTGGGTGGCGCAGTGGTTTGGCGCCTGCCTTTGGCCCAGGGCGCGATCCTGGAGACCCGGGATCGAATCCCACGTCGGGCTCCCTGCATGGAGCCTGCTTCTCCCTCTGCCTGTGTCTCTACCTCTCTCTCTCTCTCTCACTATCATAAATAAATAAAAATTAAAAAAAAAAAAAAAACTTAGAAAATTAGAAAACCAATGAGCAAAAATCTCAGGATAATAGGATAAAGAAAAAGAACAAATCAATAAATTATAAATAGAAAAAAGGTACTAATAAATTATAAAAGCCATACCAAAAAATGAAACTACTTTGAAAAGCATATATAGAAGAATATTCTATACTTAGGCTCTGCATGAGAAAATATTTAGCATGAAATGTTATGATGTCTGCAACTTTATGTGTTTCAGAAAATAAAAAGATATCTACTACTTTCTCTAAGCAAACTACTTTTACTAGTTTTTCTAAGCAAATGTGGCAAAATTAGTGAATCTAGATGGTGATGAGAATATAGTATATAGGTGTTCATTGTACTATTCTTTCAACTTTCCCATTCATTTAAAATTTTTCAAAATAAAAAACTGAAGAAAAATACTGAGGATATTTACAAATAGGAGCTTAACTAGAGGTAAGAATAAGCAATAAATCCCAAGAAAATGTGTGGTATTTAATTTCTTTACTTTCTTACAGAAATATAATGAATATGGTTTAACTACCCTTCAAATTTTCTTTTCTATAGTGCTATGAACCCAGGTGCCCCTATTGTTTTAAGAAAAAATGAAAATAAAACATCAAGATTCCTGATTTTATTATTTTTCAGAAAATATTATAATGAAAAGTGATTTTAAAAATCCTCACTTTATGTACATGTATACTTGAAAAATAATTCTTTTGAAGTAAAAAAAGAGAAAAAAATGACTGGAAATACAGGTCTTAACTAACCATTCTTTCAAAGGCCAAACACTTTTTCATAGTGTGAAAAATTCTCACAAGTTGCTATGCTGACAGTAGAACATTTAATAATAAAGGAAACAAAACTACAAAAAAAAATTATCTGAAACTAAGTAGATTCACAGTATACTGCACCCTTTGAAAGGTGCAGTGTGCATTACAATGCAAATCTATATCTTTATCCTCAAACTTCTTCCAACTTTGTTAATCACAAAAGATTTTTAAATTAGAACTGATTTGAAAATCAAAGCTTAAACCCCACAAAAACTACAGTGAGTGCTACTATATATGTAAGATACTAATAAACCGGATTCAGACATAAAAGTTAGCTTGGTTGAGGAGTTGAGGGGGCTGGGTAAAAAAAAAAAAAAAGTTAGTGTAATTGCTAGTTGAAAACATATATACAGAAACATGGGTTTGATTTTTATGGGCTTTTGCAGGAGTGTATATAATAGGCCATGAGAGTCATATAATTTATTATGGTATTAAATACTATGATAGGTTAAATACACTAAATAAACACACTGCAAATTTTCCTTTAAACTGCATGTCGTCTGTTCTGGATAAATGCTTCCCACTACAAGTCTTTTTTTTTTTCCTACTACAAGTCTTAATGTGACATATTTTACGGCTGTAGTAATCTTTTCCTAGTGAATAGTTCTGTTTCTTGATAGTCATTCTCAGCAACTGCATTATCACACTTGTTCTTGAAATATGTGAGGCAGTCAACATTAACCAAAATGAAAGGAGACAAAGAACATTTTAGTATTTGATAAATATAAAAGTATTATGTGTCTCTGTAAAGTGGGAAATCCCATATCAATAGAAAATTAGAAATTTTTATTATTTCCTTATAATAAAGGAAAACAATAAGAAAGGAAAGTAATAAGAAAGCTAATCAACAATGCGCCTGTCCTATAATTACACTTAGAAGTGTCCTGGAAAAGGAAAAAAGAAAAAAAGAAAAAAAACAGGCTGGAGGCCAAGTATCTTAAAACACACAAGAAAACTATCAGTAAGAAAAAAACAAGGCATATTCTGAAACCCTCACAGCTAACATAAAATGGATTTGTGGTATATTATAAAATACTAATAGGTGCCCTTTGAAAATTACTTCAAATTCTGGCAGGTTTATTTCTGGATATAGTCTAACTTTCTTGTCTAATGTCAAAATATATACCTGGCTAAGCATTTCTATAAATAAAAGACAGGATTTTTAATTCTCTCCTTTTGAGAAATTTCACGAATTAAAATTTTCACTTTCAATATTACTTCATTAGCACTGTTTGAAAAGTTGGGTATAAATCAAATTTTTAATAAGACAGGACACTGATTCACTATATATACATTTAAAATGTCTTAATTTCTAACTGATCTTCAACTGGCAGTAGCTTTTGTTATTCATATATTTGTATATTCACTCATTTAACAACTACTTGCTGAGCACCTACATTTGCCAGGTACTATTCTAAGAACTGGGGATACAGCAATAAACAAAACGAACAAAAATTCCTTTATTTTCTTATTCTTTTAGGTTTCTTGGTTCCTCCTCAGCTGTGTCAAAACCTTAATTATTGGGCAGCCTGGGTGGCTCAGTGGTTCAGCGCCGCCTTCAGCCCAGGGCGTGATCCTGGAGACCCGGGATCGAGTCCCAAGTCGGGCTCCCTGTGTGGAGCCTGCTTCTCCCTCTGCCTGTGTCTCTGCTTCTCTCTTTCTCTCTCTCTCTGTGTGTCTCTCATAAGTAAATAAATAAAATCTTTAAAAAAAAAAAAAAACCTTAATTATCTCACAAATCTAGCCAGTCTTCTTTTATTTTATTTATTTTTTAAAGATTTGACAGAGAGAGAGAGGGAGAGAGAAGGCGTGAAAGCACAAGCAGGGAGAGTGGCAGGCAGAGGGAGAGGGAGAGGGAGAAGCAGACTCCACACTGCACAGGGAGCCTGATTCAATCAGGACCCTGGGATCACGACCCCAGCCGAAGGCAGATGCCTAACTGACTGAGCCACCCAGGTGCCCACCAGCCTTCTTTTAAATAAAGTTTTTCTGAGCACATGGTCACCAGCTAGCACAGATCTTCAGCTAAGCCATACCTGTAAGCTCTGACCGTGGTGTAGGGGCAGAAGTGATGAGGTCAATGGTTCACATGCTTGAAAGAAAGCTGCTTGCTCTCCATCTCCTTCTTGCCTCCTTCACACAGGCTACAAATCAGACATGGTATCCGCAAGAATTAAGCACCCAGAATAAAAGACCTTAGCAGATGGAAAGAAAAGGGGGTTGGGGGGAGAACTTTGACTCCTAGATGACTCTGGGGCAGAACAGCCCTAAGCTGCCCACCAGCAGCTCAAACTTGGGAGAGAAATAACTTTCGACCATGGTGAAGTCACTGTTATTTAGTCCCTTTAAAACAGCTAAACCAATATAGATATATAGGAGACCACTCATCATTTTGTGTATTATTTTAAAATATAAATAATGACCCTTAATTTACCTGGTATATATTTTCAAACTCCTCATAGAGAAGCCATCCTTGATCTACTCCATGCCATGATTACATCAATCACAGCTCCTTACATGCAACTTCTTCATTTTTTATATGAATCTCTATTATTACATTTATCATACTTTATTATAGTTTACTTCCATATTTATCTCACTATTAGTTATGTCTTAAGAAAAATATTCTTTTTTGTATCTAGCACAGAGCCAGTACTTAATATTTATTAAATAAAACATGTTAAATTGGTTGTTTTTGGTTTTTTCTTTTTTTGGTTAGGTTATAAGTAAACTATTAGTTTTTTGTATTCAGAGAATAAAGTTTAAGAAAAATCAATAAATGAAGATATTTTTTATACAGGATGCAGGGAAAATCTCTAATACATTATGGGCCAGAAAAATCAGCCCAAAAACACTGGGTAGAAAAGGCCTTATTGGGATCCCTGGGTGGCGCAGCGGTTTGGCGCCTGCCTTTGGCCCAGGGCACGATCCTGGAGTCCCGGGATCGAGTCCCATGTCGGGCTCCCTGCATGGAGCCTGCTTCTCCCTCTGCCTGTGTCTCTGCCTCTCTCTCTCTCTCTGTCTCTCTGTGACTATCATTAAAAAAAAAAAAAAAAAAAAATTTAAGAAAAGGCCTTATTTTCAGTAATTAGCAGATGTTAGGCAATCTCAGTATCTGTAAACATTTCAATTTTACAAGCACCCTGAGTCACTTAGTAGGCACTGGTAAACAGAGCAAGGCATGGCAGAGGTGAGTCAGACAGGGTCACAGTAAAGGGAGTCATAGGAACCCACATAGGAAAAAAAAAAAGTGTTGGAAAATCAGAGCAGGTTAGAAATATAGAAAAAAGGAGTAAAAAAAGAAAAAAGGAGTAAGAATGGGATGGGGGGAAGGATGAGGAAACTCAGAATCTTAAGAAGAACAGAAGAAGAAAACGATAATGCTTACCCTGGAATTTTTAAGCTGTTAAAAGTACACACACACACACACACACACGTAATATATCACTTAACAAACAAAATGATTACATCTGATGATACCTAATTCTGGTGAGTAAGTGAGGTAACACACATAACACACTACTGGATGAATTGTAAGTTAATATAAACATGTTAGAGAGCAATTTAGCAATACTTACAATAACATTTTCTTTTCTTTCTTTTTTCTTTTAAGATTTTATTTATTTATTCATGAGAGACACAGAGAGAGAGAGGCAGAGACACAAGCCGAGGGAGAAGTAGGCTCCATGAAAGGAGCCCGATATGGGACTCGATCCCAGGCTACCCAGGCGTCCCTACATAACATTTTCAATAGAATTCTATTTCTGGACACTTATCTTCTGGGTATACTTGGAAAAAACTGGCAATGTGTATTTATAAGAATGTCATTATGGGATCCCTGAGTGGCTCAGTGGTTTAGCACCTGCCTTTCGCCCAGGGTGTGATCCTGGAGTCCCGGGATTGAGTCCTGCATCAGGCTCCCTAAACCACTGAGCCACCCAGGTGTCCCTCATTTCTTTTTCATGGAAAGAACCATAATTTTAAAATAAGTTAGGGTCCAGTTAAATATGCTTTTTCTCCCCTGCGAATCTTTATTTTTATGTTTTAAAATCTTTCCCTTAAATTTGGTTATTTAGCAATTTACTTTTATCCCAACCAACATATCCTTCATGCCGAAAAAAAATGGTGACTACTTGATGGTAATATAATTGACAGAAAAATAAAATATTCCAATAACCTGTTGTGTTTGCATTATGTTCAACATATCACTTAAATGGCATTTTCATAAATGAAAATCAAATAAATAAATTATTTTCTCTCAGAAAAATAAGTTGCATTTTCACTGATATGAGCATTTGATCTACTAGCATGCAGTCATAACCAATTTCATGAATATGTAAATTATAGGCACAAATGGTAGAAAAGATTAACAAAAAAACTAACTTAACTATAAGTAACATTCCTGACAAATGTTAGATATTGGCTAGCTATAAGGGCATTTGTACAGGTTTGATATACAATGGCATTAGTAGTTGAGTTCTAACACCCAAGATACTAATCTTCAAGTCAGATAACTAAGAAAGATCATTCAGCTGGAAAGCCTGCTTAAGATCAATTTTATATTACATCAATACTAGAACAGATCTTGAAGCAATGTGGCAGTATAGACCCTTTGAGAATCGTAACAACAGATATCAAGTGATTTAACTGAAGTAAGATAGTCTCTCCTCTACAAGCAAATAATTAATTATAATTATACAAATAATTATACAAATTATTATATATATACATATATACATATATATATACACAAATACAAATAATTATACAAATAATTATACAAATAAAATAATTAAACAAATTTAATACATTTTACTCTCCCAAAAAACATCTTTGTAGATCAGAGGTCAGCAAATCTTTTCTCTAAAGAGTAAAGATTTCAGGCTTTATGGCTACATAAAATCTTTGCAGCAAATTCTTTGTTTTATTTTTTACAACCCTTTAAAGTTGTAAAGAGCATTTTGGCTCACAGGCTGTATAAAAGCTGACCACAACTGGATTTGGCCCATGGGTTATAGTTTGTTGACCTGTGCTCTGTATACCTTCCTTCTTATATACCAAAATAAGGCCCCTTAACACGCATGTGATCTACCAGTGCTCTTTCATCTGCATACTCTTTCTAAATCCAGGCCTCACATCACACAGATGGCAAAAACAAATGAACAAAAAGCCCAACATCTTCAATATTTTCAACTGTATAGTAAGAGTAACATCACTCAGGGTGCATGGGTGGTTCAGTGGGTTGGGCAACCAACTCCTGGTTTCAGCTCAGGTCATGATCTTGGGGTCCTGGGATTGAGACCCATGCAGGGCTCCACACGCAGTAGGGAGTCTGCCTGAGGATTTGCTATCTCCCTCTCCCTCTAACCCTCCCCCTTCTTGTGTTCTCTCTTTCTCTCAAATAAATAAATAAATCTTAAAAAAAATAACATCATTCATAGAAATCTCAAACTTTTGAGAAAGATATATTGCTTTGCTTTAAAATCTTTGTTATCTGGGGATCCCTGGGTGGCGCAGCAGTTTGGCGCCTGCCTTTGGCCCAGGGCGCGATCCTGGAGACCCGGGATCGAATCCCACATCAGGCTCCCGGTGCATGGAGCCCGCTTTTCCCTCTGCCTGTGTCTCTGCCTCTCTCTCTCTCTGTGTGTGACTATCATAAATAAAAAAATAAATAAATAAAATCTTTGTTATCTGATACTTATAATAAATAAAATTCATATAATAGCTATATTAGATAAAACTGTAAATACATTTTATTGCTTTTAAAATAACTATTGATATACTTGACACACTGCATATTTTTTAAAAATATTTATTTATTCATGAGAGAGAGAGAGAGAGAGAGAGCAAGGCAGAGACACAGGCAGAGAGAGAAGCAGGCTCTAGGCAGGGAGCCTGACGTGGGACTCGATCCCAGGTCTCCAGGATCACCTGGGCTGAAGGTGGCACAAAACCACTGAGCCACCCGGCTGCCCACACACCGCATATTTTTAACTTGATTGAGGTGTATTTTGCATATCATATTATTTACCATTTTCTAATTTATGTTTATTTTTAGTAAGCTTATCAAGTTGTGCAATGATCACCGTAAGTTTTAAAACATCTTCATCACCCCAACATGATCCTTTATGCATGTTTACTGTTAATGCCTACACTTACTGTTCTCACCTCTGCCCAAGACAACCATTCATCTATTTTTTGTCTTTATAGTTTTGCCCTTTCATATAAATGGTATCACATAGTATGTGGTTTCTATGTCTGATTTCTTTCACTGAGCATATTGTTTTTGTGACTCACATCAGAGCAGGTATCCATAGTTCATTTCCTTTTCATTGCTGAATAGTATCCCACAGGATATGCTGCACATTCTTAAAAGTGTCAATTTATTAAGTTGTGACATATGCATATACTAATGAAAACCTCACCAGTCAGAATAACAAGCACATCAATCATCCCCAAAATTCCTTGTGCTCCTTTATAATCCCTCCTTCCACTACTCCCCATCTACCTCTGCCCATTATAACTACTGGTCTGCTTTCTGTCACTATACATTAGTGATACTATATAAATTTGCATTTGTCAGAATTTTATATAAGTAGAATCATACAGTATGTAACTTCTCTGGCTTTTACTTAGCACAATCATTTTTATATTCATCCGTGTTAAAGCATGTATCAATTATTTTTTTATTACTAAAGAATATTCTATTACATAGATATAACAAAGTGTTTATACATTCACCTGTCAATGGACATGTGGGATGTTTCCAGCTTTTAGCTATTACAAATAAATCTGTTATGAGCATTTGTTCATAGGTCTTTGTATGGACATATGTTTTCATTTCTCCTGGATAAATATCTAAAAGTGAAATGGTGTTTCATCTAGCAAGTGGATGTTAAATTTCCTTTTTTAAAAAGATGTATTTATTTAATTTAGAGAGAGAGCAAGTAGGGGGAGGGGCAGAAAGAGAGAGAGGGAGAGAATCCTGAAACAGACTTCCCACTGAGTGTGGAGCCCAATGCATGGCTCAATCCTAGGGCACTGAGATCATGACCTGAGCCAAAATCAAGAGTCGGCCACCCAACTGACTGAGCCAGCCTGGCACTCTTGGATGTTAAATTTCTTAAGCTGCCAAACTGTTTGCCAAAGAGGATATATCATTTTACACTGCCAAAGTAGTGTAAGTGTTCCAGTCTCTCCATATCTTTACCAGTCCTTGCTATGGTCAATCTTTTTAATTTAAGCATTCCAACAGATGTATAGTGATATCTCACTGTGGTTTTAATTTGTATTTCTATAACAACTAATAATGTTGAGCATCTTTCAAATTGTTTCTCATCTCTATGCCATGTGTTTGTTACATTTTGATGAGGTATGTTCCAATCTTTTGCTGGTTTTTAAAACTGGGTTGTTTTATTATCAAGCTTTGGGAGCTCTTTATATATTATGGATATTATTGATAACAGTTATATGATTTATCAATATTTTAACCCAGTCTGTGATTTATCTTCTCATTCTCTTAACAGTGTCTTTTAAAGAGAAAATGTTGGGCAGCCCGGGTGGCTCAGCAGTTTAGCACCGCCTTTGGCCCAGGGTGTGATCCTGGAGACCCGGGATCGAGTCCTGCATCGGGCTTCCTGCATGGAGCCTGCTTCTCCCTCTGCCTGTGTCTCTGCGTGCCTCTCTCTCTGTGTCTCTCCTGAATAAATAAATAAAATCTTTAAAAATAAATAAATAGAAAATAGAAAGCTAAAATAGCTTTTAGTTTTTATACAGTGAAATTTATCAATTTCTTCTTTTGTGGATCATGACTATACTTTACATTCACATCTAAAAAAAAAAATCATTCCCTAACTCAACTTTTTCTTCCAGAAATTTTATAATTTTAGGCTTTATATTTACATCTTTGATACATTTTGAGTTAATTATATATGGTATAAAGTTATGGGTCAAAGTTCATTTTACTGTAGATAGATATTCAACTGTTCTGGTATCATTTCTTGAAAAGACTAATGTTTCTCCATTAAAAATGACTTTGCAACTTGTTTTAAATCAGTTGTCCATATATGTTTTGTTTTGTTTTGGGGGACTCTATTCTATTCCATATCATTCTGTCTTCTTTGGTGTCAATTCCACACTGTCTTAAATACTGTAGCTTTATAAATCTTGAAATCAGACCTCTAATTTTGCTATTTGTCAAAGTTGTTTTAGTTATTCTAGATCTTTTGTATTTCCATATTTCATTATCAGCTTGCCAGTTTCTACAAAATAAAAAAGGCTAAGTGGGATTTTGATCATGAATATGCTGAATCTATACATTACTTTGGGGACAACTGACATCTTTAAAATACTGAATTTACTGATCCATAAACATCATATACCTCATCATTTATTACATCTTAATTTCCCTCAAGTATATTTTGAAATTTTCAGTGTATGGATCTTTCACATCTTTTGTCAGATTTATCTCTAAGTATTTCCTATTTTTTTATATTACTATAAATTATTATTTAAAACTTTTAATTTCTTTAAAGAATTTTAATTTCTAATTATTGCTGCTATACAGAAGCAAAACTGGTTTTTGTATACTTGTATCCTGCAACCTTACTTAATTTACTTCTTTATTTTTGTAGCTAGATCATACCATCTGTGAATAACAACTATTTTATTTTTTCCTTTCTAATCAGGATGCTTCCTTTTTTTGCCTGATTGCACTGCCTAGAATCCCTAGATCAATGGAGAACAGAAGTGGTGAGAGTGAATATCCTTAACTTGTTTCTGGTCTTAGAAGGAAAGTATTCAGTCTTTTACTTCTAAGTATGTTAACTATTGGTTTTTCTTAGATGCTGTTTATCAGGTTGAGGACATTAACTTCTAGTCCTAGTTTGCTAAGACTTTTTAATCAGGAATAAATGTTGGATTATATTAAATGCTTTCTCTATATCTACTGAGATGATCAGATGGCTTTTCTTTTATAATTTGTTAATATGGTGAATTTTAATAATTGATCATTGAATGTTACACTAACTTAGCATTCTTAGGATAAATCCTACTTGGTGATCTTATCCTTTTCATATATTGCTGCATTCTATCAGATAAAATTTAGTTTATAATTTTAACACCTATTTTTCATAAATGATACTAAACTGTTAGTTTCTTTGCCTGGTTTTGGTATCACGGTAGTGCTGACTGTTTCAGGTGAGAGAGTAAATCAGGTTCCTGTTACTTCATGTTAGCCAGAAATAGAAGTCTGCTTTATATTCATTATTTCACCTACTCCTTCCTAACCTAGAAAGTAATTATCATTATTAACTTCATTTCACATTAGGGGGAATGGGGGAAAACTAAGGTTCAGAGAGCAAAGTAACACAATTCTAATCTGGAACTAGGATTAGAATCCAGATAGTATGGATCTAAAACCCATTCTCTTAACCTGCTTATTATACAATACTATAATATTTAAGTAGTATTCAAAAAAAAGTTGCTTTAAACACAGAAGTTCATTTATTTTTCATTAAGAAAAAGCATTCTACCTCTAAATGATACAAGTAATCTGAACTGGAGCTCATGTAATCACTTAATCACTATGGCATCTGTTAAAAAGAATAAATGAGATGCCATGGTTTCTTATACACTGAGTCAGGATCCATTAAAAAAATATACTGAAAACATAACAAAAAGAAAAGATCCAGCTGGAAAGAAATAGTCTTATAAAGACATCCAATAGTCCCCAAAAGTCCAACTAAAACAGTAACAACAGACCACCTGGGTGGCTGGTTGAGCATCCGACTTGGTTTTGGCTCAAGTCATAATCTCATGGGTTGTGGGATCAAGCCCTGCATATAGGGCTCCCCGCTCGGCAAGAGTCTGCTTAAAGATTCTCTCCCTCTGCTCCTCCCTCCACACACTCTATCTCTGAAATAAAATAAATCTCTAAAAACAAAAAAACAGTAACAACTGCTGTTTCCATTTCATATTTTTATTTAACCTTCAAAACTACATTGTGAAATAAATATTACTACATAAATTCTACAGCTCAGGAATTCAAGACAAACATTAAGAAACTTGTTTTTTTACAGTCTGCCATCCCATAAGTAATAGAACAGGTATTCAAACCTAAGTCTCTACAACTCTAGAATATTTTCTTAAAATTTCCATTTTTTTCGTTTGCTTTTCCCATTACAATGTTGTCATCCCTAACAAACATGAAACACTGCCAAGGGCCTCCTGGAAATAAGGAAAGTACAACATCAGATTCTAGGAGAACACGATACCACACAATTGGTGCTGAGCTCTAATGCAATGACAATGAGGGATTTCCCAATCCCTGACTAGATTAAATTATTCTGCCCTTTTCTAAAGCAAGTTTTGGGGCAGCCCAGGTGGTTCAGCAGTTTAGTGCCACCTTCGGCCCATGGTGTAATCCTGGAGACCCAGGATCAAGTCCCATGTCGGGCTCCCTGCATGGAGCCTGTTTTCTCCCTCTGCCTGTGTCTGTGTGTCTCATGAATAAATAAATTAAATCATAAAAAAAAAAAAGCAAGTTTTATGGGGATCCCTGGGTGGCTTAGTGGTTTAGCACGTGCCTTTGGCCCAGGGTGTGATCCTGGAGACCCGGGATCAAGTCCCATATCGGGTTTCCTGCACGGAGCCTGCTTCTCCTTCTGTGTCTCTGCCTCTCTCTCTCTGTATCTCTCATGAATAAATAAATATAATCTTTAAAAAAAATAAAGCAAGTTTTCATTCTATAAAACTAGCTGAGTGCCTTTTCCCTACTTCTGATGAACTATATTGGGCATAGCTCAATTAGCTTGGACTATTAGCCACTAGCTATAATGCAGAATTCCTCTTAAGAGCTGGATGGAAAGAGGAATAAGCTATTCAAATAATTCCAGGCATGAGGGAAGATGGTTTGGGGCAAAGAACCTGGACTCTTGAAAAGACTGCCAATGTTTAAATACCTATTCTGCCTCATATTAGCTGTGAGACCTTAGAAAAATTATTTAAACTCTTTGGGCTTCTATGCCTTCATCCATTAAATAGTGATGATAATTTGTCCTCTCATAGTGTTGAAGATTAAGAAAGGGAATGTATGAAGAGTGTTTAGAATAGTGTCTGGCACTTGCTAGGTACTGTTTAAATTTTATTATCAATATCACTATTATTCCTATGGTTAGTTACTAAACAGGAAAAAAAAACTCTGAAGATTTTTTAGCATAAAGAAGGTATTAGCAAATAACTATATATCTACAAACATAGTCCTATAAACCTGATATATCTATAACAGAGTCCAAAAAATAGCTTTGGAAGTTGATTTCCAGTCTCTTCTATGAGTAGGCAGTTTTAAAATACAACCAGGGATAATCAAAATAATTCATAAAAATAAAGCAAATTACTCAATTCCATTGTTGTAGTATTAAATACCTACTATGGGCTGAGCATTATGCAACGTTCCACAGGGATATACAATCCTACTCTCAATAACCTTAGAATATCAGAGAGCAAAAAATACATACGTAGAATAATCAAATAAGATAAAGGACAGTATCACTGAGTGGCACATGAAGGAATTCTTAAATACCATTAATATTTAGGAGTTCAAAAAAAAAAATATTTAGGAGTTCAATCTACAGAACAGAAAAAAATTATCTAACTGTATATTAGTGCTATTCCTGATGCTAGAACCAAGAACAAGTTCAAAGGACTGGCATATTGTATTATAAATTATCAGGCACTTAAGCGAAAAAAGAAAAGATGGTTACTTAATAATTTCTACTATAACTTACTGTTGCTATTTTGGTCTCGAGAAAGTTCTCCCTTTCTTCATCTACCTTAATTTCATGTCCAGTTTTAAATAATTCAAGCATTTTGGGGATGTCACGGCCAATAGAATCTGGTTAGAAAAATTAAAAACCCAAAGTTATCACTATATATAAGTAACAAAAATTACTGAATAAGAGAAACATTCATTCCATATTAAGACATAGCAAACAAGTTGTGGCAGACAGACTTTAGAGTGGCCCCCCTGATGCCCATTTCCTGGCTTTCATGCTCTTTCGTGATCCCCTCCCACCCCCGAGTGTGGATAGGAGTGACACCTTGCTTCTAACCAAGTGACAAGATGTTTATATGTACATGATTACATTACATAAAACCATAATGCCCATCTTGGAGAACACTCTCTTCCCTACTAGTTTTAAAGCAGCAGCTGCAATGTTTTAAGCTGACACATGAAAAAGTTCTAGCAACCTGCAAAGAACTGAATCCTGCCAAAAAGCCAAATGAGTCCAGAAGACGACCCTTCCCCAGTCAAATCTCAGATGAAACCGCAAGTTCTGAATATCTTTTTTTAATTTTTTTTTTAATTTTTATTTATTTACTTATTATAGTCACACAGAGAGAGAGAGAGAGAGAGACAGAGACATAGGCAGAGGGAGAAGCAGGCTCCATGCACCAGGAGCCCGATATGGGATTCAATCCCGGGTCTCCAGGATCGCACCCTGGGCCAAAGGCAGGCGCCAAACCGCTGCGCCACCCAGGGATCCCTCTGAATGATATCTTGACAGAAGCTTTATGAGACACTGAAGCAGAGGGGACTCAGCTTAGCTATATACACATTCCTAACATACAGAAACTATGAGACAGTACATGTGTGTTGTTTTAAGCCACTAAATTTGTGGTAATGTTCTTGTACACTAATAGATAACCAATAAATAAGTATATGCAAAGATGACACTTATTGCACTTTAGAAACATTAGGACAAATTAAAATAAAATCTTTAAGATTTTCTGTGATTAAAAAAAAAAGATTTTCTGTGATAAAAGCAAACAGTAGTCTTGAAATCTTTTAAGAAGTTTTTTACCTACTTTAATGTGAAACTCACCTGACCTTTCTTACCATAAAAAAGAGAGACGAACTAGAAAAGTCACAAGATTTAGCAGTAGAAATAATAATCATAGTGACTGACAGTCCAGAAGCAGCTCATTATTGCACAAATGGCTACAGAAACTGGCATGAAAAAAGAGTTAAGAATTGAAACTCAATTTATAGGATTCTAATGGACTCTGGCCAATGTTCAGTGTCTCATCCACTTGGAAATGAGCCAGTCTTTTTTGCAAAGTTGGTTAACCAAGAACCTTTTTCTTCTCAACTGTAAATAGCTGTGTTTTTGTTTTACAGTGGGTGGAGGGAGGGTGGGGAATATAAATTTGTTGCATGAGTAAATGGGTCAGACCTTTAGTGTAAGCATGCACCCTTCTGCCAGAGAGGGCATCATGTTGAACATAAGCACCTTGGTAACTAAGCCCCTTTACATAGCTATAAAGGTTTTAGTTCTGTATTGATTCAGTTACTGTAAAAGCTTGGGTTTACTTTTGTAGGACTTAATGGCTAAGAATTAGAACATAGCAGTGGGCTGCTCTGTTGGAGTAATGTAAATTGTAATTATAAATAAACATGCAAACCTTTAAAAAAAGAAAAAAAAACTTTGTCCTCCACTATGGTAGAAAAAGAAGTATAACTGAATATAGAAAGAAGAAAAATTAAGTCAAGGTAAAAATTAAGAATTTTCAAAGGATCACAGAGAAGACTTCAAAAATAAACTGTACCTCCCAAATTTCAGTCATTAATTCAAATTTAATACACAAAATATAAGTTTTTAAGATTTCGTGACAACGCAGCTTAACTTGAAAATTTTTCAATTTTGTACATAGAAAATATGAATTATTTGAAGAGTAAGAAATATAATAAGGAATATGCTACTAAAGACACACCACTCTTCAGTGTATCCAATAATTCTTCCCATGATAAGTCAACGTGAAGATATCATTACATAGAGAGTATGGTATATCTTCAGCATATTTTAAGGATCATCTGAGGAGTTGTTCAGTATGGCTCAGGAGCACTTCACTGTAAATGAAAGCAATTATCCACAAGGAGCTTACAATCTAATTGTCATTGATGGGAAGAAAAGGGATGTGCAGATGGAACAACTACTATAAAATGCTACTTTTTTTAATATCACATTCTGATGTAACTAGTATTAAACAGTATGAAAAATAGTATCATATAAACAGTAAATGCTGATAGTGGTGTACAAAAAACAGGCACTCCTATCTCTACTAAATGTTGTTCCTTAAGAATAGTGCCTTCTACAAAGTGAGAGCTCAAGAATTATGTTGACTAACCAAAATCTATAACCACAATGCCTTCTTCCTTTCTGTCACTGTGAATGAAGAGTCTGTGCTCTTAGCAAAAGCCAATCATCTTCATTTGTGCACTAGATCCCACCCCTCCCTTCTATTACACTGTCAATTTTCTTAGACATGCTTTTCTAAAACACTATCAACAGCTTACAAACTTGCAATAAAACCTCCCAACTTAAAACACATCTACAACTTCATAATGTCTTCAGGCGGCCAATACTTCCCTTAAGAGTATTAGTTCTCAAAACAGCTGTCTAGTCTTTCTCTCTCTACTTCCTCTTTCCATTTTCTCTTAAATCTACTTCAATCAGGTTATCATCCACTGAAAATAATAGTGTCAAGGTCACCAATGACCTTCACAATGATAAATCTAATAATCATTTCTCAATGCTCCTCTGACTTGACCTATCAAGAGCAGTTCAGAGTATATATATATCTCTTCTTTTCTTAAAATATCCAGACTTGTTCTCTGAAACACTACTCTTACTAGCTGTTCCACTCAATTTGTTGGTTGACCCACCCTTCCCTAGGTGACTTACAAAGATTAAACTACCTTAGAGCTCAGTCATCTGACCTCTTTCTATTAATCACACCTAAGTGATCTCATCCAGATACATGGCTTTAAAAACCATTTATCTACAGATAATTGCCAATTTTATCTCCAGTTACAACCTCTCTCATCAATGATCTCCAATAGCCTACCTAATATCTCTGTCTAGATGCAGGTAGGTTAATTAGTAAGGAGTACAAAAGGGCAGATGTTTGCTGAAAGAATAAACAAACGACTTCATCATCTTGGGTCTGATCTCATAGTGACGTTCAATGAGTGTGAAAGATCAGGGCTTAAGAAGAAAATAGAAATAGGTCTGCATTAAAACATACTGAAGAGAAGGTTCTGATGGAGTACTAAAAAACTTATATATATATAGTGTGTTTACAGTTAGAATATGAAACCAGAAAAAAAATTGATAGATCGGGTTTAGTAATGATGCAGATTTGAATTTTCAGGCCAATTCTATCCCCAAATAAAATCTTCCTTTGACCTAACATATTCCTTTTTGTTCCTGTTTTTTTTTTTTTTTTTTTTTTTAAGATTTTATTTATTCATGAAAGACACAGAGAGAGAGGCAGAGACACAGGCAGAAGGAGAAGCAGGCTTCATGCAGGGAGCCTGACGTGGGACTCGATCCCAGGACCCCAGGATCATGCCCTGGGCCAAAGGCAGGTGCCAAACTGCTGAGCCACCCAGGGATCCTCCTCTTTGTCTTCTGACCAAAGTCTGTCCTTGTTGATTTGCATTTACCTAATGACCAAGATGTTGAGCATCATTTCTAGTGCTTAATGGCCAAATTTAGATCTTATTTTGTAAACTGCCTGTTCAGTTCTTTTGCCCCCTTTTAAAAATATTCTCTTCCTAAATTATAGAGTTCTTTGTATATTCTGGATATAAGTCTTTTATCAGATATATATGTAGCAAATATTCTCCACCAAACTGAGGCTTGTCTTTTTTTTTTCTTAGTGGTGTTTTCCCATAAGCAAGTTTTTAATTTTAATAGTTCAATGTAGCAATTTCTTCTATGGCTCATGCTTTTTGTGTCCTAAGAAATCTTTGTCTAATTCAGAGCCAGAAAGATGCTCTTCCAGAAAATTTTCTTCTAGAATTTCATGGCTTTAGCCCTTACAATTAGATTTGTGATCCATCTTTAATTAATATTTGTGTTTGATGTGAGGAAAGGGATATCCAGTTAATTCAAAACATTCATTGAAAAGTATTCTTCCCCCATATAACCTTGGCAGCTTTGCCAAAAAGCAGTTGTCCCTTAGGCTTGGGTCTATTTTTTTTAACTCCCAATGTTTGATCTACACACATCCATACTCATGCCATACCACACTGTCCTGATTACTACAGCACTAAAGTCTTAAATCAGGTAATGCAAGTCCTCCAATTCTGTTCTTCCTTTTTTAAAAACTTTTTTTTTTTTAATTCCAGGCTCCTTCCATTTCCACTTATGTATTAATTCAAAAATAAATGTTATTAATTTCAAAAAAATGTTTTTTTTTTTTTAAATCTTTCTGGGAGCTTGATTGGGACGGCACTAAATTTGTAGAAAATATAGGAAAAACTCCCTCTTAATAATATTATCCTTCAAATAGCAATGACATGCCCCTTTATTTTCTTAGGTATTCCTGACACTTTAAGCAACATTAAACAGCTCTCTGTAAGTAGGTCTTGTGTCTTTTGTTAAATTTATTCCTTATTTTGACTTATTATTCCCTTATTTAACCTTCTAAACTCTTATTAATATTATTTTTATAAATTTCATTTTGATTAGCTATTGCTACTATAGAAATACAGTTGATTTTGTGTATTGATCTTAAATACTTTACCTCTCTAAATTCACTTATTAGAATTCACTCAGGATCACAATTTCTGGGTATAATGACAGTTTGATTTTTTCCTTTCCCATATGTATGCCCTTTATTTCACTGACCTTCAGTACAAGGCTGAACATAAATGATGAGAGCACAAATCTTTACTTTGTTCCTGATTTTAGGTAGAGAGCACTCAATCTTAATGGTTTCATCACTAAGAATGATATAAACTGCTGATTTTTCATAAATGTGCTTTGTCAAGTTGAGGAAGTTCACTTCTATTCCTAGTATTCTAAATTCTTAGCATGAATGGCTGCTGTAGACTTTGTCAAATGATTTCCCTGCATCTACTGAGATGATCTTAAGATCTACTTCCTTTATTCTTTTTTTTTTTAATCTTTTTTTTAAATTTGTTTAGTCTTTTATTTTTTTAAAGATTTATTTATTTATTCATTCAGAGAGAGCGAGAGAGAGGCAGAGACACAGGCAGAGGGAGAAGCAGGCCCCATGCAGGGAGCCCGACGTGGGACTCGATCCAGGGTCTCCAGGATCACACCCCGGGCTGCAGGCGGCGCTAAACCGCTGCGCCACCGGGGCTGCCCTACTTCCTTTATTCTATTAACATGATATAGTATATTGATGTTCAGATGTTAAGCTAACTTTGTGATCCTAGAATAAACCTTCTTAGTTAGTGTTTACTAACCTTTATATACATACATATATACATAAAAACATACTGCTGGATTCAATTTGCTAATATTTGGTAAAAATTCGTGCTTCAATGCTCGAAGGATTGAAGGATATTGGTCTGTTGTTTTCTTTGTTTGTAATGTCCTGTCTACCTCTGATATCAGGGTAATGCTGAGTTCATAAAATGAGTTGGTAAGTGTTCCTTCCCCATTATTTTCTAAAAGAGGTTGTGATATTATTTTTGCCTTAAATATTGGATAGAATACACCAGTAAGAAGTCACCTGGCTCTGAACTTTTCACTGTGGGAAGCTGTAAATTACTAATTCAATTTCTTCAGTTGCTATAGATCCATGTAGATTTTCTAGATACACTAGTGATCTGTGTCTTACAAGAAATTTGCCCGTTTCACTGGCATAAAGTTGTTCCTAACAGCCCTTGTCTCAACAGTCCATTTTGTCTGGTATTAATACAGTCAGTCCAAGTCACTAATGCTTACTGTTTTCATAGTATATCTTTACCTATCATTTTATTTTTAGCCTATTTGTATGTTTGAATATAAAGTGTGTCTCCTGTAAACACCATAAAATTGGATTTTTTTTCTTTGTCTTATAATCTCTTTCAGGTGGAATGTTCATTCATTCCATTTCCAAATAACAAAACTATTGATATGGCTGGATTTAGGTTTTTATTTTGATGTGTTTTCTATTTGTCTCATTTGTCTCACCTCTTATGTTCCTCTTTTCTTCCTTTACTGCCTCTTCTCTTTTAAACAAAAATATTTTAGTGTATCTTTTTTTTATTCCTTTATTTAGTTTTAACCTGTATCTGTGCATGATTTTCACTTACTCTAGAAATTACAATGTGCACATTTATTTATCACAACTTATTCATCTTCATACTGACTTCTAGGAAAATAGAATAAATTTGTGCCAGCCTAACTCTATCTTCCCTCTTTTGCCTGATATGATCATGCCCAAACCTGTTTCACCACCTGTCTATTTCATAGTATATACTGGATTACTCACAACAGAAATCAGGGAATCATTCTAGATTCCTCCCTCGCCTTTACCCCCTATATCTAATCAGTAACTACTGTTCATTCTGCCTCCTCAATATCCCACAACAGCCTTCCTCCTCTTCATTTTTATTGCCGCTGCTCAGATTCTGTCCTTATTCATCTTTTACTTAGCCTACTGCGTTAGCCTCCTACTGGTCTCTGTTTGAGTTACATCATTTCTCTATTACCATGCTATCACTTACACAGCTCCCACATACAGTAATTCAAATAAGCAAATCTTACATCATTCTTCTGAGCAACATTTTTCAATGGCTTCTAAGTGATAAAGGATAAAATCTAACCTCCACAGTACATCACACAAAGCTCTCGGTCATCTGGCCCACTGCCTATCACTGTCTAACCCCACTGATCACCATTATCTGATAAAATGTTATGTACCAAATGATAGAAAAGTATTTATAATTTCCTGAACACAACTTTCTCATATTTTTGTGCCATTTCCTCTACATGGAATGTTCTCCCCATGCATGTCAGGAAAGAAAATACTTACTAATACTTACTAATCCTTAACCTCTCAACTGCTGTCTCCTTTATATAATCTGATTCTACAAAGTAGTCCCTCAATCCTCTCAACACTTTGCACACTGTACACTAGTTCTCTTTCTGCATTTTAGTGCAGTAGTTTGTTCTTGTCTCTCTCTTTTTAAATCTCCTTAAAGATGGAAACTATCTTTTTATCTTTCAACCCTCAGTGCACTGTCTGGCACATAGTAGGTCCTCAATTATTATGTTTTTAATTAATAAATGAATTATGAAGGCAGAAATGATATATAAAGGCATGAACAAGAATGAATACTCCTAAATTAACTGCAGAGAATAAATAGCTACCTTAGGAATTGCAGGGAGTCAGTAATAATTATAGTTCATTTATATTATGCACCTATCACCCAGCCTGTGCTAAGCTCTTACACACTATAACAAAAACACTATAGAGAGATGTTATCATGAAATCCATTTTGTAGATGCATAAACAGAGACACAAAAATGTTAAAAAGCCAGTTGAAGGTCGTAAGTGAATAAACATAAGACCAAGAGAGGTATATATTAACCAATATTCCATTCTGCTTTTCAATATAGCCCAATGTTAAATCTTCACCACTATTTCTAGGGCTCTGCTAGCCCTTATTATATGTAGTTGCTGTCTTCTTCATTTTCTCTTTTCTCTGTACTTTTATATTCTTCTACCTCTCTCTTTTGTCTTCCCTTCCCTTTCTCTTCTTCTAATTCTACCAATTTCCATAATGAACATAATCAGTATTAAACTATATAATCAGGTATTTCACTCTAATATTCTCTTTTCTCCTTTATCCAAGAATATCATAGGAAAGAAGAGAGTAGGATAAAACAAGACAGGGAAGAAAAAGTAGGGACAGTTAATAAGAAAGAAGGTGAGTTAAGATCATATAGTGTAAAAGAAAATTTCCAGAAACAAAAAAAAAAAAATTAGAAGAGATCTCTGAATACGGCAAAAGAAAAACTGATGATTTTTACTAAGAGCAACATTTTAGTTGAATTATGAAAGAAGGATGTAAGAAAGAATAATACTTGGTAAGGAAAAGGAGACATCCAACCAGTGAAGACCACTTGTGTAAAACAGTATAAAACAACAAAGAAGAAAAGATCATAGCTAGAAAAGATAGCTAAATCAAATAAAGGTTTTTTATATATCAAATATATGTTTTATGGTTCTTTTGTTTAACTAGAAATCTGAGCATGATTAAATATCAAATTAAATAAGTTTGCCTGCTGCAAAAAACAGTTCTGTGACAGTAAGGGCCTTGTCTATCTTGTTCATACTTACCACACTCAAGGCTTGGGACACAGTTGATACAGATTCTCAATAACTATACATACAATTATTCTAATCCAAAAAAAAATCTATAAATTGTAATTCATTCCTCACTTGACTTAATTTAATGTTGTATCTTCTATCAACTGAATGTTACAATGTGCATTCACTGTACAAATATTTGTTGAGGCCCCCTATGTGCCACATATCATTCTAGGCCATATGAATACAATTGGACAAAACCAAAAAATACTCATACTCTAATAAGAACCAAATACACACAACAAAAAAAAAGGATATAAAATGAAAGATGAAAATCATGTGATCATCTTAGTAGATACAGAAAAAGCAATGACAAATTTCAATATCTGTTCCTGATAAAAACTCTCAACATCTATATAGAAGGAACATACCTCAACATAATAAAGGCTAAATATGACAAATGTACAGTTAACACTATACTCAATATGACAAACTGGAAGCTTTTCCTCAAAAAACAGAAATAAAATAAGGATGTCGACTCTTGCCATTTTTATTCAACACCTACTGGAAGTCCTAGCAATAGCAATCAGACATGAAAAAAAAAGGGGGGGGATCCAAACTACTAAGGAAGAAGTATAACTGTTACTATTTGCAGATGATATAATACTACACAGAAAACCCTAAAGACCACCAAAAACTATTATGCCTGGGTGGCTCAGTTGCTTAAGTGTCTGACTTCAGCTCAGGTCCAGTTTCCTGGGATCAAGCCCCACATCAGATTGTGCTCAGCAGGAAGTCTGCTTCTCCCTTTCCCTCTCCTTTTGCCCCTCCTCCTGCTCATGCTAGCTCTCTTTCTTTCTCTCTCTCAAATAAATAAATAAAATCTTAAAAAAATAAATGAATTCAGTAGGCTTGCAGGATACAAAATTAATAATACAGAAATCTGTTGCATTTCTATACATTAACAATGAAGCAGCAGAAAGAGAAATTAAGAAAGCAATCTCATCTACAATTGCACCAAAAGAGAATAAAATACCTAGGAATAAATTTGACCAAGGAGGTAGAAGACTGAAAACTATAAAACATGGATGAAAGAAACTGAAGATGATACAAACAAATAGAAAGATATTCCATGCTCATGGACCAAAGGAATTAATATTATGTTAAAATTAAGCAATGCATTAAAATGTCCATACTACCCAAAGCAATGTACAGATTCAATAGAATACTTATCAATACCAACAGCATTTTTCACAGAACTAGAACAAATAATCCCAAAATCTGTATGGAGCCACAAAAGACCCTGAATACCCAAAGCAATCTTGGGAAGAAAAAAAACACACAAGAAAAACAGAACAAAGTTGGAGGTAAAAAATCCCACATTTCAAGATATACTGCAAAGTTGTAGCAATCAGAAAAAGTATGGTACTGTCACAAAAACAGACACATGGACCAACAGAACAGGACAGAGTCCAAAAATAAACCCACACTTACATGGTCAATTAGTCTTCACCAAAGAAGGCAAGAATATACAATGGAGAAAAGAAGGTCCCTTCAATAAACAGTGAAAAACTAGACAGCTACATGCAAAAGAATGAAGTTGGACCCCTTTTTACACTAAACAAAAATAAACTCAAAATGGGTTAAAGACTTAAATCTGGGACCTAAAATCATAAAACTCCTAGAAGAAAACATAGTCAATAATCTCTGATATAAACTTTAGCAACATTTTTCTAGATACTTCTTAGACAAGGGAAATAAAAGCAAAAATAATCTAATGGGACTACACCAAAAAATAAAAAGCTTTTGCACAGTGAAGAAAATAATCAACAAAACAAAAAGGCAACCTACTGAGTGGGAGAAGATATATGCAACTGACATATGTGATAGTGGGTTAACAGCCAAAATATATAAAGAACATACATAACTCACACCGAAAAACAATCCAATTAAAAAATGGGCAGGGGATCTGAAGAGACATTTTCCCAAAAAAGACATGCAGAGGGCCAAAAGACACATGAAAAGATGCTCAACATCACTAGTCATAGGGAAATGCAAATCAAAACCACAATCAGACATTACCGTATACCTGGTCAGAATGGCTAGTATCAAAAACACAAGAAATAACAAGTGCTGGTGAGGATGTGGTGAAAAAGGAATCCTTGTGCACTGCTGGTAGGAATGTGAATTGGTACAGTCACTGTGTAAAACAGTATGGAGGTTCCTCAAAAAATAAAAGGTAGAAATTACCATGCAATCCAGTAATCCCACTGCTGAGTATCTATACAAAGAAAATGAAACCACTAATTCAAAAAAATATATATGCATCCCTATGTTTGTTTATTGCAGCATTATTTACAATTGTCAGGACAGAAGCAACCCAAGTGTTCATCAACAGATGAATGGATAAAAAAGGTATGATTGATACATACATACATACACATACATACATACACACACACACACACACACACACACACACACACACCCCAAATGGAAAGTTACTCAGACATAAAAAAGTATGAGACTTTGCCATTTGCAACAACATGGATGGACCTGGGGGCTATTATGCCAAGTGAAATAAGTGAGACAGAGAAAGGAAAATACCGTATTTCATTTCTATATGTAATTTAAAAAACAAACAAAAAAGCAAAATACCTATAAACACAGAGAACAATATGGTGGTTGCCAGAGTAAGATGCTAAAAGTGATTAAGTCCTAAAAAATTAAAAAACTGCAATAATGAAAAAAATCAGTGATTAAGAGGGCATGGAGGATAACAGTTTCTATAGGGTAGTTATGGAAGGCCTCTTTGCCTAGGTGATATTTGAATGAGAAAGTGAACCAGGTTGATAAGCAAAGAGCATTATAGATAGATGAAACAGTAAGTCCAAAGATCAGAGAAGGGAGAACACTTAGTGTGTATGAGGAAGGGCAAGAAGGCCACTATTGCTAGAGTATAGGAAATGAAGGAAGAGTAACAAAACCAGCTGTAATATATCAATAATTAATCTATAATAATTATCATTATTCCTAATTATCATTGGAGTCTTTCACACATAAATAGTTTTTAAACTAATACATGAGGGGGGAATTTAGAAAAATTTCTAATTCGTTACTGTGCAAAAATCCTGTCTTCATATTTTTCTTTATATAACCAAAGAGTTCCAATTGTTTTAAAAATGCAAGTAATACTCTTAAGTACAGCATGTCAATCTATGAGTTAAAAATATTTCACATTAGGTTTCAGTAAGTTTACATCCACTAGTGTCAAATATGATACAATACCATCTTCCATACAGAAAGCAGTGTCCTTACTCAGTAGATGTGAATACTCTTTGGACAAGACTGCTACAGCATCCTTTCTTTCTTTTTTTTTTTTTTTTTTTAAAGATTTTATTTATTTATTCATGAGAAACACAGAGAGGAGAGAGAGAGGCAGAGACACAGGCAGAGGGAGAAACAGGCTCCATACAGGGAGCATGACATGGGACTTGATCCCGGGTCTCCAGGATCACACCCTGGGCTGAAGGTGACACTAAACCGCTGAGCCACCCGGGATGCCCTACAACAACCTTTCTTTTTGAAAAGACTCCAACTAGAGTATTGATGTTAACTCTAAGAGCTATGTGTTAAAGATAAACTCAAAATGGATGAAAGATCTAAATGTGAGACAAGATTCCATCAAAATCCTAGAGAAGAACACAGGCAACACCCTTTTTGAACTCGGCCATAGTAACTTCTTGCAAGATACATCCACGAAGGCAAAAGAAAGAAAAGCAAAACTGAACTATTGGGACTTCATCAAGATAAGAAGCTTTTGCACAGCAAAGGATACAGTCAACAAAACTAAAAGACAACCTACAGAATGGGAGAAGATATTTGCAAATGACATATCAGATAAAGGACTAGTTTCCAAAATCTATAAAGAACTTACTAAACTCAACAGCAAAGAAACAATCCAATCACGAAATGGGCAAAAGACATGAAGAGAAATCTCACAGAAGAAGACATAGACATGGCCAACATGCACATGAGAAAATGTATCACTTGCCATCAGGGAAATAGAAATCAAAACCACAAAGAGATACCACCTCACCCCAGTGAGAATGGGGAAAATTAACAAGGCAGGAAACCACAAATGTTGGAGAGGATGTGGAGAAAAGGGAACCCTCTTACACTGTTGGTGGGAATGTGAACTGGTGCAGCCACTCTGGAAAACTGTGTGGAGGTTCCTCAAAGAGTTCAAAATAGACCTGCCCTTCGACCCAGCAATTGCACTGCTGGGGATTTACCCCAAAGATACAGATGCAGTGAAATGCCGGGACACCTGCACCCCGATGTTTCTAGCAGCAATGTCCACAATAGCCAAACTGTGGAAGGAGCCTCGGTGTCCATCGACAGATGAATGGATAAAGAAGATGTGGTCTATGTATACAATGGAATATTCCTCAGCCATTAGAAACGACAAACACCCACCATTTGCTTCAATGTGGATGGAACTGGAGGGTATTATGCTGAGTGAAATAAGTCAATCGGAGAAGGACAAGCATTATACGGTCTCATTCACTTGGGGAATATAAAAAATAGTGAAAGGGAATAAAGGGGAAAGGAGAAAAAAAATGAGTGGGAAATATCAAAAAGGGAGACAGAACATGAGAGACTCCTAACTCTGGGAAATGAACAAGGGGTGGTGAAAGGGAGGTTGGCGGGGGGTGGGGGTGACTGGGCGACGGGCACTGAGGGGGGCACTTGATGAGATGAGCACTGGGTGTTATGCTATATGTTGGAAATTGAACTCCAATTAAAAAAAATAAAATAAGGAATCAGGGTTGCTAAAAGAAAAAAGAGAGAGCTATGTGTTAAGAAGAATACACATTAGTGAGTCCAATTTTCTAATCATGTCCCTCTTCCACCTACCTGCCAATAACTTAGCATAGTTTAAAAAGGATTCCACTTTCTCCATCTATGTCATAATACCCACTCATAGGTTAATATGTGTAATAAAAGACTAATTCCATTAAGTCAAGATATTTTTCATACTCATATTTTTTGTTTAATAAGTGTTAAAAGATAGGTTAGCAATAAAAAAAATCTAAAATATCAAAAAAACATATCTATATTAAAGAGGAAACAATCCAGAGGGCATTTACATCGGGAAAAGAAAGCTAGTTGACAAGCAAAATGAAACCCAATTTCTTCCAAGAAATTTGAAAAGCAAGTTTTAAATGTCTTTTTTTCAAAGAAAGAAGACATAATACTAGGAAAAGAACCCAAGTGTGCATTTGACAAGTAGAGAACTTGCCTACAGTTACGTAATTAAAATAAAATGAATAAAAATGCAGCATTAAACAAGCTGCAAAATGTGCACACTCAATCCAGCCAAGACAGTTACACCCACTCCCATTAGTAAAACAAAATGTAAGACAAAATGGGAAACTAATGAGCTCAGCTGTAGGGGCTTGTTTGTTTTTTAATTTTCATCCATTTGCTCAAAACGTAGTTTCTATTTTACCCTAAAATCTTTTGTTGGATATAAGGGGAATCAAATGTTCCTAAAGAAAAAAAATCAGAATAAGCTCTGAAAATGCATAATACAAATCTCATTTGTTCTTTTTTTTTTTTTTAGTCTTATTTGTTCTAATAAACATCTGGTGTGTTCTGTGTTAACATTTTTGACAGGTTAATCGTTTGTCTTCATGTTTAAAGAACATAAATGTTTTGCCAGTGCTGTTAAACAGATCCTGAGGAGGGAGAAAAGAAAACGTTATAGGAGAAAGGTCTATTTTTTCAAGATGCTTTGTTAAAGCAAATCGAAGTGAAGGACTACATACCTAAAAAACTTGACCATGGTAGGTATACGGAAACCATGACTCATGAAAGTAGAAATAAAGTCAATTAATAAAGATAAACATTTTAAAGGGACACTTTTCTAATTTGAAATAAAGAAATAAGTTATTTGAAAATCTTTCAGGCTAAAAACAATAGTCTCAACGTTTATGATGAAAGCAGTAATAAAAAAAAACTCAAGGCTAAAGAATAAAGAAAGAAGCCAAGAGGATTCTTCAGAGAATGGATAAAGTAGCAAAGGTGACAAAGTTAATTTCTGTGAAAAATCAGTTCACTATGCAAAGTAAGGAGATTACTGGACACCGATATATTTGCTATTCAGTTTCACTTTTAATTGACTATATTTAGTATTGTTTGGTTTTAATGAGCTTAATTTAATTAGAAACAAAAAATTATGAGAGATATTTTCATCAAATTCAACTATAATTCCAGTTTAAATTTTAAAATAATGTTTAGTTTCACGTTTTCCTTAGGTAAGACTCGAAGTCCGATTCCATGACAATACACACTACCATAATGGACTAATGGTGCTAATAAAAAGCACCAAACTTCAATCTGATTTCTATTAAGGATGTGTTATTCAATGCAAGTTACCAAAATTAAACAAAACTCTACAACAATAAAAGAATCAGAGAGGACATTTGAATTAGCTTAAATACAGAACGTAATCTACAATTCAGATAAGTATTAGTGGCTATCGTATATCATGAATTAGTTCAATTTGAATTAGAATTTGAAAATGAATCTACTAAAACAATTTTAAAACACTTGTTCTGTTTATACCATAAAATTTTATCTCAAATCCAGCACACCTAAAAAAAATGTCAGCAAATAAACTTATTCTTCCTCCCAAATATTCCGTTTCCATTAGTATCAATTTATTAGGAGATCCCTAGGCTTCAAAATCTCAGCATTATAGGACTCCTCCCTTCCTCCTCCTCAACTTGTCCATTCCTATTAGCCCTAAGACCTAGTATCTTTGACATTTATCTCCTTACTCATCTCATTATGAAGACTTTAGTTTTAACATTACCTTTATTAGTCTCTGACAACTGCACCGAACCTGAGCTCCCAACTTCTAGTTTTGATGCATGCCAATATATCTTACACAAACTCTTTCTAGATTAAAACTGTAAGGAACTCCCCACTTTAAAAACTTCTAAGAAATTCCTGCTAAATACAGAATAAAAGCCCAAGCTTATTAGGATCTTACTTAAGATCCTTCCCAATATGGGATCAATCTTCCAATACAATTCCCATTATTCTCTTTCATTTCAATGTAGGGGTACCATTTGCTACAAGCCAAAGAAAATTAACTGACATTTTTTGTACATGGCCTATAATATCTGACTTATTTCATTGTAAATCATTAATAGATTTCTTCTATTTAAAATGGGATGCCTGAGTGGCTCAGTGGTTGAGCATCTGCCTTTGGCTCAGGGTGTGATCCTCGTCCAGGGATCAAGTTCCATAATGGGCTCCTTGCAGGAAGCCTGCTTCTTCCTCTGCCTATGTCTCTGCCTCTGTCTCTCTGTCTCTCTCATGAATAAATAAATAAATACAATCTTTAAAATTAATAATAATAATATTATTAATAATAATAATCTACTCATCCAATTTTTCAAGGTACAGGTTTTTTGTTTGTTTGTTTATTTAAGTAGGCTCCACACCAAATGTAGGGCTTTAATTCACAACTCTGGGATCAAGAGTCACATGCTCTACTGATTGAGCCAGCTAGGTGCCCTTTAAAGTTAAAGTTTATTTTCTTTTTTTTAAGATTTTATTTTTAAATAATCTCTACACCCAAAGTGGGGCTCATACTCACAACCCTGAGACCAAGAGTTGCACACTCTACAGAATGAGCCAGCCAGGTGCCCTCAAATTATAGTTTACATGTTATCTCCTTCAGCATGCCTTCTCTGATTTCCCCACCAATGTATAAATTTCTCCTCTACTGAACACATTTGGCATACTGTGAATTTATCATATAATACCTCACACTATGGCTATTTATGTAACAACATTACCTCTTACTAGATTTCATAAGAGGGAAATGACTAGAAGGGGAAAGTTCCTTAAGGGAAATATCTACAGAGCCATGCACACAATAAGCATTATATATATATATATGTATATGTTATATATATATGTATGTTATATATATAGAACATACATGAATGCTGACATATACAAGCATACATATTATATTGATAAAGAGGTATAAAATAGTATGAAAATAACATATCTAGTGGGTTAAATATATGGCATTAATTTCAAACTTGAATGTGGCCTAAATTTAAAGAACTGGTATTATAAAGTAACTAGGTTTTCAAATTATTATTACCAGTATTAATGCCAAAGGGGAAAAAAAATCAAATCCACATGTTCTTACACAACATGAAATTCAAATACTAGAACATATTATTTACTCTACATATAAGCAGTTTCGTTTTATAAATAAATATATATATTAGAAAGCTTTTGACAGCATATTAAATTAATAAAAAGAATTCTCCCTTACTTCGAGTTAGTTTTGGAAATCTTTTTTTCAGCTTCTTCTTTAATGGATTAAGCTCAGGCATTATTTCTGGAACAGCTACATAAAAGTCTGATTGAATTTCATCATCCAAAATCTGAAAATCAGGGGAAAAAAGATAAATTATATGAAAAGCTTTATCCTTCTGAAAATAAAGTATAATGTAGTAATTTCCCTTAGAACTTAGAAAACAGACATTAAGCACAATTCTTTTCTTCAAACACAAAGACCTTACAAACACATTTACCAATTATGAAAACCATTAGAACCAAAATATTTTATTTTTATTATTTTTATTTTTTTATTATTATTTTTTTATTTTTTAAGATTTTATTTATTCATTCATGAGACAGAGAGAGAGAGAGAGAGAGAGAGAGAAAGAGGCACAGAGACACAGGCAGGGGGAGAAGCCGTCTCCACACAGGGAGCCTGATGTGGGACTGGATCCCAGGTCTCCAGGATTACGCCCTGGGCTGAAGGTGGCGCTAAACCGCTGAGCCACCGGGGCTGCCCTGATGTTCTTTTAAAAACTGCCACATCCCTAAAAAAAAAATTCATCTGATTTAATTCTTACATGGGGTTATACTAGGCAAAAGTATAATAAACTAGAAGATAGCACTGATGTGTACATGCTTCATATACTCCTAACAAAGGTGAATTCCTATGTTCATTAAAACTGGCCATAGAAACAATGCCAAAAATTGTGCAATATATCACATGTAAAATTAATAACACTCAAATTGCTAGCAACCACACTGCTTTCCTAAATTTAGAGCATCAAGAGAACTAATCTATAATTATTTTCACAAAGAACTGAAACTAAACTTCTATTGCCTCCAATAACTAAAAATAAAAGAGGAGTGAGATGGTCAAAGATAAATTAATTTATAATATATTTATCCATACTCTTAATTCCATTTTAATAGCAAAAATAATAATAATAATATACAAATTTTTAAAAACAGTTTTAATGTAGGCAAGCATCTAAAATAATTATTAGACTACAATATACTCCATTTAAACATACAGTTGATTACAAAGTGATTACAAAAACATTTAGTTTCATTATAGAAAAGCAACTTTTTAGAATAATATTGCCTGGACAACAAATATTTTACCAATGATTCTTTTTGCATATACTATTACCATAGTATGTCACTCAAAAAACGCAGTTTGGGGCTACACAATAAACCCTAAAATCTTGTACCATGGCAAAATTAAACAGTGATTCTGGAATTTTACCTTTCTGTTACTATTCTTATTTTTACAAATTCTTTACTCCCTAAATAACTCTGGTCCCCTTAACAATAACTCTGGTCCCCTTAACAATAACTTGCATTAAACAAGCACTTAACACATGTGCCAAGCATTCTGCTAAACATGTCAAATGATTTAGTTCATCCAGTCTTTACAATAATTCTAGGAGGCAGTACTGATGTTGGCCACACATTCCAGATAGGAAACTGAGGTCTCAAGGCATATTAGTCAGACTGTGCACTTACAAAAAGCAGACCCAGATCTCGAACACATGTAATGTAGTTCCAGAACCCAGAGCTCTCATTCATATAAATATGAAAACAGAGGCAATTTTTAAATGTCAAAGAAATGCATGTGAAATTTCTACTCTAAGATTACTTTCCAATATGGATTTTATGACATGTTCCTTTAAATTTATGTGTGAAAGTTATGTTACAGTTAACCTTAAAATCACATCTTGGAATAATACAAAACTATACAAACAAAAACCATGCTTTAGGGAGGAGTAAAAATTAAATTATTTAAAAATCTCTCACAACCAAGTATATTTGTGATATCTCAAAATGAAACAAAATGAATTTATTAAATAAAGGCCTTACCTAAATGACTATTAGTTTAGTAAATTCACCGTACCTTACCTTTTTTTTTTTTTTTTTTTAACCTACGATAGTCACACAGAGAGAGTGAGAGAGGCAGAGACACAGGCAGAGGGAGAAGCAGGCTCCATGCAGGGAGCCCGATGTGGGATTCGATCCCGGGTCTCCAGGATCGCGCCCTGGGCCAAAAGCAGGCGCCAAACCGCTGCGCCACCCAGGGATCCCCGTACCTTACCTTTTATAAGTGCTAAGTAAAATAGTATTTAATCTAAATAAAAAATACAGAATGTGTTAAAAAAAATTACACTCATGATACTATTTATAAAACTGGATTGAATTTATTTCATAACCTGAATACCTTTGAAAATTAACATGAATGAGGGATGCCTGGGTGGTTCAGTTGGTTGGGTGGCGTACTCTTGATTTTGGGTCAGGTCATGAGCTCAGTATATAGTCTGCTTAAGGAGTCTTTCCCTCTCCCTGTGCCCCTCCCCCCATTTATATGCTTGCTTGTTTTCTCTCTTTCTCTCTCTCCAATAAGTAAATAAATCTTTAAAAAAAATAACATGGATGAGCTTTGCAAGATTCCATGCGAAAAAAAAATAATAATAAAATAAATAAAAATTAAAAAATTAAAAAGAAAGATTCCATGTGAAAACCTGCAAGAATATGCTAGTGATGCCTTATACAGATGGCATTTTTCCTCTAGTAATAGATCATCAATGGTATCCCTAAGGGAAATTTTGTACCTGTAATATTGACCAAATAATTTCAAAATGTACTTGCTTTCCTTATTTGGGTTACTTTTTCAAATATGTTTTATTTAATAAACAATGTTACAGACATTTATTTCTTGAGAAGTAATTTCTTGCTTAACATTTAACTTCATTTAAACTCCATTGTTGTTTTGACAGTTCTACCAGACACTCTTATGCTTTCTGGAAAAAAAAAAAAAAAAAACAGATGGAAGGCGGTACACTAATTTAATAAGAATAGTTAGTTCTCTGGCTCCAGACATTAAGCTCTACTCTCCAATTCCAAAGAATATGTGGTATTGTTTAGTTTTTAAAAATTAAAAGAATTTTAATAATTTGATTAAAGTTTATCATACATCAGAAAGAACTAGTACCACCCTCTGACTTTGAGCCAGACTCTGCATGAAAGCATAATCTCTTTGTATTTTCCATTAGCGCTACTCCCAAAAATCATTCTGGAGACTCTCCTTAAAAATACAGAATCCTCCCCACATTTAGAGTACTATTGGGGGTGGAAAAAAAAAAAACAACCTACAAACACTCTTCTACATCCCAAAGGAAGGGCCCAGTTCAAACTTTCCCCAAATCCAAATCTGAATATGGAACAAAAGAAATTTTCAGGGACACCTAGGTGGCTCACCAGTGAGCATCTGCCTTTGGCTCAGGGCCTGTTCCTGGAGTCTGGGGATCAAGTCCCACATCAGGCTCCTTGTGGGGAGCCTGCTTCTCCCTCTGCCTATGTCTCGGCCTCTCTATCTCTCTCATGAATAAATAAATAAAATCTTAAAAAAAAAAGGGATCCCTGGGTGGCGCAGCAGTTTAGCGCCTGCCTTTGGCCCAGGGCGCGATCCTGGAGACCCGGGATCGAATCCCACGTCGGGCTCCCGGTGCATGGAGCCTGCTTCTCCCTCTGCCTATGTCTCTGCCTCTCTCTCTCTCTCTCTCTGTATGACTATCATAAGTAAATAAAATTTAAAAAAAAAAATCTTAAAAAAAAAAATTTTCATATACTTTCTCTTGCGCCAAATACAAAAAGTATTCCTATAACCTAAACAATTAAATTTAAAAGAGAAAGATTTTAGAGAATGTTAAAGAAAATCTCTTGTATTTTCAAAAATAACTCCCAAAATTCAACAGACAGGCTTCTTCTTCCCACCTCTTAAAAAAAAAAAAATATTGTTCTGATTGCAATTCAGCTCCACAAATTCTTTGTTACTTTCTCAATACAAGCAGCATAACCACTTGTTGCCTCATGGGGAATCTATGCAACTCTGAAGTGGCTGCAGAGTAAAAGTTAAGAGTAATTAGAAGTATCATATTACAAAAAAAAAAAAAGTATCATATTACTACAGAGGTCAGATACTATCCTTTGTGATCTGTAAAGTTAATCACACTTTTCATCTCAAGAAGGCAAAAACAAATATTTGAGCTTCAAAAAATGAATAATGATGTTCATGAGTGCTACCTTTTAAATGTCATTTTAAATCTCCCACTCAAAACCACAAAGAGTCATATTGCCCTTTCCAGTCTACTCACAAAACTCTCACAAACATACAGCAAGAAAAGAGGGGGAAAAAATCACACTATAAATCAAGCATAATTAGTATCAGACTGGATAGTTTTTTCTTAGCTTGATTTTGAGACTTAGAATGGGAAAATTCTTCCCTGTTCTACAAAGCTTTACTAAATGTACATTACATCAAAAGATGTAAGCATAGTGGTTAGGTTCCACATGTAACAAATCAATGGATGGCAAAGATAACAATTTCTATAACTAATGAACATGAATACAACACTGTACCTTCTGAATCAGATTAGTTCCTCCTGCAAACGCAGCTCCATTTTCTTCTGCTATTTTAATCTCTGATGCATTCTATAAATACAATAGTTTGAACATCAATCTTTAAGTAAGTTCAATCTGCTTTCAAGTATTTTGTAAGAAATAATATCACAGGTCAAAGTAAAAATTGTGGTTTTACTTTTAACTGAAAATGCATCAATTCTCAATCAGACACATCAGAGATATTACATCCTGAACAAGTTTACTTTGTAGGTGATTAAGGTGTTTCTTGACTAACACATGAGGAAACACATTAAAACACATTGAACCAGAGTGGTTCAACCTAACTCTTCAATGCCTTCAATATATCATCTTCCAAAAGTAAAAGATTAAAATATATTTAGTTTTGCTAACTTAAATGGAGACATCCCCAATATAGAAGAGGAAAAATTACTTAAGAAATGACAAAATCAAAACTACATTGTACACCTGAAATATAAGACTGTATGTTAACTAACTAGAATGAAAAACTTAAATTTAGCCAGCTGTCTGAAAATTCAAAAGAAAAACACAGGATTAGTTATTGTCTTTCTGTATATTCCATTTATGCCATTTGATTTTACTGTGAAAATGTATCACTCCTTTAAATCATTCAAGTTTTATAGCATTCCAACAGCTATATTCTCCACTTTTCTAGAAATAAAAAAAATCTCTTCCTTGAAAGTGAGGCAGATATAGAAGAATCAAAATGCTCTAACAATTTATAGATACATTACAAACAAATGTTTATAAGTAACACAAAAAGACAGAAAAAGAGCCGTATGACTCTGTTACAGCTTCGACTTTCCTGGCTTTCCAGACTAGATATTTTTAAAAGTGTGGTTTCTGTCTTCACAGTACTAAGTGAGCTCATTGCTTCAAAATAATTTCATTGTTTTTGAAAAGAGTACTTTGAGTTTGAAGCAGGAACTAGTAGGACAAATTCTCTATTTCTCTTCAGTTTCTTACAAGAAACATAATGTAGTAGATTAAAAATGATGAAATTAATATTCTAGTTTAGCTCTTTCTCAAACTAATGACATAACCTCAAATAAGGCACCTAACTGCTTCAAATGGGGGAAAATAAGGCTATGTGACTAGTCTACTCATTCAGTTAATCTAAGCACTGATCAATGTGATATGTAAAAAAGGTAAATGATATGAAAAGTTGGCAAAGGTTACTCACCTCTGTAAGTACAGCAACTTTATTGATTTCTGAAATGAATGGGTATGGAAAACTAAGAACACTGGCAAATGGCTCCACTTTTTTCTAAATATACAACAATGGAAAAATAATTAAGAAAAATTCATTCATCTTTTCTGTATCTCTTACATCTATAAAAAACAAAGCTAACATGTTTTGTTTTCAACATTTTAGTTCTACCATATGTCCTCTAATTAATTCAGAACTATTTACTGATTACTATTAAAGCATAAGAGACTATCAAGAAATCATAATGAAAATCTCTCTCTCTCCCCACCTCCATACTGCCATAGCACTTGGTTTCTATCTCTACATCATTCTTCACAGTCTCTCCTATATTAAAAGATGTGTTGCATACCCATATCTTCCCCAGAACCTAGTACAATGCCTTCTACGTGATAGATATCATTAAATGTTTACGGATGCCTGGGTGCCTCAGCAGTTGAGCATCTGCCTTCTGCTCAGGGCATGATCTCGGGGTCCACAGATCCAGCCCTGCTTTGGGATCCCTGCAGGGAGCCTACTTCTCCCTCTGCCTATGTCTCTGCCTCTCTCCCTCTGTCTCTCTCATGAATAAATAAAATCTTTAAAAAATAAATAAATAAATGTTTACTACCTTGAATTAAATTAAAAAGAACATGTAAGTTTTTTGATACTATAAGGAGTATATGAGCACAGCTATGCATAATGGACAACAGAAAATATCCAGCTAATCTGCTTAGTAGGTCACTATTAACCCTAAATCAAAGGTAGAAATGCCAAGCATGAAAGGCTCTTCTGACTGGGTCTATTCTGAAACTATACAGACTGCCTACCACTTTGAAAGACATTTGGGAAGTCAGTTGGAAAATCCAAGATATGTAATGGCGTGCATTGAGACACCCACCCAAACATGGGTGGAGATTCTACAGGGCCTCAGAACTTTTTTGTTCAGTTACCTAAGCCAAGGATCTGTCTAGCCCTGTGGCTCATATCACTTAGAGAGACTTCACATGGAAACAAGTTCTAGGCCCATAGTTTTTGTGCAGTTTTAAGATCTAGAAAAAAGGGAAAAAGGGTTGTTCCCTAATTAAAACTGATTGAAAGGTTATATTTTTTTAAAAAACTTTATTTTGAGTAAAGATAAGCTCCTGAGGACTTCTTTTCAGACAAGAAGGCACACTCTTAAGCACACTTGTTATCAGACATGCAACTCAATTTTATTGACTGACATTCCTTTGCCATTAACATGTCACAACTGGTTTCAGGGAATTTTTCAATGGCCAGTAACCACGATAAAATCATAATAAAATTCCCTGGGGGAATATTAGCTTGTTGTAAAAGGGCTCTATCAAAAACAAAAAAAAGGTCTTAGAAAGAAACCAGTACCCTTTCAATGTTAATGAAAGTGTGTGGTACAACAAGTCTTCATTATGAACCACAGCTGACCGCTAAAGAACTCAGGGTTTGGAGCACTATCCCCAGCCCAGTGGAAAATCTGCGTATGACTTTTGACTTCCCCAAAACTTAACTACTGATAACATAAATAGTCAACTAACACATATTTGGTACACTGTATATATTAGATACTATATTATCATATCAAAGAAAGCTAAAGAAAAGAAAATGTTAAGAAAATAAGAAAAATATATTTACAGTATTGTACTGTATTTATCAAAAAAACTGCATGTAAGTGAATCCTCAAATTCAGCCTATGTTGTTCAATGGTCAACAGTACATTAACGGCTGACTGAGAGGGTGATCATCTTGGATACCACAACATTTTTAAAATAAAAGAACTAACAGTAACACTGTGGTATAAAATAAAATTACAGCGTGGCTGGTATAAACTGTCTCTAATAAATAAGAACTAAGAAAAACGTTCTTGATTCAAGACCTTGATTCAAATCCTAACTCCACCTCCTATTCTGTGACCTTGAACAACTTACTTCAGTTTCTATGTCTCAGCTTCCTCTTTTGAGGTTATTATGGAATTAAATGAGAAAACGCATGCAAAGCACTTAACATTGTGGCTGGTACACAGAAAATTTTCCAGTAAATGTTGACTGTGATTATTAAACACTTACCAAATACTTTACATGCATTATCGCAATTAATCCTCTTAAAAACTGTATAAAAGAAGCATTTTATTTCCCCTTAAAGAAGGTAGAAAAATAGATCTGAAGAGGTTAAACCAGAAACCCAAAGAGCAAGTAAGTGGTGACACCAGGATTCTGGCCTGTACTGTAATCTGACTCCAGAGCCCATGCTCTTAAGGACTACACTGTACTGCCTCCTCCTACGTGTTCAACTGTTGTTGAGGTTGTTAAATTGTATTAAAAAATTTGTATCTTCTAGTTTGACCCAAAAAAAAAGACATCCTCAGAATAAAAATTAAAATACTGTTTCCAAGAAAATTAAATTTCTTAAATGCAACACTTCCAAATTTAGTGGTATAATGGACCTCAACTCTAATTTAGTATTTTTACTACTTTTAGAGTTTTATAAGCAAAAGTCTTCCAAAACTGCATATAAACAGATAAAGCAGAAAAGTTTAGGATGAAGCAAGAGTGAGGAGCTTGGTACATGCACATACAAACTCAGTCTCAACACAGGACTCGAAGGAACATACCTGCAGGCAACTGAGCTAATCCCAAATCCTCATTTACAGAAAAGGAGTATGACACTCAGGCAGCGTAAGTCACTTTTCAAAGTTATAGTAATACCTCAATTAATTTTAATGCTACTTTTGCTGAAATTTATATCAGTGATTTTCAGGTGAATAGGAGACATGTTCATTAACTCTGCAGAGTATGTTCAACATATTTTATATTTGGAAAATAAAAACAAACATTTTTCATTCTATAGTATACAAAGAGCATAAGATTTCCCAAAAATTGTTATAGGAAACAAAGAATTAAAAAAATTAAGAAACAGCAATTCACACAGCTACTATTCACAAATTTATTTTAATTGAATTTACATACCTTCTTCCCCAGTGACATATCCAGTGTCAAATCAAGATAAACACCTTGCTTTGGATTAGTAAAGTCTAGAGTTTGAAATTTCTTAAGTAATTGAATAGCTTTCTCCACCTCATATATCTGCCTTGGATATAGGTGCTTTAAGTAGACATCATCCTCAGGTTCACCTTCCATAAAGGAATATGACTTTATTTTTTCTATCTCATCTTTTTTCTCATCTGATGCTTTGTCTTTCATACTTTTTTTTGTTTTCTTTGCAGGCCTTAAAAAAAAAAAAATTCAAGATCAGTTATCTCAATACATATTCTAAGAAACTTTTTTTTAAAAAGCCAATGTACATAATTCAGAAAAAAATAATAAAAATAAAGTTTATTTTTTTTTGTTTAATTCAAAAGCATAAACTGCTTTATAGTTTTTCTAGTTCAACAAGTATTAGGTGAACTTTTGTACTGTATGCAGTTGATACAAAGTTGGATAAGGCATTGATGCTGTTCTCCAGAAATTTAGAGAAATAGAGGAGACAGACATATAAACAGATAATTTCAATAGAATGGCTAAGTACTTTGACACAGTGTTATCAGAGCTGTAGGGAAGACATTTAATCCACTCTAGGAAACTAGGAAAGTGTTCTATGAGAGATGACCCTAACATCAATTCTTGAAGAATAAGGAAGAATTGGCCAAAGTATATACCCTAGAAAGACGAAAACATATGACCGCATGAAAAGGTGTACACAAATGTTCATAGCAGCATTACTCATAACAGCCAAAAAGTAAAAATAACCCAAATGTCCAATAACCGAGATCGATACGTAAATGTGGTGGTATATCCATACTTTTAAAATACCCGTATTCGGGCAGCCCTGGTGGTGCAGCGGTTTGGCGCTGCCTGCAGCCTGGGGTGTGATCCTGGAGACCGGGGATCGAGTCCCATATCGGGCTCCCTGCATGGAGCCTGCTTCTCCCTCTCCCTCTGCCTGTGTCTCTGCCTCTCTCTCTCTGTGTCTATGAATAAATAAATAAAATCTTAAAAAATAAAATAAAATAAAATACCCGTATCTTATTAAATATTAATCAGCAGTGAAAAGGAATTGAAGTACTGATACAAGCTATAACAAGTATGAACTGTAAAAACATTATGCCAGTGAAAGAAGCCAGTCACAAAAGACCATATATTTTATGAAACATGAAGGACAGGAAGTCCATAGAGGCTGAAAGTAGACTTAGTGATTGTCTGAGGCTGGGAAAGGAGGTTAGAAAAAATGGGGCATCACTGTCAATAGGCATGAGGTTTTAGGGGAAGTTAACAAAAATGTTCTAAAATTGACACTGGTGATGGTGTCAAAAGTGTGAATATACTAAAAACCACTGAATCGTACACTTCAAATGGGTGAATTGTAGGCTTTGTAAATTACATCTCAATAAAGCTATTACTTTAAAAAGTAGGGTCAGCCAGGCAAAGAAACAACATAATAAAAGTATTGAGTCATGAAACAGAATACAAGTATTCAAGGAGACCAATTATAAATTCTAACTGATGGGCAGCCCTGGTGGCTCACCGGTTTAGCACCACCTTTGGCCCAGGGCCTGATCCTGGAAACCCAGGATCAAGTCCCACGTCAGGCTCCCTGCATGGAGCCTGCTTCTCCCTCTACCTGTGTCTCTGCCCCTCTCTCTCTCTCGTGAATAAATAAATAAAATCTTAAATAAATCAATAAATTCTAACTGATGAGAGCAAAGGTGAGCAAAACTTTTCTGGAAGGGACCAGACAGCAAAATATTTTATGGTCTCTTATCTCAGTATTTCAGTTTTGGCACTGTAATGTGAAAGCAGCCATAGACATTGAGAAATGAATGAATGTAGCCACGTTCCAATAAAACTTTATGAACAAATAGCTTAAATTTCATGTGTCACAAAATACTGTTTTTTCTTTTTTTACCCAATCACTTAAAAATGTAAAGACCATGTCCATGAATCATACAAAAATAGATAGTAAACCAGATTTTTTTGGTCCACTGGACATAGTTTGCTGACTCCTGAACTAAAGGGCAAAACAGAAGGCAAGATACATCAGAAGATGGGGCTGGAGAATCTAGATCACAGAGCGCCTTCGCTAGGGGTAATAAGAAGCCACGGAACAGGAGTGGCATCTGTATTTCCAACAGAGTATCCCAGCTACAATACAAGAGACAGATTTGAAGGAAGCTGAATTAGAGACAATATAAAGACCAATTCCTCCCTTTCTTCTCAAGGAAATATGACAGCCTCCAGAGTAGTATTGGTAATAGACCAGAGAAAATGAGATTATATATTTATAAAGTATACACTGCAGAAATAGAAAGATGGAAAAAGTCTATATAACATCTCCTACATTTCTAGCTTAGGTGACTAGGCATAGAGGAGTATCATTAAGACTAGAAATAAAGAAAGCAAAACAGTTTTCTTATAAGGGAGGTATTTACAAAGATGTTTAGTTTGAGGCAATACAGAGTTTGAGCGTGGGGTTAGTTGCATCACTGACTCTACTTCTTTATTCCCTCTCTTCATTCAAGTCCCTTTGCTGAGTGACTTTGCAGTTCCTCCTATTTAAAGAGGTAGAACATATTTCCCAGCACTTTGATTGGTCATCTGACTAGTTTGGCCAATATAATAAAGCAAAAGTGACAGTTTCTCTGCTCTAAGCTTAGGCCAATAAGAAGCTTAAAAGGTTTCCACTTGCATGTTTGTATTTCTGCCATTTCCATAAGAATATGCTTGGGCTACAAGAATAAGAGATACGTAAAACAGAGCTGACCCCACAGAGCCCCAGGCTAGATTGGACAATTTGCAGCTGACCTGCAGACTCAAATGTGCAGCAAGCCCAGCCAAGGTCCTAAGAGATACCCCATCCAAACCTGGCTTAGATCAGCTGACTAACACATGTGTGGGCAATGATAAATAATTCTTGAGTGGTTTGATACATAACAAAAGCTAACAAGGTGTTTATAAAATATCTAGGAAAATATGTTCAACAGGTAACTGCAGGTAAGAGTTTGAACCTAAGACAGAAAAAAAAAAGAGATAGAGATAATATATTTTAAAATCTCAACATTAATTCGAATCACACCTATAATCTTTTAACCATAGAGTTTGAAATTATTTAAGTAATATTTCTAAAATATTATGGTAGGCAGAATAATAGCTTTCCAAAAATGTTATATCTCCATGGCAAAAAAGGACTTTGCAGATGTGCTTAGGGCTAAAGACTTTGAGATGGGGAGACTGTCTGGATAATCCAGGGGGCCTATCTAATCACAAAAGTCCTTAAAAGCAGAGAAATTTTTTTCCCTTTCCTAACTACATCTGACAGAGATGGGAACAAGAAATTCGAGCGTGAAAGGGAATCTGCCATTCCTGGCTTTGAAGATGGAGGAAGGGGGCCAGAATATTTTTTTAACTTACAAACAGAACACTGTTTTAGTTAAATAAAAAAAGGAGCATATTATAACACAGATCAAACAGGACTCTAAAAAGCACTTTCTTCCAAAATTAAAAAAAAACATAACTGAACAAAACCTGTCAATAATTAATTTTATAGACCCACTGTTTTTCATGACCCTGTTTTAGTTAAATAAAAAAAGGAGCATATTATAACACAGATCAAACAGGACTCTAAAAAGCACTTTCTTCCAAAATTAAAAAAAACATAACTGAACAAAACCTGTCAATAATTAATTTTATAGACCCACTGTCTGTTTTTCATGACCCTCCAAAAATATCTATCTTTATTCATTACAATCACATCCAGAAGAACTATTGTTGTTCATGCAATTATATAAGGCCCTATCAGGAGAGCTTAAATGCTAGGATTCTTGGGAATAAAAATAAATCATACTAAAAAGGTTTTTGCCAAGCCCAGGGAAAAATATCTGGCAATCTGACTTCAAGTGAATTTAGCTGTGGTTACCTATCTAAATGACATAGATTAAATATAACAAGAGACTATACTCAGGTAATAACTTTCTCCCTGCCTTATCTGATCCTTAACTCCAAAAGCATAAAAGGAAAAATAATTCCATGGTTATACTCAAAACAAGAAAAAAATCAGTGCTATACAATAAAGCTCATTTTAAGACCTTTGAAGATCTGTGACCCCAGAGATCGAGTCCCTTCAAGGCTGAAAAACTCTTTACACTGAGGAACTGCGGGATGGAGGTTGGGGGGCATAGTGATACACAACTTCCATCAAACTAAACTAAACAGAACTAAAGAGAAAATGCCTAGGGCATGTAATTATTAATGAAATGCAAACATCCTGACATCTTATTTCTCAGTGTAATTCTGTAAATAAGTTCACTAATATCTCTGATGCTTTTATTCATAAAACTAAATGCAGAAGTTCTGTTTATACTGACAATGTGAAAGTAAAAAAAAAAAAAAAAAACCAGTGATACAAATAAATGAAAATTGAAAAATAAAAACTGGAATGAATATTAACAATTAGAGAGTTGGATAAAATCACAACTTTTCTTGAATGCATCACAAAGCTAAGATCACAGGGCAACCAAGTAGCCTTATAGCCAAGGAGAATCAGCCTGCATTCCCTATCCCCACTCCACATGTATACTCAGGACAGACCTGTAGCATAGTAGGAGAGAAAGGTAAGCAGGTAAGAAAAAAAAAACAGCTAAAATGTTAGGGCTACTAGAAACCTCCTGGGATATCCACACACAATAGGAGTTCACACTCAATTTGTAGGCCTTTTCCACTGACCTCCACCAGATGCTCCTGGGAAAGACTGGAGCAGGCCAGGAGACTAGAAAGCTTCCCTAAAAAATACAGCCACAGAGATTGGTCACTGCTACCAGAAAGACATGTAACCCTGAAACCACATAGGTCACAGGTAAACACCCATGTGTATAAGGAAAAGAAAGAAGAAAAAAACACAAAAACTTCTATCCTTAGGGGTAGGTCAGTAAACAGTCCTGAGCACAATTATCTTCCAACAGTAGTCGAGCTGGGGAAGGGCCTGGACACTCTGGCAAAGACCTGCAATAGATAGAAACCGTGAGGAAAAGGGACAGAAATATTGAGAAAACCCCATCCTGAAGGTCCAGTCACACAGGGCGCACTTAAAGGCTGATTTGGAAAACAGAGAATCCCTCCTGCACCCATCTCCAGTCTAGCAAACACTAATAAGCAACAGCAATCTACACTAGGGAAGAAGCAAGAGTATGAAGAGAGACTCCCCAACCCCCACTGCCCCACCCTGAGGTACAGGTACACAGGCAAGGCAGAAAACAGAGCATAAAGGAGGAATGCTGAGAAAAATTTTCCAGCAACCCTGCCCCCACCTTTTGCACCATGTAAAGAACAGAAATTTGAAGCTGGTTGTAACCATAGCAACACCAAAACCAAAACCTAGCTCCACTTCTAACTGGGCTGATTCAACACTGTTACAAGAGGCATGTGCATTCCCAGGCATAAATACTAGGTACTTAGGTTTCAACTGTTCTACGCAAGATGTTCTGCAGTCAATAAAAAATTTTGAGATACGTGAAGAAGAAAAAGAACCTATTATCAACAAAGAAACAGAACCAAAGTCAGAGATGACCAAAGTGGCCTTTTATATCAGGATCTGCCACTAACAAACTATGAGTATATGCACATACACGGACGAATGAAATGATGAGAGAAGAATCAAGCACAAGCCTCTCTACCCTGTCTCAAATCCTGATAAAAACAATTTTTGCCAGGGACACCTGGGTGGCTCAGTGGTTGAGTGTCTGCTTTCAGCTCAGGGTGTGATCCTGGAGCTCTGGGATTGAGTCCTACATCAGGCTCCCTGCGGGGGACCCTGCTTCTCCCTCTGCCTATGTCTCTACCTCTTTCTCTGTGTCTCTAATGAATAAATGTTTAAAAAAATTTTGGCATACAAAAAACATTTTTTTAGTATATTATAGTCAGTATACTAAAAAACAAAAAACAAAAAACACAGGGCCATCTGGATGCCACAGTAGGTTGAGCCTCTGACTCTTAGTTTCAGCTCAGGTTGTAATCTCAGGGTCAGGAGATCAAGCCCCACATCGGGCTATGCACTCAGCACGCAGTCTGCTTGGGATTCTCTCTGTCCTGTCCCTCCCCACAGAGTGCATGTGCACTTGCACACACTCTCTCTCTCAAATAAATAAATAATCTTAAAGAATTAAAACCATAGGGCAGCCCCAGGGGCTCAGCGGTTTAGCGGTGCTTCAGCCCAGGGTGTGATCCTGGAGACCCAGGATGGAGTCCCATGTCAGGCTCCCTGCATGGAGCCTGCTTCTCCCTCTGCCTGTGCCTCTGCCTCTCTCTCTGTGTCTCTCGTGAATGAATAAATAAAATCTTAAAAAAAAAAATTAAAAACACAACTAAGATTATAAATACGATGATTCTCATCAAGCTATGGAATAACTCTCATTGTTCTTTTATTTATTTCTTTTAGAAATATTATTTTTTTATTTTTTAAAGATTTTATTTATTTATTCATGAGAGACATAGAGATAGAGACAGAGACAGAGACACAGGCAGAGGGAGAAGCAGGCTCCATGCAGGGAGCCTGACGTGGGGCTCGATCCCGGGTCTCCAGGATCTCGCCCTGGGCCAAAGGCACTGCTAAACCGCTGAGCCACCAGGTATGCCCTCATTGTTTCTTTTAAATTCCTTTTCAACTTGCACTGGAATAGAATATGGGGAAGACATAGAATGAAAATTTTCAAAAAAAAATTTTTTCTATTGGAAAAAGGAAACAAAGATAAAATATTTTCAGTGTAATTAATATCCCTAATAAGAATTTTCAAAAAGCAGGAAAAAAAAAAAGACAAACAGTTCAACAGAAAAATAGGCAAAAAGATATAAATTAGAAATATGATAAAGAAACACAAATGAAGACTGACGATATCCAAAGTTTTTAGGAATGCAGGCACTCACTCACTGCTGGATGGGTATGGGAATGTAAACTGCTACACCCAATACTTCTCCAACTTCTCAATAACAAAAAGAATCCAGGAACTATGCAAACTCAAAGGAAGATTCCTTTCTAGTCACATTTCTGCCAGCTCCCTCTTCATCCTATATTCAAGCTACAGCAGAGTGTACTTTATCCGTATCATTCACTTTCATGCTTCTGCACCACTGAAATACTTTCCTCTCAACCCCTCTGCAAAATTCTATCTTCCAGGACCAACTTCAACTACTTCTTGCCATATCCTCTTCCAGGTAGAATTAATTTACCTTTCACCTGTGATCCCACAGCACTTGGTCCATTTCTCTATCATAACAGTTAAAATATACAGTGCAGATATGTGCTAACTTATTATATAAGGAGCTCCCACTAATCAACAACAAAGAATCAGAATAGGACATGATCAAAAAATTTATACTAAACACTGCTCACTTCAACAGTACGTACACAAAAATGGAACAATACAGAAAGACAAATTCACAGAAAACAAAATGTGGATCTTAAACACATGAAAAGATATATAACCTCAATGATAATAAAAGAAATAGAAATTAAAACCTGATTCCATTTATTACGTATCAAATTGGCAAAGTTCAAAAATTTTAGCAATATTGTATATGGAAAAATGGACATTCTAATACTACTTTCTGGTAAGGACATAAATTGGCAATATCTCTATGAAGGCAATTTGGTTTACCTTTCAAAATTATAAATGCATACATCTTTTTTTTAATAATAAATTTATTTTTATTGCTGTTTAATTTGCCAACATACACAATAACACCCAGTGCTCATCCCGTCAAGTGCCCCCTCAGTGCCCGTCACCCATTCACCCCCACCCCCCGCCCTCCTCCCCTTCCACCACCCCTAGTTCGTTTCCCAGAGTTAGGAGTCTTTATGCTCTGTCTCCCTTTCTGATATTTTCCACACATATCTTCTCACTTCCCTTATATTGCCTTTCACTATTATTTATATTCCCAAAATGAATGAGACCGTATAATGTTTGTCCTTCTCCGATTGACTTATTTCACTCAGCATAATACCCTCCAGTTCCATCCACATCGAAGCAAAAGGTGGGTATTTGTCTTTTCTAATGGCTGAGGAATATTCCATTGTATACATAGACCACATCTTCTTTATCCATTCATCTTTCGATGGACACCGGGGTTCCTTCCACAGTTTGGCTATTGTGGACATTGCTGCTAAAAAACCTAGGGGTGCAGGTGTCCCGGCGTTTCATTGCATCTGTATCTTTGGAGTAAATCCCCAACAGTGCAATTGCTGGGTCGTAGGGCAGGTCTATTTTGAACTCTTTGAGGAACCTCCACACAGTTTTCCAGAGTGGCTGCACCAGGTCACATTCCCATCAACAGTGCAAGAGGGTTCCCTTTTCTCCGCATCCTCTCCAACATTTGTGGTTTCCTGCCTTGTTAATTTGCCCCATTCTCACTGGTGTGAGGTGGGATCTCATTGTGGTTTTGATTCGTGTTTCCCTGATGGCAAGTGATGCAGAGCATTTTCTCATGTGCTTGTTGGCCATGTCTATGTCTTCCTCTGTGAGATTTCTCTTCATGTCTTTTGCCCATTTCATGATTGGATTGTTTCTTTGGTGTTGAGTTTAAGAAGTTCTTTATAGATCTTGGAAACTAGCCCTTTATCTGATACGTCATTTGCAAATATCTTCTCCCACTCTGTAGGTTGTCTTTTAGTTTTGTTGACTGTATCCTTTGCTGTGCAAAAGCTTCTTATCTTGATGAAGTCCCAATTGTTCATTTTTGCTTTTGTTTCTTTTGCTTTCGTGGATGTATCTTGCAAGAAGTTACTGTGGCCGAGTTCAAAAAGGGTGTTGCCTGTTCTCCTCTAGGATATGGATGGACTCTTGTCTCACATTTAGATCTTTCATCCATTTTGAGTTTATCTTTGTGTATGGTGAAAGAGAGTGGTCTAGTTTCATTCTTCTGCATGTGGATGTCCAATTTTCCCAGCACCATCTATTGAAGAGACTGTCTTTCTCCAGTGGATAGTCTTTCCTCCTTTATCGAATATTAGTTGACCATAAAGTTCAGGGTCCACTTCTGGGTTCTCTATTCTGTTCCATTGATCTATGTGTCTGTTTTTGTGCCAGTACCACACTGTCTTGATGACCACAGCTTTGTAGTACAACCTGAAATCTGGCATTGTGATGCCCCCAGATATGGTTTTCTTTGCTAAAATTCTCCTGGTTGTTCAGGGTCTTTACTGATTCCACACAAATCTTAAAATAATTTGTTCTAACTCTCTGAAGAAAGTCCATGGTATTTTGATAGGGATTGCATTAAACGTGTACATTGCTCTGGGTAACATTGACATTTTCACAATATCAATTCTGCCAATCCATGAGCATGGAATATTTTTCCATCTCTTTCTGTTGTCCTCAATTTCTTTCAGAAGTGTTCTGTAGTTTTTAGGGTATAGATCCTTTACCTCTTTGGTCAGGTTTATGCCTAGGTATCTTATGCTTTTGGGTGCAATTGTAAATGGGATTGACTCCTTAGTTTCTCTTTCTTCAGTCTCATTGTTAGTCTATAGAAATGCCACTGACTTCTGGGCATTGATTTTGTATCCTGCCATGCTACCGAACTGCTGTATGAGTTCTAGCAATCTTGGGGTGGAGGCTTTTGGGTTTTCTATGTAGAGTATCATGTCATCGGGGAAGAGGGAGAGTTTGACTTCTTCTTTGCCAATTTGAATGCCTTTAATGTCTTTTTGTTGTCTGATTGCTGAGTTTAGGACTTCCAGTACTATGTTGAATAGCAGTGGTGAGAGTGGACATCCGTGTCTTGTTCCTGATCTTAGGGGAAAGGCTCACAATGCTTCCCCATTGAGAATTATATTTGCTGTGGGCTTTTTGTAGATGGCTTTTAAGATGTTGAGGAATGTTCCCTCTATCCCTACACTCTGAAGAGTTTTGATCAGGAATGGATGCTGTATTTTGTCAAATGCTTTCTCTGCATCTAATGAGAGGATCATATGGTTCTTGGTTTTTCTCTTGCTGATATGATGAATCACATTGATTGTTTTATGAGTGTTGAACCAGCCTTGTGTCCCGGGGATAAATCCCACTTGGTCATGGTGAATAATTTTCTTAATGTACTGTTGGATCCTATTGGCTAGTATCTTGTTGAGAATTTTTGCATCCATGTTCATCAGGGATATTGGTCTATAATTCTCCTTTTTGGTGGGGTCTTTGTCTGGTTTTGGAATTAAGGTGATGCTGGCCTCATAGAACGAATTTGGAAGTACTCCATCTCTTTCTATCTTTCCAAACAGCTTTAGTAGAATAGGTATGGTTTCTACTTTAAACGTTTGATAGAATTCCCCTGGGAAGCCATCTGGCCCTGGACTTTTGTGTCTTGGGAGGTTTTTGATGACTGCTTCAATTACCTCCCTGGTTATCGGCCTGTTAAGGTTTTCTATTTCTTCCTGTTCCAGTTTTGGTAGTTTGTGGTTTTCCAGAAATGCGTCCATTTCTTCTAGATTCCCTAATTTATTGGCTTATAGCTTTTCATAATATGTTTTTAAAATCGTTTGTATTTCCTTGGTGTTGGTAGTGATCTCTCCTTTCTCATTCATGATTTTATTAATTTGAGTCTCCTCTCTCTTCTCTTTAATAAGGCTGGTTAATGGTTTATCTATCTTATTAATTCTTTCAAAGAACTAACTCCTGGTTTTGTTGATCTGTTCCACAGTTCTTCTGGTCTCGATTTCGTTGAGTTCTGCTCGAATCTTAATTAACTCTCTTCTTCTGCTGGGTGTAGGATCTATTTGCTGTTTTTTCTCTAGCTCCTGTAGGTGTAAGGTTAGCTTTTGTATTTGAGTTCTTTCCAATTTTTGAATGGATGCTTGTATTGCGATGTATTTCCCCCTTAGGACTGCTTTTGCTGCATCCCAAAGATTTTGAACGGTTGTATCTTCATTCTCATTAGTTTCCATGAATCTTTTTAATTCTTCCTTAATTTCCGGGTTGACCCTTTCATCTTTTAGCACGATGGTCCTTAACCTCCACGTGTTTGAAGTCCTTCCAAACTTCTTGTTGTGATTTAGTTCTAATTTCAAGGCATTATGGTCTGACAATATGCAGGGGATGATCACAATCTTTTGGTATTGGTTCAGACCCGATTTGTGACCCAGTATGTGGTCTATTCTGGAGAAAGTTCCATGTGCACTTGAGAAGAATGTGTATTCAGTTGAGTTTGGATGTAAAGTTCTGTAGATATCTGTGAAATCCATCTGGTCCAGTGTATCATTTAAAGCTCTCGTTTCTTTGGAGATACTGTGCTTAGAAGACCTATCGAAAAAAAAAAAAAAAAGAAGACCTATCGAGTGTGGAAAGCGCTAGATTGAAGTCACCAAGTATAAGTGTATTATTATCTAAGTAGGTCTTAACTTTGGTTATTAATTGATTGATATATTTGGCAGCTCCCACATTCGGGGCATATATATTGAGGATTGTTAAGTCCTCTTGTTGGATAGATCCTTTAAGTATGAGATAGTGTCCCTCTTCACCTGCCACTACAGTCTTCGGGGTAAATTTTAGTTTATCTGATATAAGGATGGCTACCCCTGCTTTCTTTTGAGGACCATTTGAATGGTAAATAGTTCTCCAACCTTTTATTTTCAGGCTGTAGGTGTCCTTCTGTCTAAAATGAGTCTCTTGTAGACAGCAAATAGATGGGTCCTGCTTTTTTATCCAGTCTGAAACCCTGCGCCTTTTGATGGGGTCATTAAGCCCACTCACGTTCAGAGTTACTATTGACAGATATGAGTTTAGTGTCATCATGATATCTATTCAGTCCTTGTTTTTGTGCATTGTTCCACTGGACTTCTTCTTAAGGGGGAATTTTAAGAGTCCCCCTTACAATTTCTTGCAGAGCTGGTTTGGAGGTCACATATTCTTTCAGTTCCTGCCTGTCTTGGAAGCTCTTTATCTCTCCTTCCATTCTGAATGAGAGCCTTGCTGGATAAAGTATTCTTGGTTGCATGTTCTTCTCATTTAGGACCCTGAATATATCCTGCCAGCCCTTCCTGGCCTGCCAGGTCTCTGTGGAGAGATCTGCCGTTACCCTAATACTCCTCCCCATAAAAGTCAGGGATTTCTTGTCTCTTTCTGCTTTAAGGATCTTCTCTTTATCTTTGGAATTTGCAAGCTTAACTATTAAATGTCGAGGTGTTGAACGGTTTTTATTGATTTTAGGGAGGGATCTCTCTATTTCCTGGATCTGAATGCATCCCAGATTAGGAAAGTTTTCAGCTTGATTTGTTCAAATACATATTCTGGACCTCTGTCCCTTTCGGCGCCCTCGGGAACCCCAATTAAATGTAGGTTTCTCTTCCTCAAGCTGTCATTTATTTCCCTTAATCTACTTCATGGTCTTTTAATTGTTTGTCTCTTTTTTCCTCAGTTTCCCTCTTTGTCATCAACTTGTCTTCTATGTCACTCACTCGTTCTTCCACCTCGTTAACCCTCGTCGTTAGGACTTCTAGTTTGGATTGCATCTCATTCAGTTGATTTTTAATTTCTGCCTGATTGGACCTAAATTCTGCAGTCATGAAGTTTCTTGAGTCCTTTATGCTTTTTTCTAGAGCCACCAGTAGCTGTATAATAGTGCTTCTGAATTGGCTTTCTGACATTGAATTGTAATCCAGATTTTGTAACTCTGTGGGAGAGAGGGCTGTTTCTGATTCTTTCTTCTAAGGTGAGGTTTTCCTTCTAGTCATTTTGCTCAGTGCAGAGTGGCCAAAAACAAGTTGTATTGGGAAAAGGAGAGAGAAAGATGAAAGAAAAGAGAAAAAGAAAAAAGAAAAAAGGAAGAAAAAAAAAAACAGAAGAAAAAGAGAAAGAAAAAGAAAGAAAGGAAAAAAAGGGTGGGGGAAGCAAACTGAAATCAAAAAGCAAAAAAACAAAACAAAACAAAACAAAAAACACGGGGGAGTATCTTCTGATTCTGTATACTTTAAGTCCCTTGACTTCCCCTGGAACTTGTCCGTCTAGCTGGTCTTCTGGGGAAGGGGCCTGTTGTGCTGATTCTCAGGTGTTAGCACTTGGGGGAGCTGTTCAGCCCCCTGCCTGGTGCAGGGCTCAGTGGGGGTTGTTTACCCCGTGAGGCCCCAGGAGGAACAACCACAGTGGCGGCGGCCAGCTCTAGAGCCCTGGATTCAGCTCCCGCAGTAACTACAGAGCTCTCCGTCTGCAGGGCATACATCTTTTGTTTCAAAATTCTATTTCTCAGTGTTTATACTATGAATACATTCAAAATCTTTGACAAGATTTATGTACATGACTATTCATTTATAATAACAAAAGACGGAAAAAATAAATATGTACCAGAGGGGGAAATAGGGAAATGGTTAAATTATGATATATGAAATGAAACACTATAGGCATGTTCATTAGAGCATTATTTACAATAGCCAAAACATGGAAACAACCTAAGTGCCCATTGACAAATGAATGAATAAAGGAAATATGGTAGATATATAAAATGAAATATTATTCAGCCATAAAAAGAAAGAATGAAATCTTACCATTTGAGACAACATGGATGGACTTTAAGGGCATTATACTAAGTGAAACAAGTCAGAGAATAAAAAGACCTTATGATCTCACTTATGCATGAAATCTTTAAAAAACAATAATAATAATAATTCACAGATGCTGAGAACAGACTGGTGGTTACCAGAGACAGGCGTGGTGGGTAAAATGGGAGAAGGTGGTCAAAAGTACAAACTTCTAATTTTAAAATAATCATAGGGATATAATGTACAGCACCGTGACTATAGTTAATAAAATTATATTGTCTGTCTGAAAGTTGCTAGAAGAGTAAATATTCATAAGTTCTCATCACAAGAAAAGAAAGTGATAGCTCTGTATAGTGATAGATATTAACCAGACCGTGGTGAGCATTTCCCCAAACATATAAATAATGAATCATTATGTTGGACACCTGACAATAATATGTGTCAATTATATCTCAACAACAAAAAAAATAAATAACTAGACAGCTCCATCTGAAACAATCTCCAAGATATATTGTTAAGTTAAAAGCAAGCAAGATGCAGGACAGGGTATTCAGGGTATTAAATAAGAAACAATTCTAACACTAAATGTGTGGATTTTTTCCCACACCAATCAATTATCTGATACAAGCCAGGTATCCAACAATTAACGGCAGTTCTGATACTATCTACCTGGATTTAGCATCAGATCCCACAAGTTAAGGACTCAATTCCATAAGACTGCCCCCACCTCAAATGCCAATAGCAATTCAAAAGGCCTCTGGTATTTGTGGCCAACTAGCTATAAATAAATCAAGGGGTCCTGTGACCCCTCCACAGACTTCATAATTTGCTAGAATAGCTCACAAAATTCATAGAAACACTTATTTAACATTTACCAGTTTCTTATATAACAAAAGATATGGTAAAGGATACAGATAAATAGGTACATAGGGCAAGATGCAGAAGAGTTGGAAGTGCAAGAGTTTCTGTCTCCATTGGGTCTGGATGCACCACCCTTTGGGCACAGATGTATGCTCACCAATCCAGAAACTTTCAGAACCTCACAGTATAGGGATTTTTATGGAGGCATGATTAATTATGAACTCAATGTCTAGATCCTCTCTCTTCCCTGGATAACAGATAGGGTTGGAAGCTTCTAATCATGGCTTAGTCTTTCTGGAGACAAGTCCCCATCTGGGAGCCTACCAAAAGTTTCTTATTAGGACAAAATGCTCCTATCACCCAGAAAATTACAAGAGTTTTAGGAGCTCTGTATCAGGAACTGGGTCAAAGACCAAATATTACAACAATAGATGCTCCTAGCATCCCTATCACTCAGGAGATTACGGGAATTTTAGAAGCTCTGTATCAGGAACTGGGGGCAGAGACCAATATAAATCTTATGTCACAAAGTCCTAGCTCCAACACTTACTACTACTGTGAACCTAGGCAGGTTACATAATCTTTCAATGCCTTGCTTTTCAACTGAAAAAAAGAACATAATAACAACAGCTTCCACATAAAATAGCTGTGGAGACTAAATTAGTTACTGAATAGCAGTGTTCAATAAATGTTAAGTATTACTATAATAAGTCATATTTTTCTTTTAAATTATAAAATGTTAAAAAAGCAGAGATGATAACTTTCATAATTCTATGCCCCTGTACATCTTTATGGGAAAAGCATGTTTTTTAATCAAAATTTTCAATAAAAGCAAACAAAATTAATAAAAAAAAGTTACTTACTTTGTAGCAGCAGCAAAATGTCTGCTGGACACCTGAACATATACAGAACAAGGATAAAGAGGTATCTGATAAACCTTCTTCGAAAGACTATGCTTTTGATGATGTATCAAGACTTGAAAGAAAAAAAAAACATATAAAATATTAACATTAAACATTACACCCATAATTTTTACATCTTTAATATTTTCCGAAAAAAAATATTCAATATTTTATGAGTCTCAACCATTCTTTAAAAAGCATAATAATAGGGGCAGCTGGGTGGCCCAGTCAGTTAAGAGTCCTTCTCCTGGTTTCAGCTCAGGTCATAATCTCAGGGTCATGGGATCAAGGCTCACATTGGGCTCTGTACTCAGTGAGGAGTTGGCTTGGGATTCTCTTTCCCTCTCCCTCTGCCCGTCCCACTTGTGCACATTCTTTCTCTCAAATAATAAATCTTAATAAAAAATTGTAAAAGTAGAAACTTCAATTCTTGAAACTAAAGCCAAGCAAACATCTAATTGAATAATTCGGTCTTTATTTACTTTTTTAAAAAATTTTATTTTTAGGTAATCTCTACACTCAACATGGGGCTCAAACTTACAAACCTGAGATTGAGTCACATGCTCTACCAACCGAACTTGGGAGGCACCCATGCTTCACTTAGTTTTAACTTAATCCAGTTCAGGATCAACAGAGTACGTTAGCTCTACTATTATGGAATATGATATACATATCCTGAATTTCTTTTTAAGAATTTAAATTTTATTCTCTATGTATATCTGAAATAGGACAAATGTTATTACCAATAACTTCATGAAGAATTCAATTAAGTGGGGTTAAGAAAAGGGATTATGCATAGGGAAAAGAGTATATTTAGATCCCTATCTCATACCACGCACACACTCAAAAATCAAATGTAGGTGGACTAAGGATTTACATTTGAATGACAAACTAAAGGTTTTCAGAATATAGGAAAGTATCTTTTTGACTGTTTGGGAGGGAACAATTTCACAAACAAAACCCAAAAGCGCTAGCCAAAAAGTAACTTATTAATGTTAAGAACATCTGTTTATTAAAGAAAATGAAAGGCAAGCCAAAAACTGGGAGAACATAATAGCAACCTATAGAACAAAGGATTAATATCCAGAATATGTAAGATCAACCCAATTAAAAAATAAAAGAGATGAACAGGCTAATTTTAAAGGAAACATAAACGGTACATGCATGTATGGGAAAATGCACAATTTCATTAGTAATCAGGTAAATATTAATTTAAAACATAATAAAATATCATTCCACAGTGCTATTTAAAGAGTGGTCAGTTGGCCTGTAAATCAAAATTACAGCAGCATGTAAATCAACCACATCACTAAGTATGTCATTTACTGCAGCTGACATCATTTTTTTCCACAAGAGTTCTTATGAAAAAGTAAAGAGTAAAGCAAGGAATGCTTTGATTAAATTGTGGACAGGTAACAGTTTCTAGGTGCGATCATTTAAGTAGCAATATTTTACATACATCAGATTGGCAACTTTTTTTTTTTTTTTAAGTCTGGAGTTGCTGAAAATGTTAAGTAAGGGTAAATTTTACACATAGTAAATAAAAGTATGAACTGGAATACCACTTTGGAAAATAAAATGGCATAACTCAATGAGCTGGGTATATATATATATATATATATATATATATATATATATATATATCAGTGATGCAGTAATTCCACTTGTAGAAATATGCCCTAGAAGAACTCCTACACATGTGTACCAAGATACATGCCCAAAATAACATCATCATAATGTCAGGAGACTTCTGGGGAAGATGGCAAAGTAAGAGGTCCATAAGCTCTCCTCACCCCTGGGATACAACTAGATAACAACCAATTCAATGTAAATAACCCAGAAAATGCCCCAAAAGCTGGCAGATCAAACTCTCTACAGCTAAATGTAGAGAAGAGGCCAAGGCCACTTCAAAGAGGGGCTAAATGGACCTGCAAGGCTGTCCACAGGAGAGAGGGAGACCATGGACACAGAGAGGGGACAGAAACAGACCCTCACACCAAGGAGCCCACACAGGGAAGACCAATCTCCATAACATTTGGCTTTGAAAACCAGAGGGGCTGAATTTCAGTAGTTCTTAAGCAAGGCTTAAGACCTGGAACCTTACAAATCAGCAGGCTCATGGGAGAGACAGGAGGGAGAGACAGAAGGGAGGCAGGAGGACAAGAGGAAACTGAGTCCCTGCCCTTAAAGAGGCAGCAAAACAAAGAGTCCCCATGCAATACAGCACAATACAGCAGTTTGAAAAATGCCTGGGATGTACAGGAGGGAGACTGGTTTATATAAATCTCAGAGCATGTGCTGGAGAGGCAGGGATCCTTGAGAGACTTCTCCAGGAACAAAACTACTGGCAGTAACCATTTTCATGCCTTACCCCCAGCATCAACACACCAACACCTTTAGGAACCAGTGCATCATCAACACTTGCTACTTAACTTGCTAAGAGTGTGCCCTGTTCCCTGTTCTCTTTCTGACATGCCCCCACCAGCCAGCCCTCTGATCTGGGTCTCCTCTCACAACAGACCCATGCAAACCTTGCTAACACCATGCATCCCAATCCTGAGCACTTCTGCAGATCTGCCCCCTCCAACACAACCTGTCTCAGTCTATATGGTGCTGGAGGTCTGGTCCTGTCAACTTGGTCCTTGCTGGCACCAAGCACCCTGCCCCCACATTCACCTATAGTTAGGTACTATCACATCTCTGGCAAATCCCTGATCTGACTCAACTTTAAGTCCAAGGTGGCCCCATACTAGCCCATTAATAACGGAGGGACCAAACCCTGCCCACAACAAGCCAAGAGAGCCAATGCAGATGACTGGACTGAAGGCAAACATGGTTCAGCCACAACAGCAGGGCACATGCAACAGTCACTGAAGATATGGTTGAAGTGCCAGGCTCTGGTGAGTAGGGGACATTGCACTGCAGCACACTACAGGACCTGTTCTCCATAAGGCTACTACTCTCAAGAGCAGAAGACAGCTGACTTTTTAAACACACAGAAACAGACACAGAGAGCTAGACAAAATGAGGATACAGATGAATATGTTCCAAGTGAGAAATAGAACAAAAATCACAGCAAGAGACCTAAATAATATGCCTGACAGAGAATGTAAAGTAATGGTCATAAAAATAATTCACTGGACTTGAGAAAAAGGTAAAGAATCTCAGTGAGGGGATCCCTGGGTGGCACAGTGGTTTGGCACCTGCCTTTGGCCCAGGGCGTGATCCTGGAGACCCGGGATCGAGTCCCACGTCGGGCTCCCGGTGCATGGAGCCTGCTTCTCCCTCTGCCTATGTCTCTGCCTCTCTCTCTCTCTCTCTGTGACTATCATAAATAAATAAAAATTAAAAAAAGGGATCCCTGGGTGGCGCAGCTGTTTGGCGCCTGCCTTTGGCCCAGGGCACGATCCTGGAGACCAGGGATCGAATCCCACATCGGGCTCCCAGTGCATGGAGTCTGCTTCTCCCTCTGCCTATGTCTCTGCCTCTCTCTCTCTCTCTGTGTGACTATCATAAAAAAAAAAAAAAAATTAAAAAAAAAAAAGAATCTCAGTGAGGCTTTAACAAAGGGATGGAAAACATAAAATAAAACCAATCAAAGAACTCAATAGCTACAATTAAAAATATACTAGATGGAATAAATGGTAGTGACCTGTAGGATAGAATAATGGAAAGCAAATCAAGCTAAACAAGAGAAAGAAACATAATAATAAATATGAAAATAGACTTAGGGAACTCAGTAACACCAACAAGCCTAATAATAGTCCCATTACAGGGATCCCAGAAGAAAAAAGGGGTGCAGAAAATTTATCTAAAGAAATAATAGCAGAAAATTTCTAAATCTGGGGGGCGGGGGGACAAAAATGCAGATCCAGGATGTATAGAGATCCCCTAACAAAATCAAACAAAGGAGGTCCACACCAAAACACATACGAATTAAAATGGCAAAAAGTAGTTGTTAAGAAAGAATTTTAAAAGCAGCAACAAGGCAGCCCGGGTGGCTTACTGGTTTAGCACTGCCCTCGGCCCAGGGCCTGATCCTGGAGTCCCAGGATCGAGTCCTGCATTGGGCTCTCTGCTTGGAGCCTGCTTTTCCCTCTGCCTGTGTCTCTGCCTCTCTCTCTCTTCCTCCCTCTCTGTGTCTCTCATGAATAAACAAATAAAATCTTAAAAAAAAAAAAGGCAGCAACTGAAAAGTTACATATAAGGGAAACCCTATAAGCCTATCAGAAGATTTTCAGCACAAACTTTGCAGGTCAGAAGAAAGTGGCATGATAAACTCAAAGCGCTGAAAGAAAAAAAAAAAAAAACGTGCAGCCAAGAACACTGTATCCAGCAAAGCTATCATTCAAAATAGAGGGAGAGATAGTTTCCCAGACAAACAAAAGTTAAAGGAACTTATGACCAAGTAAACTAGTCCAACAGGAATGTTAAAGGGGACTCTTTGAGTGAAAGGGAAAGACCATAAGTAGGAATAAGAAAAGCAGGAAACACAAAAGCTGTAAAAATAAGTATATCTATAAAAATCAGTCAGGGATTCACAAAAATAAAATGATGTAAAGTATGACACCATATATCTATAACATGGGGAGGAGAGAAGTAAAGAATGGATCCAAACTTAAGAAACATCAATTTAGACTGCTGTATGCAAAATATGTCATATAAAAACCTAACAGTAACCACAAATCAAAAACCAGTAATAGATATGCAAAAAGAAAAAAAATCCGGGGATCCCTGGGTGGCTCAGCGGTTTGGCGCCTGCTTTTGGCCCAGGGCGTGATCCTGGAGTCCCGGGATCAAGTCCCACGTCAGGCTCCCGGCATGGAGCCTGCTTCTCCCTCTGTGTCTCTGCCTCTCTCTCTCTCTATGTCTATCATAAATAAATGAATAAAATCTTTAAAAAAAAAAAAAAAGAGAGAGAAAAAAATCCAAGTGTATCACTGAAGAAAGCCAAAAAACCATGAGAGAAGAGAGAAAGAGAAAGAGAAGAAACAGAGAACTACAAACAATCATAAAACAAGTAACCAAATGGCAGTAATTACTTTGAATAAATGGACTATATGTTTCAGTCAAAAGACACAGAGTAATAAAATAGATTTAAAAAGCAACATGCATCTATATGTTGCCTATAACAAACTCATTTCAGACCTAATGACACATGCAGATTGAGGTATCTGGCTGGCTCAGTCAGTAGAGCATGTGACTCAATATCAGGGTCGAGCTGGAAGCCCACACACTGGAGTAGAGTTTACTACAAAAAAAAACCAAAAAAACAACAACAAAAAAACAACCCCACAAATATGCAGAATGAGAGTGAAGGGATGGAAAAGCATTATCAGGCAAATGGAAGTGTAAAGAAAGGAGCAATATTTATACTGGACAAATAGACTTTAAAACAAAGACTGTAACAGGAGAAAAAAGGGGAACATTATATAATCACAAAGGGAAAAACAAAACAAAAAGATATAACGACTGTAAATATTTATGCATTCAACATAGAAGGACCCAATACATAAAGCAGCTAACAATAAACATAAAAGGAGTAATCAGTAGTAATATAATAATAGTAGGGGACTTTAACAACCCACTTACGTCAATGGATAAATTATTCAAATGGAAAAATCAACAAGGAAACAGTAGTTTTGAATGACACATTGGACAAGATATATCTAACATATTCATAACATTCCATTCCCAAACACCAAAATACACATTCTTCTCCAAAGCGTATGGAACATTCTACAGAATAAATCACATAATAGGCCACAAAACAAGTCTCAACAAAATCAAGAAGATTAAAGTCATCCCATTCATGTTTTCTGACCAAGACATTACGAAACTAGAAATCAACCCCAAGAAAAATCTGCAAAAAACACAAATACATGAAGGTTAAATAACATGCTACTAAACAATGAAAAGCTCACCAAGAAATCAAAGAGGAAATCAAAGAATACATGCAAATTAAAATGAAAACACAGTGGTCAAAGCCTTTGGAGGTGGAAAAGCTGTTCTAAGAGGAAAGTTCACAACAATACAGGCCTATCTCAAGAAGCTAGAAAAATCTCAAATAAAGAACCTAACCTTCTACCTAAAGGAGCTAGTAAAAGAAGAACAAACAAAACCTCAAAGCAGTAGAAGGAAGGAAATAATAGATTAGAGCAGAAATAAATGAAACTAAAAGCAAACAATAGAACAGATCAATGAAACCAGAAACTGGTTCTTTGAAAAGATCAACAAAATTGAGAAACCTTGAGCCAGAATCATCAAAAGAGAGAGAGAAAGGACTTAAACCAAAATCAGAAATGAAAGAGGTGGGCAGCCCGGGGAGGGCTCGGCGGTTTAGCGCCACCTTCAACCCAGGGTGTAATCCTGGAGACCTGGGATCAAGCCCCACGTCAGGCTCCCTGCATGGAGCCTGCTTCTCCCTCTACCTCTCTCTCTCTCTCCTCTCTGTGTTTCTCATGAATAAATAAATAAAATCTTTAAAAAAAAAAAAAAGAAATGAAAGAGGAGAAATAACATCTGACATCACAGAAATACAAACCATTATAAGAGAATATAATGAAAAATTATATGCCAACAAATTGGACAACCTGGAAGAAACAGATAAAATCCTAGAAACATATAATCTATCAAAACTAAAACAGAAAGAAATAGAAAATGAACAGATTGATTACCAGCAATGAAATTAGTAATCAAAAGTCCAACCAACAAACAAACAAAAGTCCAGGACCAGATGGCTTCACAGATAAATTCTACCAAACATTTAAAGAAGAGTTACCTATTCTTCTCAAACTATTCTAAAAAATAGAAAAGGAAGGAGGGCAGCTCTGGTGGCTCAGCAGTTTAGCCCCGCTTTTGGCCCAGGGCATGATCCTGGAGACCCGGGATTGAGTCCCACATCAGGCTCCCTGCATGAAGCCTGCTTCTCCCTCTGCCTGTGTCTCTGCCTCTCTCTCTCTCCTCTCTGTGTGTTCTTATGAATAAATAAATAAATCTTAAAAAAAAAAAAAAGAAAGAAAAGGAAGGAAAGCTTCCAAATTCATTTTATAAGGTCAGCATTACCCTGATGCTGAAACAAGATAAAGACACTACAGAGAAAGAGAACTAAAGGTCAATATCTCTGGGCATAGATGCAAAAACCCTCAACAAAATATTAGTAAACTGAGTCTAACAATATATTAAAAAGCTCATTTACCATGATCAAGTGGGATTTATTCCTGTGATACAAGTTTAAATATTCTCAAACTAACCAATGTGATGCATCATATCAATAAGAAATAAAAAACAATAGTATCATTTCAGTAGATGCAGAAAAAGCATTTGACAAAGTACAATATCCCTTCAAGATAAAAATCCTCAACAAAGAAGATTTAGAGGGAACATACCTCAACATAGTAAATGCCATATATGAGAAACCTACAACTAACATCATCCTCAAAGGAGAAAAACTGAGAGCTTTTCCCCTAAGATCAGGAACAAGACAAGGATATCCATTCTCATTTATTCAACATAGTAGTGGAAGTCCTGGCCACAGCAATCAAACAGTAAGAAATAAAAGGATCTAAATCAGTAAGGAAGAAGTCACACTTTCACTATTTGCAGATAACATACTATATAAAGAAAACCCAGAGACTCCACTAAAAAATTACTATAACTGATAAATGAGTTCAGTAAGGTTGCAGGACACAAAATCAATATAGAAATCCATTGTATTTCTTTATATTAATAATGAGGTAGCAAAAAGAGAAATTAAGAAAACAGTCCCATTTACAATTGCACCAAAAACAATAAAATAAGAAGGAATAAACTTAAAGAGGGGAAAGACATGTACTCTGAAAACTAGAAAACACTGAAGAAAGGAATTGAAGATAACACAAACTAATGGAAAGATATTCCATGCTCATGGATTGGGATAACAAATATTGTTAAAACATCTGTAACTGCCCAAAGCAACCTACAGATTTAATGCAATCCCTATCAAAATACCAACAGCATTTTTCACAGAACTAGAACAAATGATCCTAAAATTTGTATGGAACTACAAAAGACCCTGAGTATCTAAAGTGATCTTTTTTTTTTTAAACTTTTTTTTTTTTTTTAATTTTTATTTATTTATGATAGTCACACAGAGAGAGAGAGAGGCAGAGACACAGGCAGAGGGAGAAGCAGGTTCCATGCACCGGGAGCCTGACATGGGATTCGATCCCGGGTCTCCAGGATCGTGCCCTGGGCCAAAGACAGGCGCTAAACCGTTGCGCCACCCAGGGATCCCTAAAGTGATCTTGAAAAAGAAAAATGAAACTGGTGGCATCTCAATCCCAGATTTCAAAATATACTAAAATCTGCAGTAATCAAAACAATATAGTATTGGCACAGAAATAGACACATAGACCAACAGAAAAGAATAGAAAGCCCAAAAATAAACCCATAATTAATGGCCAATTAATCTTTGTCAAACTAGGCAAGAATATGCAATGGGAAAAAGAAAATCTCTTCAACAAATGGCACTGAGATAACTGGACAGCTATGTGCAAAAGAATGAAACTGGACCATTATCTTACACCATACACAAAAATAAATTCAAAATGGATTAAAAACGTAAATGTGAGGGGTGTCTGAGTGGCTCAGTCAGTTGAGCATCCAACTTTTGGTTACAGCTCAGGTCACAATCTTATGGTTATGGGATTGTGCCCAGCACAATGCTCAGAGGGAAGTCTGCTTGAGATTCTATCTTTTCTCCCCTTCTCATTGCCTTTCCCCCTGCTCAACCTCTAACTCTAAAATAAATGAATAAATCTTTAAAAAAAAAAAAAAAAAACCTAAATGTGAGACCTGAAACCATAAAAATTTTAGTGGAGAGAACAGGCAGTAGTTTCTCGGACATCAGCTGTAGCAACATCCTTCTAGATGTATCTCCTGAGGCAAAGGAAACAAAAGCAAAAACAAACTACTGAGTTGACATCAAAATAAAAAGCTTCTGCACGGCAAAGGAAACAATCAACAAAACTAAAAGATGACCTACTAAATGGGAGAAGATATTTTCAAATGACATATCCAATAACAGATTAGTATCCAAAATATATAAAGTACTTACAAAACTCTACAAAAAAACAAATAATTCAATTTAAAAATGGGCAGAAGACATGAAGAGACATTTCTCCAAAAAGACATGGATGTCCAACAGACTCATGAAAAAATTCCCAAGATCACTCATCATCAGGGAAATATAAATCAAAACTATAATGAGACAGCACCTCATAACCTGTCAGAATGGCTAAAATCAACAACACACAAAAGAAATGTTGGCAGGGATACAAAAACAAAGCAACCTCAGGCACTGTTGGTGAATGTAACCTGGTGTAGACACTGTGGAAAAAAATGTGGAGGTTCCTCAAAAAATTAAAAATAGAAAAAAAATTACCATATGATCCACTAATTCCACTACTGGGTATTTACCCAAAGAATATGAAAACACTAATTCAAAAAGATACATGCACTTCTCTGTTTACTGCAGCATTATTATAACAGCCAAATTATGGAAGTAGTCGAAGAGTCCATCCATCAATCAATGGAAAAAGAAGATGTGGGATTGGTGTCTGTGTATACACACACTATGAAATATTACTTAGCCATAAAAAAAGAATGAAATCTTGCCATTTGCAACAGCATGGATGGATCTAGATATTATAAGTGAATGAATCAGCCAGAGAAAAACAAATACTATATATTTCACCCATATGTGGAATTTAAGAAAAAAAAAATTAAAAAGAGAGATAAACCAAAAAAGGAAAAAAAAGACTGCTAACTATAGAGAACAAATAGATGGTTACCAGAGGGGAAGTGGGTGGAGGGATGGGTGAAATAGGTGAAGAGGATTAAAATACACTTATCATGATGAGCACTGAGCAATATATAGAATTGCTGAATCACCATATTATATATCTGAAACTAACATTGTATGTCAATTATACTGGAATTAAAATAAATCATCATTCATCATCATCATTATCATCATCATATCTTTGTAATGGCAATACTGCAGAAAAGAACCCCAACATTTGGATCCCTGGGTGGCGCAGTGGTTTAGCGCCTGCCTTTGGCCCAGGGCGCGATCCTGGAGACCGGGGATCGGATCCCACATTGGGCTCCCGGTGCGTGGAGCCTGCTTCTCCCTCTGCCTATGTGTCTCCGCCTCTCTCTCTTTCTCTGTGACTATCATGAATAAAAATTTAAAAAAAAAATTTTTTTTAAAAGAACCCAAACATTTACCTACAGTAGAATGCATAAATAAATTGTGGTATATTTCTATAATGGAAAGCTAGAGAAGAGTAAAAATGACTACACTATGTGTTATATGGATAATTTCACAAACATCATTTTGAACAAAAGTTCAAAAGATTTGAAAGAAATGAGAAAATCAGTCAGACAAATTTCTAGAAAAAGCATTCAAGCCCACCCCAGTTGGAAGAAAAAGTTGTCCCAAGGCAGAAATGTTCTTGGTGTTGATTAGGGCAATGTGACTAGAGAACACAGAGTAAGTAGAAAGGTAGCTGGAAAAGAGGTCAGAGAGGTAACCTGGGTGAGTGGGTGAGTAGGGGGGATAAGGCAGGTGTGAAGACCCTAGGCCAGTGCTGTCCAGTGGAAGTAGAATGTAAACTACACGTATATTTTTAAATTGTCTAATAGCCACATTAAAAAGGGTAAAAAAAGAAACCAGTGAACTTAATTAATAAAATTAACATATTACAGCTAATAACTCAAAACATTATCATTTCAACATGTTATCAATATAAAAAAAACCTCAGGTATTTTACCTTTTTTGGTACTAAGTCTTCAAAATCTAATATGTATTTGTCACACTCAATTTAGATTAACCACACCTGAAGTGTTCAATAGTGGATAACAATATGGACAACACATCTGTAGGCCATTCTAAAAACTAAGAAAAATGGGGAGGTCTTACAGTTTTGAGAATAAGAGTAACATGATTTACTCTTTTGAGAACATAGTGAATGCCAGGTGAGGAACTGTAATGGCATGCAAGGTAGTTGCTATAGTGTAGTGAGGACATAAATTTTGGATTTATTTTGAAGGTAAACCAACAAATTTGTCAACTATTTTATGTGAAGTGTGGGAAAAAGAGAGGGAATTGTGGACATGCTTTTGGCCCAAACAACTAAGAGGATGAAGTTACCATCAAATGAGAGGGGGAAGACTGCAGGCTATGAGTCTGATTTCAGACAAGTGTTAAGTGCTAATGAGACATACAAGTGGAGACCTAGAATTGGCAGATAAGTTTAAGAATCTAAAGTTCACAAGAGGGGAAACCCTGTCAAGACCCCTCCCACTTCTGAGAGCTTTCTCTCTATCTTTGCTTAATAAACTTCTATCCCTTTACTCACTAACTAACTAACTAAAGTTTACAAGAGGCCCCAACCATAGATAAAAAATTGAGAGCCATTAAGACATAGATAATAGCGAAAGCCAGGAAACTTGGATGAGATCACTAGAGGAATGAATTTACATACAAAAGACATGAGGATTGGGGGACACTTAGGTGGCTCAGCAGTTGAGCGTCTGCCTCAGGGCTTGATCCTGCGGTCCCGGGATTGAGTCCCGTGTCAATCTCTCCCTGCATGGAGCATGCTTCTTCCTCTGCCTGTGTCTCTGCCTCTGTGTCTCTCGTGAATAAATAAATAAAATCTTATAAAAAAAAAAAAGACATGGAGATTAAAGATGGGTTCCTGGCTCCTGAGGAATTGCAAGGTAAGAGACTGGGGAGAGGAGGTGGAACTAGCAAAGTAATGTGAGAAATGACAGGTGAGATAAAAAGAAAATTAAAGAGAGGAATGCCAGAAGCCAAGAGAAGAAAACGTGGCACGAAGAAAATGATAATCCTCAGTTCTCTTTTTGGTTTGTCTAATACAGTGTTATTTCTGTCATACATGTAGAAAATACCATAAGTCTCTTTTCAGTAAAGATACATTTTCTGGTTTGGTCACCACTCTTTTAAACAACTGTCCCCAACACAGAATCCTGTCTTGACGCTAAGCATTCCCAAAAGAAGCTCAAAGAGAAAAAGCAGGATGTAGGTTAAAAAATAAAAAAATAAAAAAATAAATCTCTAGCCTAGGAGTGAAGCTTCAGTTTTGCCCCTGCCATTCACTAGTTATATGAGCGCTACCACATACTTTAACGGGATCAGTTTATTCCTCTGTAAAATAGGAGTGATGCTGGCTGCTGTCTTCAACTAAAGAGCTACCTTAATCAATAACAATATGTATCGGTGCTTCAAAATCACAAAACAAAAATTAAAAAGCACTGTACCAAAAAAAAAAAAATTTTTTTTTTTTGTACCAAAAAAGGGCCGTCCTCCTAGACCATGAATTGTGGAGTTTACTAAGTCCGGAAAAGAGCTACTACCAAGAAGTAGGACACAATTAGTCTCCCAATGATAAATGTTGATGCAGATTGAACTGATCAAAGTAGGAACTTCCCAGATGATGTATTTCACATGTATCCATTGTACCTGACTACGTGACCGACGTGGTTTCTAATTTATTTCCCGGTCCTACTGACACCTAAGCAGTCACTTCAAATTCCTTTAAGAATCACAATTGCCTGCAGCGATGAACTTCCGCAAGCGCCAGCGAGCGTTCCGAAAGGTGTTGGAAGTTCACGGTTGTGGATCACGTAAACGTACCACCTTTTCCACACCAGAACTCACGTCTCTTATGGAATTCTCCCACGCAGCCCACACCCCAGTGCTGGAGGCAGAACCGCGTCTTCACCCCGGGGCGGGCGGGCGGCTCCGGGGGGGGGGGGGGGGGTAGCAGCGCACACCCCGTCCCACTCCAGCCCGGGGGTAGGCGGCTCCAGGAAGGAGCGAAACGTTTGTGAAACCGTTTGTGAGCAGCAACAGCCCTCTGGAGAACCTAGAACTCCAAACAACAGGAAGCCTTCGAGCCCCCCGCGCAGACCCGTGCCTAGGAGGGTCTGGCTCACCGCAGAATACCAGGGCTACTTCCCCCCAAGCCCGGATAACGCATTGCTTTACCTCGACCGACGCATTTCATGGCCGCCGCCATGTTGACCATTCCGGATTGTGTCGACGAAATCGGTCCTACGCTTCAACTTGCAAGAAACTTAAAAAGGGTTCCTCTCTTGAACGGACAGAAGGGTGAGGATTAAGTAAGAGCGAGAGGAAAAAAAAAAAAAAAGAAAGAGCGAGAGGAAAAGGGGCGGAAACCAGAAGAAGCTTCACACCGGCAGGGAACCTCGAACCCCCCGGGTCCCCCCCGCCCCGGTGGCGGTGTTACAATCGGGCTTCCGTGCTGGCCTCCCGTGCTAGGACCCTGTGCTTCATGGTTCCGGGAGGACAGCTTAAACCACCTGCAGAGAAATCTGCCCTTCATGGAAAATACGGTCTTGTTCGCGTTGCTCTCTTTGACTCAAATGTACTTAGAACGATAATTTAATATATCGAGAGAGTACCCAGCAAAGCATGAAAAAACAATCTGAGGAATCTCACCAGTTTCTATCGGCCCATTTCCGGCCTTGGGAAGACTTTAAAATGGCGGGCGTCCCACCCACTAACAAAACTCTTTTTGTCTCAACTAGAGACCAGCGTGGTCTTAAGGTCATCTTCACCTCAATCAGCTCGACGTGTTCCTTCTGCCGGCAAGCTGGCCCATTAGGGTCAACTGAATAGCACTTGAAAGATTTATAGAACACTTCTAGTTTTAAAATGGGAGATCTTGAGACCTACGCACAGGTTATTAGGACTCAAAAAAAACCCAAAAAACGGTGTCCTTTCCATCAGTCAAAGGTGTTGTCAGCATAGTTTAATCTTTAAAAAAAAAAAAATCTGATCATAGTTTATATCCCTTCCTAGTTTTGTGGGGGGTTTTAAAAAGATTTTACTTATTTATTCATGAGAGACACATAGAGGCAGAGGGAGAAGCAGGCTCCATGCAGGGAGCCCTGGATCCCAGCACCCTGGGGATCAGGACCGGAGCCACCCAGGTGCACCCCACCCCCTTCCCCCCTTCCTCCAGTAGCTACCTCCAGAGCTCACTTCTAGCTCCTGCTTATCTCTCCAGCCTCAACACCAGGCCAACACCTCTCTATCCCTACACACACACACACAAGCTCTCTGGCCATTCCAATGGCCAAAATTTACTTCGATGAAGCTGCCCATGAGAAGTTGAACTGATCAAAGTAGGAACTTCCCAGATGATTTATTTATTTCACATGTATCCATTGTATCTGACTACATGACAGACGTGGTCTCTAATTTATTTCCCTGTCCTATTAACACCTAAGCAGTTACTTCAAAAGGTCCATACCCATTTACGACCGGTATACACACAAATTCAAAGAACTTGGCATCTGCCTTTATAACTTTCGTCCCTTTCTGTCTCCTTTTCTTTTCTCCTTCCTTTTCACAAATACATGACTGTTTGCCATGTGTCAAGCAATGTGCTTGGCCACGCATGGAGGCGGCAAATGAAACCAACATAGCCATGGCCTTCATGATCCTTAAAAGCCAATTTCACTTGAGGGTAAATTCAACAATTAGGGCAAGTTTGCCAAATCCATTTCCAGACAAAAAAAGGTGATGAGGGGATCCCTGGGTGGCGCAGCGGTTTGGCGCCTGCCCGGTGCATGGAGCCTGCTTCTCCCTCTGCCTGTTGTGTCTCTGCCTCTCTCTCTCTCTCTCTGTATGACTATCATAAATAAATAAAAAAAATGTTTAAAAAAAAAAAAAAGGTGATGAAAGTGCTTTTCCATAGCCTCCACAACTCCCCATTCCTATACCTAAAGTAATCTCACCCCCACTTGTGTACTTCTTTGTGTCTCCTGTTACAACAAGATAATTTAAACACCTGCGTGGTTCGCCGTTGGTTCCCTGCGGGTTTGAGAGCTTATTTTGGTTTGGCCCTTTTTCCTCAGAGTAACAGGCAGTATGCTTGCAGTAAAGCAGTGTCCTGTAGTGGTGCAACTTACCCGACTGCCCACTTTGACCACCAGGACTTTTTTTTCTTTTTTTTAATTTAAATTCAATTGGCTAGGGCACCTGAGTGGCTCAGTGGTTGAGCAGCTGCCTTTGACTCAGGTCATGATCCCAGGGTCCCAGGATCGAGTCCCACATTCAGGCTCCCTGCATGGAGCCTGCTTCTCCCTCTGCCTATGTCTCTGCCTCTCTGTGTCTCTCATGAGTGAATAAATAAAATCTAAAAAATAAATAAATAAATTCTATTTGCCAACATATAGTATAACACCCAGTGCTGGGCAGCCCTGGTGACTCAGCGGTTTAGTGCTGCCTTCAGCCCAGGGCCTGATCCTGGAGTCCCAGGATCAAGTCCCATTTCGGGCTCCCTGCATGGAGCCTGCTTCTCCCTCGGCCTGTGCCTCTGCCTCTCTCTCCCTGTGTCTCTCATGAATAAATAAATAAAATTAAAAAAAAAAAAAGTTCTCATCCCATCAAGTGCCCTCCTTACTGCCTGTCTCCCAGTCATCCCATCCCTCTATACCACCCCCCTTCTCCAACCCTTTGTTTCCCAGAGTTAGAAGTCTCTCATCATGGTTTGTCTCTAATTTTTCCCCATTCAGTTTCCCTCCTTTCTCTTATAGCCTCTTTCACTATTTCTTATAGTCCACATATGAGTGAAACCATATGATGATTGTCTTTCTTCAATTACTTACTTCACTCAGCATAATATCCTCTAGTTCCATCCACATTGAAGCATATGGTAGGTATTTATCCTTTCTGATGGTTGAGTAATATTCCGTTTATATATAGACCACATCTTCTTTATCCATTCATCTGTTGAAGGACATCGTGGCTCCTTCCACAGTTTAGCTATTGTGACCACCAGAACTTGATGGTATTAGTCAGATGGGGTTCAGAGTCCATTTATTTATATATAACAATACATAAAGAGATTATTTAGGGGTGCCTGAGTGGCTGTCGGTTATGTGTCTGCCTTTGGCTCAGGTCATGATCCGGAGGTTCTGGGATAGAGGCCTACATCAGGCTCCCTGCTCAGTGAGAAGCCTGCTTCTCCCTCTCCTTTCTCCTTGTGCTCTTCTATCTCTGTCTCTCTCTCTATCTCAAATAAATAATTTTTTTTAAAAAGAGGTTATTTAGTTTGAAACTTATTAACTACAAAAATCCACACTCTGAAATGGGAACTCCAAGCCCCTCAATATTTAATATGTAATGAAGTTCTAACTAAAGAAGGCCAGTAACCTTTTGGTTAAGTAATGGTGCTCTGGAGCCAAACTTTCTGGGCTTCAATCTCAGTATCATCACTTACCAGCTATGTAATGTGGGACAAGTTGCTGTACCTCTTTGAGCCTGGGTTTTCTTAATCTGGGATACAGGGCTAATGAGATAATTTATGGAGGTACTTACTATAGTACCTGACACAGAGTAAACACTCATTACATGTTACAATGTGTCAGTGAGGAACCAGTGAGAACTCTTAACCAGGGAGGCAAAATGAATAAGCTGTTCTCATACCTTCTTTTCCATTATCTGCTTATTTCTTAATACAATACATTCTGATACACGTATGATACATGGGCTAGGATGTCCCATTCTTTATATCAAAACTTTCATTAGTATTTGTAGAAAGTGTTTATGTACTTCCTTATGGTTCACTTTAAACACAACTTTTCCCAGTTGATTTCTAGGAAGGTTTTATACTTTCCAGGAGTCTTGGCAACATGCCAGCCTCCTGCCTGCTTGGCTAACTTCCCTGGGAGAGGTTTCTAAATACTTGCCTGGCTCTGTAGTTCTCTTGATCTTGCTCTCTTTCTTCAACCATCTTTCAGTTGTTCTGGAAACTCTTGCAAGAAGAGTTACTTCCTATTTTGGGTTCAAGTTGAAAATGAATTATTTTATTGAACAAAAATAAGGAACTCAATGATATTTCCTACTTCAATAATAGGCATCAGAAGCACCCAGATTAAATCACCCAGAGTAAAACAGATTGCTGGGCTCTAGCCCCCAGAGTTTCTGACCCAGTAGGCCTGGGTGTGGCCCATGAGTTTGTATTTATAATAGGTTCTCAGGGGATGCTGAGAACTGGTGTACTTGTCCAGAGACCACACTTTAAAAACCACTCCCTATGTAATAAATACCATGACACATTTGCATCCATACCTATCATTAATGTGGGGAGGAGTTGTTTTGTTTAACAATTTTATACTCAATATAATATAGGCAATAAAAGCATTAATTCCTGTATGTGATATGTCTCTAGGACCTGAATCTACCCAGTCTTATCTTCTCCTCTATATAGAAACTGCTATTCCATACTTCGGTTTTAGCTCTAAAACTGTCCAACTGCCAGCTGGGGGAATTTCTGGTCTCTGCTTATTTGTCCATCTGGATTTTAAGTATCACCTAGACTGCCTTCCCTCCTTTTGTTTATTGCAGACTCAGATTATTTTTTTATAAAGAAATGTCTATCTAGAATAATTATTTCTTAATCATAAGGTGGAAAAGTTTGTGAGGAATTAGAACTCATTTTATTTTGCTTCACATCTACCTCAATATGGGAGTTGCTGTGTCCCACAAACCCTAGGAGACATTTTAATTCCAGCTTGAATTAGGAGATTTAAAACTATCCAGTGGAATGCTGGTAAATGTTTAACAACCGGCTCTCCGGTACAAAAGAAACAAATTTGTAGTAGTTACTCATTTCTGTGGTATAAATATTCCCACAATATCTGGTTTCAAGCTCCCAAACATAAAATCAACCAATTCACAAAATTCGGACAATTTAGCACTTGGTTCTCACATGGCTATAACACACTATTGGAAGTTTCCTAGTAAAAGCCTTTGATAACTTAAAAGACCTGAACCAAACTAACCTATCCTAGAGCCACACTTCTCAAACCTCAGTGTGAATACAAATCACGTGGGAATCCTGTTAAATTGTAAATTCTAATTTAGTAGGTCTAGGGTGAGCATGAGGGTCTAATTTCTAACATGCTCCTAAGCAATGTTGATGGTGCTGGTTGATGAACCACATTTTGAGTAACAAGTTCCTAGAACACATCCTAGAATAAAATTTATATTTCTATCATTAGTCTCAAATAAGAATCTTTTGAATAGGCTGTCTTCCTTTCTTTTTTCTTTTTTTTTTTTTTTAAGATTTTATTTATTTATTCATGAGCAACACGGAGAGAGAGGCAGAGACCTAGGCAGAGAGAGAAGCAGGCTCTCTGGGAGCAGAAGGCAGACGCTCAACTGCTGGGCCACCCAGGTGACCCGAGGCTCTCTCTTCTTAACACAGAATAAACTGAAGTGGATTCCCAAATTTCTGGTTATAAACTCCATGACCTCCATCTTTCAGGAGAGATACTAGAAGTATCAGTAACTCCTTGCACCACAAATATCTGTTTCTGGTGGAAACTTCCCCCTCCCATATATAAAAACAAAAAATTCCCCAACCACAGCTATCTGGACCAACTGAAGCCATCTGACCCAAGGAAAGTCCTTCCATACTATAGCTAGTGATCTGGCTTGAAAAAAGCTGGGCCAATCCTTTTTCTCATGAAACTGGAATTGAAGAAAATGAAAGATGGAAACATATAGGTGGGAGAATTGAGCTGTAAGGTCACGTGTAGATTCAGGGCCAGAGAAACTTTGAAAGACAAGCTGAAATTCTTAGCAGAAATGGCAATGAACAGAGTTACATGAAGCCAGTCAGTTTCCAGAATAGACTAGAACGAGGATGCGGGGGAAAGCAGAGCTATCATGAAGAGATCAGCCGCCCCAGAGAGGAAGACAGCAGATGCAGCCTCAGTTCCTGTTACAGTTTCCGTCAAGTCTGCTATATCACTATCCCTCTCCCTGCCTTCTTGTGAGATCCCTATCTACCATACATAGCCCCACAATAACATGTTTTCTTGAGCTTGTATCAGTGAATTTCTGTATCTCCTAAATAAACAAAGAAGCAAAAAAAAAAAAAAAACCCTAATTAAAATCTTGGAACTCTAGTTATTCTGGCTATGATGCACGAATTGGCAGCTCTCTGCCAGAATCAGCAGCGAAGCCTTAATCATAGAATCTCAGAGTTTGAAAACCTTTTGAGGTTTTCTATCTACCTGATATATAAACTCTATCTGTAATTCTCTGCTTAAATCTAGGGTGGCAAAGTCTTGAATATCCTATAAGCTAGTTCACTCCAATTTTGGACGACTCTAATTGTTAAAGCTCCTCCCTATGTTAAAGCTGAAATCATCTTCCCTCTAACTTGGACCCAATTGAACCCTTTGGGTCAATTCCATTTTCCAATTTCATTACCACATGGCAAATCCACATTCCTGGTATTCAATGACAGCTGTCATGTCTCTTATGTCTTCTCACTTAGCTGAGTATGTTCATATTCTTACCCACCCACAGTTCCTCTTTTCCAGGCATTGTGAGAAAAATTTTCATTTTCCTAGGAGGCGTACCAAGCATATACTCTAGGTGGCCTGTGCCTCTCTTAAATATAATCCCAAGACTGAACAAAACACTCCAGAGGAGAAAGGAGCATCACTCCTGGAAAAATTAACATAACCTAAGATTGCAGCAACTTGTAATGGCTTCACTTAGTACATTGTAATTCCTTTGCTTTTCCTCATACCACAAGTATCCAGATTTGAGCTAAACCAAAAGGTAAGGTTCTTTTTGATGGACTTCTTGCTTTAAGATTTCTGTATTTTAGAATACCTCTGTCCAAAACAAACATAATGCAAGTCACATATGTACTTTTAAGTTTTCTAGTAGCTACATTGAAAAAGTAAAAAGACACAAAATTATTTTTAACAATTTGTTTCACTCAATATATTCATAATATCAATTCAATATGTAATATAAAAAATATTGAGATATTTTACATTCTTTTTTTATACTGTCTTTGAATTTCTTTTCCTTTTTTTTTAATTTTTATTTATTTATGATAGGCACACAGTGAGAGAGAGAGAGAGGCAGAGACACAGGCAGAGGGAGAAGCAGGCTCCATGCACCGGGAGCCTGACGTGGGATTTGATCCTGGGTCTCCAGGATCGCGCCCTGGGCCAAAGGCAGGCGCTAAGCCGCTGCGCCACCCAGGGATCCCCTGTCTTTGAATTTCTATATTTATTTTACATGTAGAGCATATCACAACTAGGACTAAGTCCATTCCAGGTGCTCAATGGCCACATATGGCTACTACATTACCACGATTTTAGAAGAATAATAATAGCTAACATTTATTGAACACTTAATGTGTGCCAAACTCTTTTAAAGGGTTTACATAATTTAACTGTTTAAATCTTCACAACAGCCCGATAGGATAGGCACTATAATTATTCTCATTTTACAGATGAAGGAACAGAAACACTGAGAAGTTAAGTAACTTGCCCAATTAATAAGTAGTCAAATTGAGATTTCAACCCAGGATGCCTGGCTCCAGAGACTTCATTTTTAACCACTATTAGACATGCATCACACACATACTTCATGCTGATACATTTAGGGATCTTGCTTAATTCCCATTTTATAGATGAAGTAACTGAGGCCCCAAGAAGTTAATAACTTGCCAAGGGCCACACAGCTAGTGTTAGAGCCTAATATCAGCTCAGTATATTTGATCACTGCACCCTCTTCCTGCTTCACTGTCCTGAAACTCTGATGTTTAAACATACATACACCCATGACTCAATATTTTTGATGCCGATGTTTCAAATTAGAAAATGGCCAGATAATATCAGAGTGTGTGGGAGAAGGTAAATAACATGTGAGCACATATGTATTATTTTTTGATCTTCAAAGCCAAGCGTGCAAGTCACAAGCACCAACAAAACACTAATTAGAGTTAATTTTTATCTTCAATGCATGCAGTGGTAAAACTTGCTTGAAATATTTATCTAAATATGGAAATGTGGGTTTTTTAAATTTATTTTTAGGATCCCGTTTTACCCAACTTTTTAAAAACTTTGTTTTAAAGTTTATTATTTTAGAAATCTTTACATCCAATGTGGAGCTCGAACCCATGACCCCGAGATCAAGAGTCACATGTTCTACCGACTGAGCCAGCCAGGCGCCCCTGGAAATGCATATTTTAAACATTTTATAGCTCTAAGAAAAGTAACAATCCAACAAAGCAATTCTCAGGAAAATGTTTTATTTTTATTGAAGAGCGTACCCAACCCACAAAAGTAGGCTGTAAGTAACTGAAAGGATGTGACTCTCTTCCTCTCTTTTGTACCGTGTGGCTTTATTGTTTTTGTAGACTCAGAAGTGAACTGGACATTTTGTTGTTGCACTTTTTTCAGATCCTGTATTTTTTTTTAGATAAGGTTGAACTGAAGCTGAGTTCAAGCCCCAGCCTTAGGAGTTAATAAGCTCTTTCTCTGTCTCCAAACATCTACTTTTTACTACTTCAGGAAATGAGCCCAAGGGTTTTAGGGAATCTTGAGAATTATTTCTTAGTCATTTTATCTGAAAAATATTGAGTCTAAATACTCCAATATTGGGAAGCCTGTGTGGCTTAGTGGTTAAGCGTCTGTCTTTGGCTCAGGGCCTGATACCAGGCTTCCAGGATCGAGTCCCATATCGGACTCCCTGCATGGAGCCTGCTTCTCCCTCTGCCTGTGTCTCTGCCTCTCTCTCTGTCTTTCATGAATAAATAAATACAATCTTTTAAAAAAATTAAATAAATACTCCAATATTCATCCATATACAGTAACATCTCCATCCTTGTCTAAATTATCTTATTCCATCTAACAAAGTTTCTGTTGTTGCAACTGGGTTAGCATTTGTCTTCTTCCCTTAGTAAACAAGTGATAGAGGTAGAAGAGTAGTGGTATGAGAGAGATGGGGAGAGAACGAGACTCAGAGTAGAAGAGCCTTTAATAATCAAGGAGCCAGAGGTTCAGGTCACGCTTTCCTGACATGGCCAACCCTAGCAGGTTATATCCCCACTCAGCGCTGTGGTCTTTCCATCTGAAAATAGGGATGACAACATTTTTGTGGCATGTGATTCTCCATTGCACTTCCTTAGCTTTGGTTACATCTTGTTAAGTTATGCTAAACAACTATGAATAATTGTTAAGGATTAATTTTTAATGGACAAATAAAAAATGCTTCTGGCTCATCTAGGAGAGATGACAGAGCTCTAACCCAAGGAAACAAATCAAAGCAAACATAGATCAAAGAGTTATCCAGGGGTCCAGGGAAGTAATGAGCATCCTAATCCATCAGGAAAAGTAGATTGTATTTAGAAAAATTAATGAATTTCTCCAAAGGTCAAAGGAAAATAGTAATGGCTGGGAATATAAATAAAAATAGATGGGCTCCTAAATAAAATTTATCTTCAACTGTAATAATCCAGGTTCTAAAACAGATTGTACCACCAAAACTGATATAAAGCATGTGATTCTTCAAGAAACCACAAGAACGCATTGCTTTTCTGAACTCTCTCTAGAAGGAGGGCTGCAGAAATTTAGAGAGAGTAAGATGCTCTGGTTCCCAATGCCCCACTATCAGAAGAGACCCAGAACCTTTCGTGAATGACAGCGAGTGGGGATTTTTGCAGTGTTACCACAACTCCCCACTTCTAGGGCACCCAGAATAGAATCAGGAAGTAGCAGCTGTGTAATCGAAGGACTGCACTTAACCCAAGCTGTGTGCATCTCGAGATTCAGATACCTGTCAAGCAGACAGAAGAGTTGCAGGGTGTGTTTGGCTCTAAGGAGCTATTCATGTAAGGGAGGTGAGAGCATTTGAAGGATACAGTACCTATGTGGAAGAGAAGTAATCCTTAGGGCCCTGTTTCTGCCCAGTGCCTTTCAAGCATTACTGTTACAACCTGGGCTGGAAGACACAAGAAAAACATGTAAAAGAGACATTTTGCTGAAACCACTTAGAGCCCCATGAGCATAGGGCTTGTTGTTTATGGGAACCAGATCAAAAGAGGACATGAGAGAAATTCTAGAATGCAGCATGCTACAGTCTGTGACATACTTGGGACACAGATAGCTTTGATGGCTTTGGCACCTTTCTTACACACAAAAACTAACCAAAAGCAGCAGAAGAGGACAAAAAGGGCAGACACAATGCAGTAGCATATGTGTTTGGGACCACTCAATGCGACACTCCCTTATAACAACCAGTGCATTTGTCCAGAGTTCAAGAATACTGGAGGCATAGAGCCAATCATTATTAGTGGGGTCTTAAAGGCTAAGAAATATCAAGGCTATATAGTTCACCATTGGTCTGGAAAACACCAGTGGCATGTAGAGAGCCATCTCAGAATAATGCAAGCAACTATGATTTTTTTTTAATAATAATGTCGCCCACTTATGAGGTTTGTTAGGTCTCATCCAATGTTGGATTTTTCCTAGATTTTCTTTGGCCAAGGTTAGCAGGTTTCTTTCCTTACATCTTTTTATAAAATATCTAATTCCAAATTACAGATTGAAATATGGCACACTGTACCCTGCATCTTGACTTAGTATCAGTTGAATTACAGTTGGCCCTTGAGCAATATGGGGGTTAGAGGTGCCAATCCCCTGTAGAGCCAAAAATCCATGAATAACTCTTCACTCCCCAAAAACTTAACTATTAATAGCCTACTGTTGACTGGAAGCCTTATGGATAACATAAGCAATCGATTAGCAAATATTTTGCAGTTATATGTATTATATACTGTATACTTACAGTAAAGTAAACTAGAGAAAAGAGAATGCCACTAAGAAAATCATATGGAAGAGAAAATACATTTATAATACTATACTGTATTTATTGAAAAAAATTTGCGTATAAGTGGAACCATGCAGTTCAAACCCATGTTGTTTGAGGGTCCATTATAATATGAAATCCTTGTCTAATTTGCTAAATCTTTATTTTTATTATTACTACTTTAATTCTAGTACAGTTAACATACAGTGTTACATTAGTTTTAGATGTACAGTATAGGGAGGCCTGGGTGGCTCAGCAGTTGGGCGTCTGCCTTCAGCTCAGGGCATGATCCTGGGGTCCTGGGATCGAGTCCTACATTGGGCTCCCTGGAGGAACCTGCTTCTCCCTCTGCCTGTGTCTCTGCCTCTCTCAGTGTGTCTCTCATGAATAAATAAATGAAATCTTTATATATATATATATATATACACACACACACACACAGTATAGGGATTCAACAATTCTATGTATTAGTGAGTGCTCATCATGAGAAGTGTGCTCTTAATCCCCTTCACCTATTTAACCCATCCCTCCATCTACCCTCTAGTAACCATCAATTTGTTCTCTGTAGTTAGGAGTCTGGGTTTTTTTGTTTTGGTTTGGTTTGGTTTGGTTTGGTTTGTCTCTTTTTTCTTTGTTCATTTGTTTTGTTTCTTACTAATTTGCTAAATCTTAAAGTTACCTATGACTATTTATCTTAGCCTTTATTCCATGAGAATTAAGTATCTTTCATCATCTATAAAAAGGCATTACCACAATTCATTGCAAAATCTGAATAAATTAAATTCACTGGCTAACCCTCCTTTGTCATTTATGTTACCTCTTTCAAATAATTTAGTAGATTAAAAAGAAACTACTTAGTTTTATGAAACTGTCCTTATCATGGTTGGCATAAATCTACCTGCTACGAAAATATTTCATTATCTTTACCCATTTTTTCCTAACAGATTTTTTTCCCTCCTTGTTATAACCTGGTAAATTACTGGTAATTCCTTATGTTAACAGATCATTGTACTGGTTATACTGCATTTGCCACTGGTTACATTTATTCTTCACTTTTGTCCACCCTGCTAGGTGTACCCTTAGAGACTGACTCCTTTAAACTGCGTCGCCTGGGCTTCCTTGCCTCTGGCTTCTCTCTGGGTTTGGCAGTAGGGAGCTCCAGTGAGAGAGGACAGGAAGAAAGAGAAGAGAAGGTATTGTCCTGCTCCCTCTGGCTGTGGTCCTGGAGGCGGCTGCATTTTGTCGTTGGCCACTGGTTCTTCCCGGCATCTCTCCTTCCACAGCTCTAGCTCTCACCTCATTTCTAATAACTACGTTTCCCCTTGTCCCTTCAGGCCTGGTGTGGCAGTAGCTCCCTCTCTTTCTCATGTATGTTTATTTCAACATTCCTTGGCAGTGCCCTTAACCCTGCCCGCACCTATGTAAATAGTTCCCCTTTTAAACTCTCTTTGGTTAAACTCTGAATTTGCCATGTTTCCTGCCAGACTTTTGACTAATACAGACATCTGGTCAATATATTATTAGATCAGACTTTAACTGAACTGGTGGGATAAACAAAAAAGAATTACATGTTTAGCAAAAATTTTTTGACAATATGTCAACAATAACAATTTCCACAGTTCAAAGGAAGCACAGGCAAGAAGTCATACATAGCAGGTTGTATTATGGTTGATTTTTGTTCTTTACTCTGTGCTAAGGTTTGTTTTATGGTAAGAACACCACCTTCATCTTATTTCCAAGGTGCAGTGTTATACCAGTCTGCTGAAACCCCTTCTGTCCATAAAAGAGATGGTCTTACCCCCATAACATATAACCCTTCCAACACAATACATATCCAATATTCAGATTTGTTCAGTCAAGAATAATGCCCTCGAGACTCCAGTGCTCTAACAAGATAGTTCTTCATATTCTCTAGCATGTTCCAAGGCCCATAGAACAGTTGGAGGACATAGCTACTACAGTATGATCCTCTTTAGCTTTTCCCTCTAATGTGAGTTGCCAAAATGTCACATTCTTCAATTGTCTAAGCAGAAAGCTGTTAGATCATTCATACACAGAGACAGAGACATACATACACATCTCCTAAGGGGAAATATGAATTATCAGAGACAATGTGCCATATTAATACAGTATTGGGCCACAAATTTTTTTAAAATTATACTGACCACTAATTAAGCTAAAATTTTACATTTCTGTCTTCTTTTGAAAATAATTAGGAGGGAATCCCTGGGTGGTGCAGTGGTTTGGCGCCTGCCTTTGGCCCAGGGCGCGATCCTGGAGACCCGGGATCGAGTCCCACGTCGGGCTCTCGGTTCATGGAGCCTGCTTCTCCCTCTGCCTGTGTCTCTGCCTCTCTCTCTCTGTGACTATCATAAATAAATAAAAATTAAAAAAAAATAATAATTAGGAGACCAAGCCATACTGGCCCCATATTTCTACATGGCCACGACCCACTGGAACTAAGTAAGCATTGTACTTTGTAGATGGCATACCAAGCTCCACTAGCACCGCAATCATCATGGTTGCCTTTTTAGGCATTTCAGTCATTCACAAAGTCGCCTAGACCCTGCAGACACTTGGGTCTGGACCCTCTAATCCCACTACTTTTCAAATGTCCTGCCCTGATGTCTATCAGAATGAGAAATAGGCTTATTGCTGAAGAATAAACCTCCTAATGGTAGTTCCATTAACAAAACACCAGGCCAAAGCTTCAAAATTACCACTTGTAAGGGTCTGACTAAATTCTTAGAGACAGTCCCTTTGCCTTCCATATTTTAAATGACTCACTTAAGGGTCTTTGCAACTGAACGTTATTATATTTTTTTTATTAAAGATTTTTATTTATTCCTGCGTAACACACAGAGAGAGGCAGAGACTTAGGCAGAGGGAGAAGCCGGCCCCCCACGGGGAGCCTGATGTGGGACTCAATCCCAGGATCTCGGGATCAACGCCCTGAGCCAAAGGCAGACACTCAATTGCTGAGCCACCCAGGAGTCCCAGAAATTGATTATATTTGATAATTATTTATACAACTTGCTATGTTTTGTTACGTTGGTGGATATATCCTGATACTTTTTCTATTTTATATACTTTTGGACACAACTCTTAAAGAGTTTTTTTTTCTATATTTTTTAATTTTTTTGAGAGAGAGAGAGAGCACTCTCATGAGTGCCCGAGCGGTACTGGGGGGCTGACGGAGAGAGAGAGAAGCACTCCCACGGAGTGTGGAGCCCAACACATGGTACTCTATGTGGGGCTCCATCTCAGCACCCTGAGATCATGACTTGAACTGAATGAAGTCAGACGCTTAATCAACTAAGCCACTCGGGTGCCCCAAGATACACTAGCTTTTATTATACTAGTCTGAGCTCACTCAATTATGCTTTTTAAGTGGATGAATTATTTTTTTTTTTTTTTTTTTTTTTTTTAAATTTTTTTATTTATTTATGATAGGCACACAGTGAGAGAGAGAGGCAGAGACACAGGCAGAGGGAGAAGCAGGCTCCATGCACCGGGAGCCCGACGTGGGATTCGATCCCGGGTCTCCAGGATCGCGCCCTGGGCCAAAGGCAGGAGCCAAACCGCTGCGCCACCCAGGGATCCCTTAAGTGGATGAATTATTAAATGTTTTTTTCCATTTGAATCGTGGGTGAGTTTTGTCCACTTTGAGTCAGTTTTATATGCTGCAGAAGGTAATATATAGTACTGAAACAGAGAAATCAAGGAGATCCCTTGAAGGACTGCTTTTTTGCTCCTTTTCCTGCTTCTATTCTTGTTAGGACCTGCACCCCTACCCTACATATACCTTATCATACAGATAATGTATGTCTTCTTTGTAGAGGTCAAGGAGTTAGTAATTCCTTTGAAGTCTTCAGCACAACAGATAACATCTAAGGAGTGACATTTTCCAAGACCACTGACTCACCAAGACCCCTGGCTCCAGGGCACAAATGACTTAGAGGGGTCAACTGAGCATTCGGCTTTAACCAGTTCCTGGATGTGTGAGAAGAGCTATACACCAGAACACAATCCATAATAAAAACCCTAGACCCCAAGCAAAGAAAAGAGTCATTCTCTTTTCCTTTCCGAGTTTCCCAGATGCTCCGTCTGTATCTACTCTCTGTCTTCAATAAATTCTGCTCTCACTTCCTTCCAGCTTGCATTTGATTTCTATCCTGCACAAAGCCAAGGACACTTTTGGCTGAAACTGCAGGACTCCTGCTCCGCCCCATCTGGGTCCTTGGAGGCAGCCAGCCTGCATCAATGCTAGTTGAGACATTTTTAAATTCCCACCAGAATTCTTCTTTGAGGCATATCCACTATAATCTCGACCCATTTCTTAAACTTGACTTCTTGCATTACGTATGGAAATAAAATGGAACATTTTACTTTATTTGGTTTGAAATAAAATATTTTAAAAAGAGGGGGGCACCTGGGTGGCTCAGTGGTTGAGCATCTGTCTTCTTTTTTTTTAATCTTTTTTTTTTTTTTAATTTTTATTTATTTCTGATAGTCACAGAGAGAGAGAGAGAGAGAGGCAGAGACATAGGCAGAGGGAGAAGCAGGCTCCATGCACCGGGAGCCTGACGTGGGATTCGATCCTGGGTCTCCAGGATCGCGCCCTGGGCTAAAGGCAGGCACCAAACCGCTGCGCCACCCAGGGATCCCAGCATCTGTCTTCAGTTCAGGGCGTGATCCTGAGTCTGGGGATCCAGTCCCACATTGGGCTCCTCACAGGGAACCTGCTTCTCCTTCTGCTTATGGTTTTATTTATTTATTCATGAGAGACACAGAGAGAGGCAGAGACATGGGCAGAGGGAAAAGCAGGCTCCATGCAGGGAACCACATCGTCCCGGGACTCCAGGATCATGTCCCGGACCGAAGGCAGGCGCTAAACCCCTGAGCCACCCAGGGATCCCCTCACAGAGTGCATTTAAACTTTGTCACTACCAGCTTAAAAATACCAATAAAAAAAAAGATGGTCTTGTTTCATTTGTAGAACCTATTAACCAACCGGTATGTAATCTGTTAACCAAATTAACTGAATCTTTCCAATGCCTCTGTAAACAAATCGACTGATTTCCATTGCACTCTGAAAACCCGGCTAGTAATCTTGTAGCCGGAGCACAGGATACAAGAGCACCTGGCTCCAGGACTCCCAAACAGACCAGGGAAGACCACTCACCACTGAAAAATCCAAAGGCAGAGAAATGAGTGATGTTTCACCATCACTCAAGAAAGGAATTTAGTTCAGTGCAACCAACACTGGCGGTGGACTAGCCTAGTGTCTCAAAGACTGTCTCTAAAGTTCCGAAAATACTTCCAGGTTTATATAAGGACAAAGGTGGGTGGGTACATGCAGGTAGGCAACAAAGGTCAAATTGATCATTGTCTTGGAATCAATCACACTTCTGGTATTGCTGCCTCAGGGCAGTTTTTATTGCTTGAAGGGTAGTTTCAACTCCCATCAGGAGATGCTTTACTGTTTTGCTGTCAGGGTTTTCTGCCTGAACCAGGAGATGAGCCGGAAAGAATAACCCAACTAGAAAGTCTGGGGTCAAAACAGAGTCAGCTGAAGTTCTCTTCCCATCTCTTCTGTAGTCTGCCCACTGATTATCCCACTAGTGGAGTTTTATTTATTTTTTTTTTTAATTTTTTTAAAATATTTTATTTATTTATTCGAGAGAGAGAGAGAGAGAGAGAGAGAGAGGCAGAGAGAGAAGCAGGCTCCATGCACTGGGAGCCCGATGTGGGCCTCGATCCCGGGTCTCCAGGATCCCGCCCTGGGCCAAAGGCAGGCGCCAAACCGCTGCGCCACCCAGGGATCCCCTGGAGTTTTATACCTGAGTTCATTGTTTCCCCAAATCTGCCATGTATGTTGATGAAATGTGTGTGTACAAGAAAGGTTTTTCATATGAAAATGTATCTGAGTGCTTTGGAATTTTGAGAAAGCTGCTAAAAGCCACTAAAAACCACTGCTGCCAAATTAGGCAAATTGCAAACAAAGCAATTGTAAAAATACAGAAAAAAGAATAAAGATATAGGATTCTTCCTTCAGATTGTACCACAAGTTCTTGTTCCACCTTAATGCAAATACCTATAACATACTTACTATGTGTGAGACAAATGTTCTAAGTGATTAACATATATTAACTTATTCTCTTATGAGATAGGTACTATTATTACTCTCATTTTACAGATGAGGAAATTAAAGACGAGAGAGGCTAGGTAAGGTGCTCTAGATAATTACATGGGGGAGCCCATTTTTAAACCTAAGAATTCTGAGTTCTAACTGAAACATTGGCTATCACAGGCGATGCATTTTATGTGTATTTTCTGAAAAAGACAATTTAGAACAATCAGCAGATCCATATTCAAAGAAAAGTTTAGCAAATGAATGAGTTCTACACATTTTAAACTTTAAAAAATCTTTAAGGTATGTAGTTATCATTTTTTTTGTGATTATCATCTTATATGATGAACAAACCAGCCACTCAGTCCAAATGAGTTGAATAAAAAGCTTTCTAAAAAAAAAAAAAAAGCTTTCTTCTACACAAAGAAGAGTCACGTTGAGTCACATGTTAAAAAGTTATTAAAGAAGACAATTTAGATTAGGCAAACAAAATGAGCACTTTGCGACGTGCTCCTTTGGAGAACTGTAAAGTGGGGTGGAGGATGAGAAGCTTTTATAAGATAAGGAATAAAGAACAAGGAAATGAAAAGCAGAAAATATCTGATTGGCTAGGGCCAAATAGTCGACTTTGAGGTAAGAAAGCCCAAGTTGGCTGGCATTTGTGGATCAACTAAGTGATATGCTATGTTTCTGGCCAAGCAGAGCATTTACAGGGACACAAAAGTTATCTCAGTTTCAGTTTGCTGACCTGGCATCTCATGTAGGAGCAGCTCCATCTTGGGTCTAGATATCTGTTTCAAAATACACTATAAAAATAGAGTGTTTTCTCTTGAGAGAAAGAATAGAATTTGACATTAAAAAGAGCAGAATAGGGCAGCCCTGGTGGCTCAGCAGTTTAGCGTCACCTTCGGCCCAGGGCCTGATCCTGGAGACCTGGGATCGAGTCCCACATCAGGCTCCCTGCATGGAGCCTGCTTTTCCCTCTGCCTGTGTCTCTGCCTCTCTTTCTCTCTCTCTCTGTTCCTCATGAATAAATAAATAAAATCTTTAAAAAATAAATAAATTAAAGAGCAGAATAGTCTTTTCAACAAATGATGCTAGGACAATTGAACATCTAAATGCAGAAGAAATGAACCTTAACACACAGCTTATACCTTACTCAAATTGCTCAGAATGGAACAGACATAAATGTGATACAAAAAAATACTATAAAACTTCTAGAAGCGTAGGAGAAACTCTAGGTGACCTTGGTTTTGGCCATAACATGTTAGATAAAACACCAAAGGCACAATCCATGAAAGAAAAAACTGACAAATTAGACTTTATTAAAATTTCAAGATTTTGTTCTGTGAAAGACATCTAAACAGAATGAGAAGACAAGCCACAGACTGGGAGAAAATATTTGCAGGCCATGTATCTGATAAAAGACATATCCAAAATATGTAAAGAACGTAAGTACTGTTAATAAAACTAAAATGAATATTCTGTTCATACATTTTTGCTAAGTGTTTGCCCATTAAAAAAAAATAAGAGTTCTGGAAGGACAATTACTGGGTCAGAGAATATGAACTCTTTAAAGCATGCATCTTAATTTTTAAAAAGTGATATTTTATATATTTGTGACAAAATTAATTATTCTATTAATTCCAAATGAGGCAGAGACAGTATAATAAGAATGGAAGGAATTTCAGCTGACTCTTGGCTGATCTCAGACTACCTGGTTGTGTTTTTCCTTCCAGGCGGTCTCCTGGCTCAAGCAGATTACCCTGAGAGCAAAGCATCCCCGGATGGGAATTGGAACTGCCCCTTGGGGTGCCTGGGTCAGCTCAGGTCATGATCCTCAGGGCCTGGAATCAAGCCCCATGTCATGCTCTCTGTTCCACTGGGAGCCTGCCTGCCACTCCCACTGCTTGTGCTCTCTCTCTGTGTCAAATAAATAAATAAAATCTTAAAAAAAAAAAAAAAAACCCACAAAAAACCAAAACAAAACTACTCCCCCCAGTAGTAAGCACTGCCCTAAGCCTGAAATACTAGACCAGTGATTGACTCCAAGACAATGATAGATGTGACCTTTGCTGCCTAACTGCATGTATCCACCCACCTTTGTCCCACATTTTCCATATATAAACCTGGAAGTATTTTTGGCACTTGGTCTTTGAGCTGCTAGTCCACTGTTTTCCTGATGTTGGCCTCACTGAACTAAATTGCTTTCTTGTCTCACCCACCACTCATCTCTCGGCCTTTGGATATTGTTAGCGGCAAGCGGCTACACCTGGTCTTTTTGGCAGCCCTGGAGCCAGGTGCTCTTGCACCCCTGTGCTCTAGCTACAAGAACAAGGAATGTTGAAAAGGAAATGAACATAGGTGAGTAAAACACATAATTGAATAAAAGCAGAACTAGGATTTGATACTAAAGAAATAATAACTAACTCATACATAATGTTTGCTTTATGCTGGTATATATATACCACATATATAAACTCCTCTTATTCTATGACAACTCGATGATGTGAGTACTATTATATATTATGCCCATTTTATAGGTAAAGAGATTGAGGCATAGAGCGATTTTTTTAAAAACTTGCCCAAAGTCACATGGCTAGTAATGAAAGAAGTGCCATTTGAATACAAGGCTTGCCTCTGTTCTGTACGGTCTGCTATTATACTGTATACCATCATTGAAGCCAACAATCATTCCTCAAATGTCTACCATACACGAGGCATAATATAAGACATAACAAGAGAAACAAAAGATTTTTGCTCATGAGAAATCCATAATGTTATGGGAGAAACCTGCAGCTAATTCATTTTGGAAACAATTAAGAGAACAACTTAACCCAGGTGGGGAAAATCTCAGGTTTCAAATGAAAGTTGAGAGATCATTAGTGACTTAAAGAATGGTGTGGGGGCAGTCTGAGCGGCTTAGCGCCGCCTTCCGTCCAGGGTGTGATCCTGGAGACCTGGGATCGAGTCCCACGTCAGGCTCCCTGCATGGAGCCTGCTTCTCCTTCCACCTCTTTCTATGAATAAATAAATAAAATATTTTAAAAAAAACAAAGAATGGTGTGGAAACTGTTAAGTGATGGGGGAAAAGAGACTAGCTGAGGACAAAGCACACTGACAAGTCCTTGAAACAGGGTGAGTGACATTCCTCTATAGATTCAACTGCCTCGATGTTCATACTTTGCTAAGGGCAGAAGGCAATCGTAGTCTAACCCCTAGGATCCTGTGAGTCTACTTTAACATATAAAAATTCCTTAGAAATTTCTCCTTATCTCTAAACCCCCAAGATATGTATTGGAGATCATCTGCCAAGCACATGGCCCACCAATACACATCGGAAGGGTCTCATGACTCAGGTTTTATTAAATGGTAATAAGTGACCTTTCCCCAACAATAGCTGATCCCCTCAAGGTCCTGGAATACTGGCTTCCAGAATTCCCTAGAGAGTAGGCTATTTTCCCACCCTTCCCAACCCCTCCCACTCCCAGGTATATAATCAGCCACCCCTCACAGGCCCGGGGCAGCAGCTCTTCCTGCCCACGGGTCCTGTCCCCAGGCTTTAATGAAACCACCATTTTGCACCAAAGACGTCTCAAGAATTCTTTCTTGGTCATCGGCTCTGGACCTCACTCCACCAAACTTCACCTATATTCCAAAACTTCATCAATAAGGATGTAAAAAACATTCACAGGAGATTGAATTTAGGTAAATTGTTTATTAAGAGCCCTGATCATTAAGTAAATAACATTTGGAAAAATAGGCTTCAGGCTAATTTGTTTTAGGTAGGCCATTTTAAGCAAATATTTTTGTTTTTATTTGCTTGTTTAGGATTAGTTTTACATGAAAGTCTTCTTAAGAACCTGCTATGAAAACCAGCGAGAGTCTGGAGATACTTGTATGGCTAGAAGTTGATGCCCTATGGCCATGGGTCGGAATCCAGAGAAGGGCTTGTTAAAACACAATAGGTCCCACCCCTAGACTTTCTAATTCACTAGGCCTAGGGTGCACCAAAACTCTTCCATTTTTTAAAGATCTTATTTATTTATTCATAAAGACACAGAGAGAGGCAGAGGTACAGGCAGAGGGAGAAGCAGGATCCATGCAGGGAGCCCGACGTGGGACTTGATCCGGGGTCTCTGGGATCACACCCAGGACTGAAGGCTGCATTAAACTGCTGAGCCACCCAGGCTACCCAACTCTTACATTTCTAACAAGTTTCCAGGGTGATGAAGTGACTTTGATAATTCCTGAAGGAGACCACACCTAGGAAGCCGCTGTCCTGGAGGGATCACTAACTGGGAGGGAGGTTGTTATTTGGGAAGCCTTCACAGCTGAGTTTGTAATGGAAAACGTTTGTAATGAGAATCCAAGGCATAGTGGATTCTGGAAAGGGTTTGGCATTGACAAAAGCAGGGATTGTCAGAAAGGGTTCTCGGAAATCAAGTGGTGTAGGATGTTTGTAAGTTAGGAAAGATGGGTGGGAAACCTGACAGAAAAAGCAGCCCTTGCCTGCTAGGCTATTGAGCTTGACTTGTCACGGAGTCCTCGGGGATTGGAGGCTTTTAATGAAGACAAGGGAGAAACAGTAATAACTTCATCACAAAGCTCCTTAGGCACCGATAAAAGGTAGGGATACCTGCCACATTCCTTAAAAAATGAGAAAAATAGAACTTAATGCAGAAGTACTACACACAATTATCTCTAAATGATCTTTTCCCAAACAAAAGTCTGGAAGTGGGCTGCATCTTCCAAACAGAGGGACTTCTATTAGACATTTTATATTAGAAACTCAAGACAAATTTATTTAATGCTGTAACAACATTTAAATAGAAGTATTTCAATTTTTCTTCCTTTCTGGTTGTAGCTAACTACCTGGGAGGGGAATATAGTTGACTTTTCTAGGCAGATTTTGACATTTAAAATCATGCATTAAGCCCAAGGGGTAGGAATTTTCATTACTTAGGTTTACTTTCAGGAAATCAAATTGCTGTTTGTATAATGTTATCCAGCAGGATTTGTTCCATATTAAAAATCAAAAGGACATTGTAAATGGATATTAATAATACCTCAAATTTATTTAAATTTTAGTAGGGAATTAAAGCCAACGCAATAATAATGTACATTTGTCAGTGATTATACTGAGACATAAGGCTGGTCAATACTTCAAAGAGGCAGGTAAAGCTAAGAACAAGAGTTTGGGATTGAAAAAAGTAAAGCACCCAGAAATCACTCAGAATTCATGTTGAAAATGCAACTACGAAACAAAGGAATTTGGGGCTTATTAGTCAAAAGTTTTAGTTCAACATTGATGTTCTTCAACCATCTTAACTGATGCTTAGCCTTGGAGAAGTCTAGGCATTAACTGGCAAATGCCAAGGATAGATTGTGTTCTAAGAGTCACATGCCACAAAGGAAAACTCTGAATTTCCAGAACAGCTTGTAAATCCAACTGTGAATGCCTCATTCACAGGAACAATAGGCAGAAGAGAAAATGCTATTCAGAACACAGAAGATGAAGAGAGGTGAATATCCAAAGCCAAAGAAATTGAATAAAAATTCATGTGAATGTTAAATGAAGTGAGGGGAAAAAACCTTACTCCTGCATGCAAACAACTAGAGTAACTCAGTTAATTCCAAAAAAGCTGTAGGAAAATATTCAATAAAAATGTAATAACAAAAGAGAAGGAAAGGAAAATAGATTTAGTAAAAGCTGACCTACTGCCAAAAATATAACTTTCCCCTCTTCCTTCAAAGTTATACTTATCAATATGAGCACTTTTTTTTCAGTGAGCACCTTTCCATCAATTTTAAAATGTGGAATTCAATAAAATATAGCAAAGAAACCTCAGTAATTCAGATCCATTTAAACTTTGTTCATATTCTCTTTCTCTCTTCTCTCTCTTCCTAGGCCTAGAGCAGAAGTAAACTATATTTTGGCACTGGAGAAGAAATGTGAGTTTGTGCACTTAAAGGGTGCAAAGCCTGAAAAAAAAGCACAAGGCCTAACTAATAGTGGTTATAATATTTACTACATATAAGTTATAAACCACGATGCTAAACCATACCTGTAGCAGGCAGACACTTCTTTTTTTTTTTTTTTTTTTTTTTTTTTCAGGCAGACACTTCTTATCTGGCTTAGTCTTTCATCTTTTCCTGACAAGCATTAACAAATGAACCACTACTACTGCCATGGAAGAAAGCTCTGCAGTTCTACCCTTTGTTCTGGGGAGACAACAGGGCTAATGAACATCAAATTGTCTTCACTGCTGCCTACCTTTGGGATCTTAAGCAAAGCATTCATTCATTCATTCATTCATTTAATCATTCTCTTTAAACTCAGATAATAGCACTAGAGGAATAGTTGTGAGGAATAGCTAATTAAATAATATGCAAGTACTTTGCCAACATAAAATTAATCATTTCTTTAGAAACTGAGATATCATATACAACTTGTTTATTAAGTCAAATTTTTTTCACTATCAACGTATTTGTTAAATCAGATTTCCCTGAAAATAAGTAGGAAAATTTTAAAGATAACTTTTTTTAATAATAAATTTATTTTTTATTGGTGTTCAATTTGCCAACATACAGATAACACCCAGTGCTCATCCTGTCAAGTGCCCCCCTCAGTGCCCGTCACCCAGTCACCCCCACCCCCCGCCCTCCTCCCCTTCCACCACCCCTCGTTTGATTCCCAGAGTTAGGAGTCTTCCATGTTCTGTCTCCCTTTCTGATATTTCCTACCCATTTCTTCTCCCTACCCCTCTATTCCCTTTCACTATTATTTATATTCCCCAAATGAATGAGACCATATAATGTTTGTACTTTCAGACTGGCTTACTCCACTCAGCATAATACCCTCCAGTTCCATCCATGTTGAAGCAAATGGTGGGTATTCATCTCTTCTGATGGCTGAGTAATATTCCATTGTATACATAGACCACATCTTCTTTATCCATTCATCTGTCGATGGACACCGAGGCTCCTTCCACAGTTTGGCTATTGTGGACATTGCTGCTAGAAACATCGGGGTGCAGGTGTCCTGGCGTTTCATTGCATCTGTATCTTTGGGGTAAATCCCCAACAGTGCAATTGCTGGGTCGTAGGGCAGGTCTATTTTTAACTCTTTGAGGAACCTCCACACAGTTTTCCAGAGTGGCTGCACCAGTTCACATTCCCACCAAAAGTGCAGGAGGGTTCCCCTTTCTCCACATCCTCTCCAACATTTGTGGTTTCCTGCCTTGTTAATTTTCCCCATTCTCACTGGTGTGAGGTGGTATCTCATTGTGGTTTTGATTTGTATTTCCCTGATGGCAAGTGATGCAGAGCATTTTCTCATATGCATGTTGGCCATGTCTATGTCTTCCTCTGAGATTTCTGTTCATGTCTTTTGACCATTTCATGATTGGATTGTTTGTTTCTTTGGTGTTGAGTTTAATAAGTTCTTTATAGATCTTGGAAAGTAGCCCTTTATCTGATACGTCATTTGCAAATATCTTCTCCCATTCTGTAGGTTGTCTTTTAGTTTTGTTGACTGTATCCTTTGCTGTGCAAAAGCTTCTTATCTTGATGAAGTCCCAATAGTTCATTTTTGCTTTTGTTTCTTTTGCCTTCGTGGATGTATCTTGCAAGCAGTTACTGTGGCCGAATTCAAAAAGGGTGTTGCCTGTGTTCTCCTCTAGGATTTTGATGGAATCTTGTCTCACATTTAGATCTTTTATCCATTTTGAGTTTTAAGATAACTTTTAAAGAATATTGTAAAATCTTCTAGGTTACTAGGAAAAACAAAAACAAAAACCAACACTGTTTCAGTGCCCAGCTTGGTATCCTTCTATTTGAAAAGTTATTCTGGGGATGCCTGGGTGGCTCAGCAGTTGAGTGTCTGCCTCTGGCCCAGGGCATGACCCTGGAGTCCCAGGATCAAGTCTGACATCAGGCTCCCTGCATAGAACCTGCTTCTCTCTCTGCTTGTGCCTCTGCCTCTCTGTGTCTTTCATGAATAAATAAATAAAATAAAAGTTATTCTGATTTTAAAATAGAATAAGATTAAGGTTTATTTAATGTATTCCTTCAACAAACATTTATTGATCAATTGCCATGTACCAAGAATATACGTATCAAGACTAACCCTGGAAAAAATAAACACACAGAAATATGATACAATAAAATAATCAAATACTTGTGAAAAGAAGGAAGCAAATGAAAATAATTTTCTTCCAAATGTCTACAAACTTACGCCATTGTGGTAAAATCTACTCTAGAAATTAGACAGTAATTCTTTTCTTTTCAGCCTGAGAATGATACCCATTACCTGAAATGTCTGGATAACAAGCCTATTTTCAGTTTAGGATTGTTAATATAGCACATTAAAATTCTTTTTTTTTAAATAAGAAAAGTAGTAAAAATCCAAAGAGTATAAAATAAATATGGAAGTCTCTCCCCAGCAATCCCATTCCCCTTAGGAGTGAGTCTTAACTCACCACTATTAACATGTTTATTCATCTAGACTTTATTTTTCTGTAAACTAAATTATAATAGATGACCCCAGAAAGTAGGAATTTCCCAAGTATTGGGAAATTTGACAATCAAACCTCTTCTATAATTGATGAGAACCCAAGAGAAGCTTATGTTACCCAAAGACTGTCAACAGTGTATTTCCAGCGTTGTTTGTTTCCCATAGTTGATCAGTGGTCTATGGTGCTTCCTTGCCACACCAGTGTATGAGTAGCAAAATACACAGAGCATATCTCTTCAACAGCTTCCTTATCCTGTTGATGAGATAAGAGTTGAAAACTTCAAAATAATCACAGTATCAAAATTTGGTCATCACTCTTCACAGGGCTTTAGGCGGTCCTTAATATTCCTAGACTTGAATTTATGACACCTCATGTTGGATACTTCCAGCAGGGAGGACTTTAACATGCCCCCTTTCCTGGCCAGTCCTCTCATTCCAATGATGTCTGAGAGACCCTCATAATTCTGGCCAAACACATGTGAAAGGCAGGATAGTGTTTATTTCTTCAATGTCTGTTTCTGGACAATTGCTTTATGTCAAAGAATATGTAAGAAAGAATACTTGAGGGGCATCTGGGTGGCTCAAATCAACTCTTGTTTTTCTCAGGTCATGATCTCAGGGTCATGGGATTGAGTCCCATGTCAGGCTTCACTCTTGGCATGGAGTCTGCTTGGAATTCTCTCCCTTTCTCTCTCTTTCTTTCAAATAAATTAATTAATCCTTTTCTTTTCCTTCCTTATTTCTTTTTTTTTTTTTTTTTTTTTTTTTGAGAAGGAATACTCTGAGAGGAACTTAAAGCTAAATTTCTCAGAAAACTGAGGTCAAGGAGGTGAATAGATTTTTCCAAAATTACACAGCTGGTTGTTAGGCACAGTCAACTGAGGACCTGGGTCTCTATCCAGGTTAGAGTGATATAGGAGGGAAAGAAGTTTCTAGGAGGTGTAAGCTTCCCAAGAAAATAAAACAAAAATTTTTTTAAAAGGCAATATTTTAAAAGTATACAAAATATACCATGATTAGGTGCTTACAAGTCCTTTATGACTTCCAAGAAATTGCTACTGAGAGCAGAAAAATAGAAAAATGTTTAAGAAACATCAAAGGCAGGAAGCCTGGGTGGCTCAGCAATTGAGCATCTGCCTTCAGCTCAGGGTGTGATCCCAGAGTCCCTGGATTGAGTCCCACATCAGGCTCCTTGCAGGGAGCCTGCATGTCCCTCTGCCTATGTCTCTGCCTCTCTGTGTCTCTCATGAATAAATAAAATCATTTTTTTAAAAGAAACATCAAAGGTGAGATTAACAATTTAGACTCCTGAGTAAAACACTCTATGTGCCCCATGTAGACTGCTTATAAGATGTTTTAGATCAAAATACTTTCCAACAGTCAGAACAAAACCCAGCAATAAATTCTAGGAGTACATGAAGAGACTGTTACATCTACTAAGCATCTTAAATGAGGTTTGATTCTCAATTATAAGGATTACATTAATGCTGACATATTTCTGTTCTATGGCTCTTTGCTTTATGCCAAATCTTAGTTCAAATGTATAATCTTAGGAATATGATAGAAAAATATGATAAAAATACAGATGATAGAGGTGTTTTCTTGTTTTTTAAAGGTTTTATTTATTTATTCATGAGAGACACAGAGAGAAAGAGAAGCAGAGACACAGGCAGCGGGAGAAGCAGGCTCCCTGCGGGGAGCTCTATGCAGAACTCAATCCCAGAACCCCCGGATCACAATCTGAGCCCAAGGCAGACACTCAACCACTGAGCCACCCATGTGACCCAGATAATACCAGATAATAGAGATTTTAATCCATATATTAAATGACCTTACTGAATTTTCTTACCTGATTTTTTTCTTTTTTAAAGATTTTATTTGTTTATTCATGAGAGACACAGAGAGAGAGAGACAGACATAAGCAGAGGGAGAAGTGGGCTCCATGCAGGGAGCCTGGCGTGGGACTCTATCCCGGGTTTCCAGGATCAGGCCCTGGGCTGAAGGCAGCGCTAAACTGCTGAGCTACCAGGGCTGCCCTCTTACCTGATTTTGATTGTAATTCTCCTTGAGTGACAAACATCCAACTCATAAATACTCAGGTTGCAAAAATAGGCTTTTAGACCACTATTTCATTTTATTTTATTTATTTTACTTTACTTTTAAGTAATCTCTACACCCAACATGGGACTCAAACTGACAACCCCAAGACCAAGAATTGTGTGCTCTACCAACTGAGCCAGCCCTGGCGCCCCAAGACCACTATTTCAAAACTAAATTTTTGGAAAGAAATTTTTTGTTGTTAGTTGGGGTCTGGTGTTATGTGAGATGCATGAGAAACAAAGGTTGTAAGAAAATTTGCTTACCATTGGCTGATTTGCAGTTTGCCTTTCAGTATGGCAGGCAGCTAAGTGCATGAGACTTTTGAGACTTAGTTTTTATACGAATTAGACATAGGTATAGTGAAGATATTTGGAAGTAATATTAGAAAATCATTTTTGCTTCATTTTTAGTTTTTCATTTATATCTAATCCTTCTGTTTAAAAACCCTTTGATGATTTCTATTCATTTACCTTGATTTCAAGATATTGTCAAGCTGACCCATGGTGTTTCACTGAGACAAATATTTAATTCTACTGAATTTCATTTCAGTGGAGAGTTAGATCATTATTATATTCGTTTAATAATATAGTAACCCCTTAACTCTCCAGTATTTTGATATTTGGCGCTAAATCATTGACATACACAATTGGGTCAGTGTTTTCACTTTATACAGTCTTAAATAGAGCTCATAAGAAGCTCTCTTAGGTCAAATGCAATTATGCAATTAGTTAGGTCATGAGGTTCATCTCTTGGATTTCTACAGCTTCTATGCTTCAAATAGCACTTCTACACAGTGAAAAGTCTAGTCCTACAGGTTAAATATATAAATAATCTATACTAATTTTCTATACAAGGGCTTAGTGAAAAATATTTATACATTACAGGTTGTGGTTCAGAAACTTCAAGATAAGTAAAACTACATTTAAATTTAAATAGAAGTGACCTGATGAAATACTTATTGTTAGTGGCAGACAAATCAGGTCCTAAGAGTAAGAATGCCTGAATTTGAGATCTAGGTTGCCACATACAAGGAGAGCTTGTAAATTTGGAGATATCATCAGGCATCTCTGAATTTTCTTATCTGCTAAAATATGACACTTGTGATATAGCTCTGATTTCTTCAAAACAATAATATTGTAAAGATCAAATGAGCTAATTGTACTTTAAAAGGTTTTGTAAATTGTAAAGTGCTATGCAATCAGAAATATAGTAATAAAATATTTCTTTTAGAATGCAACGTAATATCTCATTTTCTTTACCAAACTTAAGAAAACTGGAGAGGATTGGAATGGCATTATATTTTCTCGCTTTACCTCCATTGGACCTTTGCTGCACAACTTGTATTTAAGGTAACTAAGCTTATTGTCTTTGATTTTAATGCAGCAATGTTGTTTATATGATACTGTACCTATGTACTCCATTAATAATTTTTCTTTTTAAAAAATAATTAATTATTTTTTAAACATTAAAACAATTTTTAAAAGAAATTTTATTTATTTATTCACGAGAGACACACAGAAAGGCAGCAATATAGGCAGAGGGAGAATCAAGCACCATGCAGGAAGCCTAATGTGGGACTCAATCCCCAGACCCCAGGACCACACCCCAAACCAAAGGCAGCCGCTCAACCACTGAGTCACCCAGGTGTCCCTACATTTTTAAAATTTAAATTCAATGTGCCAACATATAGCATAACACCCAGTGCTCATCCCACATCCCATCACATGCTCTCCTCATTGCCCATCACCTAGTTACCCTATTCACCCACCTCCCATTCCATAACCCTTTGTTTCCCAGAGTTAGGAGTCTCTCATGGTTTGTCTCTCTCTCTGATATTTCCCACTCATTTTCCCTCCTTTCCCCTATAATCTCCTTCACTATTTTTTATATTACCCATATGAGTGAAACCATATGAGGATTGTCCTTCTCCGATTGGCTTACTTCACTCAGTGTAATACCCTCCAGTTCCATCCATGTTGAAGCAAATGATGGGGATTCATCTCTTCTGATGGCTGAGTAATATTCCATTGTATATATAGACCACATCTTCTTTATCCATTCATCTGTCGTAGGACATTGTGGCTCCTTCCACAGTTTGGCTATTGTGGACATTGCTGCTATAAATATTGGGATGCAGGTGTCCTGGTATATCACTGCATCAGTATCTTTGGGGTAAATCCCCAGCAGTGCAATTGCTGGGTCATAGAGTAGCTCTATTTTTAACTCTTTGAGGAACTTCTACACAGTTTTCCAGAGTGGCTGCACCAGTTCACATTCCCACCAAAAGTGCAGGAGGGTTCCCCTTTCTCCGCATCCTCTCCAACATTTGTGGTTTCCTGCCTTGTTAATTTTCCCCATTCTCACTGGTGTGAGGTGGTATCTCATCGTGGTTTTGATTTGTATTTCCCTGATGGCAAGTGATGCAGAGCATTTTCTCATATGCGTGTTGGCCATGTCTATGTCTTCCTCTGTGAGATTTCTCTTCATGTCTTTTGCCCATTTCATGATTGGATTGTTTGTTTCTTTGGTGTTGAGTTTAATAAGTTCTTTATAGATCTTGGAAAGTAGCCCTTTATCTGATACGTCATTTGCAAATATCTTCTCCAATTCTGTAGATTGTCTTTTAGTTTTGTTGACTGTATCCTTTGCTGTGCAGAAGCTTCTTATCTTGATGAAGTCCCAATAGTTCATTTTTGCTTTTGTTTCTTTTGCTTTTGTGGATGTATCTTGCAAGAGGTTACTGTGGCTGAGTTTAAAAAGGGTGTTGCCTGTGTTCTCCTCTAGGATTTTTTTTTTTTTAATTTTTATTTATTTATGATAGTCACACAGAGAGAGAGAGAGAGAGAGGCAGAGACACAGGCAGAAGGAGAAGCAGGCTCCATGCACCGGGAGCCCGACGTGGGATTCGATCCCGGGTCTCCAGGATCGGGCCCTGGGCCAAAGGCAGGCGCCAAACCGCTGCGCCACCCATGGATCCCCCTCCTCTAGGATTTTGATGGAATCTTGTCTCACATTTAGATCTTTCATCCATTTTGAGTTTATCTTTGTGTCTGGTGAAAGAGAGTGGTCTAGTTTCATTCTTCGGCATGTGGATGTCCAATTTTCCCAGCACCATTTATTCTTTTTTTTTTTTAATTTTTTATTTATTTATGATAGTCATCACAGAGAGAGAAAAGGGGCAGAGACACAGGCAGAGGGAGAAGCAGGCTCCATGCACCAGGAGCCCAATGTGGGATTCGATCCCGGGTCTCCAGGATCGCGCCCTGGGCCAAAGGCAGGCGCCAAACCACTGCGCCACCCAGGGATCCCTCCCAGCACCATTTATTGAGGAGACTGTCTTTCTTCCAATGGATAATCTTTCCTGCTTTGTCGAATATTAGTTGACCATAGAGTTCAGGGTCCACTTCTGGGTTCTCTATTCTGTTCCATTTATCAATGTGTCTGTTTTTGTGCCAGTACCACACTGTCTTGATGACCACAGCTTTGTAGTACAACCTGAAATCTGGCATTGTGATGCCCCCAGATATGGTTTTCTTTTTTAAAATTCTCCTGGCTGTTTGGGGTCTTTTCTGATTCCACAGAAATCTTAAAATAATTTGTTCTAACTCTCTGAAGAAAGTCCATGGTATTTTGATAGGGATTGCAGTAAACGTGTAAATTGCCCTGGGTAACATTGACATTTTCACAATATTAATTCTGCCAATCCATGAACATGGAATATTTTTCCATCTCTTTGTGTCTTCCTCAATTTCTTTCCGAAGTGTTCTGTAGTTTTTAGGGTATAGATCCTTTACCTCTTTGGTCAGGTTTATTCCTAGGTATCTTATGCTTTTGGGTGCAATTGTAAATGGGACTGACTCCTTAATTTCTCTTTCTTCAGTCTCATTGTTAGTGTATAGAAATGCCACTGATTTCTGGGTATTGATTTTGTATCCTGCCACGCTGCCAAATTGCTGTATGAGTTCTAGCAATCTTGGGGTGGAGGCTTTTGGGTTTTCTATGTAGAGTATCATGTCATCAGTGAAGAGGGAGAGTTTGACTTCTTCTTTGCCAATTTGAATGCCTTTAATGTCTTTTTGTTGTCTGATTGCTGAGGCTAGGACTTCCAGTACTATGTTGAATAGCAGTGGTGAGAGTGGACATCCCTGTCTTGTTCCTGATCTTAGGGGAAAGGCTCCCAGTGCTTCCCCATTGAGAATCATAGTTGCTGTGGGCTTTTCGTAGATGGCTTTTAAGATGTTGAGGAATGTTCCCTCTATCCTTACACTCTGAAGAGTTTTGATCAGGAATGGATGCTGTACTTTGTCAAATGCTTTCTCTGCATCTAATGAGAGGATCATATCGTTCTTGGTTTTTCTCTTGCTGATATGATGAATCACATCGATTGTTTTACAAGTGTTGAACCAGCCTTGTGTCCCGGGAATAAATCCTACTTGGTCATGGTGAATAATTTTCTTAATGTATTGTTGGATCCTATTGGCTAGTATCTTGTTGAGAATTTTTGCATCCATGTTCATCAGGGATATTGGTCTGTAATTCTCCTTTTTGGTGGGGTCTTTGTCTGGTTTTGGAATTAAGGTGATGCTGGCCTCATAGAACGTATTTGGAAGTACTCCATCTCTTTCTATCTTTCCAAACAGCTTTAGTAGAATAGGTATGGTTTCTTCTTTAAACGTTTGATAGAATTCCCCTGGGAAGCCATCTGGCCCTGGACTTTTGTGTCTTGGGAGGTTTTTGATGACTGCTTCAATTTCCTCCCTGGTTATTGGCCTGTTCAGATTTTCTATTTCTTCCTGTTCCAGTTTTGGTAGTTTTTGGCTTTCCAGAAATACGTCCATTTCTTCTAGATTGCCTAATTTATTGGTGTATAGCTGTTCATAATATGTTTTTAAAATCATTTGTATTTCCTTGGTGTTGGTACTCTCCTTTCTCATTCATGATTTTATTAATTTGAGTCTCCTCTCTCTTCTTTTTAATAAGGCTGGCTAATGGTTTATCTATCTTATCAATTCTTTCAAAGAACCAGCTCCTGGTTTTGTTGATCTGTTCCACAGTTCTTCTGGTCTCGATTTCATTGAGTTCTGCTCGAATCTTTATTAACTCTCTTCTTCTGCTGGGTGTAGGATCTATCTGCTGTTTTTTCTCTAGCTCCTGTAGGTGTAAAGTTAGCTTTTGTATTTGAGTTCTTTCCAGTTTTTGAATGGATGCTTGTATTGCGGTGTATTTCCCCCTCAGGACTGCTTTTGCTGCATCCCAAAGATTTTGAATGGTTGTATCTTCATTTTCATTAGTTTCCATGAATCTTTTTAATTCTTCCTTAATTTCCGGGTTGACCCTTTCATCTTTTAGCAGGACGGTCCTTAACCTCCATGTGTTTGAAGTCCTTCCAAACTGCTTGCTGTGATTTAGTTCTAATTTCAAGGCATTATGGTCTGAGAATATGCAGGGGACGATCCCAATCTTTTGGTATCGGTTCAGACCCGATTTGTGACCCAGTATGTGGTCTATTCTGGAGAAAGTTCCATGTGCACTTGAGAAGAATGTGTATTCAGTTGAGTTTGGATGTAAAGTTCTGTAGATATCTGTGAAATCCATCTGGTCCAGTGTATCATTTAAAGCTCTCGTTTCTTTGGAGATACTGTGCTTAGAAGACCTATCGAGTGTGGAAAGCGCTAGATTGAAGTCACCAAGTAGAAGTGTATTATTATCTAAGTATGTCTTAACTTTGGTTATTAATTGATTGATATATTTGGCAGCTCCCACATTCGGGGCATATATATTGAGGATTGTTAAGTCCTCTTGTTGGATAGATCCTTTAAGTATGAGATAGTGTCCCTCTTCATCTCTCACTACAGTCTTCGGGGTAAATTTTAGTTTATCTGATATAAGGATGGCTACCCCTGCTTTCTTTTGAGGACCATTTGAATGGTAAATGGTTCTCCAACCTTTTATTTTCAGGCTGTAGGTGCCCTTCTGTCTCAAATGAATCTCTTGTAGACAGCAAATAGATGGTTCCTGCTTTTTTATCCAGTCTGAAACCCTGCCTCAAACTATCATTTATTTCCCTCAGCCTTCCTTCATGGGCTCTTGTTTTTCTCTTTTATCCTCAGCTTCCTTCTTTTCCATCGACTTGTCTTCTATGTCACTCATTCTCTCTTCCACCTCATTAACCCTAGTAGTTAGAGCATCCAGCTTGAATTGCATCTCAGTTAAATTTTTTAAATTTTGGCCTGATTAGATCTCCATTCTGCAGTAAGGAAGTCTCTAGAGTCCTTTATATCTTTTTCCAGAGCCACCAGTAACTTTATAATTGGTGTTCTGAATTTAATTTCTGACATTGTATTTAAAACCACGTTCTTTAACTCTGTGGCAGAGAGTATTGCTTCTGGTTCTTTCTTTTGTGGTGAAGTCTTCCTTCTATTCATTTTGTCCCATGCAGATTGGCTGTAATCATGAGCTAAGTCAAAATATCAACCATGAGCTAAATAAGATACACCCTAGGTAATTCTGACAAGGTTAGAGACCTGAAAATAAAAGAAAAAGAAGAACAGAACAAAATAAAAAAGAAGGACCACTAATATGAAAAACAAATTTTAAAACAAAGTAGCAAAAATATAAAACCAAAAACAAAGAAGAAGAAAAAAAAGAAAGGAAAAGGAAAAAATTGAGGGTATTATGGTGGTGAGGAAGTGTTAGTAGAGAGAGAGTATAGTCTACCTGAGTGGTCCTAGAGGGTGATCCTCTTGGTTCTGAGTGTATTTTGTTCTGTATATTAAAGATGCTCAATACCAAATTTATATAAATCAGCAATACTTATATAAAGATTCAACATCAACCACAAAAACATAAACAAGATAAAAGGAGGGGGGCAGAATGGGAAGAAAGAAAGAATATAATCTCACAGAATGAACCACCATGGTGTCCCCTTGGTTCTGGCTGTATTTTGGTTAGGTGTTAGAAGGTACTAACTTCCATCATTGTAAAACAAAACAAGACAGAAAAGACAAAAAACAAAACCCCATATATCATATATCTACCAAAATTAAGTTGAACATGTGGAAGGGAATCCAGAAGTGAAAAATATATCTGAGACTTGTATTTGTAGAAATATGAGAGTCAAAAAGGAAAAAACTTAAATACAAAGAGTTGGTCAAATATTTTAGTTAAGGTCGCAATAGATAAAAAATATTGGAAATTTTAACTTGATATTAAAACAAGTTGTAATGAAAAAAAAAAAAAAAAAGGACCCTCTAGGGAAGCCTCAGTGGCTCAGTGGTTAAGAATCTGCCTTTGGCTTAGGGAGTGGTCCCAGTTCGGGCTTTGAGTCCCACATCAGGATCCCTGTTGGCAGCCTGCTTCTTCCTGTGCCTATGTCTCTGCTGCTCTCTGTGTCTCTCATAAATAAATAAATTAAGAAAAAATATTTTTAAAGGACCCTCTAGTTCTCTATACTATTTCCCCTCAGTCCTGGAGCTTTCCAGCGCTGCTTGGTCAATAAACTTGCTCTTCCCTTGTTCTCCCAGCTGGTCTTCTGAGGGAGGGTCTGCCGTGCTGATTCTCAGGTGTCTGTGCCTGGGCGGAGATGCCCCACCCCTTGCCAGGTGCTGGGCTCTGTGCGAGCTATTTATTCTGTGAGGCCTTTGTTCCCTATAGGCCCTCCCTGCCTCTCCCAGGAGCATGGTGAAATGAAGAAAAAAAAAATTGGTGGTGGCCAGATTTCCAGCTCTGTTGTTAGTTAAGCTCCCCACGAGTAAGTACCTGCAGTGTCCCAGTCCACAATGGCCTAGATGCTCTTGGGGGCGGGCACAGGTACACTGATCTGCACAGCTTGCAGGCCGTCCAGCGCCAGGAGAGTTCTTGCTGTCCTGTGCCCTCTCTGCTTCGGTCTGTCTCAGAGGGCATGGAAGATAGCTGGCTTTGTCTGTTTCTTCGCCCTCGGATCCAGGGCCCTGTGTCGCTGGAACCCCACTTCCTGGGACCGCCTCTTGCCACCTCCTTCGGTTGCCAGGCTGTAGGGTAAATGGATCTCCAGGATTGGCCCGTGAAACCGGCAGGCTTCTCCCAAATGCCCCGGAGGTATGCAGTACTCCCAACCCTTACCTAGATTGGATTGTGGTTTGCAGTGAGCTTTGTCCTGGGTGCCCCTAGTCTTAAAGTGTCTCTGAGGATCTTGATGCTTCACTGTCCACCCTGTGATTCTGCCCAATTTCCCTGCTAAGCACTTTTCCATCAGGGAAAGCTCAGGTGGGGATTTTTAAAGTTCCCACTTGTCCAGGGCTAGGCTTTCATGCCCTGAATGCTTTTGCGCAGCTAGTCACGTTTTATCTCCCCCACTTTATTTCATTTTTATTTTTTTCCACTTTCCTTCCTTGTTAGAAGTGAAAACATTTCTCTCTGTAGCAATCTAGGTGTTTTCTACCTCTCAGATCGAATATGTAGGTGTTCAGGATGTTTTGAAAGTTATCTAGGTAAATTTGTGGGCCCAGATAAGTTGAAGACCCCCTACTTTCCCCCCATCTTGCCAGTCTTTCCATTAAGAATTTCAACCAGCTTCTGTCATATATTATGTGTTAAATGGAAAAAACACATTAGGCACAGATTTTTCACTTTACCAATAAAACATTTACCTAATATCTTCTGGGGGAAATATAAAGAGGGCTATTCTATTAAAAATTAAGAATGACCAACCTAAAGTACAGAAAAAAACTTTTTTAAAAATGAAAAGCAACCTAACTTGAGAGTTAATCAAAGAAAAGCCTCCAGGGAAGTCTTTTCTCCAGTCAAGAAGGATATATTTAAAGCTTACTGAAAAGAGAGAGGAAAGAGCTATTAGAACAATAAGAATTGTTGATATGAAAGAATATAAGAATGGTGTCAAGGGAGTGAATCCGGCAAAGAAGATGACGTACAGAAGCACAAGTGTTCTTAAGGGACGGAAAAATTGAAAAATGCTTACAAAAAGAGAGAAAGGTAATGAGCTAGGGAACTTCAGATATCCCTAAGGTTACATATTAAATAGTTATTTATGTCTGTGTCTATCTCAGCCACTAGATTTTTAGCTCCTTAAAGCAAGATGCCATATCTTATTCATGGTTGTGTCTCCCAGAGCAACTAGCTTCGTTCCTTGTTCATAGGAGGTACTCAGTAAGGACTGGGTTGAACCTGAATAAAAGTTACCTGTACTGTATGTTAAATGCTGGCTATGAAACAGTAATAGTTACAAAACAAGACAAAAAGCTCATTAAGTATATACTGGCTCATTTATTCATTCTACAAATTCTTAGTGATCACCATGTGCTGGGAAGGCTCTGAGGATAAAGCAATGAATCATATGCATTAGGATTCTGTTTTTATTTACAAAAATATAACCCAGATCTTCCAAGTTTAACATTAGAAGAATTTCCAAATGATTAGCAGATAGTTGGACACACGGCCTTTCTTTTTTCCTCTGGCCTTCTCTTGGCATGTGGGTCTTTAAACTGATTGTCATTGAGATGATCATACTGAGGCAGGGGTGCAGATCCCCTTTTTGGCACCCTGGCTCAAGCATAGGCAAATAACCTTTTCCTGGTTTCCTGTAATACAGTTAAATAGTTTATTAAAGTGGGGTGCCTCGCTGGCTCAGGCAGTAGAACATGGGATTCTTGATTTTGGGATTGTAAATTGAGTCCCATGTTGGGGGATTATGTAAAAAAATTAAAAAAAATTTTTTTAAGTTTATTAAAGATTGGGGGATAGCAAAAGGCAACATAAACAATAGCTAAATAAATAGTTGAATTTGGATAATCTGAGTTGAAATTATACCATGCCTCCAAAGCTCATGTGCTACCCTGAAGGGGGAAAAAAAAAGATAATTAAAAAACAAAAGAGATCTTATCTGCGTCCTTCCTTCTTGGCTATCCTTTTGCTACCACATGGTGGATCATGAAAGACATCTTTAATAGGAATCACTCAAAAAAACATTTCCAGGGGTACCTGAGTGGCTCAGTTGGTTGTGATTGAGTGTCTGACTTTTGGTTTCTTCTCAGGTGTCAATCTCAGGGTCCTGGCATCAAGCCTCAAATTGGGCTCTGTGTTCAGTATGGAGTCTGCTTGTCTCTCTCCCTCCCTCTCTGCTAGTCCCTCTGTTCATGTGCTTTCTCTCTCAAATAAATAAATAAAATCTTTTAAAAATAAAACAAAAACAAAACCTCTTCCAAACATTCTGATTCTTGGACCTTTGGAGATCAAATCTTACTTCATATCAACTTTGGGCCCACCCACTCAGGAAATTAGTCTGAGGAGTAGCTCCTTTCCTTGGCAAATATCAACAAGAAGATTTAGTTGTTCAGACTGTATCACAACACAATAAGCTGAATATTCTCTCAAGAGATACATACCTACAGTCATAGTACAGGTGGGAAAGTTATTTCTGTATCATGAGGGTACTATGCTGTAGTTTCCGGTTTCATTTATAATTAGGAAAATAGACCTTGTGTTTAGAAAAATAAGAATACTATAAAACTGAGTTTGTTGATTGAGTCTAGGTATTCCACCAAGTTCTGTACACATATCATACAGAAAAGGAAAAAAAAAAGGCTGTAAATACACAGGTTCAAAATTTGAACTATCATTACTTTGGCTCAAAGCACTCTGTGAAGGGGAAAAGGTTGCAAGGAAAAGATAGAAGGGACGAAAAGCTACTCTTCAAATGGCTCCTATGTGCTAATACAGTTCTAGCAACACTCAAATATCTCATTGTAACTTCCCAACAACTGTGTGAATTCAACTCATTTTATAGGTGTGGAAAACAGAATACAAAGGATGTAAGTGAAGAAGTTTGCTCATGTTTAGCTTATAATTATTGTGCTTAATCAGATTGAACTCAGCTTCCTGCAGTCACTCAAATATTTACTGCAAATTTACTATGTACAAGCATTACAATGTATTGTAGGGGAAACAAAATGACTTTACATTCTCTGTCCTCCAATTACTTCCATTCTAATAATGGAGGAAAAAAGCACTCCACTAATGAGGAGGTTATTCATAACCATTGAAATAATATTTTCAGGTGACAATAGTGGGATTAAAGCAACCATCCAACAGTTTAAAAAGTGAATGGCTAGTGAGGAAAAAGAGGCAATGAACATATAATAGGATATTCCCTGGACATGTTGGTTCAGGTTAAAAATTCTCAAGCTCCTTTTAAAATTAAATTTGCTCAGTTATATTGAGTCATTCATTCAGAGACTGCCTGGGGGTAGGGACATTAATTAGAACCAATTGTAGCAGATCCAAATCTAACACAGATCTTCACTCTAAAAGACTGGGGGAGGAGGGAGTAGCAAACAGGCTCATATTTCCAGAAAAGAACTGTTCTACAAAGATTTTTTAAAAAGGCAATTATGAAGGGAAGCTGCATCAGAAAGTAAGAAAAGCACTGAACAGAAAAAGAATGGCTGCTTCAGAAGTAATAAAAACTGTGTCTGGCAGTATGTTGTAGCTAAGCACATAGACCTAAACATTAAGATGACTTGGCTTTGGATCCTGGCTCCCTTGAAGAAGGTTATTTGACATCTTTGAACCTCAGGTTTCTTATCTGTAGAATGGGAGAAAATAATACTATTACTTACCTTTTTATGGTGGTTATAAAGGTTAAACAAGCAAATGTGAGTAAAATGTCTGGGACATTGTAAGCTCACGGTAAGTGGTTTCTATTACAATCGTTCGGTGATTTAAGGAGATTGTGTCCTTTAATTTGGTGAATAGTTGGTAATCAATCCACTAGTGTCATAATAATTCAATGGAATGCTAAGCAATTTTTAAAATAAATTCTACAACTGTGGTTTGTAACTAGTGTGTCCATGGGGGGTGCATTTTGAGAGTTTGTAGGAAAGGTTTTTGGAGAACATAATCTTGGGAGTGGCAGTGGGGAATTATACTTGGGATTAGTGGACAGAAGCTGAAGATACTATATGTCCTATAATTCTCAGGGAAGTCCTCCACATAGAAAGGTGCTGTCCATGCATCCTACATGATTTTCAAATGTCCCTGTGGACATGAGTGTAGGTAAAAAAGGAAAAAAAAAATAACCCAAACCTTGTGTATAATGATCTGAATCTAGAACTGAATACCATTTTACTTAAAACATAGGATTTTTTCCCCCGTGGTTAATATGAATTTTCTAGGAATGCAGCTATTATTTAAATGGAAGAAAAAAATGTACCTTGTTCTGCTTGGAATTTTACCAAGGATAGTTCATCATTTAGGGAAAATCTCGTCATTCAACAGTGTTACTCTTATGACAAATCAACACATCTGAAGATCAGTCTGCTTTTTTTGGCCATGACATTTACATTAAAGCTACATATAGGTACAAGTATCTAGCTTCTTCATTCTCCTTTTAATGAAGTTATGTCTGAGTACTTCATTTTATTATTTCATTATAAATTGCTTTGCTTTTATTATCCTATATTTTATGGCTAATGTAGTATATTGCTTTTAAAAATTTGTTTAAAAATAAAACTTATGTTCATTAAATAAATTACCTGTATGTTTTGTCTCAGGAAAATAAGGAAGGCATTATAAAATACTTGCTATTAGAAGAAAATATTGGGTCTAATGGGGTTAGAAAACCATGCTCTAGGATTATATTTCATGGCAAGAAAATATATTAATAACATAAGGTCACCACAAAAGACCCTGGATAGCTAAAGCCATCTTGAAAAAGAAAAGCAGGGATCCCTGGGTGGCGCAGCGGTTTGGCGCCTGCCTTTGGCCCGGGGCGCGATCCTGGAGACCCGGGATCGAATCCCACATCGGGCTCCCGGTGCATGGAGCCTGCTTCTCCCTCTGCCTGTGTCTCTGCCTCTCTCTCTTTCACTGTGTGCCTATCATAAATAAATAAAAAAAAAAAAAAAAGAAAAGAAAAAGAAAAGCAAAGCTAGAGGTTTCGTTTGGACTTCAAGTTATATTACAAAGCTTTAGTAATCAAAACAATATGATACAAAATAGACACATAGATCAATGGGACAGAATGGAGGGCCCAGAAAAAAGCCTGTAATTATATGGTCAAGTAATCCTCCACAAAGCAGGAAAGAATATCCAGTGGAAAAAAGACAGTCTCTTGGGAAGACTGGACAGCAACATGCAAAAGAATGAAATTGAACCACCTTCTTACACCATACACAAAAATAAATTAAAAATGGACTAAAGACCTAAGTGTGAGACCTGAATCCATAAAAATCCTAGAAGAACAGGCAGTAATTTCTCTGATCAGCCACTGCAACTTTTTTCTAGATAGGCTCTCTGAGACCAAGCAAACAAAAGCAAAAATAAACTATTGGGATTTCATAACAATAAAACGCCTCTGCACAGCAAAGGAAACAATCAACAAAACTAAAAAGCAACCTACAGAATGGGAGAAGATATTTGCAAATGACATATCCAATAAAGTGTTAGTATCCAGAATGTATTAAGAATTTATACAACTCAACACCCAAAAACCAAATAATCTAATTAAAACATGAGCAGAAAACATGAGCAGACATTTTTCCAAAGAAGACATACAGATGGCCAATGGACACATGAAAAGATATTCAACATCACTCATCATCAGGCAAATGCAAATCAAAACTACAGTATGGTATCTTTTCACATCTGTCAGAATGGCTAAAATCAACAACACAAGAAACAACAGATATTGACAAGAATGTGGAGAAAGGGGAATCCCCGTGTACTGTTGGTGGGAATGCAAACTGGTGCAGCGAATGTGGAAAACAGTATGGAGTTTCCTCAAAAAGTTAAAAATAGAACTATCCTATGATCCAGCAATTGCACTACTGGTTATTTACCCAGAGAATTAAAAAACACCAATTTGAAGGGAAACATCCACCCCAGTTTATAGGAATATTATTTGCAATAGTGAAATTATGGAAGCAGCCCAAGTGTTCATTGACTAAGGAATGGATAAAGATGTGTTATATGTATATATGAATATTATTATATTAATATTAAATATTATATATGAATATTATTCAGCCATGTAAAAAATGAAATCTTGCTATTTGTAATACATGGATGGAACTAGAGAGTAATGCTAAGCGAAATAGAAAAAGACAAATGTCATATGATTTCACTCATACATGGATTTAAGAAACAAAACAAATGAACAAAGGGGGAAAAAAGAAAGGAACAAACCAAGAAATTGACTTTTAATTACAGAGAACAAACTAATAGTTACAGAGGTGAGGTGGGGGGGTGGATGGGTGAAATAGGTGATGGGGATTAAGGAGTGCACTTGTGATGAGCATGGGATAATGTATGGAAGTGTTGAATCACTATATTGTACACCTGAAACTAATATAACACTATGTTAACTGGATTAAAAAGAAACTAAAAAAAACCTTAAGAAACATAAGATCAAGTGAATAAAGAAAATTTCTAAGCATTACCTATGGGTTGATCCCATTTTTATATGCAAACAAAACCCACAAGAACTCATACTCCTTCCCCTGTAATACCTTATGGGATCACAGTAACTCAACTGAGCGGCTTCTTATGTGCTCTATAGTTTAGTAGTATTTTGGTCAAGTAATTTGTGTGCTTTATTTTACTTGGAGGATTATTGAAGTGTATTGCTTGGGTTCCTAGGAATCACATGGGAAATAAAATATGGGTTCTAATCTTGGCTTTATTTTTTAAGCCAAGTCATTTAATTTTTATGTGTGTTTCTTTATGTGAAAAACCTAAGGCTAGGATGCATTATCAATAGCAGGATTTCCAGCTTTCTGGTTTTATAGTTTTAAGCCTTTCCCCAAGTATGGTCCATGGAACACTGATAACAATAGGATATTTATGGGTCTTAAGTAAGTAGTCATTGATATATTTGAGTTCTGTCATCAATATATTTGAGAAAGCACTGGTGTAAATGAAGTTAGGCATGGTTCCTTAGCTAAGACTTTCCACTTTTTTTGTTGTTGTTGTTAAGCTTAAGGGTATTATGAGTTTTTAAAAGTAGTACAGTTGTAGCATTTCCTGTATATAATTTGCCACAGAAACTTCCCTTTCCCTAAACTCTAAGAATTCATGGAAGTAATGTTCTATATAGCAGCTGTTGGAATACATTAATTTAAGGTGATGTACATTTTAACACAATATTTTAGAAAAGTTTTTATTTTCAAAAGACTGAATCCTCATGGTTAATTTTTAGGCATTATAACAAGCAATGAGGGAAATTGTTTTGTGCAGTTATTCTCTTAAATCACATCATATGTTGGAATCCTAACCTTCAAGTTTAGGCTGAGAGAAAGAAGAAACTGAAAAATTTAACAAAAGAATACAAATTTTAAAAATTTTGAAAAAAAAAAAAAAAAAGAACAGAGAGATGCCTGGGTGACTCACTTGGTTGGGTGTCCAACTCTTGATCTCAGTTTGGGTGATAATCTCAGGGTCATGGAATTGAGTCCCACATCAGGCTCTGCATTTGTCCTCCTCCCTCTGCAGCTCCCCCTCTACTCATGCTCTCTTTCCCTCTCTCTCAAATAAAAAAATAAATAAACTCTTTGAAAAAAAGAATATAAGTCAAAATGTATGATGAGCATAAATCATTTTAGAACAGAAGAGTGAAATAGAAGCTCTTTTCACATTAAAAGATTGTTCTATTTCATAAAATCAGTCCAAAAAAGCAGGTTTGCCTGGTCTATTCACTTTAAAATACTATATCTGAAAGTTGTTCATAAAAAACAACACAATGTGGATATGGAGCACAGTGTAAGATATACACAGGATATAATATTATAGATGGGAAATTATTTTGGGGATTGGGCCACCAATGTAGACAAACTAAATAAAAATGTGGAGTATAATTCTGGAAAGAAAACAAATAACAAAATTATTTCTATTTCAGAAAATAGCATAATCTCCTTTTTTTGGCCAAGGGAGAAGCAGGCTTCATGCAGGGAGCCCGATATGGGACTCGATCCTGGGTTTCCAGGATCACGCTCTGGGCTGAAGGCGGCGCTAAACCGCTGGGACACTGGGGCTGCCCCATAATTTCCTTGATGATTATTTTAAAGATCAACTGGTGGAAGTTTGCCAAAATTGTTTTGTGTAGGTGCATCAACGGTTGGTATTAGTTAAACAAACAAACAAACAAACAAACCCAAAAACCTAATGTTTAACATTTAAAGAGTTATTCTAGGTTATATAAATCTCAAATTTCAAAACGTAAATTATTTGATGTGTGGAATATCTGATGCAAAATTTTAACATCTAGTTTATTTGCTCTACCATACAACTGGGCCACAGTTTCCCACACAAGATGGTATATAAAAACTAATCTTAAAAAAAAAAAATAAAAATAAAAAAATTAAAAAAAAAAACTAATCTTAATAAACATACAAAGTAAAACAATCAGGACGATAAGTCTACCATCGAAATAAAAACAAAACAGTCAGATAATGGATTTTAAAACCAAATTAATGATTAACTGACATATAAAATTCTTAAGAACAAAAACAATACTGAAGTCTGTATTTTACCAAACAGTAAGTCTCCACCTGCACAAGTCATTATGCTATGTTTCTGGGTGGGTGAGGGCGAATGTCATCACCTTGATCCAGGTTCCACATCAGTATTATTTATTGTTAATCAACCAGATAGTATGTGTCTTCTGATGAGAGGCAATATGGTAACATATTGATAGATAGATAGAACATATCTATGAAGTATTCTAGCCAAAAATATTTAATTTGAATCAATTAAAACTTTACATATAACAGCCCATTTACAAGAAACACAGGGGACAGTGGAATTAACCAAATGATAACACAAGGAAGAAATTAAGTGTGACATTCTCCAGGATAATTGTCCCAGTTCCTTCAACAATCCAAGGTCAGAAAAAAGGGGCAGTACTTGGTAAAGAGAAACTTAGCTGTATCAACTCTATGCAATGTGTGGTCCTGGATTGGAGAGCGGTTTAGACAAACCAGCTCTAAATGATATTTTTGTGTCAGTAAGAAATTTTTAGATTATATTCTATGTGTTAGATAAACATTTACTAAAATAGGTGGACATCATTGATCAAAGCAGGCTACAAAACAGTATACACAGTATGAGTTCATTTAGTTTAAAATTGTGTATATAGAGAGAACCAGGAAGACAAACATCAGTAAGGTGTTAAATATAGTGATAATGTAATGTTTTTATTTTTGTTTGTCTATATTTTCTACAATGCGAATTCATTAATAAAGGGCTATTAACAATAACAACAACAAAATATATGGCCCTTAAGGAAATGAGGTTCCGTATGACTTAACCAGGTTGTGTATTAGGGAGGAAATTTGACAAAAGCTAAGTTTTTCTGGGTCTTGATTCTGCAAGTTAAAGTTTCTGTCCCACTCCATTCCTATCCCCCATTCTTCTCTCAGTCAAATATTTCTGGGAGTCTTTCACAATTTAAGAGTAAACTCTTCTTATCTCCTAAAGACACACAGAGAAAAGGAGTAGGCTTCTTTCCTCTTTTTAGGAAATTTGGATGGAACTCTTTTACTGCCGCGTGCCTTATTCACTACTGAGGATAGAGGAGTGGCAAACCAGATGGGCTAGGGCTTGACATCCACTAGGATACAATTTACCGGTGGGTAGGGCTGCTGGGTCAAACGTGCAACTCTGAGCTTTTAAATTTTTTTTTTTTTTTTTTTTTTTAATATCAGATGGAGGAGATCGGGTTTCTAGCTTTGATATGCTAGCTCGACATCTGGGCAGAGCCTCCTCAGCACCACACAGCATGAGGACATGGCCTGTCGTCCTCTCTGTGTTCTATGAGTAGCTAAGCGGTCTGTCCACCATTCTCTCTCTTGCTGTTCCAGCTTCTCACATGCAATGGGGTAAGTCAGCCAACCAGCCATCTTCCTTTCTGGGGGAAGAAATTTTTGTTTCAGCCCAGTAGTGTAGCTAGTTCAAAAATCTCTTCTGCACAGTAGGGGACATATTTTTAGAGGCTATACTAAATGTACTTTGTTGACAGGAAAAATCCCAGTAAAGTGTAATTGGTTTCTTTTGTTTGTTTGTTTTTGTTTTGTAATTGGTTTCTGAAAGAAATATAAAAATACTTCACAAAAAAATTACAGAAATTTTAGAGCACATGAAGTATCCATTTCTCACAACACTTGAGGAAAATTACGGTACTATGTATGCTTTCAGAATAACAGGCCAAGTAGTAGAATATTGATAAAATGTACCTGTTTTTCTACCTCTTTGTTTCTTCATGCACTCCTACTTCCCTATTGAATATTCTGATATTTTAATTAAAAAGCATTTAATCAAAATCAAAGTCAAAATAAATCCAGAGGTGAACATCTACATTCTTTTAGAAATTTGGAATTTCATAGAAATTCTTATCTGAAAAATCATCCCTTTAGCAACTGTCTATAATTTTATTAACCGATTCACATATCCATGTGGGGCCTGGGTTGATGTTATATAACCTCTCTATGATTTCAATCTCTTGTTCATGTTTGGTACACAGAATTGCAGGTTGCCCTGAAAAATGAGAACAAGAAAAACAGAAAAGCATATCCTCCACAACACAGTTAGCATGAAAACACAGTGACATCTGGTATTTTTGGTTAAGCAGTTATATGGGTCAACCCATGCATTAGCATATAATTTCTTCTTATCCACCAAAAGAGTTGGTCAGGTAAAAATATTAATTTAGTTGATAAGACAGTTATAAATACTGCACTATCAAAGGAAAGAAGTATGGAAGAAAAAAAGTAAGGTAGGTGGTAGGTTTTTTCTGGGGAACTGATTAGGGTATGTTATCAGAAAACTCATAAAGAAGAAATTCATTGTGCGAAGAGAACCAAAAGAGACATAACTTCTTTTAACCATTTATTTGTCTTTGTATAACATATTATAGTAGATAGCATTTTAAATTATTTATTATTTCTCATAATATTTACACTTGGTATCTCTACCTTTAGTTGTTTAGGGTATATAGTGTCTTGATTTTATTTCACTGTTTTTGTTTTTCTGTTTTTTTTTTTTTTTAAAGATTTATTTATTTATTCCTGAGAGATAAAGAGAGAGAGGCAGAGACACAGGCAGAGGGAGAAGCAGGTTCCTCTCAGGGAGCCCAATGTGGGACTCGATCCTGGATCCTGGGATCATGCCCTGAGATGAAGGCATACGCTCAACCGCTGAGCCATCCAGGTGTCCCAATTTCACTGTTTTTGATGAAGCTGGGAAATGACAGTCCTGGCAAATTGCCAAAGGTAGCAAACATGTTTAATGGCAGAATTGGAAGTAGAACACATCACTCCTGTCTCCCTAATTCAGTGCAAACAGATGTGTGTATTTCCACAATTTTTTGGGCCATGGTTACCTGGAGATGTCTGTTGAAGAAATTTTTCTTTCTTTTTAAACATTTTATTTATTTATTTATTTTTTATAAAGATTTTATTCATAAGACACACACACACACACACACAGAGGCAGAGACACAGGCAGAGGGAGAAGCAGGCTCCATGCAGGGAGCCCAATGTGGGACTCGATCCCAGGACTCCAGGATCATGCCCTGGGCCGAAGGCAGATGCTTAACCGCTGAGCCACCCAGGTATCTCAAGAAATTTTTTGAAGCAAACAAACGCTTTAAGTATTTTCTACTTGTAATTATGTCTTTTAATTATGTCAATGTGGTTTTATTTTAATGTGTTTTGTTTTTATGATTTTTACTTCTGATAAAATCTAATGGAAGGTATCTTTGGAAGATACACATTATTATGACTCAAAATAATAGAACTCACCACAAGCCTGTATACTATATTTATGAATTTAGTCAAGAAACATTGTCTACTGTTGTCAGCTTAACAATTACTACTTCACTTGTCTTCATGCTAACTTTGTAAGTACATCTTATACTTAGGTTTCAGATGCAGGTAAGGAATTTGTCTGGTATAGTGAGATGCAGAGCCAGAATTTGTATCCTGTCTTACCTCAGTCTTTCTTTTTTTTTTTTAAGATTTTATTTATTTATTCATGAGAATACACAGAGAGGAGAGAGAGAGAGGCAGAGACACAGGCAGAGGGAGAAGCAGGCTCCATGCACCGAGAGCCCGACGTGGGATTCGATCCCGGGTCTCCAGGATCGCGCCCTGGGCCAAAGGCAGGCGCCAAACCGCTGCGCCACCCAGGGATCCCTACCTCAGTCTTTCTTACCCCAAAAGCCATAGAATTTCTACTGCACCAAATAAAACGTCAGAGTCCCTTCTCTCAAAACGTGGTGGGTATCTAGATGGGGAGGGACATATATTTGGTTGTAGGGGGGGGGATACATAGAGTAAAGCTTTACAAAAGAAGGAACATTGGACATGGTGCTTGACAGGTGTGCTTGTTTTCATTATGTGGAGATAGGCTGAGAAGTGGAAGCTAAGAACAATGTCAAACAAGGGTACAGAGTGGGAGTCAGGGCATATGCAGGGAACAAGTTTGGATGGAATTAGGGTGTGTGAAGGAAAAATGTGCTAAGTTTGGAAAGGTGTCTGAATCCAGGTTCTAAAGATCCTTGAGCAAAAGGCAGTGGGGAGCCTTTACTAATTACCATTGTCTTAGAAATATAGGTATGAATACAAAACACTCAGCCCTAAAACTTTAATGGTAACTTTTAAGGTTATCACCGTCTTCTTAAGGGGACATTTTTCTTTTTTAATTTATAAAGGGTAAGAGAATCCTTCTACTTGATAACTCAGAATTTATATATAGAGTGTTTGGCATACCAAAAATAAACTCTACTGACCATTTATTTATTTATTTAAAAAAAAGATTTTATTTATTTATTCATGAGCGACACAGAGAGAGAGAGAGAGAGAGAGAGGCAGAGGGAGAAGCAGGCTCCATGCAGGGAGCCCGATGACTTGGGACTCAATCCAGGTCTCCAGGATCTCGCCCTGGACTGAAGGCGGTGCTAAACCACTGAACCACTCGGGCTGCCCTCTACTGACCTTTTAGAAAGAGAGAGAGAAAGAGAGAGACGGAGAGAGAGATTGATTATTGGCTTCCAAAAACAGACCATGAAAGTTTTATTGAAAGTATCTTGCTTTAATTTAGATAAACAATTTTAAGTTTGCTTTATTAGAATTTGAACTTTTAATTATGAAACTCAGTACAATGCCTTAATTCTATTTCTTTGGACTCATCAACCATCCAATGTCGAAATGGTGGATTGTATGTATGCTACACCTATATTGAAGCTTCCCATTTATTTATGGTGGCAGTATGTTTAACTGAAACAGTCTTTCTCAGCTTACCTTTCAGCTAGTTGTGTCCTGTCATCAAATTTGGGCCAATGAAATCCAAGGAAATATTTTTTTCAGGTGGTCGTCTAAGAAAGTGCTTAGAGATGGGGATAATTTTTGCTCTTCTAGGAGAATGCATGGGATAGTTGGAATCCCAATGGCCAATATCTCAGATAACCTCTTTGGTACCTCTAGACAGAATAGAAACCTGTCCTTGCAGATGAATTAGGAAAAGTTCCTCTTCTGGTCAGGTGAATTAGCTTGCAGTATATAGATCCCACTCACTTCTTGGTCAGATGCCCTTGCAGTAAACAAACTGCACAACTGTATGAGGTGGCCCAGGCAGCTGTATTGGATACTGAGGCAGGAAATGGAGCCATGTTCTTTTTATTTTTTTATTTTTTTTAATTTTTTATTTATTTATGATAGTCACACACAGAGAGAGAGAGAGAGAGAGAGAGAGAGGCAGAGACACAGGCAGAGGGAGAAGCAGGCTCCATGCACCGGGAGCCCAATGTGGGATTCGATCCCAGGTCTCCAGGATCGTGCCCTGGGCCAAAGGCAGGCGCCAAACCGCTGCGCCACCCAGGGATCCCCGGAGCCATGTTCTAAGGAAAGCAGGGAGGAGACAGATTCCTGCTGAACATGGATGTGCCATTTCAGCTCTGAATCGACTCCTACCATAACTTCTTTTATGTGAGAGAAAAATAAAATTTAAGTCACTCTTATTTATGATTTCTTGTATAGCAGCTAATTACTAGTAAATTAAGACCAAATAGTATGGTTTAAGAAGGGCTACTAGTAATTAATCAATTATACAGATGTTTCTTGAGCATTATGTATCACTCTGTGATGTGCTAGGAATAAAAACGGGGCTTAAGATCTACTATGTGAGATAGATGCATACTTACATATATAATTACAGTATACCATGATATAGTTGCTCAGTTTGCATTTTGCACATAGACATCTGGCCAAGAAGTGGGTGCGGGCTGGGCTCTGATAGACTGCATTCACCCAAACAGAGAATCTTTTATAGTTCATCTCCACATATGAGAGGTCTCTTCTTTAAAGACTATGATTCAACCAATAATAATGCCTTATCATTCAGTGATTTCCAAATTTATTTAGCAGTAGTCTTCTCTGAAAGAACTCTCACACAGAAACAATGTGTTAATCCGCATGCTTTGGTTGTACAGGTCTAGCTCAAATTAGATGTAGAAGAGAATTTACTACTTAATCACATACATTGTAATAAAAGTGGGCACAGTGTGCTAAAGAAATAAACAGTAGGGCTTTTATTTTTTTTAATTTTTTAAAAAAATTTGTTTATTTATTCATGAGAGACACAGAGAGAGAGAGAGAGAGAGAGAGGCAGAGAGAGAAGCAGGCTCCATGCAGGGAGCCCAATGTGGGACTCGATCCCAGGACTCCAGGATCAGGTTCTGGCCTGAAGGTGGCGCTAAACCACCGAGCCACCCTGGCTGCCCTCACAGTAGGGCTTTTAGAGATGGCTCCATAGAGGAAGTGATGCTTGAGCCAAATCTTGAAAGATGATTTCAAAAGGAGGACAAAATGGGAAAGAGCATGCCATGCTGAATAAGTAGCTTGTGCAAAGAGAACTAAAAGAGCATGTCCTGTTTTGGAAATAAGTGGTTCATTAAAATCAGGGGTGAGAGAGAGAGGCTGAAAGTTAATGGCTTCAGGTGGTGGCGACAAGGGAGAGGCAGATCATTAAGGCCATATATGCTTGTGAATTTGCTTTTAGTTTATAAATTATGGGAAGTCATTGAAAGATTTTAAGAGCAAAGTAAAATGAATTAGAATATGTATTAAAAAGATGTTGGGATTATACTTAGTAGGGATGCATTAATAGACAAAATGCAAAAACTTAGGCAAGAGGATTCAGGCTGGCCTACGACATTAGCAGTTCACTGGGATGGAGGGAATAGATTATTGAAAGTATTTAGTAGGTCAAATTGGTAGATTTTGGTGATGATGGGAGAGAAAACTTAAGGATGATTCCTAGGATTCTGCATTGCGGAACTATTCATATGATTACATGACAACTAGTATGGTGGTACCACTTAATTTTTAAAGATACTATTTATTTGCTAAGAGAGATAGAGGGGGGGAGAGAGAGAGAGAGAGAGAGAGAGCAAGGGGAGGAGGGGCAGAAGGAGAGGGGGAGAGAGAACCCCAAGCCGACTCTGCACTGAGCATAGAGCCCCATGTGGGGCTTGATCCCACAAAACTGAGATCATGATCTGGGGAGAAATTAAGAGTTACTCCACTGAACTACCCAAATGCCCCTTGGTGATACCATTTTTTTTAAAAAGATTTTATTTATTCATGAGAGACACAGGCAGAGGGAGAAGCAGGCTCCATGCAGGGAGCCCGATGTGGGACTCAATCCCGGGACCCCAGGACCACGCCCTGAGCCAAAGGCAGATGCTTAACCGCTGAGCCACCCAGGCGTCCCGGTGGTACCATTTTAAATAAGAGGCACACAAGGCCAGCAACAGGTTTTGGAGGAGAGACGACGAACTCAGTTTTAGGCATACTGATCTTGAAATATGTATAGACTGTCCAGGTGGAGATACCCAGGAGGAAACTGACAATGTAGGTCTGAATGTGTGGAGAGAACTCTGGATTAGAAATGTAGATTGGAAATTATAAGCATAAAGATGGCAGTTAAAACCTGTAGATCTGACCATCTTAGACTCAAAGAGTATGTTTGGGTCCCATATGAAAAGCATGTGAGAGGCTGAAAGAGGAAAAGGCATCTATTATGGCCTCCATGCAGGCAAATAGCTTTCCACTATGCAATCAGTAAGTGAAATTGCCACTGTTGTGATTTATTCTTTTAGATTAAGGTTCTCTAAGTAATTGCCTCTTAAAAATACCATTGGGAGGAATTAAACAGGTGACAGGATAGTGTAATGAAGAGAACAACTGAGCAAGGTATCTAGAAATCAGTTCCTAACACTGACTTTGACAGCCATTGACTGCCTGTGTGATGTTTAGCAAGTTACTTTGCCTTAGGTTCCTCATGTAGAAAAAAGGAATTAGGACAAGGTGACTTGTAACGTTTGGTAGACTATGATTCAACCAACAATAATGTCTTATTATAGTTTGGTTCAGTGACTTTCAAACTTATTTAGCAGCAGTTAGCCTTCTTTGAAAGAACTTTTATGCAGAAACAACGTATTAGGATGTTTTCGTTTTAAGGTCTAACTCAAGTTAGTCTGGAAGACAATTTACAAGTTTAACCGCACTATGTGAAAAGGTGCAACTGGACCCCATGGGTGACTGGAAATTCAGATTGGTTGCACCACCAGGACTTGCTATCTCTCCTTTCATCTCTGTGTAATGGCTTCATTCCACGTAAAGCAGCATGTGGCCACTTGCCATTATCAAGACTTCCTTCTTTTCTCAGACTACCACTGTAAGTGGAATAGCCCTTCTTTCCTTAAGTTCCACCTGAACACATCCTGGGAAAGAGCGCTGTTTGCTTGGGCTTGTGTCATATGCCCACCCTGTATACAGCCAAGAAGTTTGGGGACTGAGCTGCCAGCTGCCACTAGAGTCACCTGTTTATAGAACAGGCAGAAATAGTTTCCCCAAAAGAAAGGAGCACTGTTTGGGATGCCTGGGTGGCTTAGTGTCTGCCTTTGGCCCAGGGTGTGATCTTGGAGACTCGGGATTGAGTCCCACGTCGGGCTCCCTGCATGGAGCCTGCTTCTCCCTCTGCCTATGTTTCTGCCTCTCTCTCTCTCTCTCTCTCTCTCTCTCTCTCTCTTTCTGTCTCTCATGAATAAATAAATAAAATCTTTAAAAAAAAAAAAAAAGAAAAGAAAGGAGCACTGTTTGTAGGAAAAGGAAAGTTACCAGGGAGACAAATAGATGGTCAATATGTAAAATAGAAACATTCTAGTTGAAGTCTCACGTATCTGGTCTCCTCTGTGTATCCTAGGTGGGTTTGAAAATCCCATGAGGATCCTTGGAATACAGCATTAAAATAATTGATTTTATTGATTGGATAGCATGCCAGGTGCCTACAAGTCCTTGACAAACTGAAGTAGTAGATTTTTATTGATAGTGGTAGTGCTTAACTAGAAAAGTTTTGGAATAAGGAAAGCACAAGAAAGAGTGGTGCTGATGTTGATGGGGCTGGGGTGGAGATTCTGAATATTCAGGGATCAAGGAACTCGAAATGGGAAATATAGAAAGAGGAAGTAAGGGGTCACCAAGATGAACTTTGCCGACTTTGCTATTTTATCTGGAACTAACATATCATATGGCACACTATATAATGAGAGGAAAATGTTCATCTTTGGCCAGGGTGGTGGGATGGTCTTTGGTGTCATCCACAGTCATTCCTGAGAAAGGAACAAAGGGGAGGCTGATGGAAAGACAGGATGCCCTGTCAGAAGGTCTGGGAAGTAAAAATTCAAGATCATCTTGGTTAATACTTGTTTAAAAGTTATACTAATGAGTATCAGGTAAATTACATTTAATTATTTTACTAATTACATCTTACTAAATAACTTATATGTGATATTTTCTTTAACAATTATGTGGCTATTAATAGAAAAGTGTATTGAAATCAGTAAAATCAAGTTTAGTTGAATCTTTATCAAATAGTAATAATATTCTTAAATAAAAAACTTTAAACCTTTCCCTTTTGAGCGAGCTGTTCAACAGAATTTCAGAAAATAGATAAAACAACATAGTTCTCAGGGATCTTATAGATCCAGTTACACTACTGACAGAAATAACATGTAGAGATCTGATTTACTCAGATCAAATATTAATTGCTAATTTGGAGAAGACACAGGTGGTCACTAGAACATCAAGTACTTTTTTTTTTTAATTGGGAAGGAATGAACAATTTTGCAACAGTGCAAATAAATATAATTGTTGTTTCAGAAAAAATTGTACCTCACAGTATTGCTATTACCAATTTTGTCAAAAAGGCCTTACTTAAGCCAGAAGCTTTCAATTGGATAAATCACTTTTCTTTAAAGAGAGATTTTTATATTGTGTCATTTTTAATCTTATTAAAATTGAAATGTCTGATGAACATGAAAAATTCCCATGAAATGAGATGTCAAAACAGGTTACCATTTGGTTGCAAACTTTGATCTACTATAAAACTGCTTTTTAAAAATGGCTTAAATGCTAATTTTTTTAGTGCTAGTGTTTTATTATTAGAATGTCTTTTGAATTGGAATGAGTTTTTAAGTATCAGTGAAGATTTAATTTCTCAGCATCTATACATCGCCAACTATTTGAAAATTATTTCTTTGATCTCTATCTCATAGCAAATGAGAAAAACAACAATCTGTTTTTTGGATAATACAGTTATATTTATTAATATACAAAAGTTTTGCTTTCCTTTTGTTTGGTGAGTCAATACATTTGCTATGGTATAAAGAGAACATTCCTGAGAATAGAGATTATTTAAACTTAACCTGGGGGTGCCTGGGTGGCTCAAGGGTTTAGTGCCTACCTTTGGCATGAAGGGCCCAGGGCATGATCCTGGAGTCCTGGGATTGAGTCCCACATTGGGCTCCCTGCATGGAGACTGCTTCTCCCTCTGCCTGTGTCTCTGCCTCTCTCTTTCTCTGTGTCTCTCATGAAGAAATAATAAAAAAAAAACAAACAAAAAACTTAATCTGCATTTGCCTTTTTTTAAATAAACACCTACTGTTCTTAACTCTGAATATCACAATTACAATTATTCAATGGATTGTGATCGTTTACTATACAAAATTTAAAGAGCAACAATGAACATCTCCCACATAAACCTGAGCTTCGGGACCAGCACATCACACCATTTACTATTAGCACTTCCTTATCAGCCACAAAGGCTATCCCTTCTTCCTTCGCCCTAGTCCTTACTCGCTAGTTAGCCTGTGAGAATGACAAGATATATGGCTCAAGTAAAAGGCCAGTGCCATCAGCCTTATCCTCCTGGGTATTGTTGTGACTATTTATTTTGTATTACCTTTCATAATTTCATTTCTGGTTGCTCTGTGAGAATTTCCTGTTTAGAGTCTGTTTCCCCTACAACCATTGTGAGCTACTTAAGAATAGGGACTATATATGCTTATCTTTGTATTTCTGAGGCTAAATACAATGTCTGGAACATAATATCCTTCATAGATCATTATTATATACAAAGAACTACGACTTTATGTATCTATAGGTATTTGAATAAGCTTAAATCTTTGAGGATATGCCATCATCACATTTATATTTTTCAGGTGTTTATTTTCCTATTTTCTTCAACAGTTGGTAGTGTTTCTCCTTGGGGGGTGGGGGGGTGGGGGGGAAGTGTGTGTCAAGGAGAAATGCTATGGCAAAAGGCCATTCAGGCAGGTTTACCATTCTGGGCTCCAGAAGTGACTTGTTTCTTTGTTGTTTACAAAGTCAGAGAGAACTATTCATATATACCAGTCTAGATTGAAGACAGTTGGGAATGAATGAGTGAGGCTTCTTTTAGGATCAAGGCCATTTTAACACCTATTACAGACGCTGGAACGCGACTGCTACACAGGGAAACAAACTTAACGCGGGTGGAAAACAAAGTAGTCCACAGTCCTCCGTCCTAAGGGGCTTCTTTACTCACTTTCTGGTGACAAAAATGAAAGAGGTGCAATTGTCCTTTTGCAATGATGGACTCTTAATATCTGATTAGTTCTGGCTAAATGATGGTGTGTGTGTACCATTCCTTTCCCCAGGAGATGAAGGCCTTTGGCATTCAATAATAAGGCCTAATTAATCGCAACCAACACAACGCGCTTAGTATGCTAAACACTACCCCTGTGTGGGGAAAAATACGCTAATAATCTACCCTTATGCCGCTTGTTTTAGTGCACAAGCCTGGAGCATGCACCGAGGGAGTGTGCAAAAGCGCAATAGCACTACTCTGCCTCTAGAGTCGGTATGTTTTGTTTTGTTTTTTGTTTTTTTGACTACCTACAGGTGGTAAAAAAGCAGAAGCCAACCCACAGAAACATAACTAGACCCGAGAAACTTAAAACGTCAAGGCCACCTTCGCCAAGCGAACATTAATCTTTCTCTACGTTTTGATGTTTTCGCTGAGGGGGCGGGGGGGGGGGAGGGTCACAGCCAAACACACGTAGTTGTACCGCGAGAAGGGAGAATCAGGCGATGAGTAGGACGGGGATGATGGCGGAGCGTCAGAGGTTCCTCAGTTTACCTTTCGCGACACAACTTCCAGGTGTTTTGCGTTGAACCAACCAACCAACCAACCAACCAACCAACAAAAACGCCCCATCGGAGATGTCAGGAAACCTTCTCCTTCCGTCACTTCACCTCACCTCACCTCCCCTCACCTCACCTCCCCTCACCTGACGTCTCGTTAGCTCCCGAGCAGCGCTTCCCGCTCAGGCCGCCTCAGGCCTGCGAGCGGCAAACGGCGCCGCGTCCGGCAGGAACCCCGGGTGAGGAGGGTTCGCCGGCCTCCTCCGCAGCATGGCTCTGTGGACGTGGACGTGTGACGCCCCGCCAGTCCCCCCAGCTCCGCCGGCCGCTCGAGCCAAGAAAAGAGAGTAAAAAAGCGATAAGGGCAAAGGAGAAGACGGGTGAGCGCCCTGGCAGCCACGCGCGCAGGCGCGCCACGGCCCGCGGCGGGACCGGGGACCGGGGACCGGGGGGCGGGGCCGAGGCGCGGCGCTGGAGCTCCGCCCCCTCCCCGCCCCGCCCCTCCCCTCCCCTCCCTCCCTCCCTCCCTCCTCTCCCCTCCCCCTCCCGCTCGCGCTCCCGCTCGCGCTCGCGCAGGGGAGTGTCTGAGCGCCGCCAGCCCCTCCACGTCAATCAACCCTCCTCCTCCTCCTCCTCCTCGCACTCTCCGCACCTTGTTATTAATCCCAATTCCGACCTCGCGCGGACGCCTCTCCCCGGCCCTCGGGGTTGTGAACGTGGGAGCGGGAGCGAAGGCACCGAAGGCACCGGAGCCTGGCGTCCCCGAGCGGCGGCGGCGGCGGCGGCAGCCTCGGGCCCGGCAGCGGCAGGCGCAGCAGCAAGCCCCGCGGCGGCAGCAGCCCCGGCGCCCGGAGGCCAAGGCCAAGGCCGGGCTCCGCGCCGCCCTCGGAGTAGCAGCCGCGGCGTGGGAGGGAGCTCGCTGCGGCGCTGGGCCGTCGCGTCGGGGGCCGCGGCCGCGGGGCCTCTCCTGGGCGCCCGGGGTCACCGTCCCGCCCCCCGCCCGCCTGCCCGCTCCCGTCGGCCGCCCTCTCCGCCGCCGCCCCTGCCGTCCCTCAGGCGGCCCGGCCCGGCCCGCCCGCCCCGCGTCCCCTCCGGCCGGTGCCTCTCCCCCCGGCGGGCTGCCTGCATGTCTTTGCTGCCCTCAGCCCCGCCGCCACCGCCGCCGCCGCCTCCCCCGCCGCCGCAGCCCCAGCACCAGCAGCAGCCGCCCCGCCGCCGCCGCCGCCGCCGCCGCCCGGACCCCGGCGCGCTGAATGCAGGTGAGGGGGGGCGCGGGCCCTGCCGGTGGCGGCGGCGGCGCTGCGCGGCGCGGCGCGGCGGGGCGGGCGGGAGCGAGGCCCGCCCGTGGGTGTTTGTGTTTGCGTCTGCGGCCGCGGCCCGGAGGGAAGCATCTGTGGGGCCGGGCGCGCGCGCCGCCGTGTCTCCCCTGCCGCGGGGAAATGGCTGCTGTTGCTCCGCCTGGGCCGGAGGAAGAGAATGAGGTAGAGTGTCTGCGCCTCGGAGGAGGGTCGATGTGGGGGACACGGAAGCGTCCCCGGGAGGTGAGGTGGGAGAGCGACGAGCGTGCGTGAGGCTGTGCGAGGTGAGGCTGTGGCGGGCGGGGAGGCGGCCCGGGGACCCGGGGCCAGTGGGCGTGTGTGGGGCCGGCGCTGGCGGCCCCGGGGTGCGGGGCGGGTTCCGTGTGTCCGGGACCCCCGAGGGGCGCCCCTCCCCCGCCCCCCCGTTCCCCTCCCCCCTCTGTGGGCGCCGCGCGGGTGAAGCTGCTCGGCCGCGGCGGGCCCCGACCGGGCCGGGCCGGACCGGACCGGGGACGCGAGTGTGTGCGCCGCCCGCGCGCGGCAGCCCAGGCCGGCTGAGCTGCGGGTCGGGGCCGCGCCGCTGCTCCCGGGCCCGGCAGGAAGCGCGCCGGCCTGCAGCGCGGCCTAACCGCCTCGGCGCCCGCCCGCCCGCCTCCCGGACGCCTCCCGGACGCCTCCCGGACGCCTCCCGGACGCCCCGGCCCGCGAGCACCCGGGGCGCTGCCTCGGGCCTGGGCAGGTGAGGAGGGTCGGAGGCGGGACGCGCGCACCGCCGTCGCCTCGGCCGCCTCCGCGTCTGCTGAGGAGAGAGGCGAAGGCTTATTTTGGCTCTGGAGCTGCAGGCTCTGCCCCTCCGGGCGGCGGGACCCGAGGGAAAGTGACTCAGAGCGGTGAATCTCGGGAACACTGGCTGCGGATGGAGATCCCTTCGCCCCGTCCCTCCGCGAAGGCCCGGTGGACGGACTGTGTACACGTTTTCAGTTTTCGTCGCACATATTTTCTCGTGGGGGACATGAGTGCGATTTTTAAGATAAAATTTTTTTTTTTTTTTTCCCCCCCGAGACGCGAGGGAAGAAATGGAAGCTGGCTTTCCTGTCCTGCGGTGTTGGTGGCATTGGATCGATTTTGTGCGTTTGAAATCGTTTTATCCTGCCTCCTAGGGGAAAGGCGTGCACACGCGGAACTGAGGAGGTTGGTGAGGAAGAGGAAGTTACTGTAGCTGTCATCGTCCCTAACTCGGCCTAGTTATCTTAGGCTGTTGAGATGGATTGTGTTCAGGGAGTTTAGCTGAGCCGTTTGTACACGTTGGAAGCACAGTATTACATTTTACTGCCTTACTGCTTCTACTTATCTATATTGCCGATCAGGATAGTCACGTACAAACAAACACGTCTCATGCACAATCTCCAAAACCTAGGTCAAGGAGCCTTTATGTTGTCTACCCAGGGTGTGTGTGTGCTCCGGGGAAGCTATTTTTGAGAGTGGTCTAAGCAAAGCGGAACTATGAAGATAAATCTGCCAATAGGTGTGCAGTGCGTTGTAGACCCAAATATAAATGGTATTTGAATGATTTATTTGCTTTACTCCGCCCTCCTTCCGTTTGCATTTCGTAAGCTCATCTAGCTGAGACCCTGTGGATGAAGTCCTGATACAGATTTGATCCTTGCAGACCATGCTCTGTATGATGGCCGGGTAGCCCTGTTTCTAAAACTGGTCTCACAAATGTTCCAGGCCGTGCACTGGGAACAAGAGTGGAGGGAAGAATAGGAGTGGAGAGCTGTTTTCTGGGACCACTGCTGGAAAAACAACATGTGTAGTTGAGTGGAAAAAGGACTTGTTTTACCTCAGAACTCTGGCTGTGCCATTTTTCTTAGCTGTTTGACCTTAGCAAGTTACCGAATGTCTGTAAGTCTCTGTTTTTTTTTTTTTTTCCATTTGTAACGAGGAGATACCTTTATAGTAAGGTTGTCCTGAGGGTGGAATGAAAAAACATGTTTGGCACATAGTAGAGGCTTAGTTAAATATTCCTCCCGCAGCCCTGATTGTGGGCATTGAAAAACATGTGTAAGGACAAATACCCATTTGATAACTGAGAGCAATATTGTGTAATTGTAGGTTAAAAATCAAGGCAGTAGAACATTTCAGAGTCCTTTGATAATATATAAGGTATATATAAACTTTTAATGTTTTTTATGTCTTTCCTAGAAATAAGACTGTCATTAAAGTGGCCTAGTATATTAGTTTATAGAGACTGTCTAGTCATACTTTTTTTCCTCTGTATTTTTGAATAGGCCATCTCTCAGTTTTACTACTTTTATGATTCTGGCTATGTAGTCCTGGAAAAAAATTGTACTGTATATAGCACATATACATTCCAATACAATCAAGCATTAAAATGGATCAAGAAACGAGAGTTTAGATTACTTTAACAGATTCATAAAGCATAAGTGCCAAAAAATTGCTATGTAATTCTTTGAGTTCATGTTGACTGATTTGGTAAACAAAAACTTCTTGGAATACATTCTTGGATGGTTTAGGGAAAAATCCTCAATCAACTTTGAATAGTTTTCCATTTTTATTACTCTCTGTGGAGTAGTGAATGTGCTGTTCATTTATTTTTAATTGTGGTGGAGAAAAAAAAATGATACAGAGTTTAAGGTAAAGGCAATGGAAAGGTTAAAGAAGGATTTTTTTTCTTTTCTATCTTTTTAAAAATTATTTTGGTGAAGGCAGGATGAAGAGAATGTGAGGAGTTTCATTGGGTTAAGTTTGTAGTATGTCCATTTACTAAAGCCAGGTTTCCAAATTAGGCCTTATTTTTATTTATATCAGCAATGGTAAGCTTAAAAAAAAAAACACTTGTAAATCACTGAAATTTTAACACTTTTGTGAAGGATAGTAGGGGCAACTTTATTAGAATGAGAAATGTCATGGTTTTGTTAAAGTATGTGTCTTATGGGCATGTCTGCATTTACAGTGGACAGAATTATCTGCCATATGGTTATATTTAAAGGAAGAATTCTTAAGAATTATAGATGATAATAAAATAAGTAAAGAAATACAGTGAAATAATAGATAATTTTTAATACTTTAAGAACAATAAAATAGAAAATTTTGTTTTAAACTACATAGACATTAGATGTTACAAAGTAGACATTATGAATCACAGTGTTTTAAAACAATGATTTTTTAATTTGGGAAAAGCGAGGACAACATTTCTTTGTAATCATGAAAATATATTGAACTAAAATATTAAGACATGTGGACAGTAAATTTATTAACCGTGGAACTGCTCATGCTATCATTGTTTAAAGTAATTATGTTTCAACAAAATCAAGGTGGAAAATTGTTTAGATTTTAAAATTTAATGTTACTTAAATGGGCTTTTAAACAAGCTTTCCAAAATATCCCTTACAAATGTCTTTAATCAGGGGGAATTGAAATACTTAAGGCTTTGTGTATGTATTACTCTGGATAATGCTAATTAGGGCAATAAATACACCAGAATTTCAGTGGCTTAACACATGTAAGTTTGTATTTTGCTCACATGTAACAGTTCTGTGCAGGTGCTCCTGGTTAGCAGGCTTGTGGCTTTCCTCCATGTGGTATTTGAGGGACCCACACTCCTTACATCTATGGCTCTAGCATTCTTTAGGGACTTGGAGCCTTGCCTGTTACTTACAGGCCATTTTTTAAGAACTCCCAGACTTAAAGTGACAAACATCTGCCCACATTTGACTGGTGAGAATTTGTCATAGAGTCTTATTTGAATGCAAGGGGGAGGAGAATGTAGTCCCCAGATGGTGGTGGACAGCTTGGGGCATTTTATGATGTTGCTTTAGATGGTAGTGTGTATTTATGAAATTATGTCAAAAGGGTGAGTTATAATACTTAAAAATTGCTTTCCATCTTCCCAAAGAGTAAAATTGGGGCAGTTGGTAGGGGGGAGAGAAGGAAGGAGTTAAAGCTACAAAAGGAAGAAGAGCTCTCTCCTATGAAGAATGAATGACAAGTGAAATCTAGCTATTTAAAGATACAAATTTTACAGAGAACATAACAATTGGATTTTATAACCTTTAGTAACGTCTCTCCTTTACTATCTAATTATCTACTGTCATTGTAGTCTACTGGGTTCTGGCTGTTTGAGTTTTTCTCTTTGTACTTTGAAATCAGTTGACTTTGAATTTCAGTTCCTGGGTTACAGTTTCATGGGAACACAGTTTTGAATATTTTACTTTCTCGTATTAGGATAAAATATTATTATTACTTTATACTTTAAGGAAATATTTAGGTGGACCTTACTATGTTTTATTGTTTACTATTGCTGTTTTTATAATTCTAAAGTCATTTTAATATATGTGAGACTTCACTCAGAACAATAAAATCATTGAATAAACAACAAAGATTTAATTATTAACTTGTGCTCATGGTTCATGATGAGAATACTACAACTTTCTTTGATTAACTGCACTAACAGTGAGCCTCTGGCATATTAAATGAATTTTATCTCTAGACAACTTTAATTTTAATTGAATCATAACTTATTTTTTTATTACCTAGGATTATTGTAATGTGAAACTTTAGCTCTATGTTCTCCTTCACTTATTTTATTATTTATTTATTTTTAAAGGTTTTATTTATTTATTCATGAGAGACACAGAGAGAGGCAGGGACACGGGCAGAGGGAGAAGTAGGCTCCCTGGGGGGAGCCCAATGTGAGACTCCGTCCCGGGACCGTGATAAGGACCTGAGCTGAAGGCAGATGCTTAACCACTGAGCCACCCAGGTCCCCCTCCTTCTCTTATTTTTATTCTAAACGGTTTGGTTAAGGATCTGAGAAGTCATATATCTGTATTCCTCCAAGGAAGACTTTTGAGTAGTCTTGTTAATACCTCCATGGTACATATTTTTAATATTTTGCATTTTGAAAATTCAAGCCTTTTTTGGGGGCCCATTCTGAATCCATTATTATACTTGGTTCTAAAGTATGAAAGAAATAAAAGAAACCCTTGCAAAGCTTGTAGGTTATGAGGAAAGGAGATAAAACTTGTAATTTATTATTTCAAAGCAATGAATGAACAAGCCCAAGTCACTAACTACAGTATAAACCGCAGACATTCTGAAAGGGAGTAACATGAAATAGAATGGTGGATGGGTCAGGGACTACTTAAAAAACTGAAAATATTTTTTGGGTAACAGCTTTTTTTTTTTCTTGTTAAGATTTTATTTATTTATTCATGAGAGACACAGAGAGAGAGAGGTAGGCAGAGACACAGGCAGAGGGAGAAGCTAGCTCCATGTAGGGAGCCTGATGCGGGACTCGATCCCGGGAGTCCAGGATCACGCCCTGGGTGGAAGGCAGGCTCTAAACCAGTGAGCCACCCAGGGATCCCAGGTAACAGCTTTTTTGAGATAGAATTCACTTACCATAGAAGTAGCCTATTTAAAATATGTAATTCAGTGATGTTTAGTATATTCATAGTAGTGCAGCCATCATCACAATTTTAGAACATTTAAATTACCTGAAATATAAATCCTATATTCTTTAAGGGTATTCCGCCCCCTTCTCCTATACCCTTACTTCTAGGCAATCGCTGATTTGCTTTCTGACTATATTTGCCTATTCTGAACATTTCACACAAATGGAATCTTAATGTAATATGTGGTCTTATTACAGGCTTATTTCACTTACCCTGTTTTCAAGGTTTCATCCATGTTGTAGTAATTCATCCTTTTTATGGCTGCATAATATGCCATTGTATGGATATACACTACATTTTGTTTATCAGCTAGTGGACATTTGGGTTATTTCTATTACTTGGCTATTATAAGTAATTCCATTATGAACATTCATATACAAGTTTTTGTGTACATAGTTTCAGTTCTTTTGGGGAAATGCCTAGGAGTGGAATTGCTGGATCATATGCCTCTATGTTTATTTTCTCCTTCTTTTTTTTTTTTTTTTTTAAAGATTTAATTTTATTTATTCATAGAGATAGAGAGAGAGAGGCAGAGACACAGGCAGAGGGAGAAGCAGGCACCACACAGAGAGCCTGACGTGGGACTCGATCCCGGGTCTCCAGGATCACGCCCTGGGCTGCAGGTGGCGCTAAACCACTGTGCCACCGGGGCTGGCCTATTTTCTCCTTCTTTATTAAAGATTTTATTTTTTAAGTAATCTCTATACCCCGTGTGAGACTCAGACTCAACCCTGAGATCAAGAGTTGCATGTTACACTGACCAAGCCAGCTAGGTGCCCCATGGTGCCTCTGTGTTTAAAGTTTTGAGGAACTTCTGTTTTCTAAAGCACCCTCACTGTTGCCTGTCCCTACCAGCAGTATATAAGGGCTCTAGCTTCTCTACTCCTTGCCAGCATTTGTTATCTTTTTGACCATAGGTCTCCTAGTGAGTGTTAGTATCTCATTGTGGTTTTGATTTGCATTTCTCTAAAGATGCTGAGTGTCTTTTCATTTGTTTTTTGCTATTTTTGTATATATTTGTTTTGAGAGATGTGTATTCAAATCCTTTGCCCACTTTTAAATGAACTATCTTTTGTTACTGAGTTGTAAGAGTCTTTTATATATTATAGATATAAGTATTATAGATACAAATATTTCCTGCAGCTTGTGAGTTACTCATACAGATCCTTGATGATGTCTTTTGAAGAATAAGTTTTAGATTTTGATGAAATCTTAATTTTTTATTGATTGTGCTTTTTGTCATATCTGAGAAACCATTTATTAATCTAAGGTCACAGAGATTTACTCTTGTACTAAGAGTTTCTTAGTTTTGGTACTTACATTTAGATTTTTGATCCATTTTGAGTTAATTTCTGCATATGACCTGATATAGGGAGTCTAACATTGTTAGAGAGAGACAAACCATGAGAGACTCCTAACTCTGGGAAATGAACAAGGGGTAGTGGAAGGGGAGGCAGGCGGGGGGATGGGGCGACTGGGTTATGGGCACTGAGGAGGGCACTTGATGGGATGAGCACTGGGTGTTATACCATATGTTGGGAAATTGAACTCCAATAAAAAAATACAGTAAAAAAAATTTCAGTATCACCTTGTCAATTTCTGTGAAGCCAGCTGGAATTTTGATAGGAATTGTGTTAAATCTGTAGATCAATTTGGGGAGTGTTGCCATCTTAAGTATACTAAATCTTCCTATTCACAAACATGGGTTCTTTCCATTTATTTAGCTCTTCTTTGATTTCTTTCAGCAAGATTTTTTTGCAGTTTTCAGAGTCTTAAGTTTTATACTTATTTTGCTGCATTTATTCCTAAATATCTTATTCTTTTAGATGCTATTATAAATTGTTTTATTTTTGGGTTCATTGCAAGTGTATAAACATACAGTTGATTTTTGTCTATTGATTTTGTACCTTGCAACCTTACTGAACTTGTTTATTAGATCAATATTTTAGTTTGTTCCATAGCATTTTCTGTATAACAAAGGTCATGTTACTTGTGAAGATAGTTTTTACTTCTTTTCCAATCTGGATGTGTTATTTCATTTTCTTGTCTCATGGTCTTGGCTGAAATCTCCAGTACATTGTTGAAAAGTATCAAGAACAGATATCCTTGTCTTGTTCCTGATCTCAGGGGAAAGCATTCAGTCTTTCACTATTAAGTATGTTAGCTGTGGGGTTTTCATAGATGCTCTTTGTTAGGTTGAGGAAATTCTATTTCTAGTTTGTTGAGTGTTTCCTCTCATGAAGGGATCTCTGGGGTGTTAGGGTTGAGTTGAGGGAAGTATGAAATATGGATTACAAAAGTGAAGATATCATGTCTAGTAATGAGTGTCAGGTAATGATGCTTTAACCTATTTGAGAAAGAGGAGCTAGCTTTCACCACCTTCTTTTCCCTCATTTCCTCCCCTCCCTACTCCTTTAATGTTCTCTAATTGCCTTCTCATTAATCCATGAACACATTAGGAGGCTCCTTAATCTTTCACTGAAGATTTTTTGAATAATTCAGGTTTCTTGAGTAGTGGAAAATGCTGTTTCTTTTGAAAAATATTCAGTTAGAACTGTGGGGATTTTTTTTTCCTGATTACATTGATAGCTAGAGTGGAGGGGGACACAGGAAGCAGAATACTAAATCATAAATGAGCTAACTATAGAATTAAAAAGATGGGAACACACTTTTGTGATTATTGAGGGTATTGTTAATTAAGAATTCCATATTTACTTGGGACTTGGTTATTACCTGACTTTTTCCCAAAATATTTCAGCATGAATGGTTTTGTTTTTGTAAGTTTTCTAAAAAACCTGATAACTTTATTAGGAAATTTTGCTCTGCAAAGTAAGCTTATGTTTCCTTTGTTTTTTTTTTTTAAGATTTTATTTATTTATTCATGAGAGAGACAGAGAGAGAGAGAGAGAGAGAGAGAGAGGTAGAGACACAGGTAGAGGGAGAAGCAGTCTCCATGCAGGGAGCCTGACCCGGGACTCGATTCCAGGTCTCCAGGATGAGGCCCTAGGCTGAAGGCGGCGCTAAACAGCTGAGTCACCCAGGCTGCCCAAGGTTATGTTTCACTTATGGTGATTGCCCTTTAAGTTTTGGAACTTAAATAGTGTTCCCATGCAGCTACATTCTGATGAAATTTTTTTTTTCTTTTTAAAGATTTTATTTTACTTAATCATGAGAGACACAGAACAGGAGAGAGAGGCAGAGACACAGGCAGAGGGAGAAGCAGACTCTATGCAGGGAGCCTGTCGTGGGACTTGATCCCAGGACTCCAGGATCACGCCCTGAGCCAAAGGTGGCGCTAAACTCCTGGGCCACCAGGGCTGCCCAAAAAAATGTTTCAAAAAAAAAAAAATAAAAACAAAAACAAAAAAACCCACTTATTTTAGTCCATGTTATATGTCACAGAATTAAATAACTTTGGGCTTAGCCAAGAATCTTCTTGTTTACAAGTCAGGATTAGAAAGTGGTAATATATATATATATATATATTTTTTTTTTTTTGTATTCTCTTTTGTAGCAGGATACGTTCCAATTTTTTTTAGATCACATTAAAATCTCACTAGAAATAAAAATTTATTTTTAATTCTTTTGAAGAAATAAGTGCACTTTGCTGTGTGAGGGACTCATTGTTCATACTGAATAGATGCCAGGTATTTTGGGGCTTTCGTATTGTTAACAATAGAAATTGGTGACAACAAAGTAGAAGTTATAACACTTTATATTCCCTTACATTCATCTTTTGCAGAGAGAACCTCTCTCTGTAATCTTACAGTTTAGAATCTTTTTCTCTTCCCACATTACTTAAATAGATTCCCTAAATGAGTAACATAGATCAGAGTTATATAATACTAGTTACAAATACTACTAAGAGAACAGAACTAAATATAGGCTATACTAAACTGGAATGTCCCTTTATACAAAGACTTTCTTGAGATCTTTATGTATATATTCATTGCTGTCTGATCATAATGTTTATATTTAAAAGCAAAAAACTGGCAAGAGTATGTTCTGCTATAGGTTCATATTAGTGCAGTTTTCTGCAACTTACAGAATAATATGTTGTGAATAATGTACAGAATGATAATCTTGAAACAATATAAGAATTTTAATCACTTTAAAGTATTAGACTCTAAAGAAATATTAAGTTTCTATTGGCTATTAGCTATTTTATTCAGGGTTTGGAATATAATTTTTTTTTTAACTGGGAAATGGAACAGTTATTTATTGGACTACTGAGAACTAAGAACTATGAAAAGCCATACCCTTCTCTTTAAATATGTAATCTCAATTAGTTTTCATGAAAATCCTGTGAAGTAGAGTATGATCTTCACTCTAGAGGTAGGCAATAATGTGAGCCCTTGGATCCTTCACTTCCTAGCTCTTCGGAGAACTCCCTTTTCCATGTTTCAGTTTCCTCATCTGTAATAGGGAGATCATAGTTCTTACAGAGTTGTTCTGAGCATTAAATCAAGTAATACCTATAAAGTGCTTAGAATAGTATGTGGCACATCCATGATTTAAAAAACCTTAAAATTCAATATAAGTTAGCCATTACTGTTTCTTATTGCTAGGAACCATACAAGTAAATAACAAGTCTTAAATATTGGTGAAATCAATATTTAGAATAGGATCTGAAAAATAAAATAAATAAATAAATAAATAAATAAATAAATAAATAAATAGAACAGGATGTGTTTGACTCCATAATACTTACCCTTTCACTACTTATACATATAAGGGATTTAAGCCCTGGTAAATAGCAAGTGTAAGCAGAATATGCTAACTGACAAAGACCATTTAAATGCTATAACATATAGAGTACATATGGGTTTGTAATCTACAGGGATAAGGAGGAAATAGAAGTTGATCTCTTTATGGTTAGGAGAAGAAAGAAAAGGAAAAGGTAGTGGAACATTGCAGCATCTTCCTTGCTTGTCCTCCCAGCAGCTCCTTTAACTTCTGTTCCATCGTCACCAGAGAAATCTTGCAAAATTCATTTGACATTGCTTCAATTCTCTCCTTAAAATCCTTCAATAGTAGTTACTATTTTTTGGTTGCTTACTATGTGCTAAGGACAGGAGTTGGTGTTTTATATAAAGGGCTTTATGTAGTAAATATCTTGGCCATGGGATTACATTATGATCTCTGTCCCGTATTCTTTGTTTTTTGTTGTTGTTGTTGTAGTTTTTTTTATTCTTTTAACAATCCTTTAAAAATTGGTACACCTGTGTGGCTTAGTGATTGAGTGTTTGCCTTCGGCTCAGGGAGTGATCCTGGAGTCCTGGAATCAAGTCCTGCATCGGGCTCCCTGTATGGAGCCTGCTTCTCTCTCTGCCTGTGTCTCTGTCTCTCTCTGTCATTCATGAATTTAAAAAAAAAAAAAAAAAAAGTAAGACCATTCATTGCTGGCAAGCCAAGCTATAGTTTGCTGACCTCTCTGCTAGGAGATTTACACAAAATTTTCTTAGAATCCTGGCAAAATTGATATTATTAATTTCTGTTTTATAGTTGAGGATACTGAAGCTCAGAGAGGCAAATTTGATGAAACTCACAAAGCAAGGAAATGACAGAGCTCAAATTCAGATTTAGGTCATTGGAATTCCTAAACCTGTGTACTTTCCAGGATATCCTGCTGTTCTTTATTTTAATTTTTTTTTTTTTAAGAAGGAAGTGGAGACTTCATAGGAGTATATGTAAGACCCATTATGATCTTGTCCTTGCGTACCTCTCCAGTTTTATCATTTTATTACATCTCTCTCCTGAACCTACCTATTCCTTAGGTTTGCCATACTGAATGACTTATAGCTTGGTTTATGGTTTTATATATACCTATAATACTTTGTGATCTCATTGATTTTTTTTGAATAATTCACCTTAGATTGCTCCTACTCTGAGAAATCTTACCTGATGACACTTGGTTGTTTGCTTTATGCTCTTTCAGCTTCCCTAGCATCTTGTGCATTCCTTTTATATAGCATTTACCATATTGTCTTGTATTTACCTGGTTTCTCTTTCTATTTTTCCATCAGACTGTTGAGTTTTTAAGAGCAGGGATATCTCACTTTGTAGCCCAAGTGTTTGCAGGGGTTAAACCCCTACTCGTATCAGTGTACTTAGTGTTTAGTATATATTAGGGACTTAGTTACTTTTACCAAACGAATAATCAAATGGCATTGCAAATGATAGAAATGACATCAACAAATAGGTAGTAGCAGAAAGGCAAATCCACATTCAAGTATGAGAGGGAAATTTGGTTAATTTCTGGTTAACTTCCAGAGCTTCAGTGGCAACCAGGAAGCTGATAAGGCATATTGGAACATGATTTTTTGGGATGGGTTTGAATGCCTAGGTAAGGAATTTTAGTTTTATCCTATTGTTCACCTCTAGAGCAGCTAAGTGGTCTTTTACATCTATAAATTCAGGGTCTCATATTAATGTCTGAATTTTGTTATAATGTTTTAGACACTTCGTAAGACATAGCAATATATTACTTTTGATTAATAGTAATTGCAGATGTGGGTCTAGAATCCTGTAATTACAAATATGACTCTTAAACACACTGATAGCATTGAGTGATCTTGAGCATGTTGGTGGCAATTTGAAATAATTATTTAAGAATATCTGGTTGAAGTATGCAGAATCATTTGAGATCAGAATAGAAAGAGGGAGGCTCTTTTTTAAGGAGTTAAAATATGAAGTGCTAAGTCAAGAAATAAATCTGTCAATCAGGGTAGCCACAGCTTTTAATAAGGTGACATTGGTGGATGGAAATGAAGGAAGAAGTCAGAATATGAAGGAAGAAGTCAGATGACTAAGAAATCAGAAGGGAGGGGGAGACAGATTGAATTCTGTGTTAAATTGATTAAAATTGGGATGATTTCTCTTTTTCCCCTGGATTTAGTCCCTAATTGCTTTATGCCTGAATAATTAGAATATCCTCATGATTTTGATGTCCTTTCCTACCTCTAATAGATAGGTGGTATATTTGAATATGGGTGGATTGTTTGATGGTATGGATCCTTTGGCAGCCTGGAGAAGGCCGCCATGGAGGCTTTTTAGAATAATGTGGTTTTTAAGGAGATTTTATTTATTTCATCATGAGACACACAGATACATAGGCAAAGGGAGAAGCAGCCTCCCTGCAGGGAGCCCGAGGCAGACGCTCAACCATTGAGCCACCTAGGCATCCCTAGAATAATGATTTTTAAGTGGATGAAAGAAAATAAGATTAAAAAGGAACCTGTTACATTAAAATACTAAAATGTAAAAAAAAAAAGATTTGTGATATATTAATATATTAATGTATTTGCCTCTTTATCAGTGCATTTAAATTACAGGATCTAGTAGTGAATATAATAACTACCATAATTTTTAAAAAAGATTTTATTTATTTTTTCATGAGAGACACAGAGAGAGAGAGAGGCAGAGACATAGGCAGAGGGAGAAGCAGGCTCCATGCAGGGAGTCCGATGTGGGACTTGATCCTGGAACCCCAGGATCATGCCCTGAGCCAAAGGCAGACGCTCAACTGCTGAGCCACCCAGCCGTCCCAATAACTACCATAATTTTGAAGTAGTGGTACATACAGATGATATTTTGAGCTATCTGTAACAACTATCACGTGATAGGAAAATACAACACGTTAGTGACCAAAAATCATAGGTACTGCTAATGTTAGCTCTAATTGAAAGAGGTACTTAATTTTCTTTTTTTTTTTTTTTTTTGAGGTACTTAATTTTCATTAGATATTAGTGAAAGTGGTGTTGTGATTTCTTTCCTATGCAAATTTATAGATTTCCTAAGGTTTATGGACCCTAGGTTAGTAATCTTTGCTTGTATTCTCTCCTGGTTTACATCTATTTTGTGTATTTTTGTCATACTACTGTCTTTTTTTTTTTTCCACATGGCAATATTTTTTTAAGTCTGCTTTTGGAAATAACATCTGTTCCTTATATAAAAAATTATATTGAGGGATCCCTGGGTGGCGCAGCGGTTTGGTGCCTGCCTTTGGCCCAGGGCGTGATCCTGGAGACCCGGGATCGAAACCCACGTCGGGCTCCCGGTGCATGGAGCCTGCTTCTCCCTCTGCCTGTGTCTCTGCCTCTCTCTCTCACTGTGTGCCTATCATAAATAAATAAAAATTAAAAAAAAATTATATTGAAAAGCATAATTTCCTGGTCATCTTATCTTACAGAGACAAGACGGTTAGTAGTGTTGAACCATTGTCTGTTTCTGGGCAATAATATGTGCATATATACATACATAAATAGAATGATTCTATATGCTCTTTTTTATATTGCTTTCTGATTTAACCAGCATATTGTCATTTTTTCCATCAGTAGATATGCCTTATGCTTTTAAAAAATTGATAGCATTTTTTAAAAAGAGATCACTATAGTATAAAAATCATGTTTATTTAATTTTTTAAAAAGATTATTCGACAGCACAAGCAGGGTAGAAGTAGGCAGAAGGAGAGGGAGAAGCAGGCTCCTCACTGAACAGAGAGCCCGATGTGGGGCTTGATCCCAGGGCCCTAGGATCCTGACCTGAGCCGAAGGCAGATGCTCGGCTGATGAGCCACTCAGGTGCCCCTCAAAAACCACTGTTTTCAAGTATACACTTTAGTGGTTTTAGTATTTCACTGTGTTGTGAACTACCACTATTATCTAATTTTAGAACATTTCCGTCACCCTCAAAAGAAACCTTAATCCCATTAGCAATTCCAGTTTGCCTATTTCTTCATCTACTGGCAACCACCAGTCTACTTTTTCTCTTATGGATTTGCCTACTCCAGGCATTAAATATAAATGGAATTACACAATCTATGACTTTTTGTGTATGGCATCTTTCACTTAGCATAATGATTTTAAGATTATTTTGTGTTGTGGCATGTAATAGTACTTTGTAAGTTTTTATGGCTGAGTAATATGCTGTCATGGGCATATATTTTGTTCATCTGTTTATCAACTGATGGATATTTGGGTTTCCGTTTTTTGGCTATTACACATAGTCCTGCTATGAACATTCATGTACAAATTTTTGTGTGGACATATGTTTTCAGTTCTCTTGGGTATAAACCTAACAGTGTAATTACTGGATCATATGGCAGTTCTTTTTCAATTTTTGGAAAATTGACAAACTTTCACAACAGCAGCATCATTTCACATTTCTACATATTATGCTTTCTAATGTCTGGATTGTAATTCAATTTATTGATATGCTACAATTCAATCCCCTACTGATGGGCAATTAATTTCCTTTGACAATTATCAACATTAATGCAAGGAAAAGATTCATAAATGCACTTTACACTTATTTATTTATATTTATGTATTTTTAATGGGGGGGGGTACAGAAGGAAAGGGAGAGAGAATCTTAAGCAGGTTCCACACTGGGTGTGGGCTTGATCTCACAGCCCTGAGATCATGACCTGTGCCTAAATCAAGAGTCAGATGCTCAACTGACTGAGCCACCCAGGCTCCCTCTATCACAGTTTTTTAAAGGATGAATTTCTAGAAGTGGACTTGCTGGATTAAAATGATTACACATTTAAAATATTGATACATCATGTTGGGTTATCCTTTAGAAATGTATAAAATTATATTCTTGTCAACTGCATGATGGGTACCTATTTTCCCAAACTCTTATTTACATTATTAATCTTAGCCATTCCGATAATAAAGTCATATGTTTTTTAAAATTTGCAATTATTTGATTAATAGGGGAGTTATTTTTTTTCACTTTTTTTGGCCAGTCTTTTGTAATTTGCTTGATCATGACCTAACTTTACTCCCAATTTTTCTATTGGGGTGTTTACATTTTTTTCTTATTGATTTGTGAAAGTTGTTTTTATTTTAGAAACATTACCTCATTCTCTATTATAAGTATTAGATACTTTGCTCCCCTTTCCTCTTGATCTTTTGACTTTATGACTTAACTCTTTGCCTTACAGATAGTACATTTGTTTGTATCATTTAATCTGTCTTTTTTTTTTTATGGTCTTCACCTTGTTTAGAAAAGTTTTCTGCACTCCAAGATTATAAGATTATTATTCTGCATTTTCTTCTATAAATGTATGTTTAGAATTAAGTTTGTCATGATTTAGTAGAAGAATCTTGGGTTTTTGGGGATCCCTGGGTGGCTCAGCGGTTTCGCGCCTGCCTTTGGCCCAGGGCGTGATCCTGGAGTCCCAGGATTGAGTCCCGCGTCAGGCTCCCGGCATGGAGCCTGTTTCTCCCTCTGCCTGTGTCTCTGCCTCTCTCTCTCTCTCTCTCTCTCTCTATGTCTATCATAAATAAATAAATAAAAATAAATCTAAAAAAAAAAAAAAGAATCTTGGGTTTTGTGGTTGGAATTATCCATATTCAAATTTCATTTTAGTCATTTACTAACAATGAGCCGTTGGGTGTTTCACAGCTTCTCCATTCAGCTTTGTCATTGATAAAGTGAGAATAATATGTAGTTTTTATTTTAGTGAAATTAAATGTGATAATGTGTTCAAATCTTCTAGCACAGTGTTGACACACAGGTCATTCAGTGCCTGTTTTCTTATCTCTCCCACTCAAACTCTGTCTTCCTTCAACCTATGTATAATCTGATTCAGAAGATAAGAGAGGGGAAGTTTTAAGATGTAGAGGGTGGTCCTCAGTTTTAGAGAAATCATACAGGATGAGCTGATTAAAAAGAGGATTGAAAATTGATTTAGTAATATTAAAGTTTTTTATGTTTAATAAGAACAGTTTTCATTGGAGTGATGAGAAATGGCTATATTTTAATAGGATGACTACTAAGTAGAGCAATACAGAAGACATGAGGGATGAAAAGTACATATGGGACATTACCCATAATTATATACATCTTTGAGAAACAGTTGTAACTCTTCCTATTTCTTTCATTGTTAGGATGCTGGTAAGAGGACAGGGATAACAATACTAATACATATATAGTATATGTGTATATAATTTATAGATAAATTTAGGCCATTTTTACTTTTAAAATTACAGTCCTTGTAGCACATTTCACAGTTAGTCCATCAGACTGGTCAAGAACATCAGACCGGTAGTTCTTGACTATTTGTATTTTATTCTTCTTAGTAGCCCTTTATGGAATTTGCATACATTCTCCATTAAATTATAGTTATTTGTAAAGAGTGATAAATATCCTTTGTACAAAGCAACTTTATGTGTGTTTTAGAAAGAGATGGGAAATACATAAATGTCATACAGTAATCATCATTAACATTTTTCTTATAAGGTTTTTAGGGTAACGAACACAGTTCTAATAATTAAAAATGGCTTTTTTTTTTCAATTTTTAAAGATTTATTTATTTATTCATGAGAGAGACAGACAGAGAGCAGTTGAGACATAGGCAGAGAGAGAAGCAGGCTCCTTGCAGGGAGCCGGATGTGGGACTTGATCCTGGACCCCGGGATGATGCCCCGAGCTGAAGGCAGAAGCTCAACTGCTGAGCCACCTGGGAGTCCCAAAATAGTGGACTTTTTAAAAAAGGTTTTATTTACTTGAGAGAGCAGGAGAGATAACATGACGGGGGAAGGAGCAGAGCAGAGGGATAGAGAGAAGCAGACTCCCAGCTGAGCAGGGAGCCTGATGTGGGACTCTATCCCAGGACCCTGAGAAAATGACGTGAGCTGAAGGCAGATGCTTAACTGACTGAGCCACCTAGCTGCCCTCAAAATAATGGATTTTTGACAGATGTTTATTATGTATTTTTGACAAATGTTTACAAAGCAATACACTTTTCCTCTTTCTATAAAATAACCTCAAAATATTTTTTTTTTTTTTTAAAGATTTTATTTATTCATGAGAGAGACAGAGAGAGGCAGAGACATAGGCAGAGGGAGAAGCAGGCTCCCTGCGGGGAATCTGAGGTGGTACTCAATCCCAAGCACCCTGGATCACAACCTGAGCCAAAGGCAGACGCTCAACCACTGAGCCACCCAGGTGCCCCTCAAAGTTTTAAAAATTTGTTAATAAAAATATTTATTTAGATATTTCTCAAGTGGAGAAATAGACTTGGAGTATGTGTAATTGGGATTTAGAAAATGTTGTCAAATTCTGTTCCTTGACTCTGTGTAATTGCCCTTTTTTCCTAGTATGTTGCAAGTATACTGTCCCCATTTTGTCAGCCTCAAAACAAGAAGGAAATTCTGTATTGGTTAGCTTAGGAGGAAGGTAATGAGTTTAAGTAACAACAGGAAATTTGCTTTTCTGTGACCTTTGATGAGTTTGTAAAGTTGGCATTTTGACTGCTGAATTGAAATTCAGAAGAATTTTATGTTTAGTTTGCTTTGTTGCTTTTGCAGAGTTATCTATCTGCTAGGAAAAAAAGTAGGAATCCAAGTTAAAGACTCTGCTACCTTTGTGGGAAGTAATGAACAATATTCATCCTTCTGACAAAATCTGGGTATCTGTATTTTACAATGGCTGATTTTTGCTTTCACATAGGACCAAAGTATCCTTTTCCTGGAACCAAGCTTGACTGAAAGCCTTTGTAAGTTCTTATTCTTTATCTTTTTTAAGCAACTACTTTAGGAACTATTTGAAAGCTGACACCCCTTCCCTTCCAACCTTTTCCGCTTAGTACAAAGCACAGCTTTCTTGGCAATCATTTGTATGAGTAGAGTGGTACTCTCCTTAGGCATTTATTCATGCCAAAAAGTTAAGGATTAGCTCTATTGTTTGATGCTGTTTTGGATCAGTGTGAGTCAGCGTTGGCCCTGCCATTCATTCATTCATTCATTCATTCATTTATATTTATAGATTTTATTTATATCTATCTATCTATCTATCTATCTATCTATCTATCTATCTATCTATCTAGATATCTATTTGCAGGCAGAGACACAGGTAGAGGGAGAAGCAGGCTCCATGCAGAGAGCCTGATGTGGGACTTGATCCCAGGACTCTGGGATCATGCCCTGGGCCAAAGGCAGGCGCTAAACTGCTGAGCCACCCAGGGATTCCCCTGGCCCTGCTTTTTAAATTCTTTCATAATTAAGATGCTGGCACCTTAGAACCCTTTCCTGGATGGAGCTTTTCTTTGTGCCTTACCAAGTTTTAGAGTTTAGTTAACTAAGGTTTTTCTGTTTTACTCTGCTACTTTTTTTTTTTTTTTTTAAGTGGGCTCCACACACAGCTTAGAGCCCAATATGGGTCTTGAACTCACAGCCCTGACATCAAGAACTGGGGTGAGATCAAGAGTCAGATGTTTTATCAACTGAGCCACTCAGGCACCCCTACTATGCTATTTTTAATGGAATCTTGTACATTTAGATACTGTTTTTCCAAATTGTAAATCCTGGTTTTCAGATAAGTCAAACTAGTTTTAAGACCTTTTAAATGCATATCTTACTGAGTATATCTAATTCTGAAGCATTGTATTGTTTGGTTCAGGTTAAAAGTATGGGATAGTTATTTTGGTTACTTGCAGACTTTCATATCAGTCAAATCTTAAAGTAAATCCTTAAATTATTTTCTAAAGAAATAGAAAAGCTAAAATAATTAGCAAAGGTATGCATTGTGAAGAGAAATTTATTAAATTTTTAGCTTTTGATACTGATTCAATTTTCTAGTAACAGAAACCAGTTTCTTGAATTAGTGTTTATATTTTCTTGATGCAGTACAATATTCTTAGTTTATACACAGATGACTTTTTGCTCATATAAGCCAACTCAAGATATTATATTTGAAATACTAAAATTTTTGGTTTTATATATTAATAGAGAGGAAGAGCCTGAAATTGGAAGGTAGGAGAAGGAAAAGGGTGAAGTATTTTACTTTGTATGAAATATTAGAATGTTACTTTATTGTATGTGCTGCAGAAGGGAGCCCTAGAATGTTACTTTAGGTTGTTTTATTTTTTTCACATTTAAACATGTTGACTGAGTCCAGTTTTTCTAGTGGATTTGTCAAAGTTGATAAGAACTCTCAATTGTTGTTATGCTTACTTTTTAACAATGTGGCTTATCTGGGTGATCTGTGATCTTTTTACAGCTGCCCTTGCAACTTGTCTCAGAATCTGAACATATTTACTCTTGACTTTGACTCTTACTTTGACTTTTTTTTAGCAGCAAAGATGTTTTCATTTCTGGTAGTTGAAGACACAGACTGTGCTGTGGATTCTTGTTAACTCTTCTTTCAGATTGCACATCCAATTGAGGAGAATACTTTCCTTTGGGCAGTACTCCTTACTGATTAGCAGTTTTAGGAGAATGCTTGAAGCAGATTTTCTGATATTGTAGACATCCTTGTGAATATAGTACTGTGCTTTTGTTCTTTCCCTCTCTACTTAATTTTCGTAGGTTTACTGTAGGGAAAAAGAAATTCAGATGAGAATTTGCAGCAGTTGGATATGGACCTTTCATGATTAGTATGCTACAGAGAATGCTGGAGAATAGACAAATGACTTTCCATTTTTATCCTTGAACACATGCCAGATGTATTGGATAGATCTGTCTTGACTACATAATAACATCTTGAGTACATAACAGGATGGAAACTTTGTTCTCCATCTGTGGCTTTTTTCTTGCTTACCTGGATATCTTAGAGATGTGAGTACTTTGAAGTTAGGCTGACAGTGAATTGGAGGATAAGAGTACAGATTAAAAAAAAAAAAATCCCAAACCATTTTTTCTTATTTTGTATCTGTGTTAGTGAGGAAGTAGGAAATGAAAGAAAGGAACTGCTAGTATAAGAATTTGTTAAGAGAAATGGGAACATGGTTTCTCTTGTGTTATCTCTAAGTTTGTTGAATAGTTAGCTGCTAAATTTGTTGTTTCTATGTCAGAAAAGTAAACTTTTTGAGTTACTGTGTAGACTATGCAGGTTACTTGGATTCAGGGTGTTAAGGGTGTGACGGTAATAAGCTGTGGTATCTTGGGTCTCCAGCTCTGTTATCTACACATCTATCCTTGGGGTTCATATGAAGAAAAATGAGAATTTAATTACCAACTTCTTAGTATAGAAATTGTGCTGGACTGTTTCAAAGTCAGTACCTGTTTGGACCTCCTATTACTCAATTCCCCTTTTCTAGACCATTTTTTTTGAAAATCAGTTTACCTGAAGAATCAATTTGCTGAAATTATTAAAATTGTTTTCTTTTTAAAATTTTAAGTCCAGTGTGGTTAACATGTTGTGTTAATTTGTTTCCGTTGTACAATATAGTGATTAAAAAATTGTTTTCTTTCACCCAGCAAAATTATTTTGAAAGTTTTCCATGTTCTTGTATGTGTAAATAGGTCATTCCTTTTCCTTGCTGAGTAATAGTTCATTGTTGTATTTACTACTTTTTATTTTTATTTTTTTTATTTTTTTATTTTTATTTTATTTTTTTTACTACTTTTTATTTATCTACCAACATGTTGATAGTCATTTGGGTTGTTTCTAGTTTTTGGCTATTACAGATAAAACAAAGAACTTTGGAGATCAATTGAGTCTTTGGAAATACTTTTTCATTTTTGTTGGGTGAATATTTAGTAGTGGGGTGTCTAGGTCATATAGATATATATTTAACTTTTTGAGAAACCACAAAACTGTTTCCCATGGTTGTATCATTTTTCATTATATTCAGTGTATAAGAGTTCCAGTTGCTCTACATTTCTTAATTGGTCAGTCTTTTTAATAATAGCCATTCTAGTAGGTATGTAGTGGTATCTCATTGTGGTTTAATTTTAATTTCTCTAATGACTAATGACATTAAGCATCTTGTGCTTATTTGCCATCTATATATCTTCTTTGATGAACTATATATTAAAATGTTTTCTCCATTAAAAAAGTTTTATTATTGAATTTTAAGGGTTGTTTATGCTGGATACACATTCTTTATTATATATGATTTGCAATTTTTTCCCAACCTGTAGATTGTTTTTTCATTTTCTTGTTGCCATTCAAAGAAGAAAAGTTCTTGATTTTGATGAAATTCAACGTGACGATTTTTTGTTTTCTGGATTATGCTTTTGTGTTATTTAAGAAACCTTTGCCTGACTTAAGATCATTAAGGTTTTCTTCTAGATGTTGTATAATTTTGGCCTGTACATTTACAGTTTCTTCTGCTTCTCTAAAATAAGACATAATGAAAACTCCTACAACCTAGAATTTTGTAATTACTAGTGAATTAGTGATATAAATTAATACATGTTACTTATTTTACTTTGTTTTGTTTTTTAAATATTTTATTTAAATTCAATTTGCTAACATATAGTATAACACCCAATGCTCATCCCATCAAGTACTCTCCTTAGTACCCATCACCCAGGCACCCCCCCCCCCCCCGCCCCTTCTGAAGCCCTTTGTTTCCCAGAGTTAGGAGTCTCTCACGGTTTGTCTTTCTCTCTTATTTTTCCCCTCTCAGTTTCCCTTCTTTCCCTTATAGTCCCTTTCACTATTTCTTATATTCCACATATGAGTGAAACCATATGATGATTGTCTTTCTCTGATTGACTTCTCTCAGCATGATATCCTCCAGTTCCATCCAGGTTGAAGCCATACGGTAGGATTCATCCTTCCTGACTGCGGAGTAATATTCCATTGTATATATAGACCATGTCTTTTTGTTTTTTTTTAAGATTTTATTTATTTATTCATGAGAGACACAGAGAGAGAGGCATAGACTTAGGCAGAGGGAGAAGCAGGGAACCCAATGTGGGACTCGATCTGGGACCCCAGGATCATGCCCTGAGCCAAAGACACACGGTCAACCACTAAGCCACCTAGGTGCCCCGACCACATCTTCTTTATCCCTTCACCTGTCAAAAGACATCATGGCTGCTTCCAGTTTGGCTATTGTGGACATTGCTGCTATGAACATTGGGGTGCAGATGTCCTGTTGTTTTACTACATCTGTATCTTTGGGGTAAATACCCAGTAGTGCAGTTGCTGGGTCATAGGGTAGTTCTATTTTTAACTTTTTGAGGAACCTTCACGCTGTTTTCCAGAGTGGCTGCACCAGCTTGCACTCAATCTGTTTAACTTTTGTTAATATCTCATTGCCATAATTACTTTATAATAACTCTTGAATCAAGTAGTGTAAAGTTTTTTAAAATTTTGAGAGAGATTTTGAGATTTTATTTGAGAGAGAGAGAGAAAGCACAGGCAGGGTGAGGGGCAGAGGGAGAACCAGGCTCCCCACTGGACAGGGAGCCTGTCATTATAGGGCTCAATTCCAGGACCCTGGCATTGTTCCCTGAGCCGAACACAGGCACTTAACCGAACCGACTGAGCTACCCAGGTGCCCCTTAGTGTAAACTTTTAATTTTATTTTTCCTTTTCAAAATTGTTTGCCTGTTCTAGGTCCTTTCTATTTCCATATAATTTTATTTTAAGATTTCTTTATTTTTAAGATTTTATTTTTAAGTAATCTCTATGCCCAACGTGGGGCTTAGATTTACAACCCTTAGGTCAAGAGTCCTGTGTTTCACTGACAGCTAACCAGGTGCTCTTCCCTTTACATTTTAGATGGAGCTTGTCATTCAGTCTCTACAAAAACTACATGCTGGGATTTGATTGAAATTATTACATTGAATCTATAGATCAATTTGGGGAGAATTAACATCTTAACAGTGTTGAATCTTCTGTTCTATAAAGATGATGCATATCTCCATTCATTTAGCTCTTTAATTCTTGTCACTATGTGGTGTTTTCAGTATCCAGGTTTTGTACATCTTTTTCTTTTTTTTTTTAATTTGAATATAGTTGACACAGTGTTACACTGGTTTCAGGTATACAGCCTGGTGATTTAACAAGTTTTATGCATTTTGCTATTTTTCCACATTTCTTTTCATATTAATCCCCAATATTGCATAGTTTTTGATGCTACTATAAATAATATTTATTTATTTAAAAAATGTTTAAAGAGTTATTATTTTTTTTTAAGATTTTAGTTTTTCAGAGGGAGAGACATAGGCAGAGGCAGAAGATCCTAATTCAGGACTTGATCCCAGGACCCCAGGATCATGACCTGAGCCAAAGGTGGACGCTCAACCACTGAGCCACCCAGGTGCCCCTATAGATAGTATTTAAAAAATTTCAGTTTCTGGGGCACCTCGGTGACTCAGTTAGTTAAGCATCTGGCTCATGATCTCAGGGTCATGAGTTCAAGCCCTGTGTTGGGCATCATGCTGGGTATGGAGCTTACTTAAAAAAAAAAGAAAAAAGCAGTTTCTAAGTTCTTGTTACTTGTATATCTTTCCCAAATCTATTTTATTTCTATATATTTATCTAATATCCTACAACCTTGCTAAACAATTAGTTCTTGTATCTTTTTTGTAGATTCTGTAGGCTTTTCTACATATACAAAATCATGTTGTTTGAGACCAAAGATAAGTTGATTCCTCCTCCCAGGCTCATGCCTGTTAAATTTTTTTCTGTGTAATTGTGTGGGCTGGAATATTCAGTACAAAGTTGAATAGAAGTGAGAGCTGACATCGTTACCTTGTTCATGATCTCAGGAAAGCATTTAGAGATTAAGTGGTAAATATTAAGTATGATGTTACCTATGGCTTTTTTATAGATGGTATTTATCAGGCTGAATATAGTCCCTTTTATTATTTGAGTTCTTTCTTTTTAGATAAGAATGGTGGTTGGATTTTGGTGGTTTTGCTTTCTAATCTGAATATAAGTGGATTATGTTGATTTTTTTTAATGCTAGCCTTTGTATTCTTGAGATAATACCACTTTGTATGATGTATTATCCCCTTTATTTATTTTTAGATTTGATTTGCTAAAATTAAAAAAAATTAATGTGCTATCTGGTTTTGATGTTTTATAGTGGTCACTTCAATTTTATGGAAGAGCTTGTATAGACTCATACTGTTTCTTCCTTAAAAGCTATCCAGGGTTGAGAATCACTGGACTGAATACGATCATCTGTTTCTATTTGTAAAGTTTTAATTCTGTTCTTATATAATAGGTTGTATACATTCTCATAAAGAACAAGTTCTATGTCTTACACTACTTAATGAATGAACCTCCTTGGAGATAAGTAGGATAAGTTAGGTTTTGGTAGGTACAACATGGAGCAGGTTGATGTTTGATTTGAATTTTTTGGTGAAGCAGAATTACTAGGAACTAACTGAGCATCTAATAGAGGAAAAGTCAGGATTTCATATACTTAGTGGTATGCTAGAGTTGGCTTGGGCTGGTTTGAAAGAGCCAGCTATTAATTTTTCAGGAATGTTGCAAGCTGGTTATTGAGTTCAACCTATTGAAAATTAAATTACATAACACAGAATTAAACCCTGTTAGAAACAAATGCTAAAAAAAAAAAAAAGAAAAAGAAAAAGAAAAAGAAACAAATGCTGAATACTCATCATTTTCTCACATAGGGCTCCCTGGAGGAGCTCGCTTTTCCCTCTGCCTATGTCTCTGCCCCCCTCTCTCTATGTCTCTCATGAATAAATAGATAAAATCTTTCAGTGCTGAAAACTCACTATTTTACTATTATAATTTTGAGATTATTTACTTCTGAAATACAATATAATGATATGTTACTGGACATCCTGTTGACAGCTTGAAACCTGACTTTCAAAATATGGGTAATATTGTACCACAAATACACATGGGGGTATTTGCACCACAGAAATAGGCACATGCCACAAATAGAGATTAATTTGTTGATTGTCTAGTCTTAAGAAAATGATGAGGAAATATTAATCCAGCTTATTTTTTTTCATGTACCATTACAAAATTAATTATATACTCAGGAATGAAGTAAATCTCTGCAAATTATGAAAAATAAACATTTAAACTACACATTTTTTTTGATTCGATGTCCAGTTAGGTGACATATAGTGTAATGTTAGTTGTGGGTTTAGATTTTAGTGATTTGTTACTTATGTACAACCCCCAGTGCTCATCACAATAAGTGCCTAGCTTAAAGTTTATTATGCTTTGAGTCGATTGTGAATGGCACAAAAAATTAAGGAAACATTGTTCCGTATTAGACAGTCATTATCGGCAAAGATATTGCTCATGTTTAGCAGCACCCATGACGTCTACTTTACTAGATGCCATTAGCACCATTCCCCCATGTGACCACCAGAAATGTCTCCAGATGTTTGCCAGATACTTTAATGAGCAAAATCACAGCTAGTTGAGAACCCACACTTTTATTTTTGAAAGATTTTATTTATTTATTCATGAGAGACACAGAGGGGGCGGAGACATAGGCAGAGAGAGAAGCGAGCTCCTCCAGGGGAGCCCAATGTGAGACTCCATCCCTGGACTCTGGGACCACGCACTGAGCTGGAGGCAGATGCTCAACCACTGAGCCATCCAGGCAGCCCGAGAACCCTCACTTTTAGAGAGGATTTTAGTGTGTGCTGTGATTTGAGACTGATTTGTTATTTTAGTATTTCTTGGGAGTAATGACCATTGTATTAACCAGTACTTTACTTTTTTAGACAGCCATTAGTTTTATGCGGTAGATCTTTCTTATTTTAGTATAGCTGCTTGATTTAGTTGTGCTACTGGGGTTGGTCAATTGATGACTCCTTAAACTGATGGCTTAAAAAAAAAAATCCTTTCTTGCCCGTATTGATGTGTGGATATATGGAGTTGGGCACCTAGTGACGTTTTCAGTGGATAACACCCAGGCTTAACTTTTTGTATGTCTCTCTACACTTTGGTTTCAAAAAGGACAGGGAATCACATACGAATTTTATTTTTTTATAGTGTGCTCAGAAGTGGTTGGGGAAACAAATACTTTCTACCCCTAGAAAGAAAATTATTGCTTGGAGTTAGACTGTTGTCCTCAGGGGCATTTAAAAGTGACCTTTAGGCTCTTAAAAAAAAAAAAAAGTAACTCAGGGTATTTTATTTGAATTAAAATTATTAAATAAAGAATAAATACATTGTGAAGTATTATTGGTAGTATGTTACCAAAACATGCTTTTAAATATAATGTTTATGTTTCAGATGTGTGTATGTGTCTATATTCTGGGAAGAATATGGTTTTGAATCTCTAAATTAAAAACCTCTATCATTTCCTTTAGATGTGGTTTGCTTTATCAGGATATTTTTCATAATTAAAAAAATACTGTTACATAGGTATATGAATGATTTATAGAAGAAAAATATATTACATTCATAGCTTAAATAATGCTGAAGGAAAATCAAGTTAATTTCCTTAATCAGAATATGGAAGAAGCTTCAGGAAAATATTAGGGGTGTAACAGATGAATAAACCTTAGAGAAATTGTATGCTATAGTGTATCTTCTATGATTGAGACTTTGAATAACTAAACATTTCACAGAAAGGCTTAAAAATAATTTCCTTTGATCAAAGAAAATATAGATGTCTCAATTGACAGTGATCTCTTTAACTGATTTTGTGATTTTTTTTTTAATTGCGTTTATTTGGCAGAATTTTGTTCACTTTTGTATTCACTTTTGTGTATTTTAGAGTATAAGATTGTTACCTTGATATTTTTGCAGGTATCTGTAGGTAGTATATAACTTTCTCAGTATTGATAACATGCTAGGTTATTAGAATTATGACTAGGATTATTTTAAAAAATGAAAGTTTTCACAGGTAATCTTCAAATATTTGATATTTGTATCAATATATCTTCAATGCATTTGATAATGCGTTTTTAGTTTTTAATTAAAAATAATAGCGAAATACTATATACCTATTAGAATGGCCAAAAACCATTTGCAGCACCAAATGTTGGAGAATATGTGGAGCAACAGGAACTCTTTCATTGCTGATTCGAATGCAGAATGATACGGACACTTTAGGAGACTATTTGGTAGTTTCTTATAGAACTAGACATAGTCTTACCATATGATCCAGCCGGCAGTCATGTTCATTGCTAGTTATGCAAATAAACTGAAAACTTATATCCACATAAAAACTTGCACAGAGATGTATATGGCAGCTTTATTTATGTTTGCTAAAACTTGGAAATAACCAAGGTGTCCTTCAGTAGGTGAGTAAATAAACCCTGGTACATCGAGATAATGGAATGTTATTCAGTGCTAAAAAGAAATGAACTATCAAGCCATAGGAAGATCTAGAGGAGCCTTATTATGCATATTACTAAGTAAAAGAAGCTGGTCTGTTAAGGCTGTATAATGTATGATTCCAGCTATATAGCATTTGTGGAAAGGGCAAAACAGTGGATGTAATCAAAACATCTGTGGTTGCCGGGAGTTAGAGGGGAGAGAAGTATGAATAGGCAGAGCACAGAGGATTTTTAGGGCAGTGAAATTATTCTATATGGTGCCACAATGGTAGATACTTGTCATTATAGATAATGTTGAAATCCGTAGGATGTATAATAGCAAGGCTGAACCCATTTGTAAACAATGAACTTTGGGTGATGAAGTGTCAGTAAAGATTTATTGATTGAGACAAATGTACTACTCTGGTACTAGATGTTGTTGGGGGAGGGTTACTGTGTGGGGACAAGGAGTTTGTGGGAACTCTTTACTTTCTGCCAATTTTGCTGTGAACCTAAAACTTCTCTAAAAAAAATTATTACTATAAGGTCCTTTCTTCATATTATAAGAATAATTTATTGTCTGTATAGAAAAGTGAATATAGCTAAATAAGAAAAATAAGAATTACTCCAAATTCTGATTCTTTCCTACCTTTTTTGTATATGTTGGTACACACACAAATATATAAGTTTTGTTACAAAGATGAGATTATGTTATATGTAACCAGCTTTTGCTTTCAGTTAGCAATACATCTTGAATGCTTTCCCACATACTTAAATGTTCAGTGATTTTTAAAAACTGAATTAGTGCCCATCCACAATTGGAGAATAGACTTCTGGTTTTTAGAGAAATGCTTTTTACTTAATATAGATTACCAATTTTCTGGTTGGGCTACCAAAAAGTAAATATCCACACTATACTAATTGCAATTTAATGTTTTTCTTTGGGATTATTTAGTGCAGAACTGTAAGTTAGCACAAATGGTGGGTATTAGAACCAACTGATAGAATTCTGGGTAAACCAATTTTTGTAGTATTTTATGTTTTATGTAACTTTGAAAAATTCATTAAGTCCCATAGGCTTAAGTAAATAATAGGATTTTCAGGCAGTTGTTAGAGGAAACTTATACTTATTACCAATATAAAAGAGTGTTTTTTTTTTTTTAAGATTTTATTTATTTATTCATAAGCGAGAGAGAGGCAGAGCTCCTGAGAAGCAGGCTCCCTGCGGGGGAGCCCGATGTGGGACTTGATCCTAGGACCCTGGGAAGAGTTACTGGTTTTATTGGAGGCTAGTTCTTTAAAGCAAGGAGAATGATACTTTGATTGCAGTTAATTGTATTAACGTTGTATAGAATATATGGCCTTTTAGTTACTCTTATACATACTTTTGTCACCATTTTAGAATGACTAGCATCACTGGAGAGTTATTTTTCACTTAATTCATTTCAGAATCATCCTCTAAGAACATGAGGGTTTATTATTTGGTATATTTTTTGTACTCTAATTTCCCATCTTAAAAGAGAATCATAAGGAATATGAAGTTTAGGAAATTTTTTTCCCTGAAGACAATTCATTTGTCTAAGTTTTATGGAGTTGAATTGCTATAGCTCTTTTTCTTGCTATATTTGTGTATCCCTGTATAAAAATTAAGTTTCATTGTCTTTTATTAAATAAGTATTAATTTAGACATCTTATGATGTTTTTAATGCAGCCATTTATGTATACATTAAATTAATGGTGTTTTTCACTAAATATGTGTTAATTCTGATTTTTTTTTTTTAAGATTTAATTTATTCATGAGAGACACACACAGAAAGAGGCAGAGACACAGGCAGAGGGAGAAGCAGGCTCCATGCAGGGAGCCTGACATGGGACTCCATCCCACTCTCCAGGATCACGTCCTGGGTGGAAGGCAGTGCTAATGCGCCAAGCCATCTGGGCTGCCCAATTCTGAAATTTTTGAATAGGAATTTGGGATAGCCTAAAAATATTTCTAAAATTATAGCCAAGTATCACTGAGTAGGAATTTTTAATTAACTTTCATAAATCATAAATTTGGGAGTTTGTTGCATTTCTTCTGATGTATAAAATCATTCTTTTAGATGGAATAGTCTAAGTCTAGATCCTACCTAACATTTATTTCATGTAGTTTTCATATGTATTTATATTTCACATATGTTTTCAAAATCTGATAGATTTATTTTAGAGCTAGAAGGTAGCTAGTTGCTGACCTAAAGAATCCTGAATGTAGAGATTATTTGTTTTAAGTGGATTCTCTCAATTTCAAAGAAGAATATGAGTATATATTTTAGAATTGGATCTTATGGGGCAGCGCCGGTGGCTTGAGGTTTAGCGCCGCCTTCAGCCCAGGGTGTGATCCTGGAGACCCAGGATCGAGTCCCACATCAGGCTCCCTGCACGGAGCCTACTTCTCTCTCTGCCTGTGTCTCTGCTTCTCTCTCTCCTCTCTGTGTATTCTCATGAATAAATAAATAAAATCTTTTTTTTTTTTTAAAAGAATTGGATCTTATGCTAACTGGATCTGTTCACTACACTAGTAATTATAATTGTGCATGCTGAGAAGCTTGGGTTAAATGTGATGACAGTTAATGCTATGCTGTAATTTGCTTTTATGATGCAAAGAGATAAGAATATTTTTATTTTTCATATAAGTACATGGCTTTTAAGGCATTTATAATTTCTTTAAGAATGTGATAGCTGACTCAGTAGAAGATATAGGCCCACTTGGAAGTGTGACTAGAAGAAATGCTATTGAGAGAAGAAAAGTAAAAGGGAATGAAAGAAGGAAGCAACCAAGATTAATAGTACATGTTTATTATTAGACTTTCTTATGGCTGGTAGTTATTTATATTAGGAAAACAGTCTATAGAAAGAAGTCAGGAAAGCAGAACAGACTTTTGAACTTTCCATGATCTTTCTTCTGTCCTCCCATACAACACAGTTTCATCATATTTAGTGTGATAGTTTTCAGCAACCCTGCACTGCTTGTAATCCCCTTCTCTTGTGTGTGTTGGGGGAGTGGAAGGAGAGAGGGAGGGATTTTACTTTTCAAGTGACTCTGATCACATAAACCCTCTTGGTATTTATTAGTTAGTAATAAAATTGACTTATTGTGACTCTTTGACATTAAGTTACCAAGAGACTGCAAAATGCTGTGGATTTAACTTCTGTGATTTTACTTGCAGGTCAATTGATGCTGTTTTTAGGCTAACGTATTTATAAATGCCTTGAAGAGAGGTTAAGAGATAGGGAAATCCTACATCTTGTTAGTTTATTTTCCATTTTTTACTCTCTTAATGGTTTTTGGATGTTATAGCAATTTTTCCCCCAAGGTCTACTTTACCAAGAGACAAGAAGGCTTAAGTTATTTTATTTTCTGAGTATATTTCTGATGGTAATATTGTGAGTAATTATAAATTAACCAGTATATCTAGGTCACATCACAAGAAAACTCACTCATTCCTTTTCCAGTCTCCTTCCATCCCTAGCCCCTGCTAGCCACTCATCAGTTTTCTGTCCCAATAGTTTTTATTCTGGAATGACATCTAAATGGATTCATATAGTATATAGTCCTTAAGAAATTGAGATACAGTTGAAATATAACATATTTTATTGTATTGCATAATGATTTTATATATGTCTATATTGTGAAATCATTACCACAATAAGTCTAGTTAACATCTGTGATCACACATAGATCTGATTCTCTTATGATGATAACTTTAAACATCTACTCTCTCTCTATTTTTAAAGTAAGCTCCATGCCCAATGTGAGCTTGAACTCATGAACCCAAGATCAAGAGTCTCATGGTTTACTGACTGAGCCAGCCAAGTACTCCTAAATATCTATTCTCTTAGCAATTTTCACATATATATAGTAGAATATTAACTATAGTTACCATGTTGTACATTACATCCCAAGGACATACTTTTTAACTGGAAGATGTACCCCCATTACCCATTTTGCCCATCAGTCTATTGTGTCTATAATTCAGTTGTGTGTGTGTGTGTGTGTGTGTGTGTTTAGATTCCATGTATAAGATCATAAAGTATTTGACTTATTTTGCTTAGCATAATGCCTTTAAAGTATATCCATGTTGTTGCAAATGAGAGGATTTTCTTCCTTTTTATGGCTGAATAATAATCTGTGTTGGGGGTGTGTATCTATATGTGTGTGCATTATAATACATTTTCTTCATGCACATATCTGCCAATAGACACACAGTTTGTTTGCATGTCTTGGCATTGTAGATAATGCTACAGTGATCATGGGGATGCAGGTTATCTTTTTGAGATAGTGATCTTGCTCCTTTGGATATATACTCAGAAGTGGAATGTTGGATCATGTGGTGGTTCTATTTTTAATTTTTTTAAAGATTTATTTTTTTTTAGATTGCATGAGGCGGGGAGAGCAGCAGAGGGGCAGAGAGTTTTAAGCAGATTCTGTGCTGAGTGCAGAGCTTCATTTCTGAACCCTGAGATCATGACCTGAGCTGAAACCAAGAGTCAGATGCTTAACCAACTATACCACCCAGGCTCCCCCTATTTTTAATTTTTTGAAGAACTTCCATACTGTTTTCTTCTAGTAGCTACATCAGTTTACATTTCTACCAGTAGTACACAAGGGCTCCCTTTTCTTTGCATCCTTGCCAACACTTGTTATATTTGGTCTTTTTGATGGTAGCCATTCTATGAGGTGATACCTCATTGTGGTTTTGATTTACATTTCCCTGATGATTAGTGATGTTGAGTCCCTTATTGTATGTCTGTTGGTGTTCCTTGGAAAAATGTCTATTCAGATTGTCTACCCATTTTAATTAATTAATTAGTTTTGCTACCCAATTTTTATTCATGAGAGACACAGAGAGGCAAGAGACATAGGCAGAGGGAGAAGCAGGCTCCCTGTGGGGAGCCTGATGCGGAACTTGATCCCAGGACCCTGGGATCCTGCCCTGAGTCAAAGGCAGATGCTCAACCACTGAGCCATCCAGGCATCCCATCTACCCAGTTTTTTTTTTTTTTTTTAAAGATTTTATTTATCCATTCATAGAGATGCAGAGAGAGAGAGAGAGGCAGAGACACAGGCAGAGGGAGAAGCAGGCTCCATGCAGAGAGCCCGACGTGGGACTCGATCCAGGGTCTCCAGGATCACGCCCCGGGCTGCAGGCGGCGCCAAACCGCTGGGCCACCAGGGCTGCCCTACCCAGTTTTTAATTGGATTTTTTTTTCATTTGAGTTGTATGGGTTCTTTATATATTTTGGATTTTAACCCCTTATCAGATATATGATTTGCAAATATTTTCTCCCATTCTTTTGGCTATCTTTTCATTTTGTTGATGGGTTTCCTTTACTGAGCAGAAGGGTTCCAGTTTGATGTCCCACATGTTTGTTTTTTGTTGCCTTTGTGCTGTAAAATCCAAAAATCATTGCTAAGATCTAATCAAGAAGCTTCCAGGAGTTTTATGGTTTCAAGTCTTATGTTCAAATCCTTAGTCCATTTTGAGTTGTTCTTGTATACAGTGTTAAGATAGAGATCCACTTTAATTTTTTTGCATGTGGCGGTTCAGTTTTCCCAACACAGTTTGTTGAAGAGATTATCCTTTTCCCATTATATATTCTTAACTCGTTTGTTTTAAATTAATTGGTCATATATGTGGGTTTATTTCTGGACTCTGTTCCATTCCATTGATTTATATGTCTCTTTATGCCAGTACCATGCTGTGTTGACTATTATAGCTTTGTAATATAGTTTAGAATCAAGGAATATGATGGCTCCAGCTTTATTCCTCTTTCTCAAAATTGCTTTGGCTATCAGTATCTTTTGTGGTTCCATACAAATTTTAAAATTACTTGTTTTATTACTCTGGAGAAGTGCCATTGGAATTTTGATAGGGTTTACATTGAATCTGTAGATTACTTTGGGTATTATAGACATTTTAACAATATTTTTCCAATCCATGAGCATGGACTATCTTTCTCTTTTCTTTTCTTTTCTTTTCTTTTCTTTTCTTTTCTTTTCTTTTCTTTTCTTTTCTCTTCTCTTCTCTTCTCTTCTCTTCTCTTCTCTTCTCTTTCTTTTCTTTTCTCTTTTTTTTCTTTTCTTTTCTTTTCTTTTCTTTTTTTTCTTTTCTTTCTGATTTTATTTATTCATGAGAGACAGAGAGAGGCAGAAATATAGGCAGAGGAAGAAGCAGGCTCCTTGAAGGGAGCCCATTGCAGGACTCGATCCCAGACCAGGATCACACCCTGAGCCAGAAGCAGACATTCAGCTGCTGAGCCACTGAACTACCAAGGCTTCCCTCTTTCCATTTCTTTGTGTCATCTTCAGTTTCTTTTATTAGTGTCATATTAGTGTTCATTGTACTAATCTTTCATCTCCCTGGTTAAATTTATTCCTAGGCATTTTCTTAAATGCAATTGTAAATGGGATTGTTTTAATAATTTCTGATAGTTTATTAATGTATAGAAATGAAACAATTTGTATATTCTATATCTTGCTACTTCACTTTATTAGTCTGATAGTTTTGTGATGGAGTCTTCAGGGTTTTCTATATATAATGTCATGTCTGCAAACAGTTTTACTTTCTTTACAGTTTGGGTGCCTTTTATTTTTTTCTGGCCTAATTGCTTTGGATATGACTTCTAGTACTATGTTCAATAAAGGTGACAAGAGTGAGCATCCTTGTCTTATTCCTGCTTATAAATAAAACGCTTTTGGGGACTCCTGGGTGGCTCAGTGGTTGAGCGTCTGCCTTTGGCTCAAGGCGTGATCCTGGAGTTCCGGGGTCGAGTCCCACAGGCTCCCACATCAGCCTGTTTCTCCCTCTGCCTGTATCTCAGCCTCTCTCTCTGTGTCTCATGAATAAATAAATCTTAAAAAAAAAACCCAAAAAGCTTTCAGCTTTCACCATTGAGTATATTTGCTGTGGGCTTGTTATATGGTCTTTATTATGGTAAGGAACATTGTGCATAGCCTTTTGAGTATGGTAATGGTATTTTTAATTTAGCATAATACATTTGACATTTATCCATGTTGTTTTTATCATTAGTTCAATCCTTTTTATTACTGAGTAGTAGTTTATTGTATGTACCATAGTTAGTATCTAATTGTCAGTTGAAGGACACTTGAGTTGTTTCTAAGTGTGGGAACGTATAAATAAAGTTACTGCAAACATTTATGTACAGGTTTTTTTTATGAACATAAATTTTTATTATGCTTGGGTATATACTTGGGGATGGAATTGTTGGTTGTATAAGAGTACATTTAACTTGGTGAGAAACAACTGAACTCCTTTCCAAAGTGATAGTACTGTTTTGCTTTCTACCAGAGAAATGTGAGGGGCTGTGTGTATGTATATATAAAAATGAATATATGTTTATATATGTATATAAGCATACACACAAGGATGGGTCTGTGTGTGAGGTATCCTTATTGGCCCTAGGTATTGGAAGTTTTTAATTTACTCATTCCAGTAGTGATATCTCATTGTCATTTTAAGTTGTATTTCCCAAATGCCTATAGTTGAGCATTTTTTCATGTGCTTATTTTTTTATCTGTGTATCTCCTTTGATGAAATGCCTGTTGAAATCTTTTGCCAATTTATTTATTAGGTTGTTTTTCTTTTTTTCCTTTTTTTTTGAAGATTGTATCTGTTTTTTTCACCAGAGACACACCACACACACAGAGAGGCAGAGACACAGGCAGAGGGAGAAACAGGCTCCATGCAGGAAGCCTGACACACGGGACTCGATCCTGGGTCTCCAGGACCACGCCTTGGGCTGAAGGCGGCACTAAACCGCTGAGCCACCCGGGCTGCCCCTGTTTTGAGAGTTCTTTATATATTCTGAGTGCTTTTTCAGATTTATGTTATGTAAATATTCTTTTCAGTCTTGGACATGTCTTTTCATCTTTCAAAGAGCAGAAGTTTTAAATTTTCATGAAATTCAGTTTATCAGTATTTTTCTTCTGTGCTTTTTGTGTTTTATCTAAGAAATATTTGCCTAATTCAAGGTCATAAAGATTTTTATGTTTTCTTCTATAAGTTTCATGGCTTTTGGTTTTACATTTAAATTCATGATCCTAGACTCCTAACTCTGGGAAATGAACTAGGGGTGGTGGAAGGGGAGGTGGGCGGGGGGGGGGTGGGGGTGACTGGGTGGCGGGCACTGAGGTGGGCACTTGACGGAATGAGCACTCGGTGTTTGTATGTTGGTAAATTGAACACCAATAAAAAATAAATTTATTATTAAATAAAAAAATAAATTCATGATCCTTGTAAGTTTGTTTATAGTACAAAGTAAGGGTTGATGCTTATTTATTTATTTATTTATTTATTTATTTATTTATTTATTTTTGTGTGTGGATGTCTAGTTGTTCTAGCAGCATTTGTTGAAAAACTTATCTCTATTGAATTACCTTTGCACATCTGTGCAAAATCTATTGGCTATATGGATGTGGTTCTATTTCTAGTTTATAAGTTCTCTTCCTTTAAACTCTATGTGTCTATCCCTTCATCCATGCAAAACTGTATGGTTTACTAGATCTTTATAGTAAGTCTTAACATTAGATAGTGCATGCACCAAAGTTTATATTTCTTTTTCAAAAGCGTTTTTGCTATTCTAGATTTCTCTGTATAAATTTTAGAATTGGTTTGTTGATTTTTAAATGGAGAAATGTACTGAAGAAGAGGTGAACGATGACTTAAGCCATAAGGATGGATAGGAATTTGACATTCATTGAAAGAAATCAAAATGTATTCATCTGAGGAAATAGAAAACACAAGTTACACCAAAAAAGTGGAAAGTTATCAAGGGGAAGAAATCATAGTCCTGGAAAAATTGATGTGAAAATTTTAATCTAATCTCTTTACCTCCCATTTCCTGCAGGATAATTAGATCATATTCAGTATTTTTAGATAAGTGGGAGGCAGTCAGTAAATATAAGAGGCATTAAAGCATAGTGACTGTTAGGTAGAGACTAAGACCTAATTTGGAATGATAGAGTTACAAGCTTTGGTTGTCCAATTTGATTAATGATGAAATAAGATGAAACTTGTCTCATTATTTTGGAATTTTGAAGTGATAGATTTATAATCCCAGGTCTTTATTTTTCCTTTTAGTATTTATTGGTTTTGTGTTGCTGCTGCTGTTTTCTGGTAATGCACATATGAGAGAAAATTTCCCAATGTGCAGAAAAAGAGTTATATTCTGATTTTTTTTTCTTTCCTCCTAGTACTTTTTTAGCTGACAAGTAGACTGTGCCCTTAACCCTTTGTAGCGTTAGAAGCTTCTTTTGGTTATCATTTGTGGAATACCATAAAATTACCTTTAGGTTACCTTTAGAAAAAGATGTAGCAAGCATTATGACATCTCATTTTCATCCAGAGGCTTTATTGCCATGTATGCCTATTCATTTTGTTTGGATAAGTAACTAGTTTGGTTTGGGATTTGAAGTAGATCCCTAAGAATAAACCAACTAGAAAGAAGACATGTTGAGTTCAAGTGTTTTTATTTATTTATTTATTTTTAATAGATTTTTAGTGATCTCTGCACCCAATGTGGGGCTCAAACTCATGACCCTGAGATCAAGAGTTGTATGCTCTTCTGATTGAGCCAGCCAGGCACCCTGAATCCAAGTATTTTTAAAGACCAAAAGAATCCTTGTTACTACTGTTACCTAATTATTCAGTTTCTCAGTAAGGATCATAGAAAAAATAATGTCACTGGGTTAGGAAAGTATTTGCCATTGCCATATATTAAATGTACTGATAACCTGGTTATCTTTGGTCCATTCCCCAATATTAAAACTTGCCATTCTTGTTCTGGGAACTGTACTTTCTCCACCTGTCCTTGATCATTCTGTAGATTACCTATTATGGTTGACCTTTGAACAACTTGGAGGTTAGGAATGCCAACCTGCCATGTATTTGAAAACTCATGTGTAATTTTAGATTACCCTAACACTTAACCAGTAAAAGCCTACTGTTGACTGGAAGCCTTACTGATAGCATAGTTGATTAACATATGTTTTGCATGTTACATGTAGTATATACTGTATTCTTACAATAAAGTAAGCTAGAGAAAAGAAAATGGCATTTAGAAAATTGTAAGGAAGAGTAAATATGTTTATGGTACTGTAAAAAAGTCTGCTTATAAATAGACCTAAGCATTTTAAACCTAACGTTGTTGAGGGGTTAACTTCAGTACCCTCATCCTTTGTGGTAAGGATGCTTTATTTTCTCTTTAGTTGTATAATTCAGAATGGTGACAGAAGGGAGCAATGCAGCTACCTGATAAGGGGGAAAGAAAACAGTATCAAGAAATGCCAAATTCTTTATAACACTATTTGAAAGTAAATATATATTCTATAACTTTATTTTTCAAGTAGTGCTATGAAAATGGTATAAGATACATGAGGGCAAGGATGTTGTTTATCTTGTTTACTGTAGAAATTCATGTGCTTAGTATATACATGATAGTAGTGGGCATGCAATACATGTTGAATAAATGTTAAACTGGTCAGAAACATGAAATTCCAAATATTGGAGGTTATTTTTTTCATAACGATGTGTGACTTTATCAGCATAAGATACAGGTTTTGCTTTACTTTTTTTTTTTAAAGTAGTGTTTAGTGTTTTGTTTAGAATGGGAGATACTCATGAAAACTTTGGGGTTCTTTTTTTGTTTGCATTATCATCATCTATGAACTTTAGTTGAATATGTTCTTGCAGACAAATGCCATCCAGATAGGCCCTTGGTGTAAAAGTAGAATGGGGAATGCTAATGAAATCATTATTAATCTCAGGGTGTCTTCTAAGCTCTTGAGTGTCATCAATCTTTATTTTTAACAATATGATCCTACTGTATGTACTGTGACTTGTTAGGTACTGTTTTTTAGTATCAGGTGGTGAGCCCATTTAGGGAAGATATAAATTTTATGTGACAGTTATAATAATTAAGAGTTGTGTATAGTTAAAAATAGCTATTAATGAGGAAGTAGAAACTTCAGTAATGCTGTAGCTCAGGGGTTATTTTGCTTCATTAGAAAAGGTGAGCTTAGCCTTATTTTCTCAGGAAGAAAAATAGTCTTAATGCTTAAGACCAGGTAGGAAGGATGGTTGTTAGTTGGGTGAATATTCATTAAATAACAATGTGTTTTGTAACCATTGGGAATAAATGCCAATATAAGACAGAGTTATCTGAAGATGTGTAAAATGTAACAAATCATTAACATCTTATTCTAAAATGTAAGCAGAAATATCTAATATGGGCTTAAATTTGTCTTCCTCTAACTTTGGGAATTTTGCCAGCATCTGTATTTCTGCCAAAGATTGCTCTGCAAACTACAGTTGAAATGACCACTTAATATTTATATGGAAATAAATATATGTCAAGTGATTTGTATTTTAGGGTTGAGTAGTTAGAAGTCTCTGATTCGTTATGAAGCACTCTGTGGTAGTTGTAGCATACTTTCTTTCTTAAACTGAATTCTAAGTGAGATAATTGTAATTGTGCTCAACTATGGAGTTGGATAAAATGACCTTAAATTTAGATAGGATGGTGAGTGGGAAGCTGTGGTTTAACACTGGAAGAACTGGGATCCCTGGGTGGCACAGCGGTTTGGCGCCTGCCTTTGGCCCAGGGCGCGATCCTGGAGACCCGGGATCGGGTCCCACGTCGGGCTCCCGGTGCATGGAGCCTGCTTCTCCCTCTGCCTGTGTCTCTGCCTCTCTCTCTCTCTGTGTGACTATCATAAATAAAATAAAAAAAAAAGGGATCCCTGGGTGGCGCAGCGGTTTGGCGCCTGCCTTTGGCCCAGGGCGCGATCCTGGAGACCCGGGATCGAATCCCACATCGGGCTTCCGGTGCATGGAGCCTGCTTCTCCCTCTGCCTATGTCTCTGCCTCTCTCTCTTTCTCTCTCTGTGACTATCATAAATAAATAAATAAAAAAAATAAAATAAAAAAATAAAAAAAAAATTAAAAAAAAAAAAAACACTGGAAGAACTTAACATCTTTATATGTATTATAGAGGCTGCTCTTTTTTTAGAAGTTGTTCTAGATAACTGCTATTAAGAGAAATCCAGTGCTAGCCTTTAATAGTTTGTTCTGATTTGGCTCAGATTAGTTTTTTTGTTTTGTTATTGTTTTTGGAGGAGGGAGAAGTTAAGTTGTGTTATTAGCCTCAGATATAAAAATCTGAGATTTATTTGGGATTCCTTAGTAATAGTATATTTGGGTTTATTTCATCTACATCTTATAATATGCTATTCACTGAATCAACATGATATTTAGGTATCTTGCATTTTATTTATGGTTTCAGAAACTCCAAATTAAATTTTTCTAGGGCAAAGTAGCTCTAGTGCTAGGTATAATATTGCTCGTAACTGGTGGCCCAGTTGGGTGGGTGGCTGACTCTTGATTTCAGCTCAGGTCATGATCAAGCCTCGCACTGGGCTTCCCTCTCACAAGGGAGTCCAATTGAAGATTCTCTGTCTGCCTCTGCCCCTCCTGCTGCTTGCTGTCTTGTGTGCATGTATGCTCTCTCGCTCTTTCTCTCTCTCAAATAAACAGATAGTTAAAAAAATATGGCTTGTAACTGAAAAAATTAGAATACATTTTCCATGCAGTTTGTATTTTACAAGTTTACATGAAGTTTTTCCTGTGGTACAGAAGACTGAGAAATAAATTAATGAAAATCTTCACTATGTGATATTGATTCATCAGCCTTCAGTGATGGAGATTAAACTAGTTTACTTTTAGGATAGTTCATGTAGGAACGAACTAAGAAGTAGGACAAAATCAGGTTCTTGATGGTACTCAAGAAATTTTGCACTAGTATCTGGGGAGGGGCATGTAGGTGATATGCTAAGCTTCAATGAATGGAAGGTGGAAGGCAGGTTTTTTTAATTCTATATTTTATTTTTTTCAAGTATAAAAGAAATAAATATTTTTTCCAATTACATTTCAATATCTATTAAAATAATTATCTCATTTAATTTTTAATATTGAAAATCCTTGTTACATTAAAAAAATTTTTTTTATTGGAGTTCAATTTGCCAACATTTGGCATAACACCCAGTGCTCATCCCGCCAAGTGCCCCCCTCAGTACCCATCACCCAGTCACCCCAATCCCCTGCCCACCTCCTCTTCCACTACCCCCTTGTTCATTTCCCAGAGTTAGGTGTCTCTCATGTTTTGTCACCCTCACTGATATTTTCACTCCTTTCCCTTTATTCCCTTTCACTAATTTTTATATTCCCCAAATGAATGAGACCATATGTTTTGTCCTTTTCCGACTGACTTATTTCACTCAGCATAATACCCTCCAGTTCCATCCACCTCAAAGCAAATGGTGGGTATTTGTCGTTTCTAATGGCTGAGTAATATTCCATTGTATACATATAAGAAGGCAGGTTTAAAGAAGCTTATGTAGTTAGCATTTGAGGAGCTAGGTGGTGTATTTTTTATAGTGTTGAAGTAGGATTGAAGATGGGGAAGTTAAACAGGTTGTGTTGCCAAAGGGGCTTTTATTGTACTCTGTTACATGATCAGGATCTCTAGTATAAATCAGGTTGATGTAACAGGAAGATCCTTTGGGAAACTGATGTAAGATGTTGCAAAAGTTAGAACTCCTGGAAAAACCTATTCAAAAACCTACCTGTTTCATCAGTTTGAAAAAGAAGATAAGGAATTAGCTGTTAGGCTTTCCAAAATAAACATTTCTAATTTTTGGATAAAAAATACTCATCATTCAGTATTCAGCCTTAGAATGACTTATGAGACTATTGGAAATCACACTATCAAGAGTCATGTTTAAAGAGTTAAACTACATTTGAATTATATTTTACATTATTTTGAAATAGGTTTTTGTGGTATATCTCTAGCATGAAAAGTTGATGCTGAGTAACTTAGAGGGGAAATAAAGCTAATAGGAGGCTTCAGTATTACCAATTTCCTGAATTTGAATTCTCTAAATCTTTAGTAGCATATATGAAAACCTGATGTTTGAGATAGTATTGATCACGAGAACTGTAGACTCTACTAAATTGTTAGTTAACCCAAATGTAAGATGTTATAGCTTTAATCAAGCTATCCAAATCTATATTCATTTTGAATTGAGTGACTTGTATTTTTAATGGCTTCCTAATCAAATTTGAAAGAGATCTCTGAGCCCTAATATGACAGTATTAATATTCCTTTGGTTTTACATGTCACGTAAACATTTCATGAATTTGTTTTGCAGGAACAGAATTTGTAAATTTTAGTGATTTAGGAAGGTAGGAACTTACGAAAAATTTAAAAAGTGCTAGATAGTAGCTGTTTTTTAAATTAGAATTAGAGAGCCAAGAATAGACAGCAATTATTGACCTGTCTAGATTGTTAAAATATTTAGGGAAATTGAACATGTGGATTAATTACCATTTCCTGGGATTAATTTTTAGAGAAACATTGAAAATGTTTGTTTTTGCATATTTTACAGCCCTTATTTTTTCCCATCTTCAATGTAGTGAATGGATTTTGTAGCATGTCATTGGGTTTGGATCTGTTTGATTTGGCTTTGCTTAATCTGGTGTTTTTGTGGAATCTTAAATTAGTATGCAGATGTACTCATAGAGATACACGTAACTTGTGCATAGTAGAAATTCCAAAAACCTTGTTATCTAAAAATTTTATTTTTAGAAGTATTTTTACATAGGCCAAGTGTGGTAGAAATCAAGTTTTTTTTTTCCCCTGCTGTGGAAAATAATCATATTCTTTGTGCTGTACAAAGATCTAGGATATTTATGGGAAATCAAATATGAGTTAGTAATAATGAAAGTGTATGAGAAGATTAAAGCAAAAAGGCTTAACCTGGAAACTTGGAAGCAAATTGCTGTTAAACAGGTGAATAAATTTGGAAAACTTTCTCTTTGCCTCTTTTAGTAAAGGGGAAAGTGACTATTTTACCTTCAGAAATATGAGTAGAGGGGCAGCCCGGGTGACTCAACGGTTTAGCGCCGCCTTCAGCCCAGGGCCTGATCCTGGAGACCCAGGATCGAGTCCCATGTCGGGCTCCCTGCATGGAGCCTGCTTCTCCCTCTACCTGTGTCTCTGCCGCTCTCTCTCTCTCTGTGTCTCTCATGAATAAATAAATAAAATCTTAAAAAAAAGAAATAGGAGTAGATTATGATATGGGAAATTTTGATTGTATTCTTCTTATGAAGTAGCTGTGATTTTTTAAAAACAATTGGAATACCACCATTTTTTCTTTATTCTCTGTATGTAACAAATTTCAGACCACCTGAAGGTAAATTCTATTGAATTATAAATTCCAAACTCTACTTGGAAATACTCCCAGATTTAGGCACTTGATTTTGGTGTGTGTGTGTGTGTGTGTGTGTGTGTGTGTGTGTGTTGAGTATGAAAGAACCAACATTAAAAAAGCAAACAACAAGGCAATTTAGAGATAGTATGCAGTGCTTTGTCATTTGCTACTCTTGCTAGATCTGAGCTGGCTTTTATTTTCTGACAATTACCAAGCAGTAATTCTTGTGTTAGACCCCGCAAATAGTTAAATTTAGGGCCATTTATTATATGCTTCTACCTTGCACACTCGAGGATTTTTATACAGAGTTGTCATCACTCATGATCATTTGGTGATTATTTTGGCAGTTACATGAAGAATATATAGCATTAGTTTCAATTACAGTGGCCATGTAACTCATTCAAATTTGGACACTTTTTTTAAACTTGTTTTTTTTTAGTATATGTGCTGCCGAAGCGAGCGCTAAACTATTTTTTTTTAAGATTTTTTATTTGAAAAAAAATTTATTTGAGAGAGGGAGTGCAGAGAGAGAGAGAATGAATGAAGGGGGGAGGGGCAAAGGGAGAGAAAGAAGCAGGCTCCTCATTGAGCAGGGAGCCTAATGCAGGGCTCAATCCCAGGACCCTGAGATCATGACCTGAGCAGACACTTAACTGAGCCACCCAGGTGCCCTTTTAAAACTATTTTTAAGTAGGCTCTGTGCCTACTATGGAGCTCAACATGGGGCTTGAACTTACGACCTTGAGATCAAGACTTGAGCTCAGATTAAGAGTTGAAGGCTTAACCAACTGAGCCACCCAGGCACACTCCCCCATCCCAAGTTGGACACTTTTGAGAGAAAAGGCATATTACCTAAGAACAACAGATTATATCAAGATTGGCTCATACTAAGAAAATACCATCCTGTAGGATGCTTTTGACTGCAAGTAACAGAAAATACAAACTAAACTAGTTTAAACAATAAGCAAAATATGTTGGCTGTCTATCCAGAAAGCCCAGTGTTTGAGAGTCCTACAGGTATTGTTTTTCTAGACGCTGGCTTCTATGGCTGACTTCCTTATAATTGTTGGTTGGTTACCAATAGCAGTGTGGACTATATTCTTCTTTTATGACTAGTAGGAGAGAGAAGCCTCTCTTTCCATAAGCATAGAATGAATCTGAAGCCTCATGATTATTAGATACTTCTGAACTAATCTCTGTGACAGGAGGAATGTCATGTGCTGATTGTCTTGGATATGAGATATTTGAATATCACTTAGGGAGGATGGATTACTCTGATATTCTTAGACTAGTCAGAGTCCATTCAGAAAATGGTGTAGGGTCAGTCTGTTTAGGAAAGCAAGGCAGCTAAAGGAAGGAGAAGGGTTGGAATGGATGTTCATGAAGCAACCACAAAGTTCAATGTGAAATCCAATGTCATTGTTTGTTTACATTTTCCCTTAGGCATCTGTTACCAAGTTCCTGCAAGAGCCTAACATACTGCAGATGTGTTTTCCTTCTAGTGAGAATTTGTGGTATAAAATGAATTAGTAGCCTGGCAAGGGGAGAGAGGAAAAGAAAACTTACCATCCTATTTTTCTTTTTTTCTATAAGACTATAGTAATTGATGATCCTCTTGTTTGTTTATTGTTTGTTTGTTTAAACAGACTAATAGGGATGCCAAAGGAAAAATATGATCCTCCAGATCCTCGCAGAATTTATACCATCATGTCAGCAGAGGAGGTAGCCAATGGGAAAAAATCTCACTGGGCAGAATTAGAAATCTCGGGTGAGTGGAATATGAAGCATTAAATCCAGGATATAATAGCAATTATGAACATGAATTGAATATTGTACATTTTAAAATAGATGAATTCATTGAGAAAATACCAGATGCAGAGGTACTAGTGTTTAATTTACCTGTGTCTAAATATCTTTGTTCCTGTTCATTCTTGAGATAATACCTTACGCCAAAGTTGGCATTTGTAATTGAGGACATTGGGAATTCAGTTTCTGAGTAAATCCGATTCTTTGATATAATAGATTTTGGTTTGGCTGTCAGAGTAATTATTTTTGCAAATTGAAATCTTTGCCGTTCTTCTGTCATCCTAGTATTTGCAGAGTAGGAAACCTAGAAGTTGTTTATTGTAACAAGTAAGTAATAACTATGTTACATGACCCTTCATACTTAGGATTTGTTAAAATGAAATATGATTTCTAAAAACTTACAGTCCCAGGCTACTAGTGAAAAAAAAATCAAACCCAAACTGAAGGACATTCTACAAAATACCTAACTAGTAATCCTCGAAATTGTCAAGGTTATGAAAAACAAGGAGAGACAGATTCTGTCACAGACCAGAGGAGATATGCATTTAGTCAAATGCAAAATGGTATCTTGAATTGACTCCTAACACCAAAAAGTTGTAAAAACTGGTGAAATCCAAATAAAATCTGTAAATCTGTAAATTAGTAATGTACCAATACAAAAAAATAATGTACCAGTATTAGTTTCCTAGTTTTGACAAATGTACCATGGTAATATAAGTAGGTAGCAGGGGAAATGGGATGAGGTGCATACAGAGACTCTGTATTACCTTGGTAAAACTTCTCTGTAAATCTAAAATTATTGTAAAGTTAAAAGTTTATTAAAAATAGAATATAATTATTGTATTTCTCCTATGATTTGATAGAATACAGACAATATGTGGAATGGGTTTCTTCCCCCCAGTAGGCTTTCATTTGGAAGCATTAAACCCCCATTATAGTATTAACAGCAAGAATTATCTGTACATTTAGCTAAAAGGTAACTAAGTGTATAAATGATTGGTAATAAGAATAAATATGAGTAAATCCTAATGGGCTAACCCCGGGTTTCTCAACTTGGTACTGCTGACACTTAGGGCTAGACAGTTCTTTGTGGGGGCTGTTGTGTACACTGTAAGGTTGTTTAGCAGCTTTCCTGGTCTTTATCCACTAGATACCAGTAGTACTATCCTCTTTTTTTTTTATTTTTAAAGATTTAATGGACATTAATTTCATGGTAGACATGATATTGGAATTTTGACGGTGAAGATAGTTATTCAGCAATTTGGATCCTTAATGTGATAATTTGTCATATATATGTTTAAATATAAATTAATATTAACATATATTAAGTTTATTTTTTTATTTTTATTTTTATATAAGTTTAAATACACATGAATATTAACATGAGATATTACCATCTTATAAAGAATTCCATTAAAACACACATAAGATAAAAGATTGCTGTAATACATATCAGTAGAGATCTTAAGGACTATAATTTACATAAATTACAGTTTTTTAAAATTGAAGTATAGTTGACACACAATGAGACATTAGTTTCAGTTGTACAGCATAATGTTTAGCAGTATTCCTGGCCTCTACCCACTAGATGCCAGTAGCACTCTTCTAGTTTTGACAACCAAGAATGTGTTCAGATAGCCAAAGTCCCTTGGGGAATAAAATTGCCCCTGGTTGAGAACCAGTTGATTAAATCCCAGATAAAACTGAAATAAGTTTCTTTTAGACCAGAGCTCTCTTCACTTGAAAAATTTCTTTCCTATAAATACAAAATCCTAGTTGGCACTTTAAGCCTGCTTATAGACAGCATGAAGGAACCTGTGACAGAAAGAACCCTGGATAGATGTAAGCTGGAGCTTACTGCTTGATAGCTACGTGGAATGTAACAGTTACTGTCTGAGATTTTGTGTCCTCTCTACCTTTCACTGCTCCTTAAATCAAAATATGTTGTTTTAATAGTGATATAAAATGAAATTCTATTTTACTTTTGTAAAGTTTATAAAATGATCTTCACACAAATTATTAAGGTAATATCTCATTTTATATTAGCTGTGGCCAGTTGATTTGCCCAGGTTTATATAGCTAATAAATGGTAAAAAAAAATCAGAGTCTGAAATATGTTTTCTGACTTTTTCTGATACATGGACCTTGAATTTAATGCTTCAATATTTTGCCTTTTAGGTAGAGTGCGGAGCTTAAGTACATCACTTTGGTCATTGACACACTTGACAGCGCTGCACCTAAATGACAATTACCTTAGTCGCATTCCACCTGATATTGCCAAGCTTCATAATCTGGTTTACCTGGATCTGTCATCCAATAAACTCAGAAGTTTACCAGCAGAACTAGGAAACATGGTGTCTCTCAGGTAAGAAAATATTATAGATATGACTCAGTATATAAAATTCTAAATTTACCAAATAAGAAAATTATGGAATATTCCTCTTACAGGAGGACTTCTATGTATGTTTGAAAATCAGATGATATTGACTGTAAGCAACAGTGCTTGAGTTGGCTTCCATTGAACATTTCCTCTAATTTGAAGGTTTCTAGTTAAATGTGATTCTGTTTCTTTTGACAAGCTTGAGGTGGGGTGGGGTTAAAATATGACTCTCACTTGACGCTCAAGTGTATGATAAGATACTCATACAGAATTGGGAAAATATTGTGATCTTGTAGTAAACTTTCAGGAACATATCTCTGCTCTATAAGGCAAAGTATACTTATATGTCACAGCTCTTTAAGGAAATCTTGAAAACTTGATAATAAATGGATTTGTTTGTAGTCCTTCAGGATTATTTAAAAATCTCTTCATAGGAAAAAATTTTGTAGGTCCCTTAAGACCTTGTATAAATGTTCTCAATATCAACAGGGATTGCTTTTCTATGTTTATCTGCTGAGTAGTAATTTTTAAAAATTGCTGTCATATGTTTAAAATTGAAAATTCATGTTTGAGAATTTTACTCTTCACTATCTCCTTACTGTATGTTTGTTTCTTTTCTTTCATACTGTTTAGCTGTATAACAAGGGGCTGTTCATTTCTTATATAGTCTGGCCAAAATTTCAAAATAAAAAAATGTGGATCTTATCTATGTTATCCTACTATCTGTATTATCTTATGCTTTGTTTTCAGTGTTTATGTTCTATATCAGTGATTGTTCATCATAGTATCTTAATGAGATTACAGTTGTAATCAGTTATAAAAACTGATAAAGGTGATTGTCTATTTTTTCTATGAATTACACTGGATTCAATGATAGCAGTTGTCTTTGGATACTAAGAATACCTGTCACTCTGATATGTGTCTTGTAAGCATTTGGGTAAGAGAGAAAAGAGTGAATTTAGCCTGAGAATGATATACAATTCTTATAACTTCAATAATCTGTGTTAAGAGAGTAAGTTATAGAAACATTGTTAACAGTTGTGGCAGTCACACATTTTGTAGTACTTTAATATTGCACAATATTTTTTGATTGGAAGGATAGATATATACTTTTTTTTTTTTTAGAAATATACTTTGTATCACTCATGGTATGTTAGGAAAGGTTAAGAAAACAATTACAGATATTAATAAAGTTTGATATATTAAGCTAAAACAGGTTTTGTTTTGTTTTGTTTTTTAAAACAGGGAATTGCTTTTAAATAACAATCTGTTACGGGTTTTGCCTTATGAACTTGGTCGGCTCTTCCAGCTACAAACTCTAGGTTTGAAAGGTGAGTGATTTTTTTAAGAAGATGACCGCATTAACACTGAGTATTGAGGTGTTGTGAGCCTTTAAAACACAATTTTAGTTACAACATATGTCAGGTTTTAGAGTAATTTTTCGAATGTAACTATGCTTGCTTTTGAAAATAAAGTGGTTCTTTAGTATCAAAGTGAGCTTCAGTATTTCAACATGCTGCCATTCTTAAAGGAGATACTTTAAATTTAACTCTGTAGTCTTCTCACCACACCCTTTTAAAAGAATGACTTAATAAAGTAAACCTACCCAGAATGACCCATGTCAGGTTTTGATAGAGTAGATAAAATAGCATGGACATATTGTATGGTGTAAGAGAGAAAACACAATAACAGTAAAAATAAACTAATAAGTATGATTATTCTAAATAAATGAATCCAAAATATATGTTCCACTGTGCGTATAGATACTGTTACAGATACTCTTGTATAAGAAAATGGTCATCCATCGTAGGATTTTATAGGTTACAAAGAAAATGAAAAAATCCAAGAGCTGTTATAAGAATTTAATCCCCAATATAATAAGGTCTTTGTACATAGCATAGAATTAGTATCTAGGGGATCCCTGGGTGGCGCAGCGGTTTGGCGCCTGCCTTTGGCCCAGGGCGCGATCCTGGAGACCCGGGATCGAATCCCACGTCAGGCTCCCGGTGCATGGAGCCTGCTTCTCCCTCTGCCTATGTCTCTGCCTCTCTCTCTCTCTCTCTCTCTCTCTCTGTGTGACTATCATAAATAAATAAAAATTTAAAAAAAAAAAAAAAAAAAAAAAAAAAAAAAGAATTAGTATCTAGGTGCCGCTTATTTAATTTTTGCTAAGATAAAGTAATACATTATTATTATTTTTAAAGGTTTTTATTTATTTATTCATGAGAAACACACAGCGAGAGAGGCAGAGACATAGGCAGAGGGAGAAGCAGCTCCCCTGCAGGGAGCTTGATGTAGGATTTGATCCTCAGACCCTGGGATCACACCCTGAGCCAAAGGCAGATGCCAACCACTGAGCCACCCAGGCATCCCAAGCAAGGAAAGTAATATAATAAAACAAAATATATATATATGTTCCTTAATAATCACCTCTCAATCAGTTTGGGATGAAAGTCATTCTTAATTCATATAAATAGTGAAATCTGTTAAAATTTTCTCATGGCACAGCATAAGAACGGTATATTTTAAATTCAGAGGGCTAAATACAGATGTACTGTATGGATTAAATGTTTTATTCTGTGCTCATGAGGAATGAACATTAAAACCTTATAAAGTAAACACTTCTGTTATTTTCCTTCAACGACAATTTGACTTTCTATGAACATGTTCTGTTTACCTTTGCATATGTCATATAATGGAGTATTAAGATTGAAATTTGAATATGAATGGAAAGAATCCTGACCTTATTGGTTGAAATGACCAAAGTGGTATTGGAATTCTTTGTACAGTTAATACTTTGTAAATTTACATAAGTATATGAATGGTCTGTCTTGTGTTTTTAGTTTCTCTGTAGAACTTTATTGATATTTTTTTATCATATATAAAGTAGACCAGGGGATACTTTCATCTAAAATATTTTCTTTTTTTTAAAGATTTATTCATGAGAGGCATTTATTCATGAGAGACACATAGAGAGGCAGAGACATAGGCAGAGGGAGAAGCCGGTTCCCCATAGGCAGCCCGATGCAGGATTCAATCCTGGATCCTGGGATCACAACCTGAGCCAAAGGCAGATGCTCAACTGCTGAGCCACCCAGGCGTCCCTAAAATATTTTCTTAAAGATGAACCCAAGGCAACTGTTGGGACATTTTACCTTAATCTCTATATACTAAATTTTATTCTTATAAAAGTAGTTCAAATAAGCATCCAGCTAGAGTTGGAGTGGGAACAAGTCTGTTCTTTTTTATTAAATAATATTATGGAATGATTGTCATTTTTAATAATCCTAGATTCATGAAGTATGAAATCATGCTTTCATACTGATTTTAATAATTTTTTTGTCTCTAAGAGTAACATACTGTTTGTTTTAACACCAATAAGAACAGCTATTCTCCTCCTGTTAATATCAATGGAGAGCATATCAGTGGCAAATGAATAATTTACTGTTGAACTCTGTGGATTTACCCTTTGTACCCTATGTTCCTAAAAAAGCAAATATTATATATCTTACTGTTTCATAACACTGTTATCTCACGTAGAGACATACTCCAATAAAATTTATACTAAGCATCAACTGAATGAATCACTCTGAATATCCATTATCTCCTTTGTCTTTCATTCTATTTTACTAGTTAAAATCTTAGTCTTAAAAAAATAAAGTCTTAGTCTCCAAACTACTGTTTTTGGCTGGTCTTCGATCCTAGTGTCTTTTTGTTTACTGATTCACATTTGTTAAAATCTCTTCTTAGATGTCTACTCTAGTACTTTAGATTAGGCATCAGCTCTGTTCATGCCTGTGAATAAATTTCTTTTCATTAAACTAGTTTGCTCCCCGATAAATACCTATATGCAGTCTCTTTCTCTTTCTTGAGAACTTTTCTGGCAGTATTCATTTCTATTCAAGTGATCCAATATAGAAAAGCCAAGGACCTTTCAAAAATGAAAGAAACTCGGAGCTCTTCCTGTCATTTTTCAAAAGTTTGAGAGAGTAAAAACAGGATTGGTTTTATGAAGCAACCGAACAAATAAAATGTCTCTAATGAATAGTAGCTCTATATTCTTAGGAAGGTAAACATTAAAATAATTTCCTAATCCATTTTAGCAGTCACATAGTAGTACTTTGTGTCTAGAAAAGGGAAGGGACTAATTGGAATGGAGCATTTAAAATGTCACCGTGATGTATTTAAAAGAAACAATGAGAATGCACAACCTCTGAGATGCCATTTGTCTTGAAATTGAAGAAAGGAGCACTTTTTCCCTATATCCTTGTCTTTCTCTGAAGCACAGATAGGGAAATATTAATAAGTTTGATCATCCTGGCCCAACAAGCTAATTTCTAGAAATTCTATTTTGACATTTGTGGAGTATGTGTGAAGGGTATGCACAGTATTTGAGGAGTTGGAATAAGAGGGCAAGTTAGAAAACTACAGACACGGCCAGTCAAGTAAGTTGGAAATGTTCTCTTAAATCACTGAAAAGAAAAATCCAGAGTGTATTAAGTTTATAGAAGAAGTAAGTAAAAGCAGGTCTTCTATAGTTATTTTAAATAATTTAGAATTCATGTCTTACGGTGTTAAGGTAGTACTTTCTCTGACATATGGGCCAAAGAGCTGTACTCATGCACTAAACATTGATGTCCTAGGTTGTAAACTATTTAGAACTTCAATAATTATGAAGATTTCTAGCCTTATTCCAGGAATTACATATCTCCCTTAAAATAAAATGGACCATGGCAGTAGAAGCTTCTTTTACTTGTGAAATTATTTATTCGTAAAATATAACATAAAGGAATAACATGTTTTTGTATTCATGAAGTTAAAAAGAATAGCCTAAATTTTAAAGAAAATATGATGAATAACTGGACACCCATTATATATATTCTCAGTACCTTTTTAAGAAATGCACTTTGAAAATCTGTCATTTATACAGGAGGTAAAGTACTTATTTTTGTATTTATAATGGGTTTCTAGAAATTAGAGAACAATCTAGTATATATTAATAGTTAATATAAGAGAATATCCACAAGGCTTTAAATCATAGGGGGTTCATCAACACATGCATAATAGCAACTGCAAATTGGAACTATTCTCAACTTTTACCATTTAGAAGAATTCCAAAAATGTGATAAAAACTGTTGGTGAGATTATTGGACATAGGCAGTCACACCTTGTTGGCATAGATCCCCTATACCTTACATTTTCCTGTGGGCCTTTTCATGATTACATCTTCATCCCTTTTCCCAGAGGTTATACTGTCCTGAATTTTGTGTTAGTTATTCCTTTACTTTTCTTTTCAAACAACAGGTATTGATGAATACCTACTATGTGCTAGATGCTGTGGTTATATATGTAACTATTACTGGTGATTTAACCTTTATATAAATAAATGAAATCCTACTGACTGTATTTTTCTATGACTTGGCTTTTTTCAACCTTATGGTTTTATAATTCAGCCATGCTCATGCATGTAATTGTAATTTAATTGCTGTGTTATCTCTGATATATGAATATGCTATAATTATTCATTCCACAGTAGATATTTAGATGATTTGCCCTTTTTATGGCTACTATAAGCAATGTAGCCATGAACATTCTTGTATACATCTCCTGATAGAGTTCCCAGGAGTGGAATAGTTGGGTTGTAGAGATCTACTTGTATTTCTTAGCTTTATTACGTAATGCCATAATGTTTTACAAGGTAGTTGTACTAAAATACACTCCCAAAAGTAATACAGTTTCCATTTTTGTCTTCTTCCCAACATGTAGTATTGTCAACTTTTAAAAGTTTTGTCTGGGGCAGCCCTGGTGGCGCAGCGGTTTAGCGCCGCCTGCAGCCCAGGGCATGATCCTGGAGTCCTGGGATTGAGTCCCACGTCAGGCTCACTGCATGGAGCCTGCTTCTCCCTCTGCCTGTGTCTCTGCCTCTCTCTCTCTCTCTCTGCATTTCTATGAATAAATAAATAAAATCTTAAAAAAAATTAAAAGTTTTGTCTGTTACTGAGTGTGAAATAGTTTCTAGTTCTCTTAATTTGTGTTTTCCTAATTGATAGTAAGACTGAGCACCTTTCCATGTATTTATTGGCCATGGTTTTTGTTTGAAGTTGCTATTGATATGTCTGAGCATTTTCACTTGACGTATTTATTAATGATTTGTAGGAGTTCTTTTGTCTATTTTGTATTGTATATGTCTTCTTCCATTCTGTGGCTTTTCTTTTGTTTTCTTAGGTATCTTGTAATGAGTAGATTTGATATTTTTACTGTAGTTGAATTTATTTTTTTTTTATTTTTTTTTTCTACTGTAGTTGAATTTAAAAATTTTTTATGATTAATGCATGTTTGTCTTGTGAAAGAAATCCTATGCTATCCCAGGTCGAAAACTCTTTTTCTGTATTATTTCCTAAAAGTTTTGTAAACTTCTGCTCTTCATAATAAGTTCTCTCATTAATTTGAAATTACAAAAAATTTTTAATTGAAGTATAGTTGACATATTAGATTCAGGTACAACATAGTGGTTTGACAGATGTGTATACGTTACAAAATGCTCACCACATTAAGGTTAGATACCATCTGTTACCATATAATATTATTGAAATATTATTGACTACATCCTCTGCTGCACTTATCATCCCTGTGATTTATTCATTATATGATTGGAAGTTTGTACTACTCTATCTTCTTCACTGATTTTACCCATTTCCTCCCCATCCTCCTACCTCCTGGCAACCTCCTGGTGGTTCTCTGGAAGAGACTGTTTGGGTTTTTGTTTGGGGTCTGTGCACGTGTGTTTTGATTTATTTATTTAAGAGCACCAATGTGGCGGGTGGGAGAGGGAGCCAGAGAGAGAGGCAGATTCCCTCCCTGCTGAGTGTGGAGCCCTATGATAGGGGGTCAGCCTCACGATCCTGAGATCATGACCTGAGTTGAAACCAAGAGTTGGCTGCTTAACTGAGCCATGCATGCAGCCCTGTTTTTTTTTTTTTTCCCTTTTTTAAAGATTTTATTTATTTATTCATGAGAGACACAGAGAGAGAGAGAGAGGCAGAGACACAGGCAGAGGGAGAAGCAGGCTCCATGCAGGGAGCCCGATGTGGGATTTGATTCCAGGTCTCCAGGATCAGGCCCTGAACTGAAGGTGGCGCTAAACCGCTGAGCCACCAGGGCTGCCCTGTGTGTTTGTTTTTAAAGTAAACTCTGAGTTCAACATGGGGCTTGAATTTACAACCCTGAGATGAATAGTTGCATACTCTATGGACTGAACCAGTCAGGTGTCCCTGTTTTGTTTTTTAGTTCCTACATGCAAATGAAATCCTAAGGTATTTGTTTTTCTCTGTCTGATTTAGTTCACTTAGCATATTTCCCTCTAGGCCTGTGTTTTCATAAATGACAAGATTTTATTCTTTTTTTATGAGTATTATTTCATTATATATATATGTATATATATATATATATGCCACATCTTTATCCTTTCATCTATCATTGGTCACTTAGGTTGTTTTCATATCTTGGCTGTTGTAAATAATGCTGCAGTAAATATAGGGGGTGCATATATCTTTTTAAAGGTCAATTTATTATTTCTTTTGGTATATTTGACACACGTTACATTGGCTTCAGGTATACAACTTAGATATTCAACAATTCTATAAGTTATGTTGTGCTTAACATAGGTGTAGCTACTATCTGTCACCGTGTAACACTGTTATAACACCATTGACTTTTTATGATGTGCTTTTTAGTCTAACTTAATTCATTCCATAACTGGGAGCCTGTATCTCCCACTCCCCTTCACCCCTTTTGTCTGTTGGCAGTTATCTGGCAGCCATAACTTTGTTCTCTGTATTTATAGGTCTGATTCTGCTTTTTTATTCATTTTTTTAGGTTCTGCATATAAATGAAATCATATGGTATTTGTCTTTCTCTAACTTATTTCACTTAGCATGATACTCCCTACACCCATCCATGTTGTCACAAAAGGCAAGATCTCATTTTTTATAGCTTAGTCATATTCCTCTGTGTGTGTGTGTGTGTGTGTGTGTGAGAGAGAGAGAGAGAGAGAGAGAGATTTGCATCTCTTTGATGATTAGTGATTTTGAGCACCTTTTTATGTGTCTGTTGGCTCTCTGTATGTCTTCTTTGGAAAACTCTACCCGTTTTTAATCAGTTTCTTTGGTGTTGATGTATAAGAATTCTTTGTATATTTCAGATATTAACCAAACAGTATTTGCACATACCTTCTACCATTCATTAGATTGCTTTCTTGTTTTGTTGATGGTTTCCTTCACTGTGCTAAAAAAAGTTTGATGTTGTCCCAGTTACTACTTTTTCTTTTTGTTTACCTTGCCTAAGGAGAGAGATTCACAAAGATATTAAGACCAATGTCCCAGACTTGACTGCCTGTTTTCCTTTGGGAGTTTTACGGCTTCGGGTCTTACATTGAGGTTATTAAACCTTTTCGAGTTTATTTTGGTGTATGGTGTGGGAAAGTGGTCCAGTTTCATTCTTTTGCATTTACCTATCCAATTCTTCCAGTACCATTTTGGAACTAATTTTTTAATATGGCTTGAGGGGGTGATATAGTCTTTTTTTTTTTTTTTCTGTGAATAACCATCTGTTTCACTATCATTATTGAATAGTTTTCCCTTTTCCCACTGATAATCAGCAAAGTCGCTTCCCTATCAGCTTGTAAAGGTCTGTTTTAGGATCTCCATTTTATATATCCAGAAGTTAATTTGTCTGACCTTGCACCAATTACTGCATTACCATTATCATTATTATGGCTTTATATTAAGACTTGATATCTAGTCTGGGAATTCCCCTTACATTTTTCTTTCATAGTGTCTTGGCAGTTTGTCTTGGATTCCTCATAAATAAGAAACAGCTTGTTATGTTTCACAAAAAATACTCTTGGGACTTTGGAATTGCATTGAATGTGTAGATCAATTTAGGAAGAATTAACCTTAATATATTGAATCTTTCTATGAATTTTGGTGTTTCCCCCATTTATTTATATATTAATGATTTCAAATAAAATTTTATAACTTTCTGCACATCTTTTTCCCAGGCACATCTTTTATTGGTTTTGTTTCTTAGGTACCTTTTCTTCTTTTTCTTGTTACAATTTTTTTTTTTTTTTTCAATGAGAGATAGATAGAGAGGCAGGCAGAGACACAGGTAGAGGGAGAAGCAGGCTCCATGCTGGGAGCCTGACATGGGACTCAGTCCTGGGTCTCCAGGATCAGGCCCTGGGCTGAAGGCAGAGCTAGACCGCTGAGCCACCCAGGCTGCCCCTGTTACAATTATTTTTAAAGTTACTTTTCCTGCCTATTTGCTGTTGGGGTATAGAAATACAAGTAAGAGGGAAAAATTGATCTGTAGTAAGCTTTCTTGGCTAAATTCTTATCTTTCAGAAAATTTGTCTGCAAATTCTTTTGGGTTTAATTATTTCAACTTACATGTTTTCTTAATGTACTGAGCAGGATGTTAAGTACAATGTTGAGTAGAAGTATTAATACTGGATGAGCATGCCTCTATTCTCAATTTTAAAAGAAATGCTTCTAATATTTTTCCATATTTGCTTTATGTTTTTCATAAAATACACTTTTAGTTTCTAAAAGTTCTATTTCTGCTTTGCTAATTGTTATTTAAGTGCTGACTTTTATTAAATGTTTCATCAGTTGTGGGAGAACTTTCTCATTTCATAGGCTGAGTTAGTAAATTATACCTATATATTTTCCCTACTTATTTATTCATTTTTTAAAGTTTATTTAGGTAATCTCTACACCCAGCATGGGGCTTGAACTCATGAGCCCAAGATCAGGAGTCGAATGTTCTAAGTCAGCTAAGTGCCCCATTTTTTCCAATTCAAACTATACTTGCATCTTGCATCACTGAGATAAAGCCAACCTTGTGCTTTTGTATGCTGGATTTATTTTGATAATATTTCTCAAGGACTGTGGAGGCGCTGAGATTTTACCCTACTCATAAGTTAATGATTGTTTCATGGATAGTGGCAGGAGGCAATGAGACTCCTGAGACAAGACAAAGAACATTATCCCTTCAAGCAACAAGATGGGTCTAAACATGCTATGAACACAGTGAGTTTACATTGCATTTGAGTAGTTCATGTCTAATGTTCTAGCACTTTTCAAGCAAGCAGCAAATTCTTTAGTAAGCAGCAGTATTGATTGCCCAGGAGGCAAAGAGTTACATGGAAATATTGCTATGGTTGCCTTAACCTATTTAGCTGCCTATATAACTAGCTATAGAACTACTCAGTATCAGACTGATAGACCTCAGAATCTGTCACCCTCACCAAGAATGAAGAGGGAAGCACTGGGTCCCTGGTGGACTGCCTTTCCCAAGAAAAAAAAATTTTTTAGGAATTTTACACATATGCTCATGAACAAGACAGACCTAAGTAAGATTCTTATTTGGTTCTCTTAAAGGGTTTGTATAAGATTGAACTAATGTGTTCTTGAAATTTTGGTATATTTTATATACCAATTGTGGTGATGGTTATGAAAACTAAATGTCTATCAACATTCACCAATTTTGAGTGTCTGCACTCACCAAAGATGTGAATTTCACTATATATAAATTATATTTATATAATTTATTTTATAATTCTATAAAACTATCATTGACAGTTGTTTCTTTATGGAAGATATTTAAGTGCCACCCCAATATATTTTTAGTTATAAGACAATTGAGGATTTCTAGTTGTTAATGAGTCAGTTTTGTTGGATCATATATGTACCATTGGAATGTTTTGGCTTTTTAATTTTTCAAATTTATTTGCATGAAAGTGTTCATAATATTTTCTTGATATATTTTTAGACTCTGTTCTATTTATAGCTATATCATCCCCTTCTTCATTTCTAGAATTGTTTATTTGTGCCTTCTCTTTTTTCCTAATTTAGCCTCCCCATGGATTTGTCAGTTGTATTATTTTCAGTGAATCAGTGTTGCTTTTTATTTTTCAAAAACGGGTTCGTTTTTGTTTTTCTTTGTTCTGTTTTGTTTGGGCTTATTCTATATTTTCCTTTTTTCTCCTTTTAAGTTGGATACGTGGTTTCATATATACCTAGATTTTCTTATTTTGTATAAGCATCTAAGTAAGGCTATAAAGTGTGCCTATTTGGATATTTTTGTTGTTGCTATATCCCACAATTTCAACGTGAAGTATTTTCATTTTTGTTTTGGTCTAAGTACTTTTAATATAGGTTATCATATCTTCTTTGACCCATTAATTATTTAATGTTTCTAAGCATACATGATTTTAAATCTTTTTTAATTGTTAGCATTAAAGTTAACATTTATAGGCAGGTAGGGTAACCTGTATGAATCTATCCTGTGACATTTTTTGGTTCTTAATTTATGACCTAGTATGTGATAAATTTTTGTAAATGTTTTATTGCATCTGAAAGAATATTTTTCTCTGATTGTTGGGCATAGGTCTGTATTATTTGTCCATTAGATCAGATTTATTGCTCAGATTTTTTAATATTTTTATAAATTTTTGACTCTAGCCTGTAATTAAGGTAATTAATGTAAAATTTCCACTAAAATTGTAGATTTGCTCATTTCCCCATGTAGTTCACTCAGCTTTTGCTTTATATCCTTTGAGATTATTTTATTAGGTATACCACCTACACCTTTTGCTGTATATTTGCTATATTGTATATCATGCTATATACCTTTTGGTGAATAGAACCTGATAATAGGTAGTGAGCTTCTTCCTTCCTTGTTGAGTATTTTCATCTTATGGTCTGTGTTGTCTAATATTGCAGCTGTGCAAGTTTTCTTTTGGTTAATGTTTGTCTAATATATCTTTTCTCATCTGTTTACTTTCAACCTTTCTGTGTACTTATGCTTAGGACTTTGTTTTTTGTTGTTGTTTTTTTTAAGATTTATTTATTTATTTGAGCCAAGAGAAGGCATGCATGTGCAAATAGGGAGAGGCGTAGAAGGAGAGGAAGACAAGCAGACTCCCTGCTGAGGTTGGGGGGAGCCCAATGTGGGACTCAGTCTGAGGACCCTGAGATCATGAAGTGAGCTGAAATTAAAGGGTCAGACACTTAACTGACTGAGCCACTCGGCTACCCCTGGACTTTGTTTTTAATACATTCTGACTTTATTTTGTTTTTAATGTGGGTTCAGATCAATTGCTTCACCTATATTGTAATTATGGGTATTTTTGTATTATGCTATCCTTCCTTTTGATACAACTTTCTGTGTCTTTTTTTTTTTTTTTTTTTTTGCCTAAGAATTTTTTTTCCCCTTTGTTTTATATACTTTCTTTTGCTTTGGAGTTAGTATGTTCTATTTCTAGACTCTTAGTGGTTACTCTTGAAATTATACCTTTAATATATTTTTGAAAAAATTAAATTGTTAGCAACTATTTTTAACAAGTTATAATTTATATATAGTGAAATTCAACTCTTTGGTGAGTGTAGACACTCAAAATTGGTGAATGTTGATAGACATTTAGCTTTCATAACCATCACCACAATTGAGAAATAGAAGTGTTCTCTTACCCCCTCAGAATTCATTTGTGTTGAAATCAACATCTACTTTCACCTACTTTACATCCTATAGGGAAACATACAGAATGTAGCTTTTTGAGTGTAGGTTCTTTCATTTAGCATAATACATTTGAGATTCAATCATTTTGGATATTTCAGTAGTTCATTTCTATTGCTGAGTAGTATTCTATTGTGTGGATATACAGCACATTTTTATCTGTTCACAAATTGAAGAACTTGGTTTTCAGTTATGGGTGATTAGTAATAAGGCACAATGTAAACATTTGAATACAAATTTCTGCATGAAACAAAATTTTATTTTCCTTGGGTAAATACCTGGAAGTGGGATTACCAGGTCGTATGGTAGGTATATGTTGAATTCTCTAAGAAACCATCAAACTGTTTTCTGTAAGTGGGTTGTATCATTTTACATTCCTACTACAAATAAGAGTTTTAGTTACTGTGCATTCTTGTCAGCACTTGGTATTAATCTTTTCAATTTTTGCCATTGTAATAGGATGCAGGAATAGCTCATAATGAGTTTCTTTCTGTAATGAATAATGATACAATGTATCTTTTCATGTGTTTGCGTATTTCTTGTATGTCTTCCTTGATGAAGTGTCTTCACATTGTTTGCCTAGTTTTATAATTGAGTTGCTTTTTTCTAATTACTGAGATTTGTTATATATTCTGGATTCAAATCCTGTTTAAGTGTTTTTGCAAATATTTTCTACTAGTCTGTGGCTTGCATTTCTGTTTTCATATAGGGCCAGTTTTCCATTTTGATGAAGTCCAATTTATCATTTATTTTCTTCTATGGATTTTTATGTCTTTGGTGTCATTTCTAAGAAATGTTTGCCTCATCCAAGTACATGAAAATTTTATTGTAGAAATGTTATAGTTAGGTTTTACATTTAGATATATGATTTGTTTTGAGTTAATTTCTCTATATGGAGCAAGGTTTGTTCTTTTGCCTATGCACATCCAGTAATTAAGCTCTATTTGTTGAAAAGGTTATACTTTCTATGTGGACTTCTTTTGCAACTCTGTCAAAATTCAGTGAACCCAAATATATGTGGATCTACTGCTAGATACTTTATTGTGTCCCACTGATCTATGCCAATACCAAAATACTTGATTTACTGTAGCTTTATGATAAGCCTTGAGGTTATGCAGCAGGAGATCTCCAAATTTTGATTTTTTTCACATTTGCTTTTATACTTTTAGGTGGCATACATTTCCATATAAATTTTAGAATCAGCTTATTATTTCTGCAAAATATTGTGCTGAAATATTTTTTGGAATACTGATGAACATATGGATGAGTTTGAGGAGGAGATTCATTATCTTAATCTCGAGACTTAAGATTGTGTTTTCCAATCTATGTATACAATATGTCTCTTCATTTATGAAGGCATTCTTTATTTCTTTAATACTTTATAGTTTTTAGCATGCAGATCTTACAAATGCTTTGCTGTATTTATACTTACTTGATATTTTTGATTGCTGTTGTAAATGATACTGCCTTTTAAATTTTCAGTTATTTGATACTGTAGAATTAAAATGCAGTTAATTTTTAAATATAAAATATTTATATTTATAAATATTACAAATGCTCGTCTCTTGCATCATTGGTAAACTTTTAATCTGTGCAAAGAGACTTTCATTTCTTCATTTATAATGCGTATGCTTTTATTTTTTTATTTTTTATTTTTTTGCATATGCTTTTAATTTATTGCCTTATCACATTGGCTAGGACAGTATTAAATACTTGTGATGACAGTGCACATCCTTGTTCTCAATTTTAGAGAAAAACAGTCTCTCACCATTAATTATATCAATGACAAGTTTGTTGGTAATGCTATTCAGATTAAATAAACTTCCTTCTATTTCACATTTGTTTGAAGGTTTTGTTATTGATTTAAGTCCAATTTGGTCAAATACTTTGTGTGTGACTATAGAGATGATTGTGTAACTTTTCTTTACTCCATTTATATCATTTTTCAGATGTTGAGTCAGCCTCTATTCCCATTTCAAAAAATTTGGTCATTATATGTTCTCTAATATATTGAGAAACATCTAAATATATACTGAATATATATACTAGTGTATATAGTATTTTGTTGAGGGTTTATACATTAATGGTCATAAGACATATTCTGTAATGTTTTTCTTACAATGTCTTTGATTTCAGAATACAGGTGACCTCATAAAATGAATTGGAAAGTGTAACACTTCTTTTTTCTGGAAGAGTTTGCAGAACATTTGTATTATTACTTTCTTAAATGATTGGTGGAATTTTCCAGTAAAACCATTTAGGCCTGGAATTAATCTTTGTTGAAAGGTTTTTAACTACTAATTGAATTTCTTTCATTGATAAAGAACATTGAGATTTTCCCTTTCTTAGTATAGCCACTCTTAGTACAGTCACTCCATTCTTTTTTGTTTGCATGGCATACCTCTTTCTGTTCTTTATTTTCAATCTATTTGTGTCTTTGAATCTATAGTGAATCTTTTGTGGACAGCATATAATGAATTATGTTTTATTCATTCTGTTAATGTCTGCATTTTAGAATTCTAATTTCTTCACTGCTAATATCTGAGTTTAATCCACTTATATTTAATATATTTTCTGATAAGATAGGACTTTTGTCTACAATTTTGCTATTTTTATTGCTATTACCATGTTTTTTGTTTAGTTTCTGTTTTTAAGTAATTCATTATTTTCCCTAATAGATTTTAAAGTATTCTACTTGTAATTGGCATTCTCTAGTTTGCAGTACAAAGTAAAATGAAATCCATTGATATACTTCTTTGTATACATTGTGCTTCTTGACTCAGTTTATTCATTTTTAAAGGACTATCTTTTGAAAGTTTGCAGCCTTTTTCTTTTAAAATAATGCGTCTTTCACTTCTCTCTGAATTCTTTCTGGCTAGGACTTAGTCTGTGTTAACTGTTTGCTGTTGTGTGTCAGAATCTAAAATTTCCTCCGGTTTTCTTGTTTTTATTTCCTCTGTTGCCTATGGGTTTTCCTAGAGACTCTGAGGCTTATAATTCTATTTACAATAATCATCTGTAATTATACAGGAGTAATACTGATGTGTAAGATGTAGGAAGAGAGGAAGAGTCCTATAGTTTTATGATTAGGTCTCAGTCTTTTAATGGGCCTTTGAGTTAGATATCCTGCTTCATACTCTTTCTGCCCTAAATCAGGCTAGATGGACCTGGAGTGTGGAGTAACTTGAGCTTAAATGGTAAAACCTGTCCTGATTATACTCTGGTAAAACAGTTTTCTTTGCATGTAGGACTTAAGAAGAGCATTGCCCACCCTGTCTCCTTCCCCCACTAAAAGCAACAAGGGGAATTTTTCTGCAGACTGTATATTAAAAAGCCCAGGGGGCTCTTAGAGATAAAACTCAGGGAAGTGTTGGAGGTTCCTAAGACTGGGTCCCTTTGCTTTTTTTCTTTTTTTTTTTTTTTTAACTCTCAAGCTAATTTTCTGTAAGCCTCCAGCAATTTATCTTAAAGTGTGCCAACTGATACTAGTTCCATTTCTGGGCTTCTGTGTCCAGTATTTTGCTGCCGCTAGACTGTGATTTTACTATCTGCCTGTTGTGTTCAGGGCAGCAGTTTGCCTTATAACTTCAGTTGTCGGGGCAGGAGTGACAACTTCTGAGTCCATATTGAGCCAGAGACCCAACTTCTATTCTCTATTTCTAGAGTTCCAACTTGATATATGTTAAGATACCTTATCTAACTCACATATCTTTTGCTGTCTTCTACTTTATATCTTTCTCTTAGTGATACATTCTCGGTAGTTTCTTTGAATGTATTTTTTTTCTGTTCACTAATTTTATTTTTAGCTGTGTCTGATGTACTGCTTAACTCATTGATCATAGTTTTTTCCCTTAGTACTTTGAGTTATATGTAATAAAATACCCAAATATTTTAGTAAGATTTTATTTATTTGAGAGAGAGAGAGAACATGGAGTAGCGTGGAGGGGCAGAGGGAGAGGGAGAAGCAGGCTTTCCATTGAACAGGGAACCCCACACAGGGCTTGATCCCAGGAACCTGGGATCATGACCTGGGCCAAAGGTAGACGCTTAACTGCTGGACCCACCAGGTGCCCCTCTTATATTTCTTAAGGGAATATATAGATTATTAATAATAGCTTGTTTGTTTTTTTATGTTTGATACATTTATACTGTTACTACTCAGATATCCCTGATCACCATTATGAAAAATTCTTATTTTCCTCTCATATTTAGCTAAGTCGTATTTGTACAAGGTTTCCTTTTTAGTTGAAATGTCTTCCTTTCTCCATATGTAATATAAATATTCTAACTAGGAAGACCCTCCTTTTTTTTATAGCATTCATTCTTTCTTGTATGGACTGTTTGTCTTTCAGTTAGAATATTGTCTTCAAAGATAAATATAGAACTTATAAAGGTAAATTCAGGGTGCTGAGTTTTGATATTACTTCAGAATTAAGATATATATATGTTTATATATGTGACTTTGGCAAACATAAATTGTAGGTATATAGTATAAACAGTGAAATCTGGAAAGAAAGAACTTTTTTGAAATTTTTCTTTATGACTATCTTAACAAAGAGTCTTTAGATTCATATAATTTCTTTAAATTTATGTAATAACAGATTAAATACTATAAAATTTACTTTAGAAAATTAGTATTTTGTTTTATTGTGTACATTTGTCTGGTCTTAGAGTTGTAAGTCTTACATATGTTACTTTTGTATTCTGCTTTAGGCAATCCTTTATCACAGGATATTCTCAATTTATACCAGGACCCAGATGGAACCAGAAAGCTACTGAACTTCATGCTTGACAATCTTGCAGGTAACTCTTAATGACCATCAGAGAACTCTACATGTATTACTACTCGCTAATATGTCACATGTTGTTTAAGAGCATCTGACCATTTTTTAAAGCTTATCATAATTTTAGAGTTTCTCCCATTATTAAATCCCATGGTAGTGGGACATTCTTTTCATATACTGAGTGCTTTCTGTTTACCAAGCAATATATTAGGAGCTTTAGTAACATTATCTCATTTAGTCTTTCTAAGAATCTAAGAGGTCTGAATTTTTACTGGTAATATACAGATGCAGGTTCTGAGATTCAGAGAATAAATTAGTTTTTCCAAGTTAACACAGGTGATTAATGCCAGAGCTGTGAACCCAAGATTCTCTTGCTCTTAATCCCAGATACATAGTTATTAATTGTTTGAATTTGATGCAGATTATGTGGATCCCATACACTGTACACATTTTTTGTGAATTCACTATACTATGTGGAAATTTGGAAGCAGGATTTTGATTAAGAACACCAGGTGCACCTGACTAAAATAGTTGTATTCTAAGAAGTCTTTTAAGTATTTGACCTAAAACTTTTTCTTTTTTGCTTAAGTACTCAAAATATGAGTAAAAGTATATAGATGTTTAAATTCAGAGATTTTTCTTGGAATAATATAATGTCTTTCTAAAATACAGAATCCTGAAAAAGAGCTAGAGAACTCTAGATTCCAGCATCGCAATATGTAGTCTATATTCTTTAATTCTCTCCATCACAGAAGACATCTACATACAAAAATTTTAAAAAATAGTAATATTTACAATAATGTAAAACCAAATTAATACCATCTAAAATGTTTTGGCTGTAAAGACTAAAAGTTGATTAATGGGAGAGTTAATAAACTTGAGAGATCCTTTCTATAACAAATTAATAATATATGGCTAAAAGTTTAATTTAGCTATATATATAGTATGTGTACACTATTTCTTTCCTGCTTTAAAAATCCATATCTCCTTTGTCTAAATAGATGTAGTCATTCATATGGCATGTGTGTGGGGTGTATGTGTGTATAATATTTAAGGAATTCTTCAGTGCTTTGGATACAAGTCATTTGGTGATTTATATATTGCAGGTATCTTCTCCCATGCTATTGTTTGCCTTCCTTTTTTTAATTTGTCTTTTATTTTTATTTTTTTAATTTGTCTTTTGGTGAACAGAAAACATTTTAACATAATTGAATTCATTGATCTTTTCTATTATGGTATTACTTTTGTGTCCTATTTAAGAAATTTTTTCTACCTCAAGTTCAAGAATGTATTTTACTGTATCTAAAAATACCATATTTGGGGACACCTGGGTGGCTCAGCGGTTAAGCATCTGCCTTTGGCTCAGGGCATGATCTGGTGATCTGGGGTCAAGTCCCACATCGGGCTCCTTGCATGGAGCCTGCTTCTCCCTCTGCCTAGGTCTCTGCCTCTCCCCCCTACCCCCATGTCTTACGAATAAATAAATAAGTAAAATCTTTTAAAAAATACCATTTTTTGCTTGTAACATTTAAAGCTAATATCTTACTAGAATTGAAATTTGAGTAACACAGGAATCAATTTTCATAACTTTTCCATATGTAGATTAAGTTGATCTTGAGCCATTTTTTGAAAAGACTGTTCTTTCATTAATGTTTTTTAGTGCCGGGCAGCCCGGGTGGCTCAGTGGTTTAGCGCCTGCCTTCAGCCCAGGGTGTGATCCTGGAGACCTGGGATCGGGTCCCACATCAGGCTTCCTGCATGGAGCCTTCTTCTCCCTCTGCCTGTGTCTCTGCCTGTCTCTCTCTCTCTCTCTCTCTCTCTGTGTGTGTGTGTCTCTCATGAATAAAAAAATAAAATCTTAAAAAAAAAAGTTTTTTAGTGCCATCTTTGTCATAAATTATTGTATGATGGGTTTATTTCTGAGTTTTGTGTTTTCTGATCATTGCCAGTAGTCTTTATGGCAATATAACAATGTAATTAGGATATTTTTATAAATTCTTAAGATTCAGTAGAGTAAGTCTTCTTGATTTGATTCTAAAGTCCAAGTTAGTTTTGGTGTTCTTCCTTTACCTTGTATTTTCATTAAAATTGTTGGAATTGGCTTTTCAAATTTCTCTCCTTCCCAAAAGGTAGAGATTTAGGTTGAGAATATATTAAATCTATAGATTGCTTTGGAAAGAATAATCAACAGGGCAGCCCTGGTGGCTTAGCGGTTTAGCGCCGCCTTCAGCTCAGGGCGTGATCCTGGAGACCTGGGATCAAGTCCCACATCAGGCTTCCTGCATGGAACCTGCTTCTCCCTCTGCCTCTCTCTCTCTCTCTCTCTCTCTCTCTGTCTCTAATAAATACATAGAACCTTTAAAAAAAAAAAGAAAGAATAAATATGTTTACAACTGGATCTTCTGATCTAACAACGTTGAATATTCTTTGATTTATTGTGATTTTTCTAATTTCTCTATTGAGTTTATGTTTCTGTGTAGTGGTCTTCATGTTTTTTATTACATTTATTTTAGGTATTGATTTTTTTGATGCCCTCATAAATGTTCTTTTAAAAAATGAATTTTATCTTAATAAGATTATTATTGCTTATTTATGGAATATAGTTGGGTTTTGTATATTCTTGGTTTCCAGGCACCTTGCTGAACACTTAAAATGCCTTTGGTAAATACATATTTAGCCACTTTGCTAAACTCTTTTTAATCCTAATGTATTTTTATTTCAATTTTTACGATTGTGTCATCTGTGAATAATGACACTTTTATTACCCTCTAATTCTTATATCTTTTATTTCTTTTTTCTTGCTTTATTGTGCTTGCTAAAGATCACAGTAGATGCTAACTAAAAGTAATGATAATCTATCTAATTTCAAAAATTACTAGCTTTTAATAATTACAATTAAATGTGACATTCACCATAATTTTTATATAGGTTAAGAAAGTTTGTGTGTGTGTGTGTGTGTGTGTGTGTGTATCCCTTATTCAGTTTACTAACAATTTACCTAGGATTTTTTGCATATGAGTTTGAGTGACATTGGCCAGTAATTTTCTTTTCTTCAATATTCTTGTCAGGTTTTAGTATAAAGATTTTACTGGCATCATAAAATTTATTTTCTATTATTTAGAAAAGTGTATTTAAGAATGGTTTCTTTTTTTCTTAAATGTCTGGTAGAATATATCTGAGTCTGAGGTTTCTTTGAAGGAAGTTCTCAATTACTGATTTAATTTCTTTAATAACTGTAGTACTGTTCTGATTCTTCATTTCTCTTATCAGTTTCTGAAAGTTGTGTTTTTTGGTAATTTGCCCATTTTCTCTAAATCTTCAAATTTATTGACATAAAGTTATTCAGAATATCTTTTAATGTTTATTTGATATATAGTGATGATGTCTCTTTTACATTCCAGACATTATTTATGTTGCTTTTATTTACTTCATGCATAGAAAAAGACCAATTTTTAGCTTTATTGATACTCTTATTAATAAATAATAGTATCAGTGAGTTTATTTATTTTTTATTTTTATTTTTTTAAAATTTTTAAATTTTATTTTATGTATTTATGATAGTCACAGAGAGAGAGAGAGAGAGAGAGAGAGAGAGGCAGAGACATAGGCAGAGGGAGAAGCAGGCTCCATGCACCAGGAGCCCGACGTGGGATTCGATCCCGGGTCTCCAAGATCTCGCCCTGGGCCAAAGGCAGGCGCTAAACCGCTGCGCCACCCAGGGATCCCAGTATCAGTGATTTTAAATTTTTATTCCTTTGCCTTTCTTTGGGTTTCATTTGTTGTTCTTTTTTTAACTGCTTAACATCTTAATCATTAACTTTTAGACTTTCCTTTTTTTGGGTACCTGGGTGGCTCAGGGGGTTAAGCATCTGCCTTTGGGCTCAGGTCATGATCCCGGGGTCCTGGGATCTAGTTCTGCATTGGGGTCCCTGCTCAGCAGGACTCTGCTTTTCCCTCTCCCTCTGCTCTTGCTTTTCTCTCTCTCTCTCTCTCTCTGTCTCTCTCTCTCTCTCAAATGAATAAATAAAAAATCTTCGACTTTCCTTTTTTTCCTCAAAGTATTTTTTTAATGTCTCCCTTTAAACATGGCTTTTAGCTGCATCCTTCAAGTTTTAATTTTATTATTTTCATTATCATTCAGTTCATGTTTTCTAAAAGCTCTCATCACTTCTTTTTAGATGAATCACTTAGAAGTGTCTTTATTTCTAGAGGAGTTGTTTTTCTTTGTCATTGAATCCTGGTTTAGTTGCATTGTGGTCAGAGTACTTTTAATTGGTTAAAATTTTTAAAATGTGCTATTTATTAGCCAGCACATGCTTAATTTTTCTAATTGTTAAGTATGTACTTAAATAGAATGTGTATTCTGTAGTTATTTGGTGCTGTTTTCTATAAATACAGCATTTGTTAACTGTTTGAATATGACATATACACTTGGTAGTTACTTTTTATTTATTATTGATAGAGCTGTGCTAAAATTTCCCACTTTAATTGTAGGTTTGTTTATATATTTTTAAAGATCTTATTTATTTGAGAGAGAGAGAGAGAAAAGCAAGAGAAAGCACAAGCAATGGGAGGGGCAGAGGGAGAGAGAGAAGCAGACTCCCCCCACGGAGCAGAGCGCCTGACTCAGGTCTCCCTTCCAGGACCCTGAGATCATGATCTAAGCTGAAGGTAGACCTATAACAATCTGAGCCACCTGCATACCACAGATTTGTTTATTTCTTACAGCTCTTACAGGAATCAAAAAGATTAATTCTTTTATCATTATGTAATCACCTCCTTTGTTCCTTGTGTTTCTTTTTAATTACATATATTGAGGGTATATTTTCATGTATTTCATCTTTCTGGTTATTTGAAATGTTTATCAGCTCCTGATGCTCTTCTTATTACTTTAATATTAGTATGGTTATATGAAAATACCTAGCTACGCAAATTCTTTTTGGTTAGAATTTGCACTATATATCTTTTTCTGTTCTTTTATGTTTAACCTTTCTTTTTCCTTATATCTTAGTAATTCCTTCTGTCTACTTATTTTGGGTTTATTTTGTTCTTGTTTGAAATAAAAACTTAAGAGTTTTGACTTGAAATTCTTCCTCTTTATAAATACAATCATGTAGCATTACACATTTCCCTCTCAGAACTACATTAGCTAACCACAAATTTTGATATGTTGTGTATTCATTCTGTTTAATGTAGTTTTAAAAATTTCCTTTGAAACGTCCTCTTTTACTCATGGATTATTTAGAAATGTGTTAATTTCTTGTTCTTTCTGTTATTCTTGTTTTATTCCAGTTTGGGAACAGTTGGAAAACATTCTACATTATTTCAGTTCTTTTAAGTTTGCTGGGATTTGTTTTATTGTCTTGGTGAATGGTTTTATAAATGTAAATTAGATCATGTTAGTGGTGATGTTCCATTCTTCCATATTTTTTCTAGTTTTTTATCTCATATTGTTATAAATACATTATAATGTTGAAATCCCCAACTGTAATTGTAGATTTGCATATTTTTCCTTTCAGCCCTATCAGTTTTTGCTTCATATATTTTGAAGGTATATTGTTTGGTATGTACATATTTAGAATTTATACTACATTTGATATGGTGGATTGAACCTTTTATCATTATGTAATGCCCTTCTTTGTTTCTAGTATTTTCCTTGCCCTTAAGTCTGCTTTATCTGTTGTTAATCTAACCACTCTGCTTTTTTTGGTTGTTGTTTAATACTGGCATGGTATTATCTTTTTCCTTCCTCCTTCAACTTTACTATGTTATTATATTTGATATGAGTTTCTTGTAGACAATATACAATTGAGTCAGGTATCACTTTTTTCTTATCTGCCTTGCCAAGATTCTGCTCTTTTAATTTGTATATTTAGATCATTTCATTTGAAGTAATTATTGATGCATAGAACTTAAGTCTGCCATTTTTTCAGTTTTCTGTTGCTTGTGTTTCCCTTTACTTTATCATTTCTTGGTTTCCTGTGGGTTAAATATATTTTAGAATTGTACCTTTTAAAATTTATGCTATCTTTGAGTATATTGTCTTCTGTAGTTTTCTTAGTGATTGCTCTAGATATGACAATATACATATTTAGCATAGTCTACTGATAGTGGTGTTACCACTTTTAAGTGCCTTGTTGATGCCTTCCCTTTTAAATGCCTTCACACTCCCCAATTTTATTAAAATATAATTGTCTATAATCTTTCCTTGACTTACAGAGTACCACACAGATGTTATAATTTGTGCTTTAGCCATCAGGTATGATTTAAGAAGCTCATGTGGAGAGGATAGTCCATTGTGTATACCCCTAATTTTACTCATTGCTTTTTCTTTCTTTTTTGATGTTCCAGTTCTTTTATCATTTCCTTTCTGTTTAGAGAGCTTCTTTTAGCTATTTTTTAAGGGCAGTTCTGCTAGCCACAAAGTTTCATGGTTTTCCTTTTATAACATCTTTATTTCCCCTTGATTTCTGAAGGGAAATTTTGCATGATACAGAATTTGTGGTTTGACAGTTCTTTTCTTTCAGCACTTGAAAATGTGCCACTTCCTCTGGCTGCCATGGTTTCAGAAAAGAAACCCATTGTTCCCTGATAGGTAATATATCTTTTCTCTTTGATGTTTTTGAGATTTTTTTGGTCTTTAGTTTTCAGCAGTTTATGATGTGTCTTAGTGTGGATTTCTTTGGGTTTATTCTACTTGAAGTTTGCTCACCTTCTTGAATTTGTAGGTTTTGTCATTTACCAAATTTGAGGCATTTTAGCCATTATCTCTTAGAATACTTTTAAAGCACATGTTCTTTCTCTTGTCATTCTGGATTCTGATTATATGAGTCATAGAGCTTTTGTTAGTCTCTCAAGCTCTGTTCATTTTTTTTTGCCACAGTTTATTTTCCTTTTAATTGTTAAGATGGAATACTCAGATTCACTCATTTTTTGGTTGTCTTTATTTTTGTGCCCTTCCAGTGAGTTTCATTATTTTGATTATTGTGATTTTCAGTTCAGTAATTTCATTCAGTAATTTCTTTTTCAGCAAATAGAACTTCTGCTTCTTTGGGAGTTTTATTTTTTTATTTGTTTCAAGGGAATTTGTAATTACTTCTTGAAGCAGGTTTATGATGGCTGCTCTAAAATGTCTGTCAGATAATTTTAACATCTGAATCATCTCTGTGTTGGTCTCTGCTGATAGTCTTTTTTCACTTAATTTGTGATATTCTTGGCCTTTGGTATGACCAGTGATTTTCAGTTGAATCCTGGTTATTTCAAATGTTAAGTTTGGAGACTCTTGATCCTTTTAAAATCAAATCTCAATTTTAGCAGACAGTTGCCCAGTTTAGATTTAGTATATGGGTTCTGTCAGCTGTTCCTGGCTCAGCTGACACCCTTACTTACCATGGTCAAATGAGGCCCAGTGCTTCTCGTCACTGGAGTGATGGGGTGGGTTGACTCTCTTGGACTCTGCTAGATTTCCACTAGCACATTGAATTACAACTGCCACTGAGTGTAAGTTTCCCACCTAATACTTGCTGCACTTCTTTTTGGCTTCATTGGCCAGAGAAATCATGATTTTCTTGCTGCCCTACTCCCTGCCCCTAATCTATTCCTCATGGCTCCAGGGCTGGTTGCAGGGCTGTCTAGCACCATGTGTGGCATGTATGGGAGATAAAATGGGAGGATTACTGTTTTATCACATTTTAGGTATGATCCTGAGAGAGTTATTACTATGTTAACTACTGTCTCTTCTTTTCTATTCATGAGAACAGACTTATCTTTCATATTAATCCAAATTCTAGTACTGTGTCAGTTTAAACAGTCTTTATTTTATTTTATGGTTTGTCATATCACTGACATTGTAGTTTAATCTTAAGAACATTAAAGTACATGGCACACATGTATATATTATTCTCCTTGTAAAAAATGTTAAATTCCCATTAAGACCAAAATTTTCTTTGACCACTACCTTTAATTGCATGTCCCCTCCATCATAAGTAAATACACTTGTAAGTTGAGTGTGTGTTCTTGTAGGTATTTTTATAGACATTTACATATAAAAATTATGCCAGTAGAATTTGATAATACTACTTTTCCTGTGTGTTTTTAAAATGTTTTCTAATAAAACATATTCTATTTTATCATTATATATATATTTTTTAAAGATTTATTTATTAGAGTGTCTGTGTAAGTAGGAGGAGGGGCAGAGTGAGAGAATGAGAGAATCCTCAAGCAGACTCCCTGCTGAGCATGGAGCCAATGGGGTGCTTGATCCCTCACAGGACCCTGAGATCATGACCTGAGCTAAAATCAAGAGTTGGCCACTTAACCAACTGAGTCACTCAGGCACCCCATCATTATATATTTTCTAGTTGTTTTCACTCAGTATTTCTTATATAGCTTTCCATTTTAGCACATTTGTATCTCTGCTTTTTTTTCTTAAACTGTTGCATAGACTTCTGTAAAATGGGTATTAGCCATTTACCCTTGTTTTTGCTGTTATAAACAATAATGTAGTGAATATCTGTTTGAATGCTTTTTTTCAAATAGATAGGTCTGATCCCAGGAAATTAGAATTGCTGAGTCATAGGGACATATATGTTTAAATTTTAAAAGATGATCCAACTTGTCCTCCCAGGTAGCTGTACTAGTTTGTATTCTCACCAGCAGTGTATGCAAGTATTCGTTTTTTATCACCATTATCAATTCTGGTTATATTAAAATTTGGGGGACAATCTGGATAAAGACATGCCCTCTCATCTTTATTTTTCTTGATTACTGGTTAGATACAGTGTTTTTTCATAGGTTTTTGGCTCTTTGGATATTGTCAGTGAATACTACACATTTTACTTATATATTGTGATGAATTAATTAAAATATATTGGCAAAGTTTTGGGAAGCACCAAAATGTCAGCATCACCTTACTGGTTTTATTTTGAGGATTTTTTGATTTCTGAATTTTTAACCATTTCCAGATAAGGAACCCAGCAGCTAGAAAGTTCCTTATTTACACTTCATTGTATTTATATATTGGGCTTTCATTTTTTTTAGATAGTTGTTATGATTGTGGCTTGGCACTCCTGGCAGGCATGATTGTTTTCCAGGATATTCAGTATGTTGATCCAGCTGGATGGTTTGTTCGTCATCTAATGATATCCTTCATTCCTTTCCTGACAAGATATGGAATATGCAAAAGAAAATGTTCATTCCACATTGTGAAAAGTATGGATGCTAAAACATGCATTCTTTAGATAGGCTTTTGGAACACCAAAATGGCTAGTAAAGAGAAGCTTTTAAAGATCTTGGATACTCTGGTCAAAATTTCTGTGGCTGGATGAAGATAAGAGTGTTTTATTCTAAAGGAATACATTTCTCAGCTATTGCATACCCTGGGAAAATCTGCAAACTTGAATCTAATTGTCCTGTAATTGTAAATGTTCTTAAAGGGAAAAAAGTAAAAGGCTAGTTAAATCTTAACTTAGTGAATTTTCTCTCATCTGATAGTTGGGTAGGTTTTAGTTCTATAGTATTGATAACCATATCTGAGTAATTAATGTTTAACCAGTGCCTTCTTTTTTTCTGTGAGAGAGGTGAGGGAGAGAATCCTTTTTCTTTTTTCTTTTTTTTTTTAAGATTTTACTTATTCGGGATCCCTGGGTGGCGCAGCGGTTTGGCGCCTGCCTTTGGCCCAGGGCGCGATCCTGGAGACCCGGGATCGAATCCCACATTGGGCTCCTGGTGCATGGAGCCTGCTTCTCCCTCTGCCTGTGTCTCTGCCTCTCTCTCTCTCTCTCTCTCTCTGTGATTATCATAAATAAATAAAAATTAAAAAAAAAAAAAAAGATTTTACTTATTCATGAAAAACACAGAGAGAGAGGCAGAGACATGATAGAGGGAGAAGTAGGCCCCATGCAAGGAGCCCAATGTGGGACTCGATCCTGGGACTAAATGCAGATGCTTAACCGCTGAGCCACCCAGGCATTCCCAAGGGAGAGAATCCTAAGCAGACTCCCTGCTGAAAACAGAGCCCAACTCGGGGCTTGATCCCAAGCCCCTGAGATCATGACCTGAGCTGAAATCAAGAGCTGGATGCTTAACTGACTGAGCCACCCAGGCACCTCGATCTTACTTAAGGTTTTAAGTAGGTACTTCTCATAAATGCTGTGTAAGTAGAAATGTCAGTAATGAGTTTCCTAATGTTTTCATATATTCATTATGTTTCAGCATAGGTCTGCTTGAACTTCCTTTGGCTTCTAAATTTTCTTTATGTTTCAGTATTAGATTTTTAAGTCAGTTTGTGGGCCATTAGAGCTGAAGAGAAAACAAGTTGATTTGACATTATAAAGTAAATGATACTGATTTTAGAAGCACATGAAATTAACTTATGTTTAAAAAAGATTTTTCTTCTCCCTAGTTCATCCAGAGCAGCTTCCTCCGAGGCCATGGATTACATTAAAAGAACGAGACCAAATTCTGCCATCAGGTAAATAGTTTTCCTTAGTCTTCTTTGAATATTTTCAGAAATACTTGAAATGCATTTGGGCTTTGTAATATAAGTATAATAAACCTTCATTTTTATGTCCACAAGGTAGATGAGCTTACTACTGATGGATAGATTTGAAAATAGAAAACCCATATTAGGGCCACATGTAGGAATCTTCTCTATCTTTCATAGTGATGGAGCTCTTGGTTTTAAAATTATTCCTTATAATGAAGCCTCCCAATAAGAAAATAAATAAAGCCTTCCAAGTGGCATCTTCACACAAAGTATTGGGTGACTTAAAAAGAAAATATGAAAAATAATGAATTTTCTTCCAAAAATTTTAAACTACTTCGGTACTTTATCTATCTTGAGTGGGTAGAGTGATAACACTTATGAAAGAATAATTTAGATTGAGTCTATATTTGCTGCATTGGAAAAAAATATAATACCAGGCCAGTGGTGTAGAAATTGTAGAGCATGAATATTTAATCAATTTAAAGATATGTTAGCATTTCTAGAACTGCAAGGTAGAAAAATATAAAGCCTTCTCTTTTCAGTGGAGACTAATAATGATTAGACATCATTTATAGTGCTTCTTACTGCTTATTAGACATTTTATGATTAGGAATTCTACTTAAAATAAGTTGTTATGAATTAGTATGTTTCCAAATGCCTTCTTTTTAATCACAAGAGTAAGTTTTCATTATATCCAATTTCATTTTAAAATTCACAAATGAAAATTATATTGTTTTAATACGAAGGTTGAACCAGTCACTGAATACTGACACTTAAATTTTTAAAGGGTGAATTGCAGAACTTATTATGTACTTTTTAAGCCCTTCTGTATGTGTGCTTTTTTTTTTAAAGTTAGAGGATTCAGAAAAAATTACTTGCTTTGAAATTAGGAAATGTAGGAAGTATATCATCTTCATGGTTCTGTTTGCATGTTAATAACACTGAGAAATACCAGCATATACAGTACAATTCTGTTTCTTCCAGGGGCAGTGATCTTAAAACTACCACGTGCTTAGTATCAGCCTTGTTCTAGGAGGCACTGTGTCCGTGTTATGAGTAACACTCCTATTAACAGGATACACATTGATGGTCTGAGTAAAAGGAATACTTAAGGTTTTCTACAAAGCCTTGACATAGATGGATTTATTTTGTTTAGCCTTCCTTAATGCATAATTAATTGTTACCTTTCTGATTATAAAAACACCATATTCTGGTTCTTCAAAGTGATCCCTTTTTGAGCACTAATGAACATAATCTTGAAAAAAAGCCTTCCTGATACTGCATACCTACATTTTCATTAAGAAAAAGAATGACAGAAACATGATTTCATCCATCAGTTGAATTCTCAAAGTAATGTATCCTTGGGTTTTCCTTATTGAAAAATGAGAATGAATTTTTCTCAGGATTTGTTGTACTTTCTTAAGTAGAATCTGAGTGCTAAATAAAGTGGCTTTTATTCCTGGTAAAAGTAGGGAGTAGGGAGATGTTTATAATAACTTACGATTTATAGGTACAAAACGATAATGATAGTGAAAAAGCTGACAGTGTACAAAATGGCCTCCAGTCAGATACCCAGGGAACCACTGAACTGAGTTTCTCTTAATTTTGCCCCCATTTAGCTGAATCTTAACCAACCAACTTCAATCAAGTACTATTACTTTCATTATTTGGATTCCTCACCTTTTATTTAAGTATGTGATTTGCAACAATGCCTGCCCACTATAATCATCTGAGATGCTTTTTAAAAATATGAATTATCTAGACCCTAAATACACTAACTTAATTAGTCTTGAGCAGGGCCTTGGGTATGAGCACTTTTTAAAAATGCTGTACAAAGTGATTCTAATGGGTAGCCTGGATAGAAAATTACTGATAAAAATCAGGGCTTTTCAAGCTAATGTACATGTGATTCACCTGGGGATTTTGTCAACTTTCGGATTCTGACTTAGTAGGTCTTTGTGGTACCAAAGAGACTGCATTTTTGAGTTCCTAGGTGATAACTGATGCTCTTGTTCTTCAGAGCACAAGAATATAAACCTTATTGTCTTTTTAGTTTGGTCACAGTCCTTTTATAATCTAAGGGCATTTTAAAATGAGAATTCAGTTTCAGAAATGGATATATGACTTGGCAAAAAGGATTCACTTATAACTAAACTTTGTTATTAGTCCATATGCTTCTGGCTCAGAGCAGTAAGAGGCTCCCAAAAGTATTAATGTATATTTTTAAAAAATAATGAAATTAGAGCCTTTTAATAAAACTAAAATTTACTTTTGTTCCATTTAGAGTTTGGTCAAAAAATTATGTACAATTAGCATTCAGATTTAGAATTTGAATTTTTGTTAAAATAAATTTCCTAAAAATCTAAAGTATGAACTGTAAGTCTAATTCTAGTAATAGAATTTTGATGTGATGGATTCTAGTGAAGTCTTTGTAGATATAGTTTAACAGAATTTTGCCAACAGCATTCCACAATATTTAGGATAGGTTTGTGTGCCATGTGTGCTTGTGCAGGTATACACATGGTATTTCTTTTTTTAAAAAGTTGCCTAATTTTCTCCCTTTTGTCTTTTGTTTTTTTTCTCCCAATTCTTAGCATCATTCACAGTTATGTGTTACAATGTGTTATGTGATAAATACGCCACCCGGCAGCTATACGGCTATTGCCCATCCTGGGCATTAAACTGGGAATACAGGAAAAAGGGAATTATGGAAGAAATTGTTAACTGTGATGCAGATATCATTAGTCTTCAGGTAAAACTATAGAAATTAGTTGTCTGGGGGCACCTGACTGGCTCAGTTGGTAGAGCATGCAACTCTTGATTTTGGGGTTCAAGTAAGTTCGAGTCCCACATTGGGTGTAGAAATTACTTAAAAATAAAATCATAAAAAAAATTTAAAAAAAGAAATTTAAACTTAAAGGTGAACTTAGTAGTTCTTACTTCTGGGAGAGAGTCTGTATTCAAAACAAAATTCAAAAGGAATTGTTTTCTCTCTTAAAAAGGGCAGTTTTAATAAGCATATAAGACATTTGCGCAGTGAAACTATTTTGCTAAGTATAACCTTCCCCCTATACTCATTTACTATTAAGTGAAAATAATCTTATCCATTATTCATGTTAACAGTTCATCTTATGAAGAGATCATTTGTATTGTAGAAAGAGAAAACTGCAGAAGGTTGTGTCTTAGGAATCTAAATTTAACTTACAGACTCTGTAAAAAAAAAAAAGAATTATTTGTTCACTATTCCTTAATGATAAATAAACACTGTAAACATTTAAAAATACTGTGCTATAAATCATGCATTTTTGTGTTATTTTAAAAACCATATCTGAAATTTAGACATTTGTGTTTTATAACACTTTATTATAATGAATTAAACTGAAGAAGCACCTTTCTGTTGAAATTTGTGTTTTAGCACTTCTTTTCAACACTTAGCTAATGAATAGTCAAGGTTTCTAGATAGTGTTTAGTAATTTTTTCTTAGCAACTTTTCAAAGCATGTTACATGATTATGAAGGTATTTAAAAATTTTAAGTGATATAATTTCATAACTGCTTTTTAGCATAGCCTGAAGAAAGGTATTATTTTTTAAACAACCTTTTATTTTTTTTACTTGAGTAGCTTGATAATTTATGTTGGCTATGGTTCATATGATTTCCTGAGAAATAAAAATCTTCAAACATTAATTTTTCTTCTAAAAACTGAGAACTGACATTAGAATTGGGGGAGAGAAGGAGGCAAAGTCAGCCTTGTTGTAGTTATTTAATTGTCCTTTTTTAAAATTTAGTATTCGCGGTAATAATAGCCTCACATTCTTCTAAGCATAGTTTGAAGGATAAAAATGTCATAATTTAAGAAGCATTTTTTTATTGTAAAGGTAATAAGGTAATACTGTAGAATAAAATGTTCATTCTAGAAAAATTGAATATTTTGGAAAAAATATAAAGAATGATGGAGGAAAACACCTAATGTCATAATCCAAAAATAGTTTCTCTGTTAAAACTTCTGAAATATTTATTGCACGTATTTTTTAATTCAATTTTCCTATTTATTTACAGATCTATTTTCAAAATAGATTTGAGATCAAACTATTGTACTTAATGCACTTTCTATATTACTAAAATTCTTCATGCCGATTCATTATATGAATAATTATTTATTGATTTAGCATTTTCTCTATGTCTGAAATTTAGGCTATTTATTAGTTTTTACTGTTATAAAATCATGTTATGAGCATTATCATATAAATCATTATCTTCACATTTGATTATCTCATTTGGAAAGATTGGTTAAAAAATTTTATTGGTCAAGAATAAAATAGTCTAACTTAAAAGTACTGGATTAACAGGGACCATTGGAATGATTGGTGTTCAGGTACCTAAAAATTCCTTAGAGTAGAACTTTTTCTTGATAGATCTTAAACTTCTCACTTTTGGGTATCATTCCTTTCTATCACAGTTGAGAAAGATAAATAATTTTAAATATTATACCTCTGTATAAAATTGACTATTCCCTACTGCTTAATCTGTAATATGTCCAGTTTTACCAGTTTTGATAAATTGAAGTATGGTAGAATGAACTCTAAACTGGGACGAAAGAGAGTTGGGACCAGCTAGCCATGTGAGCAAGAAAAATCATACCAACAGTTCAGGTTCTTTGAGTTTTAAAAGCTGCCATTGTGAAATGGCTGCTGCTAGGAATAAGGTTAGAATAGATAATATTTGTTATGTGAATTATTTTAACTTAGTCACATTTTACTCATAATGCTGAATATTTTTATATCTTAATCAGAGTTTTCCTCTGTCATGTTGATGACAACTTTTCTTTCACCTCAGGAAGTGGAAACAGAGCAATACTTCACTCTCTTTCTGCCAGCATTGAAGGAGCGTGGATACGATGGATTTTTTTCTCCAAAGTCACGTGCCAAAATCATGTCTGAGCAGGAGAGAAAGCATGTGGATGGTTGTGCAATATTCTTCAAAACAGAAAAGTGAGTTAAGGAAACAAAGCATAATAGTGCATACTTATTTCTTTAACACACAAATTAGCAAAAAGTTAGAAAGCAAGAGATGTAAAAATTAAAAACTCTTGGTAATGTTATATTTCTTAGGCTGTGTATTAGAATTAAGAATCTTTATTTTACTTAATGCTTTATTGCCAAATTACATAAAAATTTTGAGAGGTGTATACTTGAGTATAGTGTTAGCATGGTATTTCCAAATATGTTTTCATGAAGTAAAATACTAGTTCTAGTATAAAAAAAGAAAGCATAGTACATTTTAAGATTTGAAATGAGTGGTCTGAGTCTTTCTGTGATTTTTGTTTTGAGGTTGGCTTTTTTCAGAAACCTTAATTTTATTAACCTTTTTCAATTCACATTTCATATATTTAATCATTTATTCACTAAATGTTTACTGAACATTTGCTTTATGACAGGTGCTGTGCTAGTAAAAAAAAAAAAAGACACAAAGACAAGAGACATAGTTCCTTATCCCACTCAGAGCTCTAGTCTAGTAGGAAAGGGTAATCATATAAGAAAATCAAAGTAAAAAAAGGTATATGTAAGATGGAGATTGGCATAGATAGATGAGGGAGGATGGAAGAGAAACACAGCCTATGGAGGTGGAGAATTAAAGGATTGAGATAGGACAATGGAAAACAGTCATCAGACACACAGAAAACAGGATTTGTGTTTTTTGGGGGGTTAATATGGTTGATTAAGTCAGCGGTGAGAATATTCTGAATCTGCTTAATAAAATACACAAATGATCTTGTAGAAGCCTTTGTTATCTTGTGTACACTGGATTTAGGAACCTGCATTTCCTACTTGAGGGTGTAGAGCCACAACACACTCAGAAAGCGGTCTTCTTTTGAGTGCTGGCTGAGCCTGAATGCTACAGGCATATTCCTTAGTTATCATCTTGAGGAAAAGAGAGGAACATATTTTTGCCTCAGAAAGGCTGCCAGTTTTAGAGTGGAAAATATGAAGGAATCTCCAATAGAAGACTGAAATGTGTAAAGTCCGATCGAGGTTAAATCCTATGGTTAATAATTTGGGTTTGATATGTTAGATAGGGAATCATCTACTTATAGGATAAGCATATACTGTATTCCAGTATTGTCCCTTTATTAGTACCAGTTATAACAAAGCCAGTTACATGTTTTATTGATACAGGCATATTACTAGCATGTTATGTTAAGTATATGAATTAAGTGAATTTGAAAGTATCTTTCAAATACTTGGCCTACTTTTCTCATTTATTTGTACCTACTTCCCTATATTTTTTGTGAATTTTTGTTTATTTTACTCTCTGAATTTTGAATAGAGATATTCTCATTTTGGCTAATAATTAGTACATAGCCCCTAAAGTATTTGAGGTTAGAATATACTAAATTCTTCTAGTTGGTGATTTTTGTTTTATGAATTTCAGAATAACAATAGATACTACTTCGTAGTAATGTTAGGCCTTTTATTTTATGGATTCTCTTATTTAATTTTTATTTTTATTTATTTTTATTTTTATTTTTTTATAATTTCTTTTAAATTTATTTATGATAGTCACGCAGAGAGAGAGAGAGAGAGAGAGAGAGAGGCAGAGACACAGGCAGAGGGAGAAGCAGGCTCCATGCAGGGAGCCCGATGTGGGATTCGATCCCGGGTCTCCAGGGTCGCGCCCTGGGCCAAAGGCAGGCTCTAAACCGCTGCACCACCCAGGGATCCCCTCTTATTTAATTTTTAAAGCAAGCCTCAGAGCTAGAGGTAGAAGTGTATCCTCATTTTTATAGATGAGGAAACCAAGGTACAGAAAGTAGTATGGCTCCATAGTCAGTGCTTTTAACCATAGTGCTAAACTTTAATTTTTAGGTTTCTTGTTGATCTTCCATTATTACTTGTATGTCTTAGAAGGTTACCTCACTTAGAAAAATTACCTTGAATTTGTTGTTTGTTACCTATATTCATATATACATTTACTCCAAACACCATAATTGAAAAAAGAGTACTGGTAATATTAACATAAAACATCAAGTTCTTTTTCCATTTGCCATTGTTTCTTCCCAAAGGAAGATAATATAATTTTTATCATTCCCTTCACAATTTGAGAGGAAAATCTAAAATGCCTTGATAATTTACTAGAGATGATTAACTAACAAATATGACTATTGTCTAGGGGAACTTTAAACAATTAAGTATTTGAAAATCGATGCTTGAATTATTAAAAATGCTATGAGTTAGTTAAGGGATGAACACATAGGAAATACTTAGGTGCATCATTAGATTTTCTTCCAGACATCAACTCTTTTTGCCTGAATAATAACCTGGATCTAGTAACAGATTAATATCTTTATTATATTCTCTTCTGAGTAGTATCAAATAGTTGTTGATGTCATAGGACCTAACTATCCAATGCCAAACTATTTGAAATTTAATACAAAGTATACTACCATGTTTATTCTACTCTTCCTTCAGGTTGGAGACATAATACAATGCAAAGAAAAGAATTGTGAAGCCTGGTGGTTCTCCTACTTATGTAGCTATATAACCTTGAATGAGTCACTTACCCTTTCCGGGCTTATTTCCTCATTTGTATATATTTGTATATTACCATCTAAGATAATTTTTTTTAATTTTTATTTATTTATGATAGTCACAGAGAGAGAGAGAGGCAGAGACGCAGGCAGAGGGAGGAGCAGGCTCCATGCACCAGGCCCCGATGTGGGATTCGATCCCGTGTCTCCAGGATCGCGCCCTGGGCCAAAGGCAGGCGCCAAACCGCTGCGCCACCCAGAGATCCCTTTTTTTTTTCAATTTTTAAAAAAAAATGTATTTATGATAGTCACAGAGAGAAAGAGAGAGAGAGAGAGAGAGGCAGAGACATAGTAGGCAGAGGGAGAAGCAGGCTCCATGCACCGGGAGCCCGATGTGGGATTCGATCCCGAGTCTCTAGGATCGCGCCCTGGGCCAAAGGCAGGCACCAAACCGCTGCGCCACCCAGGGATCCCAATTTCTTTATGTAGTTAACAAAACTGACAAAGTCAAAATATAGCTGTAGGAAGAGTACTTAAAGTCTCATTCTTCTAAAACCCCAGAGTATCTCATAATTCCTAATCTTCATTGATGACAGTTTTTCCCTTTGTGGAAGATGGTGGTACAGAGTAGGTAACAATAAATAGAAACTATAATAATTACTGTTTTTAGCAAAATGCTATAATAAGAATTTCTTCTCTATTTCTAAAATAGAATACAATAAAATAATATACTTGTAGTATATTCATTGTAGTTTAGTCTTCGGGGTTTCAGAAAGCACTTTAAGATTTGGCAGGACCTTTTGGTTATCATGACAAATTTTTTTGGGTGGTTAGATGCATGGATACCAGAAAATAAAAGTTTCAATTCATAAAATTCTAGAAGTCAACTTTTGCTTGTCCTTTATCTCAGTAACTATTATTTTAAGTGCAAAGTATTTTATAAACTACATAGATGGATTTTTTTGTTCTTGTGTGTGTACAGAAAGACTGCTACTATAGATAACTTTTTTAGACTCAGAAACTTAAATTTCCTCTTACCATATTTTGTCTGTATACTTAGCAGTTAGTAGAAATGGGCTTGGATCCAGATGCAGAGTTGAAAATGGAGAAATTGAAATTGAAAATGGAGAAAAATGGAGACAAAGATCTAGATAATAGACTTATTTGCTGTTCCTGAAGTCTTATATATTGTTTTGCTTGCTCATAGTTGACATTCACCAATGATTTAATCACATCACAGCCCATAAAATTACTTCTAGATCACAAGCTAGGGAAAAAAATGAATTATCTCATTGTTCTGTTTGAAGCACTGTTTTGGACATGTTTTTCCTGTATTTGAAAGATTCAACCTAATAATCTTTCTCAAATCATGTAAGAAGGGTGTGGGGTCTTTGGTTTTTGATTATGTCAGTCTTTATTATATATGATGTCTTTATGCCCATTTAACTTTCATATAAGACTTTCAGGAGGTAAATAGGAGAATTCTTAGACTGAAAAAAAAGCATGAAGATTAATGCTTATAGCATCTGTGTTCTACATATACAATAGGAATGATAAAATGAATTTAAATAGAGACAAGTTACAAGATTTTACATGTTACCAAGGCTTGATGGTTTAGATTAGTGAGTGAAAAGTAACTATAAACCAGTATGTTTTATTCCAAACATCTAATAGAAGGAATGAGGAAGATATCCCTGTATGTCAAAATGTCACCTATGAGACAAAGTCAAAGCATAGCGGAGTGTGTTTGGTTATGTGTTGGAGGGGAAATTAAGAAATAGTATTAGTAAGGTAGTATGGATGGAATATGGATAATTATTTCTTATTATATTATGAATATATTATAAATACAGTGTAACACAAAAACAAGACAAATTGTAGGAGACGGCAATGATCTGCACTAGTGCTGGAGATTTTCTTAGAGTACCTGAAAAGTTTTTACCATTCAAGAAGCATATCTTGCTCTTAATTCTCACTGTAAAGAAGGAACTTTCTTTGATTGCTTAGTTCTCAGCTATCTCTTTGGTTCTTCAACTACTGGTGAAGGGGCATTTGGATGGTGCAGTTGGTTAAGCATCTAACTCTTGGTTTCAGCTCATCAGGGTTGTGAGATGAAGGCCTGCATCAGGCTCTGCACTCTGCTTGGAGTCTATTTAGGATGCTCTCTCCCTCTGCCCTTCCTCCTCCACCCCCACCCCCACATGTGTGCTTGCTCTCTCTCTAATAAGTAAATCTAAAAAACAAAACAAATAATTGGTGAAGCTGAAATGATAAGATTCAAGAATGTGACCCTGTCCTCTTTCGTATTTGTAAGGGCCAAGGAAGGGAGTGTTAGTTATAAGGATGTACATACTATACTTTGTTCAGGAAAACTGTGTTTATTTTTATGAACTTTTTGAAGCCACAGACATTAAAAAACATACTTTAAGAAGATTGGAAGTAAAAGTCAAAAGTGAGGCAATACAATCATTAATTATACCAATTAGGAAGTAAGTTGAAGGGTAGGTAGAAGCATGTCATAAACTGAATAATTGTTCAGGATTCATTTTTAAATGAAGAAAAGTCAGTAACCAAGCATGTATTTTAAAAACAAGTTGGCTGAATCTGTGATCTTTGCTAAGAAGACTAAGAAAAAGCAGAGGCTTGGTGAAAATGCTTAGGCAATGAGAAGGATATTTTAAATACCATGCACTGTAAAGAAGGGATATACCCATTGTGAATTGTATAATCACTAATTGAGGATCAAGGTAAAAAACAGCTGTACAACTTCTATTTTGCTTTCATGATCTCTATTGAGAATTATCTTCAAAGTGGAAAGACTAAAGACGAAGTGAAGAGGAGATTGGTAAGCCAAGAGTCACTAAACTGCCTGAACTAGTTAGGTTTCCAAATCAAGATAATTACATTCCGTGGTAATAAAAGATCTTGCAAAAGTATGACTACAGAGCTGACATGGGTAATCTATTATGAATCTTGAAGTGTAGGAGAAGTTCCTAGGATATTGAAAATGAACAAACCCATGTTATTTTTCAAAAAGATAAGGTAGTTTGATGTTCCCCAATGGAAGGGAGCAGGAAAGAAATCAAATTGGGCGTAGAAAACAGAATTGTGTTATAAGCCTACAGCCTCAGCTGATCCTGCCTGTTAGCTTTGGAGCTGAAATGGTCTGTGAGAGTTAACCCAGGAGGGATCAAAATCCCTAAACTTTTATCTTTTGCTTTCGATATATAACTGGATGTAGATCACTCCTGGAAGTACTTGACCTTGAGTGAGGTAGCTTTTTGCAGCTGGAGCAATTCCTGAAGGGTTGATGAGGAATCTGGACAGTGTGTTTCATATTCATCCCTTTGCAAAGTTTTTGCAAGTTATAGGATTAAAACATACGAAGTACCTATCACAAGTTTTTTTTTTTTAAGATTTTATTTATTTATTCATGAGAGACACAGAGAGGGGGGCAGAGACATAGGCAGAGGGAGTGGCAGGCTCCATGCAGGGAGCCTGATGTAGGACTTGATCCTGGGACTCCAGCATCACTGCTCGAGCCGAAGGCAGATGCTTAACTGCTTAGCCACCCAGGTATCCCCCTATCACAATTTTGACACAAAGTAGATATATCCTCAGTAATGGGCAGCATGTATTATTTTTATTATTGGTTCTGTCCTATTGAGAATTTCGATTATTTAAGGGAAGACCAATAAACACACATAAGATTTGTGAAAACCAAAAGGAGGGAGGGATATTTAATCTTTTAGAAAAAAAGAATGAAGCTTCAAGTGTCCTAATCAGTGACTTCTCTGACATCAGCAATAGCAAATTTTTTCTAAATAGGTCTCCTGAGTCAAAGAAAATAAAAGCAAAAATAAATTATTAGGGCTATATCAAAATGAAAACTTCTGCACAGCAAAGGAAATAATCAATAGAACTAAGAGGTAAACTATAGAATGAGGAAAGATATTTGCAAATGACATATCGGATAAAGGGTTAGTATCCAAAATATATAAAGAACCATACAACTCAACACCCCAAAATACCAAATAATCCAATTAAAAAATGGGTACAAGACATGAACAAATATTTCTGAAAGATGACATACAAATGGCCAATAGGCACATGAAAAGATGCTCATTGTCACTTATCAAGAAAATACAAGTTAAAACTACAATGAAATGTCACCTCACACTTGTCAGAATGCCCAAAATCAACAACACAAGAAGGAACAGGTGTTGGTGAGGATGTGGAGAAAGAGGAATCCTCTTACACTGTTGGTGGGAATGCAAACTGGTGCAACCACTCTGGAAAACAGTATGGAAGTTCTTCAAAAGGTTAAAAATAGAACTACCCTATGATCTAGCAGTTGCACTACTGAATATTTCTGAAAGAATACAAAAAACACTAGTTCAGAGGGATGCATTTTACACCTATGTTTATAGAAGCACTATGTACAATAGCCAAGATATAGAAGCAGACCAGGTGTCCATTGATTGACGAAGAAAGAAAGATTTGGGGTGTGTGTGTGTATCTGTGTATGTAATGGAATATTATTCAGCCACGAAAATGAATGAAATCTTGCCATTTGCAAGGACATGTATGGAGCTAGAGATTATTAAACTAAGTGAAATAAATCAGAGGAAGACAAACACCATATGATTTCACTCATATGTGGTATTTAAGAAACAAAACAAATAAGCAAAGGGAGGAGAAAGATAAACCAAGAAACAAGACTCTTTAAAGAGAAGAAACTGATGGTTACCAGAGGGGAGGGAGATAAGTGGGCGGATGGGTGAAATAGGTGATGGCTGTAAGGGAGTACATTTATGATAAGCACTGGGTGACATATGGAATTGTTGAATCACTATATCATACACCTAAAACTAATACAACACTGTGTATATTAACTGGAATTAAAATAAAAATTTTAAAAAATAACAAAGTATCCTTAATATGAGTGGCTTAATGAGAGTGGCTGAACTAATGAATAGAAAGTCATGAAATGATACTCAACAGAAATAAAGTGGCTACACTTAGATTATTAAGGGAAGGGAAAGAGTGAGGGATACAGTCATTTGAGAGTACAGAAAAATATTTATGTGAAAATGTTCATAATGGCATTAGTTATAATAGCTCAAATCAGAAGCAATTTAAATGTCTGCCACAGAATGTTAAATTATGGTGAGTCTGTATAGTGAACTATAATACATTTCATATATACTGGTTTTGAATATTTAATTTTATAAGTCCTTCTGATAGAATGTTTATTAATAAACCAGAATATAAAATTATAGAGTATTATAATTGTATAGGAATATTTGCATGAAAATGCATGGAGAAAGGTCTGGGGAAATATATTGACTTGTTAGGATATTTGGTTGCAGGTAACTCTCAATTTTCTTTGTATTTTTCCTTGTTCCCAAATCTGTGCAATATGTATATTGCACATTTTTTCCCCACTTATTTGTTGATAAGCATTTATGAAATGCGGAACTGAAGAGACCTGGTTTAAGAGGGAAAAAGTCCAGGAAGTTTTAGTTACATCTTAGTTCTCATTTGGTTTATGATTAATATGGCTTTCCCCAAAGTGCAGTTTCAGTCTTTATTAACAAAAATACGGTCCAAAATGAAGACCTCACTACTTCATTTATGCCCAATTCTAGATACTGTACCTTTGGGAAAACTTGAGATGTTCAGGTGAACAACTGTCTCACACCATATATCATGTAAAGAATTGGCCATTTCTGGGACACCTGGATGGCTCAGTGGTTGAGCATATGCCTTTGGCTTAGGTCGTGATCCTGGAGCCTGGATATCGAATACCCTATCGGGTTCTCTGCAGGCAGCCTGCTTCTCCCTCTGCCTATGTCTCTTCCTCTCTCTCTCTCTCTCTGTCTCTCATGAATAAATAAATATTTTTTAAAAATTGGCCATTTCTTAGAAAAGATGTGATTGGATATTTAAAGTAGTGGCAAGTAGAAGAGATACTAGGTTTTATTCTATATTTGCTTAAGGAAAATATCTAGATCTAGATTAAATGGAAGTTAGGTACGGGGAAACAAATTTTAGTTAACAAAGACATTTCTAACTATTAGATACCCCCCTCCCTCATAACAACCTGACTTTGGTAGAAGTAAAATATTCCAGTACTAACAATATTACCATTAAGCAGGATTTTTATACTTTTTTTTTTTAGACATGCCTTTATTTATTTATTTTTTTAATTTTTATTTATTTATGATAGTCACACACACACAGAGACACAGAGAGAGAGAGAGACAGAGGCACAGGCAGAGGGAGAAGCAGGCTCCATGCACCGGGAGCCTGACGTGGGATTCGATCCCGGGTCTCCAGGATCACGCCCTGGGCCAAAGGCAGGCACCAAACCCCTGCGCCACCCAGGGATCCCCGGAATTTTATACTTTTAAAAAAATATATTTTATTTATTTATTCATGAGAGACACACAGAGGCGGAGACACAGGCAGAGGGAGAAGCAGGCTCCATGCAGGGAGCCCAATGTGGGACTCGATCCCGGAACTTGAGCCAAAGGCAGATGGTCAACCACTGAGCCACCCAGGTGTCCCTTTTTATACTTTCTTACAAGGTTCCTGTAAATACACCTTAAGAGTTCTGTAAATATTTAGAATATATTTCAAAAAGTAAATACAAATAAATTATAATTTTAAAATAATATATTCACTCAAATATTTCAAATACCTATTTTTAACACTTTGGAAATTAATAAATATGTTTTGGATGTGCTGCTTAGTTGAATTGTTTTGGTGTAGACCTCTGAATCAAGTTTTTACCTACATGCTAAGGTTTTCTGAGTTCAAGGTCAGTTATTTGCAAATTATATCTGTGTGTCTCTGTGGATCAGGATTTTTATTAATACTTTATAACCCAAACAAAAATGCGGAAATACTACTCAGCCATTAGAAACGACAAATACCCACCATTTGCTTGGACGTGGAGGGACCTGGAGGGTATTATGCTGAGTGAAATAAGTCAATCGGAGAAGGACAAACATTATATGGTCTCATTCATTTAGGGAATATAAAAATTAGTGAAAGGGAATGAAAAGGAGAGGAGAGAAAATGAGTGAAAATATCAGTCCCTGAGGGTGACAAAACATGAAAGATACCTAATTCTGGGAAATGAATAAGGGGTAGTGGAAGGGGAAGTGGGCAGGGGGTTGGAATGACTGGGTGATGGGCACTGAGCAGGGCACTTGGCAGGATGAGCACTGGGTGTTATGCTGTATGTTGGCAAATTGAACTCCAATAAATTAAAAAAAAATATACACTACAGCCTGTAGAAAAATAATCTTCCAAGAGGAAAGAAAGACATGGTTTCCAGAGAAGACTCTTAAGCATTTTGAATGAATAAAAGAGGTTCTGCTTACGAAAAAGCAGAAATAAGTTGGATGCAGGGACTGATAACAAGACTATGATCTATACCCTTCGATTTGAAATTTTTATACTCATAAAAACGTATTGTTTTCAGTGATTGATTTAGTCAAACATAATACTTTATGTGCGAGAATCTTACCAGAAATTGTTTGAAAAAGATGTTCTGCTTAGATGTTTGGAAAAGTCTGGTATGGAGGATCGTCAAGTCTACCTAGAGCATACTTTGAATCTTCCTTCTCTTTATTACTCTTGCCCTTGTTCTTCTCCGTGCATGAGAACTTCAGAATTGGGGCAGGGAAAGGAGTACTGTTTTTATCTAGCACAGTGTCCTGCAGCATAGTAAGATTTTAGTCTGTATTTATAAAGAGATGAATACATGCTTCAGTTTCAAAGCTAGGAGGAAGATGGGGTGGAAGCCTGTTAAAAGAACAAAGGTGTCTTCTGTCCACATAGTACTTAGGGAAAAGTAATTATATTTAGTTGGTTTTGGCCATTTATAAATATCTTACAAACCTAATAAAACTAGGCTGTAAGTGGTTAAATGGCTTGCCCTAAAGTCATACTGCTATTAAATGTCAGTGCTAGATTCAATTCTATTAAGTCCTATAAATCTACAATACTTAGTTTGGAAGTAAAGAAAGAAAATACTATTCATGCAGAAACTATACAGGGAGAGTCATTTTTCACCTTATAGAAGCTGTCTTTCTGAACCCTTACATATGTGAGAAAGTATGTATTCCACCTTTTTATACTATAAAAAGTATTCCACCTTTTTATAGTAAAGATCAGATGAAAAGATTGGCTTCTCCTTAGTTGAGATATGGGTGTGACAAATAACTTTTTTGTGTGTGTGACAAATATCTTTTTTTTTTTAAAAGATTTTATTTATTTATCCATGAGAGAGACAGAGAAAGAGAAAGAGAGAAAGAGGCAGAGACACAGGCAGAGGGAGAAGCAGGCTCCATACAGGGAGCCTGACTTGGGACTCAATCCCAGGTGTCCAAGATCATGCCCTGGGCTGAAGGTGGCGCTAAACCGCTCGGCCACCGAGGCTGCCCTGTGACAGATATCTTGATGTGGTAAGAATAAAACTGCAAACAGCAGGGTAGTTAAATTTTATTTTGTTCTTTTTCATTAATCTATTGACTAGTTAAGGTTGTGTTCACCTTTAAATATCAGAAAGTTTATCAGAAAGTTCTAACAATAGCTTAAAGAAATGAGAGAAGGGCAATTTTCTCACATCAGTCCAGAACTGGTTCAGCTGCTTCCCAGTCCATAGTGGGTTAGCTTTTGCCCTCCTGCTTCTTACCACATGGATAAACATATAAAAGGGCAAAGAGATATGTATGCAGTCTTTGCTAGGTGGCACTTCTTATGTCCCCCTGGCCAGGACTAATGCATGTCCCCTTGCAGATGGAAAATGACTAGGGAGATAGTGAACAGTGTATCTTTTGCTCCCTCATTTAATGTCTTTCAGCATGATAGTCCAGGTATCTACTATTACACTAATAATGCATTGTGCCTTTTAGATTTACATTGGTGCAAAAGCATACAGTGGAATTTAACCAAGTGGCAATGGCTAATTCAGATGGATCCGAAGCTATGCTGAACAGAGTGATGACAAAAGATAATATTGGTGTCGCTGTGGTATTAGAGGTCCACAAGGAACTATTTGGAACAGGTGAGTGCAGTTTAAAATATTCTTACTAAAAATAAATACCATCTCATGCTTTCCCATCTCAAACAAGTACACAGACTCTTGCTTATTTATTGCACAGTTATTTTTTTTCTTTTTGTCTTTAAGAAAGCTTAAGGGAAATGGGCAGGAAAATAGGACTAATTATGTAAACCATCATATATATCTAGGGATATTACTTACCAGGTAATCTGTAAAAAGGAAAGTCTTTAATATGCCATTATTTCCAAAAGGCTATTTAAAGTAGGAAATGCTTAGTTGGCTCAGTTTGGAAATTATAATGAGTTGGTTCTCTTTTTAACCATATTTTTAGCTTCTTGAGTGCGAAATCTTTTATCTTTAAGGTTAAGTACTTGGCAAGTTTTCTCTAATTTCTTTGTTATATCTCAGTCATTACTGGGATAAGAGCAGGATCTTTTATCTACCTGGTAGTTATCTTTTGCATTTTAGATTATTTATAGCTTCCTTCAAAGTCAGAAACTCAATATGTACTTTGCATATCCAGACCTTTTTTTCCCCTTTCTCCTGCCTGCCTTTGAGCATTTCACTGTTTACTTAATTAGTATATTTTAGGCAAGAGCAAGGAGATGTTAAGACCACATTAGGGCTTTATTTGTAAACTTTTTTTAAAATACTTATCATAGAAGAAAAGATGTTTGTCTTGAGTATTGATTTGGATTATTCAGACCATACCTATCTGTCCAAACCTTTTCTCTCTGGTATTCAGTTTATCCATCATCAAATAATCTTTGATATTTTATTTTAAATTTTTCTTCTTTTTTGGCCTTTCCCTTTTTACCTACTGTTATGTCCTTTGCAGTCTCATTCTTTTCAAAAGTTAGGTACCTCTTTTTCTGGTAACATGAAAATTGAATTTCTTTTGAAGTTTTATTCTTTTAATTTTCAGAAGAGTAATTATAAATTATACAGCAGACTGTTTCGTATTTTGAAATATGTCTCTTACTTCTATAAGAGGAATTTAATATTATAGAAGGTGCTTATGGCTCCATTGTTTTTAATAGTTCCTTAATCTCAAAAAATATTTATTTATTTATTTATTTAGATAGAGTGTGTGCACTCAAGCAGACAGAGTGCGTGCAAGCAAGCACAGCAAGGGGAACAGCAGGCAGAGGGAGGGAGAGGGAGAAGCAGACTCCCCGTTCAGCAGGGAGCCTGATGCAGGCTCCATTCCAGGACCTTGGGACTACAACCTGATCCGGAGGCAGACACTTAACCGACTGAGCCACCCAGGCACCCAGTAGTTTTGTTTTGTTTTGTTTTGTTTTTCTTTTCTTTTTTTTTTTTTTAATTTTTATTTATTTATGATAGAGAGAGAGAGAGAGAGGCAGAGACATAGGCAGAGGGAGAGGCAGGCTCCATGCACCGGGAGCCCGATGTGGGATTCGATCCCGGGTCTCCAGGATCGCGCCCTGGGCCAAAGGCAGGCGCCAAACCGCTGCGCCACCCAGGGATCCCTTGTTTTGTTTTTCTTTAAGATTTTACTTATTTATTCATGAGAGACAGAGAGAGGCAGAGACACAGGCAGAGGGAGAAGCAGACTCCATGTAGGCAGCCCAACGTGGGACTTGATCCTAGGACTCCAGGATCACGCTCTGGGCTGAAGGCAGGCGCTAAACCACTGTGCCACCCAGGGATCCGGTACCCAGTAGTTTTTAATTTTAATATAGTGAACATTTAATCTATAGCCAGAAATGACACTATAAAACTTCTCAGAAAAGAGTAAAACTTAGAGAATTTGGGCTGTTAGATTTTATCTTATTACATTGCTTTAAATGGACTATTTCTATATTTGTAAATCATATATCCGATAAAGAATTAATATCTAAAATATATAAATAAGTCATAAAGCTCAATAGGAAGAAAATGAACACTCAGATTAAAATTTGAGCAGAGGTACTGAAGAGACATATCTCCAAAGAAGACAGAGATGGCCATCAGGCACATGCAAAGATATTCAACATCACTAATCATCAGGGAAATGGAAATCAGAACCACAATGAAGTATCACCTCATACCTTAATATGGCTATTATTAAAAGGACAAGAAATAACAAGTCTTGATGAGGATGTGGAGGAAAGAGAACCCTTATATACTTGGTGGAAATATAAACTGGTATAACCACTATGGGAAACAGTATGGAGATTCCACAAAAAAAAAGTTAAAAAAGAAATACTATGTGATCCAGCAATTCCACTTTTGGGTGTTTATCCAAAGAAGATGAAAATACTAACTTGAAAAGAGATAGGCATCTCCATGTTCATTGGAACATTATTTACAATAGCCATGACATGGAAGCAACCTAAGTGTCCATCAACAGGTGAATGGCTAAAAAAAAGGTAGTATGAAATGCTATTTAGTTATAAAAAAGAATATCTGCCATTTGCATGACATGGATGGACCTTGAGAGTATTATGCTAAATAGAATAAGTCAGAGAAAGAAATATTTTATAACCTCACTTATATGTGGAATCTAAAAAACAAAACAAATGAAGAGACAACAAAATCAAAATCATAGATACAGAAAATAGAATGGTGATTCCCAGAGGGGAGAGGGACTGGGGAGTGAGCAAAATGAGTGAAGTGGATCAAGAGGTACAAACTTCTACTTATAAAATAAATAAGTTATGGGGATATGTACAGCATGAGGGGGCTATAGTCATTCATATATTTTTTTTAAATTTGAGAATGTATGTGCACAAGTGGGGAGAGGAGCAGAGGGAAAGGTAGATGCAGATTCCCTGCTGAGCAGGGAGCTCACCACGGAACTCAATCCCAGGATCCTGAGATCATGACCTGAGCAGAAGGCAGATGCTTAACCAGCAAGCCACCCAGGTGCCCTAGTCATTCATGTTGTAAAGTGTACTTGAAAGTTGCCAAGAGAGTAAATCCCAAGAGTTTAACTTTATACGGTGACAGATGGTAACTAGACTTACTGTAGTGATCATTTTGCAATGTATACAAATATTGAATCATTATGTTGTACATCTGAAAGCATTATTATATTAATTATACCTAAATAGAATTTTTAAAAAATGACTACTTCTGTCACATATAACAGACAGTTCAGTTACTTGTTTATTATTCAACATTGAAGGTAAGTTCCTTTTCACTTTACTAAGATATAATAAACTTTATCAAAATAGTAGACTTAGAAAATTAGGTCTTTTTCTGTAGAGTTTATATTTTCAATAGAAAAATTTAAGAGGCATTTCTCTAGATTTTTTGGTAGTTTTGATTTTCTGGAAATTACAGTTAATATACATATTTCAGGTATAGAATTTAGTGATTCATTACTTACATACAGTATTCAGTGCTCATCACAAGTGCCCTCCTTAATACCCATTACCCATTTAACCTATCCCTTCACTCCCCTCCAGCAACCCTGAGTGTGTTCTCTATGGTTAAGAGTCTGTTTTCTGGTTTGCCTCTCTTTCCGCCCCCCTCCCCCTCAATCTTCATTTGGTTTTTTCTTTAAGTTCCACATATGAGTGAAATCATATGTATGGTATTTGTTTTTCTCTGACTGGCTTATTTCACGTAACATCAAACTCCATCCACATCATTGTGAATGGCAGGATTTAATTCTTTTTGATGCTGAGTAATATTTCATTTGTGTGTGTGTGTGTATGTATATCTTTATCCATTCATCAGTAGGTGGACATTTGGGCTCTTTCCATAATTTGGCTATTGTTGGTAATGCTGCTGTAAACATTGGGGTGCATGTATCCCTTCAAAACGGTATTTTTGTATCCTTTGATCCTCATAGTGCAACTGCTGGATCATAGGGTAATTCTATAGAAATTTTAATAAAAAATGAATTTTGCATGTTTACTAATATTGCAGTAGTACAAAAGTATATAAAAAGAAGTTCCTTATCTCATTCATACTCTTTAGGAAAAGCTCTTGCTAATTTCTTTACTCATTACTGATATAGACTGTATGTATGTAGATTTATTTATTTATTTATTTATTTATTTTAGTTTTATTTATTTATTTATTTTTATTTTTATTTATTTATTTTTTTACTTATGATAGTCACACACACAGAGAGAGAGAGAGGCAGAGACACAGGCAGAGGGAGAAGCAGGCTCCATGCACCGGGAGCCCGATGTGGGATTCAATCCCGGGTCTCCAGGATCGCGCCCTGGGCCAAAGGCAGGCGCTAAACCGCTGTGCCACCCAGGGATCCCTATTTTTTGTAGTTTTATTTAAATGGCCTCATACCATGCCTACTGAGCTTTGTATTTTAAATATTTTTGATTATCTTTCTCTGCCTGTACATGGTAACCAAGTTTTAATGTTCACAATTTTTAATATATTATATATTTTGTTTCCCATTTTGAAAGTTAATACTATGTTAATACTTATTTTGACAAAATTTTAAAAACAGAATTTTAGGGGGAAGAAAGAACCTCACATATTTTCTAATTGCATTTCTCACTTTCCAAATGAACCTGAGTACCAAAGGTTACGTGACCATCCCAACACGAAAATAAACAGTAAAACAGCCAGATTTAAAACCCCAAGTGTCCACATTTTGAGAGCACACTATCCCCTAAGTCTCCATTTTAAAATTACTTTATTTGGGTGTTGTTTTTATTTTGTTTTATTTTTTTAGAGATTTTATTTATTATTCATGAGACACAGAGAGAGAGAGAGGCAGAGACACAGGCAGAGGGAAAAGCAGGCTCCATGCAGGAAGCCCAATGTGGGACTTGATCCCAAGACCCCAGAATCACACCCTGAGCCAAAGGCAGACACTCAACCACTGAGCCATCCAGGTGCCCTATTTGGGTGTTTGGTATGAATTTGTTTTAGTAGGAAACTTTCTTCCTTAGTTAATTTGTATAAATTAATATATATAGTATTACTGCCTTTTATTGTCGATCCATCACTGATTTGCTCAGGAAGTGCAAGGTGAATTGAGTACTGGGCAGTGGGAAGAATTTAAGTTAAGGTTTAGGTAATTCAAATAACTGAAAGCCTGCCTCACTAGGTAATTGTGATCTTTAAATGATAGCTATTTAAAGTGCTTGTTTACCTCAAGAACTCAGCAAATCAAGGCACTAAAATCAAATGTTGATTATATCATGATAAAATTCTTAACTTGGGTGTATAAGAGCAGAAATTGGCAAACTTTTTCTGTAAAGGGGCAGATAGTTAATATTTTAGTCTCTGTGGGTCACCTACAGTCTCTGTCAGTCTTTCAAAGAAATTTTTGTAGAATCCTTTAAAAATGTAGCACCAGGCTTATTATATCCTATAGGCTGTACAAAAATAGGTGGTGGGCCAGGTTTAGTTTGTGGCTGCAGTTTGTCTACCCTGATCTAGAGGAGTAATTCCCATGTTGGAATTATCAGAATCTTAGCACTTTAGCTTCTAAGACATTATGAGATAAAAGGGAAGGTATAAATTAATGGGAAAAAAATAAGGAGCTACAGGGTTTGGGGAGAAAACCTTAAGCTAATTGCTTTTTGGATATATAAAGCATAATCTTACCTTTTTTTCTACTGTTTAAATTTAGGTATGAAGCCTATTCATGCTGCAGACAAACAGCTGCTTATAGTGGCAAATGCCCACATGCATTGGGACCCAGAGTATTCTGATGTGAAACTCATCCAGACCATGATGTTTGTCTCAGAGGTTAAAAACATTCTGGAGAAAGCCTCTAGTAGGCCTGGCAGCCCAACTGCAGATCCTAATTCCATCCCGCTGGTGCTATGTGCAGATCTTAACTCATTGCCAGATTCAGGTATTTATGACATCATTTCCTTTTGCTTTTAGTTTTGCTTTAGCTTCTAGTTGAAGGGCTAGCTTGCTCTTAACTTTTGAGTGGAGAATTTTTCTGTGAAATTAGGGAATGTATTAGTAAGAATCCAGGGATAATAAGACATGGGGTAATTGCAGAAAGTTTAGTAAAGAAGCTATTTCCAAAAATTTGTACAGGGTTAAGGCAGTACTCTATTACTAAGGGAATTAGGTACTCTATACCACATCTACACCTCAACGTTTGGAGAGTGGTGGGAACTGTTACCAGAACTTAGAAAAAGTAATTATAAAGAGAGGATTATGTAGTAGGAGTGATGGCTTTGAGTTAACTGATACTATTAATCTCTGACATCAACAAAAAGGGAGCCAGGGGTAATATATCCCCCTGTCTCACTCTACTGTCCTGCCAGTGCTGCCCATTGACCAAATTCAACTAGAAGGTAGAGTGGGGTGGGGGGGTTTGCTGTTGATGCAAGTAAAAAATCAGCATCCTGAGGCACCGAGTGCAATGGAGAAGAAACAACGAGGAAATATTCAGCACGAGTAGTTTAATAAGCTTGGCAACTTTTTTTTTTTTTTTTTGAGGATCTGATGCTGCTTGCTAATCAGCTCTTTTATTACATAGTTAACTAAACAAGCAAGTAGAGAAGCTTTTTTTTTCCAATTGTTTTTTTTTATTTCTTTTTATTGGAATTCAATTTGCCAACATATAGCATAACACCCAGTGCTCATCCCGCCAAGTGCCCCCCTCAGTGCCCATCACCCAGTCACCCCAACCCCCCACCCACCTCCCCTTCCACTACCCCTTGTTCATTTCCCAGAGTTAGGTGTCTCTCATGTTTTGTCACCCTCACTGATATTTTCACTCATTTTCTTTCCTTTCCCTTTATTCCCTTTCACTATTATTTATATTCCCCACATGAATGAGAACATATAATGTTTGTCCTTCTCCGACTGACTTACTTCACTCAGCATAATACCCTCCAGTTCCATCCATGTTGAAGCAAATGGTGGGTATTTGTCGTTTCTAATGGCTGAGGAATATTCCATTGTATACATAGACCACATCTTCTTTATCCATTCATCTTTCGATGGACACCAAGGCTCCTTCCACAGTTTGGCTATTGTGGACATTGCTGCTAGAAACATCAGGGTGCAGGCGTCCCGGCGTTTCACTGCATCTATATCTTTGGGGTAAATCCCCAGCAGTGCAATTGCTGGGTCATAGGGCAGATCTATTTTTAACTCTTTGAGGAACCTCCACACAGTTTTCCAGAGTGGCTGCACCAGGTCACATTCCCACCAACAGTGCAAGAGAGTCCCCTTTCTCCGCATCCTCTCCAACATTTGTGGTTTCCTGCCTTGTTAATTTTCCCCATTCTGACTGGTGTGAGGTGGTATCTCATTGTGGTTTTGATTTGTATTTCCCTATGGCCAGTGATGCGGAGCATTTTCTCATGTGCATGTTGGCCATGTCTATGTCTTCTTCTGTGAGATTTCTGTTCATGTCTTTTGGCCATTTCATGATTGGATTGTTTGTTCCTTTGCTGTTGAGTTTAATAAGTTCTTTATAGATCTTGGATACAGTCCTTTATCTGATAGGTCATTTGCAAATATCCTCTCCCATTCTGTAGGTTGTCTTCTAGTTTTGTTGACTGTTTCTTTTGCTGTGCAAAAGCTTATCTTGATGAAGTCCCAATAATTCATTTTTGCTTCTGTTTCTCTTGCCTTCATGGATGTATCTTGCAAGAAGTTGCTGTGGCCAAGTTCAAAAAGGGTGTTGCCTGTGTTCTTCTCTAGGATTTTGATGGAATCTTGTCTCACATTTATATCTTTCATCCATTTTGAGTTTATCTTTGTGTCTGGTGTAAGAGAATGGTCTATTGAAGAGACTGTCTTTTTTTCCAGTGGATAGTCTTTGCTTTGTCGAGTATTAGTTGACCATAAAGTTGAGGAACCACTTCGGGATTCGCTATTCTGTTCCATTGATCTATGTGTCTGTTTTTGTGCCACTACCATACTGTCTTCATAACAATGAGACTGAAGAAAGAGAAATTAAGGAGTCAATCCCATTTACAATTGCACCCAAAAGCATAAGATACCTAGGAATAAACCTAACCAAAGAGGTAAAGGATCTATACCCTAAAAACTACAGAACGCTTCTGAAAGAAATTGAGGAAGACATAAAGAGATGGAAAAATTTTCCATACTCATGGATTGGAAGAATTAATATTGTGAAAATGTCAGTGTTACCCAGGGCAATTTACACATTTAATGCTTGGCAACTTTTCAATGAATTCATTAAATGATATATGAATACTGATAATTAGATGCAGAAAGCTGATCCACATTCTCCTTGGATTTGACATTACTTCTTGAGCTATACTAAACCACTTTATATCCTAATTTATATTATTTCAGATCTTTGTAAAAAATCAGTTCTGCATTTTAGATATTAAAGTTCAAATGTGAGACATTTAAGTGTTACTGTTTTTCTATTACGTAGCATATTCTAAATTTTTTATATTTTCAGTAAACTTTTAAATTATTTGAAATTATCACTCAACAATAAATGTGAACCCAAGTGCTTCAATTTTCGTAAGTCACAAATCTAGAAAATATCTTTACTTTTTCTCCTTAGCAAATGCTGAAATCATCCTTTTGCATACTTGTCTTTAGCCCCTAGCCCAATTGGCACCTTAACCACGTCTTCCTTTCTCAGTCCTTTTTTGAGTTGAAATCCTCTCAAATATGTTTCCCCCATTTCATTTGATTTGTATAAGCTGTCATTGACAGTGCAGCGTGGTGAGCTGATTCTAGAGCCAGACTGCCAGGGTTGGATCCTGCTTCTACCACTTACAGGTGCAATCTGTAAGTTCCTCATTTTTAAATAAGGGAATAATTTTAGCCACCACATAAAGTTGTTTGTGAGGTTTAAGTGTGTAAAGTACTTAAAACAGTGCCTGGCATATAGTAAATGCTAGATACATGATAGCTCCTTTTCACAGTACTGATACTGTGCTCATCACTTATTCATTATATGTTGCTGTCATTCCTGATCACAGATAGAAAGAGATAGCTAACAGTATCAATCATTATCATCAGCAGCAGCAGCAGCGGCAGCAGCATTGTGATATATTTTTCATATTTACTTGTTAAATGGAAGCAGTGTATTTTGTGAATGGTTCTACTTTAGCTTTTATACATATTTAATATTTTTTACCAAGTAGTTTTTTTGTAGCATATAATGTCCCTTATATAGTATCAGACTAAAAGAATTCACTATAGTTCAAAATAAAGAATACTTTCTACCTAATATAGACATTGAAATATTGAAGATGCAAAGTCTATTTTTGTTGTAAATGACTTTTTATTATGTATGCTATATTATACATATTCCTGAAAGTTGTTGATTGACTATTTTCAGTTAGGATAATATTCTAAAGCCTTCAAGGTTAAGTCTTTCTTGGTGAATGCCACCTTTGCCTCAAGGAATCTTCTTTAGTTTGAAGAACCCATTAAAAAACTGAAGATATTTCTGGATGATCCTGATACTTTGTTTTGGAACAGGCAAATACCCTCCAGTTTGATTTAACCATATGAAGTTATTGATGTTTGATTTTTTTTAACAACCAACCACCACAAAAAGGCAGTTTCATATATGGCTCAACCTAATTAAGCTGCTCTGAACCTGGTATATCCACCTGATAATGAAATTTTGGTCGTATAGTCTTATATTAAGGTCTAAATGCTAAATGGTAGTATTTCTTCTTTCTCTTTTCTGTTAGGTGTTGTGGAATATTTGAGCAATGGAGGAGTAGCTGACAACCATAAGGACTTCAAGGAACTAAGGTACAATGAGTGTCTTATGAACTTCAGCTGCAATGGGAAGAATGGAAGCTCAGAAGGGAGAATCACACATGGCTTCCAACTGAAGAGCGCCTATGAAAATAACTTGATGCCTTACACCAATTACACCTTTGATTTCAAAGTGAGTAACAGTCTCTGAGCTGATATAGAAATTATTTTAAATACAAACATAGGATAAGAAAGACCTGTATTATTTATGCTTAATTGTATAATCTTCAGGAATTTTTAGATTCTCAAAATGCCTTGAAATATGCTACTAAATGTCAGGGGGTTTGTTAGCTTTGTTTTTTGTTATTGCTAACTTGAGAATTTTTTTGAACCCTTGTTTTCCACATTTCAAGTAATGCTAATAAACAGCCCAAACTCCCAAAATGCCTACTATGTGCCAGGCACTGTTCAGAACACTTTATATTTATTAATATAGTTAATCTTCATATTTATTAATATAATTACTCCCTAACTTTCAGTAAGAATCTAAATAATAGGCAACTTGATATGGGTATATGAGTAAGTTTACTTTGAATGAATTTATATAATATTCTCAAAGAATTTTCTTAGTAATTTTCATAGATGTCTTATCTATCTTTAAATTTTCCAAATTTCTTTGGGAGATGGGGTTAGAGAGGGTCTGTTTTTTTTTACACACACACTCACACACTCACACACACACACACACACACACACAGCCCTCTATTGATGTAGTCAAACTAATATATTCCCAGGCAGTGGAACACTCCAGCTTATTAATAAAAGGAAAAGAGAGATATTTTTTCAAGATAAAAAAATTTAGAGGGCATATTTAGAGGACATATTGTTCTTTAGAAAGATTGACTGTGTGTGGGATGCCTGGGTGGCTCAGCGGTTTAGTGTCTGTCTTCAGCCCAGGGTGTGATCCTTGAGTCCTGGGATCGATCCCACATCGGGCTCCCTGCATGGAGCCTGTTTCTCCCTCCGCCTATGTCTCTGAGTCTCTCATGGATAAATAAATAAATTAAATTAAATAAAAAAAGAAATAAAGATTGTAGTGGTTTTCTGTAACTAAGATTACTTTCCTGTTGCCAATTATCTGATCAGTCTTTCAGACTATAGTTCTCCATTATACTTCTGTTTGACTTTCCGGCATTTCAGGCATCTATATTAAAATCTTATACTTTCCTGGAAAAAATACAGGTGTTAGAAAGTGGTTTGGTGTAAGAAGCCTAGGGGTCATATATAAAAATACCAAAGAAAAATTTTGAAATGAGCTCTTTCACATCTCCAAAATCTTTTTATGTTTTTATTTTCAGTGATTGTTGTTAGTTAGCCCCTTTCTAAGGAACAAATTGGAGGAGGAGGAAGGGAAATTGCTGTGATGTTATTAGTCAACTTTGTAATCATAAAGTGGAGAAAAAATTGCTTAGAATAAATTGAATCTAATTTTAGTACTTGCTGTTAGAGTAGATAGAGATATCCCCAGTGATAGTTCGTTTTGTTCAAATCACTCATATGCAGTAATGTGCTAGTAGATATTTAATAACCAGCTTTCCCAGAAAAAGAAACCCTAACTTGCAGTGTTTGTTGATTTCTGTGGTGTAAGTATTCCCCACTATGGTAGATTTCAAGCTCCCAACCTAATACCATTGAATTCAGAATTGAGATGAAACACTAAGAAAGCAGGTACAGCTGGCTGTAGCATACCACTGCTCTTGTGCAAGCTTAAAGGAAAACCTCTAGACTTAATGATCCACAGTTTACTATACGTTAATTTCTGTCCTTGTGACTATAGTGATATATAATACATCTTTGCCAGCACAACCCAGAAAATCCAAATTAAAATTCCCTAAAATGTTTAATAATTCTGCTACTCTTGTTGTTTTGGCATGGGTGTGGTAGAAAGACCAAATTTCTACCTCATCTAGGCTTTGATAAAGGTTATTTTTCCTTGTCCATCAATGGAAATTAGAGAAACAAAATTTGGGATATTCACCTAAGCCATCTTTCTTAACCATCTAATTGTTTTAAAATCCTTTGTTGTTATTTCTTCAAAAGATTTTACATGTGGTGATAATTTGAATCAAAAATTGTACTGAACCATTTACATTGTCCAAAGAGGTACAGGAAAAGAACCAAAAGCACATGACTCAGAGAGTGTTTGATGTTTGAATATGTAGGTTAGGATGAGACAGAAGGACAGCACTATAAATCCATGAGAGACAGGTGTGTACAGGAAGATAAATACACTGGCTGGCTTGATAGATAGATGGATGGGATGGGAGAGTGGGAGGAGATTTAAAGATAGGATGACCAGAGAACAAACCAAGGGCATACCTAACAACAGAAAATGAAGCTTTTAGTCCTAATAACAGTGAGTGTTTCAGTTTTATGTAAAGCATTTTATGCCATCCCAGTATTGAAGGCAATCAGTAAAAAAGGAAAGATAGTATCAGACATAAAAAATGTCATGTAATTAACATTACATACAGTTCCAAATACAGAATTCTGCCATTACATCAGTGGAGTGTTGTTAAATTTTATTTTATTTTATTTTTTTTTTGTTAAATTTTATTTACTTGACTTATAGCATCTGTTTACTTTCTTGGTCCTTGAATAAGTTAGAAATGTAGAAAAGTGATATTAGAACTCAGATGCAGGGGTGCCTGGGTGGCTTAGCTGGTTAAGCATCTGCTTTTGGTTCAGGTCATGACCCTGGGGCCCTGGGATTGAGCCCCATGTTGGGCTCTGCTCAGTGGAGAGCTCCCTTCTCCCTCTCCCTCTGCCTGCTGCTCCCCCTTGCTTCTCTGAGCTCTCTCTCTGTGTCAGATAAATAAAATCTTAAAAAAAAGAGACCTCTCTAAAATAAAATAAATAAATAAATAAAATAAAAAAATAAAAAATAAATAAAATAAAAAAAAATAAAATTAAAAAAAAAAAAAAGAGAGACCTCTCGAGTGAGGGGAGAGAGGTTTCGTGTTGTTTAGAACTCAGACGAATTTAATCTAGAAATGATTTGGGATGTACCAAAGGATGGGTAAGCCATTTAGGACAATTGCTTGTAGACCAGGTGTCTTAGTGATAGCTAACAGAATATGGGCCATAGACTGTGTGGGTGATAAGCAACAAAAGTTTATTGATCACAGTGCTGGAGGCTGGAAGTATAAGATCAGGGCACCAGCATGGTCAGGCTCAGATTAGGATTTTCTGGATTGCAGAGAGCTGTTTTTTTGTATCCTCACTAGGCAGAGAGTCTGAGAGAACTCTCTGGGGTCTCTCTTTATAGAGCATTAATCCCACTCATGAGAACACTACCTTAATGATCTAATTACCTCCCCAAAGACCCACCTCCTATTTCCATCATGTTAGGAATTAGGATTTCAGAGTGTGAATTTTGGGGGGACAGAAACCTTCAGACTGTAACAACAGGTAAATTGAATCAACAGCTTAATGCAGATTTGCTGCCACCACTATTGCTGCTGCTGCTCTTTGCCCCACCAATCTAAGGGTGTACCTGAACCAGTTAATGAAAAAAGGACACTTTTCCTATTTTGTCAAGTAGTAAATCTTTCTCTATTAGAGTATATAATTTTCTCACATTCTTTTATAAGTAAAACTTATTAGCATAATGTTAGCTCATAAACTATTTCCATTATTCTTTTTTTTTTCAAATACAGTTCTATAAACTTACTATAGTCTTTACTAATATTAAGGCTACTTCCCCACATTGTAGCCTTTGAAAAAAAAGTTTGAATTAAAAAATGTTAAGAATCATTAGTCTAATAACCTACTTTGTGGGTTTGACAGTATGTAAATGTACATACATATGTACAAATATTTGGGTGAGTTTGCAGATAGGACCTTACTAAGGGTTTTGATAAGAGCTTTTACTCTGGATGTTTCAAATTAAGAAAATAGTTAAAAGTGATTCCTCCAGTTAAATGTGTCTTACTCTCTAGAGTGTTTAACATCTTCTTGGGGCCTGTGTGTGCAAAGGATTCTATAAGTCTAGCAGCTAGTGTGCATAATGGCACTCTTAAGAAGTGATACAGGAGATTTATTCAACCTAAGTAACAGAGTATTTCATTTATGTTTTATTTATAGTTGAAACAAAAGTGGTCTCATAAAGACAAATCCACTCTGACCCTTTTCCTAAAATGTCACTGCAAAACTGGGCATTAGCCAAAACGAAAGGATAATGCTTTGTACTATCATTTTTTTTTTAACTGTTTAGACTTTGAGTATTCATGGCAAAAAGTCCTTCCTTGGAATCAAGTAGGTACCTTTTTGTGGCAAAATTAAGGTTTCTAAATGTTGAATGAGGCCCTCTTGCTCAAAAGCACAATCTCATTATTTTGGTCTTGGTCAACAAACTGAGGTAATTATTTCCAAATTTCATAATACAAATTTTTTTCATTAAAAGTCTCTACTTTCTTTTTTTATATTTTTTTAAAGTAGCCCATTTCACTATAATATTATAATATTTCGGGAACTCATTATGTTTACTATTTCTAAATAGATATTTCCAGATCTGGAAATATTTCTCCACACTTGGGCTCAGGCTCTTTTGATATGGATAGGAAGAAATTTAACTTTATCTTCCCCTCCCCTTTTTAATTAGGCTCCATGCTGGGCTTGAACTCCTGATCATGAGATGAAGACCCTGGGATTAAAATCTGAGCTGAAATTAAGAGTCAGACGTTTAACTGACTGAGCCACCCAGGTGCCCCTTGACTTTAGCCTCTTGTGTCCACAGCCCGGGGCAATAAAAAGCACAGTAATTTTAAAACTTGATGATGCTCAGACAAACCAAATAAATCATCTAGTTTCATATATATATATATATATATATATATATATATATATATATATCAATTGTATCTCTCTCTCTCTCTCTCTCTTTCTCTATGTATATATACCTGTCAAGTATTTTTTGCTAAGGAATCCAGAATTTACAGTATACCAGAATTTGTGAAAATGAGTATTCTAAAGAACACATTGGAAAAATTAACTGTATGTAGTATTTGTACGTAGGTAGCATATCTGGGAAAGCTGAACTAGAATTGGCAAATATAACCTGCTTTACCATGGATTCGTTCATATGTGTTTGGATATCTTGATGTGTAAATAATTGAAAATAATGCCAGTTAACATTAAAAAGTTAATTTGAGTCATACCTTTTCATTATGCATTTATATAAAAAGCTTGTTGTGACTGATAGATTTAGTGTATTCCCATAATGTTTATACTGATGTATTAGATTTCAGTAACTTAAGCAAGCCAATTTTAAAGATGCCTAGATAGGTGTGTTTAGCTTCTCCGTTTGCTTACCACTTATGCACACATACAAGGCTTTATGACTCCAGTTGGGTCCTGTATTTCCCTGTTGAGCCATCTTTATTTTATGTAATACCCACTGAAGACTTGAGTCGTATTTGACCCATTGTCAAGATAACAGGTACTAGAAGTACAGGTGAATCAGGTATTTGGCTTTTACAAATTATGAATTGTTCTTTATATATCTTGAGTTATTCTTTTTTTCTAAGCATATATTTTTCTTTTTTTTCCAACCCCTAATCTCTTTCCAGGGCGTGATTGACTACATTTTCTATTCCAAGACTCATATGAACGTGCTTGGTGTCCTGGGGCCTTTAGATCCTCAATGGCTGGTTGAGAACAACATCACTGGGTGTCCACACCCTCACATCCCTTCAGACCACTTCTCACTGTTAACACAACTTGAACTCCACCCTCCACTTCTGCCTCTTGTTAATGGTGTTCACTTGCCTAATCGGAGGTAGTGGAGTACTGCCCCGCAAAGACGGGGGGATCTGTTGCTATGGACCTGTACAGTTGTAAATCAAAGTATGTAGGAGTGAAGTATGGCCATCCTTAAGCTGCTTCTTCAGGTTCCTTTCATTATGTGTTTGCTCTAAGATTTTGTACATTTTTGTGTATATTGGTATCATTTGGCACTAGGGCTGGAACCAAAGTATTACTCTTTCCAAATTTTTAATTTGTTTTTAAGTTGGACCTTCTTCATATTATATTAGGAGTCAGCATTCGTAATTAATAAATCACCAATTCAAGGCCCAACAACAGTGTATTTGTTTTTCCAAAACAAATACTTTCTTTTGAATGGTTTCACATGAGCCAACTATTTTTGTAAAAGGCAATTTTTAAAAACTATAAATATGACATTTTAAACTGACTGGTGGCATGCCTTACGGGAAAAATTTCTTAGATTTCTGTTTTCCATTATAACAAACTGATTTTTGGCTCCCCTGGTCTTTTGCACATTAACAAAGCACTTAAATTTGCTAGATCTGTACATAAACTATGATACAGCTTTAACCATAATAGAAGAAGAGAGAAATTAAAGATGGTTGCACAATATGCTTTCAAAATCAAGCATTCAACAGCACATGACAGTTTGTTGGGCAAGCACTGGTTGTTTTGTTTTGTTTTGTTTTTTTGAGGAATCACTCTGTATTTAGTTCCTCTGTTAGTTATAACCTCATTGGAAGTATTAATTTTAAGCCTTTCTCTCTAGTTTATTAGGAAATAGTAGGTAATTTCTACTGCCACACGTCTTGAAAGTAGAATTTGTTATATTTAGGATGCCCACAAAATTAGTGTCTAATATCTTCATTATTGTCACCCACCTCTTTCTTCTGCCTGATTGTGCTGGAGAAATAGATAAGATCTGGGTATTAATTTTTGCTGTTATAGTTCAGTGTTTAAAAAAAAAAACAAACAAAACCCAAACAACTACTGAATAAAAAGGCCCTGATCAAAGTTTTAAAAGGGAAAAGTGATACAAATATCTCATGTGTTTCTTGAAGTAGGACAGGTGGCTGCTGGTTTGGGCTTTTTGAGGTGACAGTGGCAAGGACTTGAGGGGTAGAGAGAACATGGAGTAGTTGAAAACCCTGGATCATTTTTTTCCTGACTCTAGTTGCCAAATGGCCATTATATGCTTTTAATCTTTGTTTCCGTTGTCTGTCAGGGTTGAATTAAGAAGCTACTGGTTTATTCCCAACTGTTGTTGCTCTTTAGAAATGTTGGAATCCTTTTTTTGCCCAGGAGGGGCCAGTTGAAGATCTATGACTCAAGAGGCCGTGAACATAATAGGTTTTCTGGGGGAAAAATTGGTTGGCTACTTGATGTTAATTAGGGCACAGTTAACAGGAAAAGGTTGTGTCTCTGTTTTTAAGTTTTTCTTTATTCTGCTTTTTTGCTGCTATAAGAGTTTTCTGAAATTTATATTTTAAACTTTTCATGCACTTTACTGTTTCTAGTCTCAAAATGTGATATTTTTAATAAACAAGAAATTTTCCATTATGTGAATGAAATTTTAAAAGAAAATAGCCTATATTTGTGTCTCACTAATATATAAAGTACAGGTCAAATCTAAATTATTTAATTAGTTTTAAATATATACAATTTGCCTCCTCTTTCAAACCTGACATCTTAGGCTGTTTTATTAGTCTTAAATGATGCATTTCCTTTGGTCATTTTCTACTAATTTCTTCCATAGTAAATTAATCAGGCTATATAAGATAATGTTTCCCCAGAAGGGTGATTTTAGTGGGACGAGGGTGGTGGGATGATGTAACGTCATATATGGGATTGCATCAGAAGGGTTCCGTAGAGCCTAACCTCCCTTTTAAAAGTGCCTAGTGATAGAGGCGTTGTTTGTCATCTATTATAATTGGAATGTCATTGTAGTTGAGTGGAGTTTGATGTAAATAAAATATTCTTTTAAAAATGGTAAAGTACCAGAATAAACAAAGAAACAACCCTTAAGGTGACAGATTTTCCTCAGTGTGCAGGTATCCCTTCTTATATACCTCAAACATTCAACATCTAGCCATGCAAATTGATTACCTGAACCATAGTACTGGAAAGTGGAATAGCATGAAAAACTTAATTTTGTGGACATTACCTTTTTTTGTAATCAGCTACTGTATGTTTTATTTTAAATCTTTTGTTTTGCGTGGGTTTTCTGCTCTGGAGGTATATGCACTAACAAAACATTTTCCTCCTTTCATATGTGCATGTTAATTAGCAATGTGAGCAATATTTCCTACCATACTTCACTCCCAATATTTTTTGAGATGTTTGTATAAAATGGAATTTAAAGTTCACTTATGATTGTATATGAACCACAGAGGAGCCCATTTATTAATAAAAACTTTTTTAATAGTTAAATGTAGAGGGAAAAAATAAAAAAAATTGGGAAACATTGTAAACAGCTTAAGTTTATTTTGTGTATGATCGAGGCACTCTGTTGCAGGAAGGTGTGTAATTGGGTTCTCTCTGCTTCCAAATGCACTCTTTCAAACCATTCATTATCCTGTGTATTTTTAATGTGGTTTTAGTAAATGTTGGTAATAGCTCTGTTGAAGTAGGTAATTAATTGTGTTATGTTTTGGGTGGCACACACACTTGGGGCATGGTAACCCAAATTTCATGTGCACGGTTTCCCTTTAGCCCACTACCCAAATTTCACACACCTTTCACCCTTTGTTCCCTTTGTAAAAGGAGTGGTATCTGTTTTGAGCTGCCAATTCAGATGATCAGAAATGCTGCTCTCCTCAGTATTGTCTTGTTAAAACGCATGCCATTTGGAACTTTGGCAGTGAGAAGCCAAAAGGAAGAGGTGAATGACATATGGTATATATTCAATGAAAGTAAAATATTTATGCTTATATACTTTCTAGTTCTCAGAATAAGTTTAATAAGCTTTATGCCATGGGGCTGCTGCATATTTTATCTGAAGTTAAGAGAAAATTTGGGCATTTTTAGGTTGTGATAATGTGTGGTTTTTTTTAACTGTTAAATATGATTTCTGATATTTGTCTAAGAACTGGAGTGTTCTTTAAATTTATTAAAACAGTGTTGTTTGAGGAAGGGAAAACTGCACTGTTTGCTATTACAACAGTCATACAAGTGCATGTCAAGTCACCCACTCTCTCAGGCATCAGTTTCTGCCTCATAGCTTTACACATTTTGATGGGGAATATTGCAGCATCCTCAGGACTGACATCTGGGAAAGGCTCAAATCCACTTACTGCTCCTTGCTTTGTTGACTTTGTTTTAAAATATTGTGCCTGGTGTCAACTTTTAAGCAACAGCACTGCCTAAAAGCAAGCAGAGAACAGAATCCCAGCACCATTCTATAGGCAACTTTTTAGAATTCAGATATAGTAAATCTGTTCAAGATTTATGATGTTTTATGTAAAAAAAATTTTGTACAATGTAGCTGAATATTTTTGTTTCATTTCTTTGATGTAAGGCGTGTGAACGTTCGTTTGAATATCACATGTTAAAGTCAGGTAATGGCACAATGGGTTCTGAGACCAGCTTCACCCTCCCCCTCACCCCCACCCTTCCACCCTCCCATTTGCCTTGTTCCAAGCTCTTTCTTTTCAAATTACTTTTCTGATATTCATAGGCAGATATTTAATTTTACTAATAAGCATCCTGTGTGAATGTATTAAATAAGCCACTGTGTTTCAGTGTTGTAGTTTGCAGAAATATAAAGCTTTGTTTCTTATTTGTCCCTATTATTTGGTGTGTTACAGTTATGTATTGAATCACAGAGAAGGGAGAAAATACCTAAAACTCGTATCACTTGATTCTATGATAGGTTATATTAGAATTGAGGATGTGGCACATTAGAAATGGAACATGGGCAAACATAACTATGTTCCATTTTGAAATTGTATCTCCTAAGTATCTGTTGTTAAGTGGGTGAAAAATTAAGTTTGTATTTGCATTTCCAAGAGTTTCTAAAAATCACAAATGCCATCTATACTTTCAAATCAAATAGCAAGAAGTAGAGAAAGCACAAGACAAAATAGGTTAAATGTGTTCTTTGATGGAACCAGAGGCATATGGTTTTTCATTCCTAATACAAGGCTAGGTTTTCTAGCAAATTGACTGTGTCCCAGTACTTACAGTACTTGTTTCTAAGTCTTACATTCTGAGTGATTTTAATAGCTTTGTAAAATGCACTGACTGATCAGTAGCTTTGGTCACAGAAAACATAATCAGTTTCTGATACATTTGGCAGGGCCATAGAATAATGGTTATATAGCAAGCAGTAACTTTATGGCACGTTTTCAAAATAGCACTCATATATACTTATATTTTGACAGAAATGTGAATTGTCACATTTATAAGGTACTATCTTTTTCCTACCTGCCCTCACCTTAAAAAAAAAAAAATCAACTAATATGTAGATTTGTTTAACCTTTTCCCTTTGAATTATATCATGTTTATAGAACTCTGAGAATTATAGGTAGACAAATTAGCTAGGAAAATTAGGATATTTTTCTAAGCCAGGAAATTCCACTAAAGTTTCCAGTTCGTAAACAAAACTTTTATACTTATGGTTACTTTGAATGATTTTAATTTTTTTTTTTATTGCATCATAATCACCAAATTCAGATTGAAACTTAATTACTACACCTTTAACCTGGCTTATTTACCAAAGTTGTAATTTAAGAACAGGATGCCAAGGGCATGTTTGATTTTACAGAAAATGATTTGGGAATCTCTGTGAATAAGTGTCATCTTAAAGCTTAAGGATAAGAAGAAGAAAGTTCTTATACCTATACTGCAGGGTGTTCTGAATAAGATCCATGAAAAAAAAAAGTTTTTTTCAGGAAGGTGGTGAGGGAGAACGTGCATGTTTTCTTATTTTAACCAAATACCTTCTTTATGTAAGTTTCTCTGTTGAATTACTTACTCAAGTCTTACAGTAGGAAGTAGGCAGGTACTAGGAAAAGCAAGCTTTGTTAACCTACTTAGTAATTTATTTTGGCGTAAGTTTGGGTTATTCTTGGAACCAAAGGAAAACAAGCATGTTTGAGGTTTTATTCAACATACATCATGACATTAAAGTAATGGAATGTTTTTAAGTAAAATAGATTTTACTTTCAAAGCATATAAAATAAGGACATTTCTGCCTATTAAATGTTCATTTTTTTATGGCACTTAGTTTAAACTCAGTAGCATTGTCTCAAAACTAGAAATGATGTTATCAGAAACAGTAAATCACATTTTGAAAAGGGTATGTAAATGCCAAGGGATATGACTCTTGGCATACTTGGTACATGCAGTTTTCAGAAACTTGGAGAAAGCATAGTTTGGCACCTGTTAGTACTTCTTTTTGTTACAACAGTCTCCCCAGATTTAGATTATTTCCCTACTTGTACCTCTGTCACTTTTAAATCTAAAAGCATAAGAATCATGGTAACCCTCTCAAAAGTGGCCCTTTCTTGCTTCAGTTTTGTGTTACTGACATATAACTGTATTTTCTTTGAAGCTATTAATGGTTATATGAACCACATTTGTTTAATTAGTTATCTTAACTCACACAATTGGCTCAGTGTTGATGTGTCAAACAATGGCTTTGCTTAACAGGCTTAGTTTCCTGCTACTTGTTTCAGTCTTGGTACAATAAGTGATGCAGTAGTCTGGGTGTGTATGTATTCAGAAGCTGTACTGTTCTTTCTCTGTGCTTAACTTGCTAAAAATATATTCCCTTACCTGTGAAATTCCTGAGCGTTGCTCTGCCAACTTTTTTCAGGGGTGGGGGTGGGTGGGAGGAGTTTGGATGGCTGTATTACTGCACACTGGATCTGGAATTGTTCAGTGTTGTGAGTGGCAAATTTCTTAAACACCAGCGGCACTGAGAAGTGCACTATGGGCATTCGTACAGTTGTCCAAATGCAGGCATTTCTTTGATCTAGGAAAGGTTGAGGAATAGAGTTCATTGGACTACTTGGAATATTTTGAGGAGGATGAACATTTCAAACTTTGGCTTTTTTTTTTTTACTTCTGGATGGGGTGGTAATGAGGGAGACTTCTTTTTTGGTAAAGAGAAAGAGTGTGTTTGTACCTTCTCTTTCGGAAAGGCCAGGGTGTTTGCCATATTCACTATGGGTTAATTTATATCTTGTATTGTGATTTCTTTCAACCATAAAACAAGTGCCAAATAAATGACGATCTACTCTTCAACTCAACTTACCATTTGAATAGGGAAGGATTCATCTATTTTCATTATTTGGCAATAAATTAATAATGCATTGTTTTGCATATATTTGAGTCATTCTGTGGCCTATAAAGTGTTTTTGTGATTAGTTTAATGGTTGGAAAGCAAAACACTTGAGTTTAAAACTGAGCAAGATATTTTGGTAATTTATCCCTTGAATGCTTGGGAGTTTCTAGTGGTACTATTCCAGAACAGATTCTCCTGTTTTAGGTTATATATTTACTTTACTTTTGTCCTAGGAAAAAGCCAAGCACTAAATCAATTTGTTACTGTGTTCCATTAATCAGTTTAAAAATCTAAGATTTTTTTTCCTTTTTTTCTTTTTTCATTCATTCTCTTGTTAGAAGACTTAATGAAGTGCCATGTAATTGTAGCTTACTAGTGTTTAATGTTTAATAGACTGATTCTGTGGCGTTCTAATCATTTAACACTCTGTTATCCTTGGAGAAAGTGGTTCTACTCTTACTGAACACATTCTCTCTGACAAAATCACCAGCTGCTTTATTTTTCTATTTATTAAACAGTTGATGAGGTCTGAAACTTGACCGAACTGCTCAGCTGAGATGTTTTTCACAGTAGACACTGTACAAAATGTGCGTGCAAAAGGACACAGTTGGGTGGTAGTATTTTTTCATTAATGTGAACATTGACTAAACAAAGCAGTCCTGCCTTTTAAATCTTGTGGCAGCTCAGAAGGGAGGTGCTTAAGAACCTTAACTACTATGTCAGATGACAAAATACTTTTTTCCATTTTGGAGATTGGGTACTGATCACACATGATGTATAGGGCTAAATATATGCTTGTTTCCTTGCACCTGTGTACTTCCTCTTCTCTCCCTCCCTTTCCCCTGTAGGCAATAAATGGCCATTTTGCAACTGCGTACCTTTGTCTTGATTTTTTACTCTTTCTCTGTGCAGTATGTGTCTGCTTTTAGGTCAGTACATCTCTTGGAAAGTGAAGTAAGAAGCCAAGGTAATTCAGACAAAAAATTATAAATTCATGCTACATTTTTTTTCTAGTGAAAACTGTATTACTGTTTAAACAGTACCTTGATTAGAATAGATTTGGAAGTTAGCCGTAAATATGACTTGCTTTGGCTGAAGATATCTGAGCAGAGGGACATGTGTCACTTCTGAGTGAGGCTTTAAGACCCAGTGTGCAGTTTGCCGTATTCCCTTTTGTTGCTTTGGTGATAATGGAAGCATATATTGAGATTCAACTTCCCATCCTAGATCTTTGAGTGACTGATGAACAGAGCTTTCCTGCTGACGTACACAGAAATGTGTGAGAAACAACAGCCGAATCTCAGTGTCTTCATAAAGGTTTGTTATTGCAGCATGGTCTAACCCATACTGGCTGATATGCAACCTTCAGATCTGCTGAGTTACCACATTAACCAGTCTTAATAAGTAGACTTCCCAAGACAGAGTAAACTCATTCAACACTTCAATTATCTACTAGGAACAAGCTGCTTTGGGGATATAAAGCTGGACAGATTCCTCATCCTCGAAGAATTCACTTTTCAAACATTTCTATTTTTGACACAAAATATTTGAAGTGTTTTATAGTAATGGTATCTTCCATCTTTAGAGTCTTGGGACGGAGGGTGGGGGAAGGCACACTGAAATAGCAATTTTGAAACTACATTCAGGGATATTCAGTTGAAAAGTTATTTAAGATATGGTATACTTGGGACCAGATTATTCTTGAAGAGAATGAAACAACTGAGCTGTCCAGTTTAGTAAGTGCTTAGGGAAGATAATGGATGATTTGGGGGGAACAGATTGTGAACATTGACAGATCTTTAGCCCAGTGCCTATTGATTGGCCCTTTTTACCAAGGATCCAGTATAAGTTGGTCACTGACTCCAAGGATCCTCTCTATATAGAGGTCTTGACATTGGCAGCCTTCAGGAAGTACTCCAAAAGTAGAATCACTTGAACTGTATCTCAGAGGGACCAGGCTTTAGGATAACTGGCTTATTAAGAAGATACTCTAAAATAGAGGAATCAAGACACTAAGCGTCCTTGCATTTCACCACGTGACCTTGACAAAAATGTACCGATACTAGTAAAGTGAATGTAAGAAACAATCTCATGAAATTATAGAAAAAGGCACCAAGACAAGCTTGCACGCAGGTAATTTGGAGAAGTGATCCCAAGAAAGAGTAAGGGGGTAGGGATAACAATAAAGAGGGAAAGCCAAGTCAAGGATGCAATATTGAGCCGATCACCTCTATGGGCAACTGGGACATAAACTGGCCACTGACTCTGAGGAGCTGACTAGGGTGCACCTCAAAATTGTCTTCATGAGGGGTGGGAGAGGAGAGTAGGGGCTCCCATGAAAAAAGGGTGTTAACTCTTACCTGTGTGCATCTATTAAATTCACTAAGTAGATTCATGCAAGAATCTCATAGGGGGGAAATGCATTGGGTGGTGGTCCGGAAAGCAAAGCGCTGTTGAGTTACACCTGTGTGGGCAGCCCGGGTGGCTCAGCGGTTTAGCGCCACCTTCAGTCCACGGCGTGATCCTGGAGACCAGGGATGGAGTCCCACGTCGGGCTCCCTGCATGGAGCCTGCTTCTCCCTCTCCCTGTGTCTACCTCTCTCTCTCTGTCTCTCATGAATAAATAAATAAAATCTTTTTTACAAAAAAGTTACACCTGTGTGCAACTGGTTGCTAAGCTATGATTGCAGTAAGGAAGTGAGCTGAGAGGATGTGAGGCATCTGAGGAATCTGACGTAATGACACACTGTAATCTCAACAAAATAAGGAGTCGGAGAACAAGGTACAATCCATTGCAATTGATTTTGAGGCTGATTAATATTTGTCACCTTCTCTCTTCTGTCATGCATTCCAGATTTTACTCAGTTTTGCACCAGCACATCAGTGGATCTAGATTGCTTTCCTAAGATTTGGCGACCCAGACCGTCGTCCCAACAAGATGTTTTGTGCTTGTTGGGTATAGGTTGCTTGGGTTTTCCAAGCCACCCCTGAACAAGGAAGAACCAAGAGCTGCCCTATGAATCCCTTGGGTTCCAGATATACTTTTTCCTGCCTTCCATTGTGTAGCAGCAGCCCTACTTTCTCATGCCAATATGATGAATCTTTGTGCACCAGCATTGTGAACCCTAAATGACCCTTCCTGGGAGCATCCAATGCCTGGGAGGTATGTGGGTATTAAGTTTCAGTCTAAGTCCACCTCAGCACCTCTGAAACACCATCCCATCTTCAGTTTCCTACTAATTGCATATTAATCTCTATTTCAGACTATGCTTCCCAAGGAACACAGCCTGCCACACCAAATTTCAAGGAATCATGCCAGCAGCATATTAGGACTGATTGTTTGCTAAGACTTTAAATCTTGAATCACAATAGAAGGCCACTATGTCAATAAATTATTCCATATAGAGTCTTACTCAGGTCTCTCAGATTCAACACTTTTCAAGATCCACATTCATATCTCTCTTTAATCCTGGTCATAATGTTAGCCCAGGTCTTAGAATTCTTTGGGTGTGAAAGCTAGTTTCTTTTGGTTTAAGTGCTGTATACCTCTGCTCAGTTGGTACTGTAATGTCACCATAGTTATTGGTCCCAAGTTCAAAGAATGGAGGCATGAATGGGACTTTGGAAGGACTTTTGAGGCTTCTGTATGTAAGAACTTTGCAAGTTTCCAGGCAAAAGGAGGTTTCTTTCTTCTAAGAAGGGAGAGGGCCCTGAGAATTCAATGACATCTGGGGATTTGAGCTTCTCTGGCTTTTCCTTTTTTATCTTTTTTTTTTTTAATATTTAAGAGAGAGCATAAGGAGAGGGACAGTGGGAGAGAGACAATCTCAAGCAGACTCTGCTGAGCACAGAGCCCAATGTGCAGCTCGATCTCACAACCTTGAGATCATGATCTAAGCCAAAATGAAGAGTTGGCTTCTCAGCTGACTGAGGCACCAAGGTACCCCTTCTCTGGCTTTTCTACAAAATATTTCCATCCCAGGGTTTACAGTTTCACTTTGCACAACCTTGAAGATTATGCTCATATTTGTTGTGGCTCTACTATTGTTATACAAACCCTGTGCCTGATCTTTAGCATTGTTTGCCCTGTGGCTACTGAAATAATCATTTAAGCACTGCCCTGGATGTATTTGACTTTCACAGTATGTCTTGAGTTACAGTTGGCTAATCTGAGCCTGTCATTTTCTTTTTTCAAGATGTCCAAAGTCAGTTTTGAGAACTGGACACCCTCACAGTCCTTATACTTAAAATTGTGCCATACTGTTTGTGTGTGTGTGTGTGTGTGTGTGTGCAATACTGTTTAAATGCTACTGCTTTACATATAAGCCAGTGCTTCTCTTCTACCTGTACTTCAAATCCACCATGAGTGAAAGCACATTGGGGTCATCAACCAACAATGGAGTGACTAGAGAGTGATCCATGTCCAGAAGCATTTGCTTTTTTTGAGCTACTTCTGTTAATGACTATCTTGGCCTAAGTTTCTCAAAAGGACAGAGTCTAGGAGATCTTCCTTGCAGGTTGTTGATGTTGGGATGTGATCCTAAGAAGTCAACAAAACTAAAAGGCAACCTACAGAGTGGGAGAAGATATTTGCAAATGGCATATCATATAAAGGGCTAGTATCCAGGATCTATAAAGAACTTACCAAACTCAGTACCCAAAAAACAAACAATCCAGTCAAGAAATAGGCAGAAGACATGAACAAACATTTCTCCAGAGAAGACCTATACATGGCCAACAAGCACATGGAAAAATGTTCCACGTTACTTGCCATCAGGGAAATACAAATCAAAACAATGAGATACCACCTCACACCAGTGAGAATGGGGAAAATTAACAAGACAGGGAACAACAAATGTTGGAAAGGATGTGGAGAAAGGGAAACCGTCTTGCACTGTTCATGGGAATTACAGCCACTCTGGAAAATTGTGTGGAGGTTTCTCAGAGTTAAAAATAGAGCTACCCTACGACCCAGCAATTGCACTACTGGGGATTTACTCCAAAGATACAGATGTAATGAAATGGGACAACTGCACCCCAATGTTCACAGCAGCAATGTCCATAATAGCCAAACTGTGGAAGGAGCCACAATGTCCTTCAACAGATGAATGGATAAGGAAGATGTGGCCTATATATACAGGGGAATATTACTTGGCCATCAGAAAGGATGAATACCCACCATTTGCTTCGACGTGGATAGAACTGAAGGATATTATGCTCAGTGAAGTAAGTCAATCGGAGAAGAACAATCATCATATGGTTTCACTCATACGGGGAGTATAAGAAATAGTGGGAGGTACCATAAGGGAAAGAGGGGAAACTGGGGGAATATTAGAGAGGAAGACAAACCATGAGAGACTCCTAACTCTGGGAAAACAGAGGGTTGCAGTAGGGGCGTGGGCGGGGTGGGGGATGGAGTAACTGGTAGGCAGGCATTAAGGCAGGCATGTTATGTGTGATGAGCACTGGATGTTATATGTTGGCAAATTGAATTTAGATAAAACAAAACAAAGACAGGTGGAGACTAGGAAAAGTTAAATGAGGAAGGAAGCTAAGCCAATTCAATGGTGAGTTCTTGAGCTGATCACTTCTGTGAGCAGCTGAGGCTTGATCTTACCAGGAGCTCTCCAAGGACCCAAGTAAAATGCACCTGTGAATGTCCACCTGAGGAGTGGAAGAAGAGATTTATCCAATGGTTTCTAGATCCTCTTGATCAAAGGTCATTTACCTAAATGTTAACTCTCTCATCTGTTCAGGCCCAGGTTTTATCCTCAAATATGACATAGTAGGGGATCTTGAACTTATATTAAAACAAGTCAAGGAAATGTACTTAAATTTACAACAGCAAATGTTCAAGTTCTTATTAAAATAAATTTAAGAGTAGTCCTGTGTTTTCTAAGCATATTATAGGTACTTGTATCCCTTTATTGTGGATCATGGCAAATATGTAAATTAATATAAAAACTAGAATTTCCTCTTTCAAGGTTTATTTTGTGCCAGGCACTATTTGTATGCTTTATATACATGAAATCATTTAATCTTCACAACAACCTAATAAAATATGTACTGTAATTCTCTTAATTTTTCAGGTGAGGAAACTGAGACTCTGAGAGGTAACTCAATAGCTCTGTGTTCTTGGTCATGAGCTGGTGTAAGAAGCAGGAAAAGGCTTTGCAGCAGGTTTAGGCTAGAGTGCAAGTGGCCCTTCCTATTGAGCCCTGCAGACCTATGGCATTAGAGGTCCAGCTGCTACTACACAATGAGAGGAGGGAGGAATATATTTAGCACCCAGGCGTACACTTGGGTGACTCTTGGCATTTCCCTGCTCCATTTTGCTGTGTAATTGGCAAGTGCAAGAATCATGAAAAGGGCATGGTAACCAGATTCTAGGTTACCCCATCAGATCAGGCACTAAGAGCAATAGGGATACTCGTTGAGAATGAGAGGGAGCTTAGGGTGGGTGGATAGTGGAGAAGGGAGATGAATATCAACTGTAGCCCCAGAACAGCTGTAGCACAAAACTAGTTCATCTTATTAAACTTTCCCTTGTAAGATTTGGGGGGCAGAGAATGGAGATGCTTTCAAAATGTATTATGCAAAATGAGTGACTGACTTAGGTGGTGGTGTGGTATACTACTCTGATTACTCTCTTCAGGACTGAAACACTTATTCTTTCATCTGGGAGTGGGCTCGCCACTGAGAATGTTCCTAATAAGTACCTTAGGCTGAGGAAGGACAGCTGCCTTGCCCAACATCATTCCCCATTCTGTCTGGGGCCAATGGCTGGCTAATGTGAGGTTTACTGACTTTGGCCTCCTCACATCAACATGTGACCATTCTGAATGGACATGGCCAGCTCCAGAGCCCTGATGGCAATGGCTGGGATCTTTGTTGCGACTGTATTGCTTCCTTCACTTCCCAGGTTTGATTTTGGCACTCTCCAAAAAACTTCCTGAATGCCAGTCTCCATCTCAAAATCTGTTTCTTGGAATATCCACAAGGTGGGTAATTATACTAGTGTTCTTGAATTATAAGAATCTTACTAAAGAAAACTATAGTACTTGTCATATATGATAAATTTCCAGTATGTATGTGTGTATCTATGTGTGTATATTTTATAAATGTATATCAAACACATAAAGCTGTGCAAAACATAGAAATAAACATGTAGACCTTATTTAAAAGGCCTGTAGATCTGGGGCACCTGGGTGGGTCAATTGAGCGCCTGATTCTTGGTTTCTGCCCAGGTTTTAATCTTATGGTTGTGGATTGAGCCCTGCATATGGGCTCTGGCTCCACGTTCAGTGGGGAGTCTACTCGAGATTCTCTTCCTTTGTCCCTCCCCAGCTTGCATGTGCTCTTCTCTTTCTCTAAGATAAATAAATAAATATATTAAGAAAAAAGAGGTCTGTGAATCAAATGGCACAATTTATGGGGATTTATGGTCTCTTGTGGATTGGTTTGGAAGTGTCTATAATAAGATTACATTAGGTAGGATTCAGTTGAAAAAGACCAGAAGATACTCTATTTCAATCAAGATGAGTAGGATAGGGATCCCTGGGTGGCTCAGCAGTTTAGCGCCTGCCTTTGGCCTGGGGCATAATCCTGGAATCCCGGGATTGAGTCCCACATCGGGCTCCCAGCATGGGGCCTGCTTCTCCCTCTGCCTGTGGCTCTGCCTCTCTCTCACTCTCTCTGTGTCTCTTTTGAGGAACCACCATACTATTTTCCACAGTGACAGTGCCATTTTACATCCTTACCAGCAAACACAAGAGTTCCAATATTTTCACATCTTCACCAACACTTGTTATTTCAGTTTTTTATATTTTTGGCAGTAGCCATCCCAATAGGTGTGAGGTGGCAATGTCTCATTGTCGTTTTGATTTGGATTTACCTACTTATTAGTGATGTCGAGCGTCTTCTTATGAGTTATTTTTGTATCTTCTTTGCAGAAATGTCTGAGTCCTCTGCATTTTAAATTGAGTTTTGTTTTTTTTTTAATGGTTGAGTTTGGGGAGTCTTGATATATCCTGGATATGAATTCCTTATCAGATATGTGATTTGTAAATATTTTTCTCCCATTCTGGGGATTGCATTTCTATTCTGTTGATAATGTCCTCTGATTCACAGAAGTTTTTCATTGTATAAGTCCAATTTGTCTATTTTTGTTTTTGTTGCCTGTACGTTTGGTGTCATATCTAAGAAATCACGGCCAAATCCAATATCTTGAAGCTTTCACCCTATTTTTAAAAAGTTTTATGGCTTTAGGTCTTACATTTGAGTAATGGATCCTTGGTCCATTTTGAGTTAAATTTTGTACATGGTATTAAGACCTAATACCTAATCATTCTTCTGCATTGGATATTTATTTTTCCCAGCTTTATTTGTTGAAAAGACTGTCCTTTTCCCATTGAATGATCTTGGCCCCCTTGCTAAGAATTTAACTATTTACATGAAACTTTATTTCTGCGCTTTCTATTCTGTTCCATTGGTCTGTATGTCTGTCTTTATGTCAGTACCATAGTGTTTTGGTAACTGCAGTTTTGTAGTAAGTTTTGACATCAGGAAGAGTGACTCTTCCAGCTTTGTTCTGCAACTAACCTTTATATGAATATGCTTTCACCAATGAATTTCTCGATATTGAGGTGAGAGAAATGTCTTCTGTATTCTTCACAGTGAGGGTATGGATGGGAGTGGCTAAGCAGTTTGTACATTATGAATCCACTCCAAATTCCTGTCTCTAGGATTCTCTAGACTCCTTTGACTATGCTATGCTACCCAGTATGGTAGTCACTAGCCTCATGTGGTTATTGAGCACTGGAAAGAATAGTTTTAAAAATACATATTCAAGGGAATCCCTGGGTGGCTCAGCGGTTTGGCGCCTGCCTTCGGTCCAGGGCGTGATCCTGGAGTCCCGGGATCGAGTCCCGTGTCAGGGTCCCAGGATGGAGCCTGCTTCTCCCTCTGCCTGTGTCTCTGCCTCTCTCTCTCTCTCTGTCTCTCATGAATAAATAAATAAAATCTTTAAAAAAAAAGAATATATTATTATGATCTATATGATTGTGTCACTCCAAAGTTTGTAAGTTGAAATTCTAACCCCCCAAAGATGATATTAGGAAGTGATGCCTTTGGGAGGTATGTAAGCCATGAGGGTGGATTCCTCATAAGTGGCAGTAGTGCCTTATAAAAGAGGCCCCAGAGAGATCCTGTGCCCCTTCCCCAGTGTGTAGACACAGTAGTAAGATGTCAGCTATAAATTAGGAAGAGGGCCCTCAATAGAAGGTGACTATGTTGCCTTGATCTTGGGCTTCCAGCCTCCAGAACTGTGAGAAATAAATTTCTATTGTTTATAAGCTACTAATCTGTGGTATTTTGTTATAGTAGCCTAAACAGACTGATATATTCTCATACATGTTCCCCAGATTTCTTTTAATACAAATTGACAGAATTTTGCAACTCCTTTGATGTGTTTGCTGTATCTCATTGGAATAGGTCCTGCACTTTTCCATCTGGGCTGTTAGGATAGAACTCTTGTGAGACTAGAAACAATGATGGGTGGTTAGAATGGTTTCTGCAGAGAATCAGCGTTCTCTTCTCAGGCAACTGCCACAGTGAAGTCATGTAAATATTTTTATGCAAGTGAAGATTGGTTGCCTTAGGTGGGGTGTTACATTGACCAACCGACAAGAGGAGAACTGCTTCTGTTAGCTAGGAGGGTCTAGGTCATTGAGGGAGTTAAGAATTCACAGCCTCCTCTCTGTCTGCCCAAATGTCACCAACCAAAATCTCAGTGAAACACTCCTTTCCATCCAGGGCCCTTAACTTAACATAAAATACTTGGTAAGTAATTTAACTAATGTTGCAGCTTTGCAACCTATATTAAGACTTGGGCATGCTTTTCAGCCCTATCTATCCTATGACTATAGGACTATGGAATGTGGCTACATAGCCTAAGATTTTGTGTTAAAAGTTCAAGGTCTTAGGCTTGTCTTTGTGTACACTCTTCCTTGTTAATCACAATTCTTGTTAATCAAAATTATTAAGATGGTCAAATGTATCTGGAAACTTAATCTCCAGTTTGGGTGGTAGTGTATGTGAATGTTTGCAATAGTCAATAAAGGACAATGAAAACTTTATCAAGTGTGGGCATTTGTAAAAATGGAAAACTTGTCAAGGAACTAATTGAATCTCCTTGTACCTCTCTTCCATATACTTCCTCAAATTTCAAGCCACAATGAATGGAGTTTGTTACTGGCCTATACTCACCTAATTTTTTTTTCTCTAAATTATCTATGGATAGTCCTCCAAAATGATTCCATTATGAATAAAAATGGAATAACTGGAGATGGTTCTTTGTCTGACAGGGCTGAATTATATTTTAAACATCTGCTTTTTAAATACATATTAAAGGACTCCTCCAAGTAGATGCCATTGTCTATCCATGGGAATGCTCAGCTGTCTGGAGGGACAAATGTTTTGTCATGTGGGCTCTCAGTGTTTTTGCCCTATCCTGCAAACAAATGCAAGAGAGAGAAATAAGACCCTTTCTGCATACATGCCAAAGGCCTGTGAGTGCCTTATATTACAGTTTTTAAAAGTATTGTATTTACTTGCCTATTTGCCAGAATTAGGCAATTACTATACAAAGTTCTAATCTCACCTGTCTGAAATTACAGTGGTGAGATTGTAATTTTTTATTTTTATTTTTATTATTTTTTTAGATTGTAGTTTTTTAATAGAATTGTGTACTCAGGGGCAACCAGTTTTTCTCTGGTGACAGTGTCCTGTGTCTTCTCAGGGATTCAAGGAAGAGAGTCTTAGTAGAAAGATGAAATAGGAGTATTTGCTGTATTCTGCTTTTCTACTCCCCTGAGCTGTGACTCAGAGAGGTGCCAAGAAGTAGACCTGGGATGACTTTGAGAAGAAAGAGAGAAGAGACGAGAGAAATAAAGTAGTTTTTTTGTTTTGTTTTGTTTTGTTTTGTTTTATGGAGGCATTGTTGAAAAATTGTTAACAGAAGAAAGTTCCAGGACTTGGTGGAAGCAATAAAAATAGTTTATCCCACCTGTCAGCTGTGGGTTTATGCTAGTTAATATGCTGTACCTACACCAGAGCTATTGTATTTGCACTGATTTATTACTATGAATATGTAAAAGTGGTTTTTTAAATGTTTTCTAGAATGTATGTTGCAGGAAAAAAATAATTGGATAAAATAAAATGGTTACTAAAATGGTTACTCAAAATGGTTACTATTTGATGCTTTTTTTAAGAAAGATTTTATTTATTTGTTCATGAGAGACACCAGGAGAGAGGCAGAGACACAGGCAGAGGAAGAAGCAGGCTCCCTGCAGGGAGCTTGATGTGGGGACTCGATACCAGGACCCTGGGATCACGACCTGAGCCAAAGGCAGATGCTTAACCACTGAGCCACCCTGGCACCCCATATTTGATGCATTTTAAAAAGGTTTTATTTATTTATTTGACACAGAGAGAGAAAGTACAGGCAAGGGGATCAGCAGAGGGAGAAGGAGAAGTAGACTCCCCACTGAGCAGGGAGCCTGATGCAGGGCTCTATCCCAGGACCCTGGGATCATGACCTGAGTCAAAGGCAGATGCTTAACCAACTGAGCCACCCAGGAGCCCCTAATTTATTTTTATATTCTTCTTTTCCACTTAACATTATAACTTAAGCATTTCTGCAGGTTAATAAATATATCTCAAAACCATAGAATATTCTAAAGCCATTTAAAACATTTTCGTTGTGTTCTCATAGGGCTGAATTTTGTATTGAATGAATATATAAATTGCTTCTAGTATTTTGCTATTACGTATCACTGAAACAAACTGACATAAACATGCTTTTCAATATCAAAACTTACTTTGCTGACCTTGAGTGGAATTGCAGAGAAGCATTAAAGTATTATGTGGCTCATACCTACTCACATATGGAAACTTGTGTGTCTGATCCACCTCCACTGTTAAAACCCAGGGAGCCAGGGGTTAAACTCCTAGCAGATGGTGATGCTGCTGACTGAGCATCCCAGGAATTTAAAGACTTGCTTAAACAGGGTTAATACATGGCCTGTGGCAAGACAGCTGGTCTGTAGCAGAATTAGAGGTCAGGAGGTTAGCTACATTTCCCTGAAAACAGAGGACTCACAAAAGCCAGAATCAGTGAAAGCCATTTAGGGAAAGGAAAAAGTAGAAAGGCTCTATTTAAGGGAGCAATCGAATGAGAGGGTAGATGATGCTGGGGTAGAACAGAATAATGACTAAATATGGAGGAGGGGAATGGGAGAATGAGGGAAGATAGAGACAAGGGCAGCAGACTGCCCCACAGCCTCCACTCTTGAGATGTGGAAGAGACCACATCTCTAGCCCAACCTCAACATTCACTGACGTGTGCTTTTGCCAGTATGTGGATGTGTGTAGGAGAGCTTTGATCTTGTCAGGCTATTAGGCATTTAACATGGCCAGTTCACTCTGTAAGAGGACCCAGTGGGATGTTATCAAGTTTGGAAGAAAATATTAATGTTGTGGAATTAAAATATAAACAAGGACAGTGGCTGACATCTCTTGCAGTCTGAAGTCTGCAAATGCCTTGAGGCTTTATTCTTTGTGGAGTGCTGTGATAGATACTGTAGGGTTTGAAATGAAAAAAGTAAGACATAGTCTTAGCTCTCAGGTAGCTTATTATGTCATACGAGGAAGATGGATGGCAGAATTAGGTTCACCAATGACTGTAACACAAGGGGACTAAGAAACCTGGTACAGAGAAAGTGGCAGGAGGTTCAGAAATAAGAAACAAGGATCAATGAGATAGTTTTTTTTAAATGTAGGAAAATGTTAATAAAGATGTAGGAATGTATTAAAAGTGAAAAAAAAAAATCCCATTAGCCAAGGCAAAATGGACTGCCCGCCCCCAGCCCCCAAGCATATAAGGGTATATATATTTCATTTTTCATTTTAAAGTACTCAGAGATCTCTTTATGGAATAAGTCAACCTATCCTCAACTTTAATTTCTTTCTCTCTCTCTTTTTTAAAAGATTTTATTTATTTATTCATGAGAGACACACACAGAGAGAGAATTAGAGACAGGCAGAGGGAGAAGCAAGCTCCATGCAGGGAGCCCGACATGGGACTTGACCCCAGATCCCCAGGATCAGGCCCTGGGCTGAAGGCGGCGTTAAACCGCTGAGCCACCCGGGCTGCCCTTCAATTTCTTTTATAAAATAGCGTTCCATTAATATATTTTGAATACTTAAAGACTCGGTTTTTATGTGGCCTATAGACTAATACAAGGAAAGACATGGGCTTTAATGCTAGACAGATTTGAGATCGAATTTCAATTTACTTCCTAGCTGTGTGACCTTGAATAAATTAATTTCTCTGAGCATTTTTCTTATCTATAAAATGGAGAATATAAGAATGAACTTTAAAGTTGTCGTAAGCATTAAATATGAAGAGGTTTTAATGCACTTGCTTGGTAAAGGTTAGGCACCCTTGTCCTGACCATCCTGACAGCCTTGCTGCCTCCTTAATAACACCAGAGGGCAACATCATCCCATTCTTATATCAAAGGCTTCAGGAGTGAGAACCTTCTTTGCAGATAGGATTTTTCTAAGTGCCTCAGTAACAGAGGAAGCAGAAACTGTATGTTAGAACATGAATAGGACAGTAAAGGAAAAACCATGGAAGGACTTTGGAACAGCTGCTATGCCCCTCTGTGGGCAACAGCTGTGTATAAAGACACCATTGGAAGGCACCATTCCAGCCCTCTATTTCAGCCAGCTGGGTTGGGAGAACTTCTAGTGCTGAGAGCAACAGAACCTTAGATTGGGCATCTAAATGACCTGTGTTATTACACTAGAAAACCACTATGCTTGTATCGTATCTCTGAAAAGCCTACTGGAATTTGTTTGCTACAGAGTCAGAACTGTGGTGACCATGTATTTGGGTTTGCTGGTACAGTCCTGGTTTATGCCTGGCATAATTATTAACAGTGTCCCTTTTACTCTTGAAGTATCCTACTTTGAAGGATAAGTTACATGTCTAACCTACTCAGAACATTAAGAGGAATACTCACTAATAGTATGATCTGAGCTAGTAAGAGTCTTTTTTTTTTTTTTTTTTTTTTTACTAATAAATTTATTTTTTATTGGTGTTCAATTTGCCAACTAGTAAGAGTCTTTGGGTCAGGTTAAGTCCATGCATGGACTTTGGACTTGCAAAGTGAAAGATGTATCTAAGTTAAAATTCCTGCTTTGTCTGTTGGCAAGTTATTTAACTTTTCTAAGCCTTAGTTTCCTGGTGGATAGATTAGAGATAATAACAGGACATAAATGCATCTACAATTTAATCCTAATTAAAATGCTTATCAGCAGCTGGGTGTAGCAATATGTGGCAGCCATCCTTCTTGTTTTTAAGATTCACAATAAGATTCAGACTATCTTCTTAGCTAACTGGTAGAAGAAGAGGTGAAGAAATTGAGGACCAAAATAAAATGAATTGCTCAAGGTCATAAGACAGTTATTTAATTTTTTAAATTTAAATTCAATTAATTAACATATAATGTGTTACTAGTTTCAGAGGTAGAGTTCAGTGATTCATCAGTCTTGTATAATACCCAGTGCTCATTACATCATGTATCCTCCTTAATGTCCATCAACCAGTTACAGCATCCTCCACACCCCATCTCTCCAGAAACCCTCAGTTTCTTTCCTATGATTCAGAGTCTCTTATGGTTTGTTTCTCTCTCTGACTTTGTCTCATTTTATTTTTTCCTCCCTTCCCCTATGATATTCTGTTTTGTTTCTTAAATTCCACATATGAGTGAGATCATATAATTTCCTTTCCCTAATTGACTTATTTTGCTTAGCACAATACCTGCTAGTTCCATCCACATTTTTGCAAATGGCAAGATTTCATTTTTTAATGGCTGAGTAGTATTCCATTATCTTCTTTATCCATTCATCTGTTGATGGACATCTGGGGTCTTCCACAGGTTGGCTATTGTGCACATTGCTGCTATAAACATATGCCCCTTAGAATCAATACATTTGTGTCTTTGGGTTAAATACCCAGTAGTGCAATTGCTGGGTTGTAGAGTAGCTGTATTTTCAACTTCTTGAGGAACCTCCATACTGTCTTCGAGAGTGGCTGGACAAGCTTGCATTCCCACCAACAGTGTAAGAGAATTCCCCTTGCTCCACATCCTCAGCATCATCTGTCATTTCCTGACTTGTTAATTTTAGTCATTCTGTTAGATGTGAGGCGGTACATTGTGGTGGTTTTGATTTGTATTTCCCTGATGCCAAGTGATGCTGAACTTTTTCTCATGTGTCTGTTGGCCACTTGCATGTTTTCTTTGGAAAAGTATCTGCTCATGTCTTCTGCTCATTTCTTGATTGGATTATTTGTTCTTTGGGTGTTGAATTTGATAAGTTCTTTATAGACTTTGATACTAGCTGTTTATTTGATAAGACATTTGAAAATATCTTCTCCCATTCTATAGGTTGACTTTTGGTTTTGTTGACTATTTCTTCTGCTGTGCAAAATCTTTTTATCTTGATGAAGTCTTAATAATTCATTTTTACTTTTGTTTCCCTTGCCTTTTGGAGAAGTGTCTAGGAAGGAGTTGCTGTGGCTGAGGTCACAGAGGCTGCTGCCTGTGTTCTCTTCTAGGATTTGGATGTATTCCTGTGTCATATTAAGGTCTTCCATCCACTTTGAGTTTATTTTTGTGTATGGTGTAAGAAAATGGTCCAGTTTCACTCTTCTGCATGTGGCTGTCTAATTTTCCAAACACTATTTGTTGAAGAGACTGTCTCTTTTCCATTGGATACTCTTTCCTGCTTTGTCAAAGATTAGTGGGCCATAGAGTTGAGGGCCCATTTCTGGGTTCTCTATTCTGTTCCATTGATCTATGTATCTGTTTTTGTGCCAGTACCGTATTGTCTTGATGATCACAGCTTTGTAAAATTGCTTAAAGTCTGGCATTGTGATGCCCCCAGCTTTGGTTTTCTTCTTCAATATTCATTTGGCTACTAGGGGTCTTTTGTGGTTCCTTACAAATTTTAGGATTATTTGTTCCAGCTCCATGAAAAAAAGTTGATGGTAGGGATTGTATTGAATGTGTAGATTGCTCTAGTTAGCATAGACATTTTCACAATATTTATGCTTCCAATCCATAAGCATGGAATGTTTTTACATTACTGTGTGTCTTCCTCAATATCTTTCATAAGTGTTCTATAGTTTTCTGAGTACAGATCCTTTGCCTCTTTGGTTACGTTTATTCCTAGGTATCTTATGATTTTTGATGCAGTTGTAAATGGGATCAAATCCTTAATTTCTCTTTCTTCTGCCTCATTTTTAGAGTAAAGAAATTCAACTAATTTTTGTGCATTGATAGTACATCCAGAAAGGTTGCAACTTGCTGTCCTGTATGAGTTCTAGCAATTTTGGGGTGGGGTCTTTTGGGTTTTCCACATACAGAGTATCATGTCATCTGCGAAGACTGAGAGTTTGACTTCTTTGCTGATTCAGATGCCCTTTATTTCTTTTTTGTTGTCTGATTTCTGAGGCTAGGACTTCTAGTACTATGTTGAGCAACAGTGGTAGTAGTGGACATCCCTGTCGTGTTTCTGACCTTAGAGGAAAAGCTCTCAGTTTTTTCCCATTAAGAATGATATTTTCTATGGGCTTTTCATATATGACTTTCCTGATATTGAGGTATGTTTGCTCTATCCCTACCTACACTGTGGAGAGTTTTAAACAAGAAACGTTGCTGCATTTTGTCAAATGGGTTTTCTGCACCTATTGAGAGGATCATATGGTTCTTGTCCTTTCTTTTATTAATGTAGTGTATCACACTGATTCTGTGGATGTTGAACCAGGCTTGCAGCCCAGAAATAAATCCTACTTGGTCATGGTAAATAATCTTTTTAATGGATTATTAGTTCCTATTGGCTAGTATCTTGGTGAGAATTTTGGCATCCATGTTCATCAGGGATATTGTTCTGTAATTCTCCTCTTTGGTGAGGTCTTTGATTTTTAGGATCGAGGTAATGCTGGCTTCATAGAATGAGTTTGGACGTTTTCCTTCCATTTCTATTGTTTGAAACAGCTTCAGAAAAATAGGTCTTAGTTGTTTGAATGTTTGTTAGAATCCCCTTGGGAAGCCATCTGGCCTGAACTCCTGTTTGTTGGGAGATATTTGATTACTGCTTAATTTCCTTGCTGGTTATGGTCTGTTCAGGTTTTCCAATTCTTCCTGTTTCAATTTTGATAGTGTATAAGTTTCTAGGAATGCATCCACTTCTTCTAGATTGCCCAATTTATTGTATATAGTTGCTTATAATATGTTCTTAAAATTGTGTTTCTTTGATGTTGGTCGTGATCTCTCCTCTTGCATTCATGATTTTATTAATTTGAGTCCTTTCTCTTTTCTTTTTGATAAATTTGGCCAGGGGTTTATCAATCTTGTTAATTCATTCAAAGAACCAGCTCCTAGTTTCATTGATCTGTTCTATTGTTCTTTTGGTTTCTATTGCATTGATTTCTGCTCTAATCTTTATTATTTTTCTCCTCCTGCTAGGTTTAGGCTTTATTTACTGTTTTTTTCTCCAGCTCCTTTAGATGTAAGGTTAACTTGTGTATTGGAAACATTTATTGTTTCTTGAGAAGGTTTCTTTTGCTATGTACTTCCCTCTTAGGACCACCTTTGCTGCATCCCAAAGGTTTTGAACAGTTGTGTTTTCATTTTCATCTATTTCCATGAGTTTTTAAAATTCTTCTTTAATTTCCTAGTTGACCCATTCATTCTTCAGTAGGATGCTCTTTAGCCTTCATGTATTTGAGTTCTTTCCAAATTTCCTCATCTGATCGACTTCAAGTTTCAAAGCACTGTGGTCTGAAAATATGCAGGGAATGATCCCAGTCTTTTGGTACCAGTTGACACCTGATTTGTGACCCAGTGTGTAATCTATTCTGGAGAATGTTCTATATACATGTAAGAAATGTGCTGTTGCTTTGGGATGGAATACTCTGAATATATCTGTGAAGTTCATCTGGTGCATTCAAAGCCCTCATTTCAGGAGTCCCTGGGTGGCTCAGTGGTTTAGTGCCTGCCTTTGGCCCAGGGCATGATCCTGGAGTTCTGTGATCGAGTCCCACGTCGGGCTCCCTGCATGGAGCCTGCTTCTCCCTCTACCTGTGTCTCTGCCTCTTTCTTTGTGTGTCTTTCATGAATAAATAAATAAAAATCTTTTAAAAAAAGCCCTTGTTTCCTTGTTGAGTTTCTGTTTAGATGATCTGTCCATTGCAGTGAATGGGATGTTAACTTCCCTACTAGTATTGTATTATTATCAATGAGTTTCTTTAATTTTTCTATCAATTGGTTTATATAATTGGCTACTTTCATGTTAGGGGCATAAATATTTACAATTGTTAGATCTTCTTGTTGGATAGGCCCTTTAATTATTATATAATGTCCTTCCTCATATTATAGTCTTTGGTTTAAAATTTAATTTGTCTGGGATAAGGATTGCTACCCCAGCTTTCTTTTGATATCTATTAACATGATAAATGGTTTTTCATCCCCTCACTTTCAATCTGGAGGTATCTTTGGGTCTAAAATGAGTCTATTGCAGATAGCATATTGATGGGTCTTGCTTTTTTATTCAATCTGATGCCCTGTGTCTAGAGTACATTCAGAGTAACTATTGAAAGATATGAATTTAGTGCCTGTAAAGTCACTGTTTCTGTAGATTGTCTCTGTTCCTTTCTGGTCTGTGTTACTTTTGGGCTCTCTCTTTGCCTAAAGTATCCCTTTTAATATTTTTTGTAGGACTGGTTTGGTGATCACAAGTTCTTTTAGCTTCGGTTTGTCCTGGAAGCTTTTTATCTCTTCTATTTTGAATGACATCCTAGCTGGATAAAGTATTCTTGGCTGCATATTTTTCTCATTTAGTACCCTGAATATATCATGCCAGTCCTTCCTGGCCTGCCAGGTCTCTGAGGATAGGTCTACTGCCAGTCTGGTATTTCTACCCTTGTATGTTAAAGACTTCTTGTCCTGAGCTCCTTTTAGGATTTTCTCTTTGTCTCCTCTCCATAAGACAGTTATTGAGTTGCTCAAGATCAGAGCCAAAATGAGCACCAATTTCTCAGAACTCTCTATGTGGTGCACCAAGGTGGTTGCTATTTCTATGGAGATCATTCAAGGTTAAAGAAGTGGCCTAATTTCTGTCCTGAAAACTTTAGCATATACTTGACCTAATATTATTCTGCAGCTTAGAGGACAATAGACAAATGACTACTGCATTTTTCTTTGTATTTTATTGCAGAAGTTTCAAACTATGAATAATTAGAGAATCTTGGGGTTTTTTAAAGTTTTAATTTAAGTTCCTGTTGACATACAGTGTATTACTTTCAGGTGTAAAATATAGTGATTCAACACTAACATACAACATCCAGTACTCATGACAAGTGCACTCCTTAATCCATCACCTATTTCACTCATTTCCCCACCTCTTTCCCCTATGGTAACCATCAGTTTTTTTCTCTATATTGAAGAGTATATTTCTTGGTTTGCCTCTCTCTCTCTCTCTCTCTCTTCCCTTTGAAGGGTAGAGAATCTTGTGATGAATACCAGTGTATCCACCTCTATCAAATCCTACCATTATGTTATGCTTGCTCAAGTCCTTTTTTCAAAGAAATTAAATGTCATAAATATAATTAAGATCTACTATGCACTCCTCTTTTTACAAGCCTCTTCCCTTACTTATTACATACTGTTATTTAATAGGCCTTAAACACATGGTCATACATATCACTCTGTAATATTTTTTTTGTTTTGCTTGATACATTTTTGGAATTTATCCATGCTGAAACACTATATATGTGGTATATGCTATTACATCAATGTTCCACAATTCAGTATCCACTTTCCTCTTAACAGACATTTTGGTTGGTTCCAGCTTTCACATGTGTGAGAGTCTCTGTAGGGGCTATAGCCAGAAGTGGATTTGCAGGGTCTTAGGATATGAGTATCTTCAACTTTACTCAATGTAGCCAAGTTCTGTCAAGTATTACCAAAATTTTTCCAAAGTGGTTGTTTTTTTTAATATATATATATTTTTATTGGAGTTCTATTTGCCAACATATAGTATAATAACCAGTGCTCATCCCATCAAGTGCCCCCCTCAGTGCTGTTTTAATTTTTATTGTATTTAACATATTTTCCCAGATGAAAATATATTTATTTTTAAAAAGTCATAGTTCTTCCAGTAACAAAGGATCAGAAAACTCATGCTAGTTGTATGTCTATGTACACTCTTAAGAAATAGAGAAATTAATGTTTATTGGATGCCTACTATGTGCCAGGCTTATACCAAGTAATATTTGTTTCTTTAATTGCTTTTCAATTCATCCCCTCACCTGTTTGTCACCAAATCCTCTTCTACCTCAAAAACATCTCTTAAATTCATCCCTTCCACAATTTCTTTAAGAAGTTTTTGCAAAAATACAGATGACACCAGCTTAACTACATCAGTTGATCTCCTTGCTTCTAGTCTTTGTTCCTGCCAGTACATCCTTTGTGCAAATGGGATCTTGTCACTTGCCTCTGTGGAAACTTCTTAGAGATTTTCCATTGACCATAGGGTAAAATTCCACCTGTTTGGATGGGGACAGAGTTTGAAAGCCTTTCTATAACATTGGACCTTTCTAACCTTACCTCCTTCCCACAGCTTCAGCCTTCATTCTCCTGCCACTACAGATTAATTAGTTTCCCAAATATGTCATGTACTTTCCAAACTGAGAAGAGCATAAGCAAAGCCATGATTTTTATATAAATTTATTTCTTATTGGTGTTCAATTTGCCAACATATAGAATAACACCCAGTGCTCATCCCATCAAGTGCCCCCCTCAGTGCCCGTCACCCAGTCACCCCCACCCCCCGCCCACATCCCCTTCCACCCACCCTAGTTCGTTTCCCAGAGTTAGGAGTCTCTCATGTTCTGTCTCCCTTTCTGGTATTTCCCACTCATTTTTTTCTCCTTTCCCCTTTATTCTCTTTCACTATTTTTTATATTCCCCAAATGAATGAGACCATATAATGTTTGTCCTTCTCTGATTGATTTATTTCACTCAGCATAATACCCTCCAGTTCCAACCACGTCGAAGCAAATGGTGGGTATTTGTCGTTTCTAATGGCTGAGTAATATTCCATTGTATACATATACCACAGCTTCTTTATCCATTCATCTTTCGATGGACACCGAGGCTCCTTCCACAGTTTGGCTATTGTGGACATTGGCAAAACCATGTTTTAATGTTCTCTACACCACCCTCACCCCAGGAAAATTTATCATAACTCACAGAATTACAGATTCATTCTCTGGAATGGGTTGGAGAGGAGTGTCGGAGATGGCTTGCTTCAAAAATGATCAGTTGATTGAATCACTATGTGTCACGGGTAGGGAAACCACATAACATGACTTAAGCAAGACACTTTTAAAAAAAAATTGTGGTGGGCAGCCCGGGTGGCTCAGTGGCTTTGCGCCACCTTCAGCCCAGGGCCAGATCCTGGAGGCCCGGGATCAAGTCCCATGTCAGGGTCCCTGCATGGAGCCTGCTTCTCCCTCTGCCTGTCTCTCTCTCTGTGTGTCTCTCATAAATAAATAAATAAAATCTTTTAAAAAATAAAAAAATGTGGTAAAAAGTCTTCCAATCCATGAATATGTAATGTCTTTCTATTTATTTGTGATGTCTTTTATTCTTCGACAATGCTTTATTTTTTATTTTGGGGGGAACGCTTTTTTATTGTTGAACTATAATTGGCATACAATGTTATATTAGTTTCAGGTGTACAACATATTATTTCAATAGTTCTATACATTACTCAGTGTTCAACATGGTAGCTATAGTCACCATGTGTCTCCATACTATGTTACTACAGTCTTACTGACTATATTCCCTATAGTGTACTTTCATCTATGTGACTTATTTATTTTATAACTAGAAGTTTTCATCTCTTAATATTCACCTATTTTTTTTCCCACCCTCCACTCTCTGTCCCTTTGGCAACAACCAGTTTGTTTTCTGTGTTTAAGAGACTATTTGTTATTTTGCTTGTTTTTTAGATTTCGTATGGTATTTGACTTTCTCTGTCTGACTTATTTCACTTAGTGTAGAACTTTCTAGGTCCATCCACATTGTCAAAAACGACAAGATTCTACTCTTATTGATAAGTGATATTCCATTGTAAATATATACACCACATTTTCTTTATTCATTCATCTGTCATTGGACACTTGGATTAATTCCATATCTTGGCTATTATAAATATTGCTGTAATAAACATAGAGGTACATATATCTTTTCTAGATAGTGTTTTTGTTTTCTTTGGGTAAGCAGCCAATAGTAGAATTACTGGATCATATGGTATTCCTATTTTTATTTTTGGGGGTTGGAACTCTCCATCCTGTTTCCCACAGTTATTGTACCAATTTTGGGTATTCTGTTGAGTATTTTTGTGTCGATATTCATAGGGATATTGGTCTGTATTTTTCTTTTTTTATGGTATCTTTGTCTAGCCTTGGTATCTAGACAATGTTGGCCCCCAAAGATGTGTCTAGAAATGCTTCCTCCTCTTCAATCTTTTGAAGAGTTTGAGAAGTATTGGTTTAATTCTTCTCTAAATGTCTGGTAGAATTGTCCAGAGAAGACTTCAGATCCAGGGCTTTTCTTTGTTGGGAAGTTTTCATTTACAGATTCAATTTCCTAACTAGTTATAGGTGTGTTCAGATTTTTTTTACTTCATAATTCAGTCATGGTACATTTCCAAGAGTTTGTGTGTTTTCAGGTTATCCAATTTGTTGGCATATAGTTGTTCATAGTAGTTTTTTATAATACTTTTCAATTTTTGTAGTATAAATTGTCATGTCTTCTGTCTCAGTTATGATTTTTGTTATTTGAATCTTTTCTTTCTTAGTCTAGCTAAGAGTTTGCCAGTTTTTAAAAAAGAATTTATTTGTTTGTTTTAGAGAGAGAGAGAGCATGGGGATGGGGAGGGGCAGAAGTAGAGGGAGAGTAAAACTCCAGCAGTCTCCACGTTGCGCACACAGCGTGACACAGGGCTCAATCCGACAACCCATGAGATCATGAACTGAGCCAAAACCAACAGTTGGACACCTAATTGACTGAACCACTCAGGCACTCCTTGCTATTGATTTCTAATTTTGTTCTATTGTGACTGGAAAAGATATTTAATATTTGTTCCAGTTTTCTTAAATTTGTTATGACTTGTTTTGTGGCTTAACATGTGCCCTATCTTAGAGAATGTTCCATGTGTACTCAAGAGGAATTCGTATTCTGCCATTTGATGGACTGTTATGTACAACTGGTCTATAGTATTGTTTGAGTCTTCCGTTTTCTCTTATTTTCTGTCTGGTTGGTCAACCATTATTAAAAGATGCAGAAATCTCATTATGTAACTGTTTAGTTCTTCCTTCAATTTGTTCAGTGTTTGCTTCATATATTTGAATATTCTGATTTTAGGTGCACATATATTAAAAATATTATATCTTCCCAATGAATTGGCCCTTTTATCATTGTATAATGTCCTCGTTTGTCTCATGGCAGTTTTTGATGTAAAGTCTATGCTATCTAGTAAAGTATACCCATCTCTTCTTTCTTTAAGTTACCATTTGCATGACTGTCTTTTTCCATCCTTTCACTTTCAGCCTATGTGTGTTCTTACATCTGAAGTGAGACTTCTGTAGAAAGTATATAGTTGGGTTTTTAAAAATCTATTTAGCCATTCTGTGTCTTTTAAGAAGTTTAATCCCTTTATATTTGAAGTAGTTACTGATAAAGACTTACTGTTACCATTTTGTTAATTTTCTCTTTATGTCATGTAGCTATTTTGTTCCTCTTTGCTGTCTTCCTTTGTGTTTTGTTGATTTTGTGTAGTGTATACTATGATTCCTTTCTCATTCTCTAGGTGTTTTCTTTGTAGTTACCATGGGATTATCTAAAAAATCTTATAGTTGTCACAATCTATTTTAAACTGATAGCAACTTAACTTCAATTTTATACAAAGTCTCTACTCTTTAACATTATTTCCTTTGTATTAACCATGTCACAAATTACATCTTTTTATGTTTGTCTATAACATAATTTTATAGTTATTTTTTATGCTTCTATATTTTAAATTCTGAACAGAATTTAAAGAGATTGACACACCACCACTACAATTTTAAAGGATTCTGATTTGTCTATATATTTACCTTTCATAGACAGCTAAATATTTTTGTGTGTGTTTGTGTTGCTGTCTAGCATCCTCTCATTTCAACCTGAAGGACTCCCTTAACAAACAAAGGACTCCCTTTTTTGTAAGACAAGTCTAGTGGTGACGAACTTCCTCAGCTTGTGTTTATCCAGGAAAGTTGATTTCTCCTTCATTTTTGAAGGACAGTTTTGCTGACTATAGGATTCTTATTTGGAAGACTTTTTCCAGCACTTTGAATATATTACCATGCTTTCTTTTGTCCTGCAAAGTTTCTGCTGATAATCTTTTGGGAACTCTCTTGCATATGAAAAGTCACTTTTCTCTTATGCTGTTTTCAATATTTTCTCTTTGTCTTTGACTTTTCACAATTTGGTTATGATGTGTCTTGGTGAGGGACTTTTTGGATTCATCTTAGTTGGTATCTCTTGAGCTTCTTGAATTTGGATGTCCATTTTCTTAATCAGATTTAAGATGTTTTGGTTGTTACTTCTTCAAATAAGCTCTCTACCTTTCTTCCCTTCTCTTCCTTCTAGGACTCTTACAAGACTCCACAAATACTCCCATAAGTGGTCTCCTCTGTCACATCTCATAAATCTCTTAGGTCTTCTTCACTTTTCTTTTTTTCTTTATTTTTAAGTAATCTCTACACCCAATGTGGGGCTTGAACTCATAACCTTTAAATCAAGGGTCACATGCTCCACTGACTGGCCAGCCAAGTACCTCTCTTCTTCACTTTCTTCATTCTTTTTTTTTTTTTGTTTCTCTGACTCAATAATTTCAAATGACTTGTGTTTGAGTTACTAATTATTCTACTTGATCAAATCTGCTTTTGAAATCATCTAGTGAATTTTCCAATTTAGTTGGATGCTTCAATTCTAGATTTTCTGTTTGGTTCTTTTTTTAGTTTCTGTCTCCTTGTTGATATTCTCATTCTTGTTTGTGCATCATTTCCTAGTTAATTTTTTTTGGTAGTTATCTGTGTTCTCTTACAGCTGGTTGACCATTTAAAAAAGGGTTATTTTAAATTCATTGTCAAGTAATTAATTGATTTCTGTTTCTTTAGTGTCAGTTTCTAAAGATTTATTTTGTTTCTTTGATTGTGCCATAATTCTCTGTTGCTTTAGATGTGTAGTTATATTTTGCTGGAACTTGGGCATTTGATTTTTAAAATATTTTTATTTTTTCATTTGTTTTTATTGAAGTTCCATTTGCCAATATATAGTATAACACCCAGTGTTCATTCCATCAGTCCCCTCCTCAGTCACCCCAACCCCCTGCCCATCTTCTATTCCACAACCCTTTGAAAGTTTACCAGAGTTAGGAGTCTCTCATGGTTTGTCTCCCTCTCTAATTTTTCGCACTCAGTTCCCCTCCTTTCCCTTGTAATCCCTTTCACTATTTCTTATATTCCCTGTATGAATGAAACCATATGATGATTGTCCTCCAATTGACTTACTTCACTCAGCATAATACCCTCCAGTTTCATATCAAAGCAAATGGTGAGTATTCATCATTACTAATGTTTGAGTAATATTCCATTGTATATATAGACCACATCTTCTTTATTGATTCATCTGCTGAAGGACATCATGGCTCCTACCACAGTTTGGCTATTGTGGACATGGCTGCTATGAACATGGGGATGCAGGTGTCCCAGTGTTTCACTACATATGTATCTTTTGGATAAATCCCCAGTCATACAATTACTGGGTCATAGGGTAGCTGTTATTTTTAACATCTTGAGGAACCTCCACACAGTTTTCCAGAGTAGCTGTACCAGTACACATTCCCACCAACAATGCAAAAGTGCCCCCCTTTCCTCACATCCTCTCCAACATCTGTTGTTTGCTGTCCTGTTAATTTTTGCCATTCTCTCTGATGTGAGGTGGTATCTCATTGTGGTTTTGATTTGTATTTCCCTGATGGCAAGTGATGCAGAGCCTTTTTTTCATGTGCTTGTTGGCCACGTTTATGTCTTCTTTGGAGACATTTCTGTTCATGTCTTCTATCATTTCATGATTGGATTGCTTGTTTCTTTGCTGTTGAGTTTAATAAGTTCTTTATAGATTTGGATACTAGCCCTTTATCTGATATGTCATTTGCAAATGTCTTCTCCCATTCTGTAGTTTGTCTTTCAGTTTTCTTCACTGTTTCTTTTGTTGTGCAGAAGCTTTTTATCCTGATTAAGTCCCAATAATTCATTTTTGTTTTTGTTTCCCTTGCCTTCATAGATGTATCTTGCAAGAAGTTGCTGTGGCCAAGTTCAAAAAGTGTTGCCTGTGCTCTCCTCTAGGATTTGGATGGATCCTGTTTCACATTTAGATCTTTTATCCATTTTGAGTTTATCTTCGTGTATGGTGTAATAGAATGGTCCCGTTTCATTCTTCTGCATGTGGCTGTCCAATTTTCCAAGCACCATTTATTGAAGAGACTGTCCTTTTTCCATGGATAGTCTTTCCTGCTTCATCAAATATTAGTTGACTATACAGTTCAGGGCCCATTTCTGGGTTCTATATTCTGTTCCATTGATCTGTGCATCTGTTTTTGTGCCAGTACCATACTGTCTTGATGATCATAGCTTTGGAATATAGCTTGAAATCAAGCTTTGTAATGCCCTGGCATTGGTTTTCTTTTTCAATATTCCTCTGGTTATTTGGGGTCTTTTCTGATTCCACAAAAATCTTAAGATTATTTGTTCTAGCTCTGTGAAAAAATGTTGGTGATATTTTAATAGAGATTGCATTGAATGTATAGATTTCCCTGGGTAGCATAGACATTTTCACAATATTTATTCTTCTAGTCCATGAGCATGCAGTGTTTTTCCATCTCTTTACATCTTCCTCAATTTCTTTCAGAAGTGTTCTGTAGTTCTTAGGGTATAGATCCTCTACCCCATTGGTTAGGTTTATCCCAGGTATCTTATGCTTTTGAGTGCAATTGTAAATGGAATTGACTCCTTAATTTCTCTTCAGTCTCATTGTTAGTGTACAGAGATGCCACTGATTTCTGGGCATTGATTTTGTATCCTGCCACACTGCTGAATTGCTGTATGAGTTCTAGTAATCTTGGGGTGGAGGCTTTTGGGTTTTCTATGTACAGTACCACGTCATCTGCAAAGAGGGAAAGTTTGACTTCTTTGCCAATTTGAGTGCCTTTTATTTCTTTTTGTTGTCTGATTGCTGAGGCTAGGACTTCTAGTACTATGTTAACTAGCAGTGGTGAGAGTGGACATCCCTGTCTCATTCCTGATCTTAGGGAAAAGGCTTCCAGTGTTTCCCCATTGAGAATTATATTTGCTGTGGGCTTTTCATAGATGGCTTTTAAGATGCTGAGGAATGTTCTCTCTATCCCTACACTCTGAAGAGTTTTGATCAGGAATGGATGCTGTATTTTGTCAAATGCTTTCTCTGCATCTAATGAGAGGATCATATGGTTCTTGTTTTTTCTCTTGTTGATGTGATTTATCATGTTGATTGTTTTACAAGTGTTGAACTAACCTTGCATCCCGGGAATAAATCCCACTTGGTCATGGTAAATAATATTAATATACTGTTGGATCCTATTGGCTAGTGTCTTGGTGAGAATTTTTGCCTCCATGTTCATCAGGGATATTGGTCTATAATTCTTCTTTTTGGTGAGGTCTTTGTCTGGTTTTGGAATCAAGGTAATGCTGTCCTCATAAAATGAGTTTGGAAGTATTCCATCCCTTTCTATCCTTTGACACTGCTTTAGTAGAATAGGTATTACTTCTCTAAATGTTTGATAGTCCCTGGGAAGCCATCTGGCCCTGGACTTTTGTGTCTTGGGAGATTTTTGATGGCTGCTTCAATTTTCACTGGTTATTGGCCTGTTCAGGTTTTCTATTTCTTCCTGTTCCAGCTTTAGTAATTTGTGGGTTCCCAGAAATGCGTCCATTTCTTCTAGATTGTCTAATTTGTTGGCATATAGCTGCTCATAATATATTTTAAAAATCGTTTGTATTTCCTTGGTATTGGTTGTGATATCTCCTCTTTGATTCATGATTTTATTATTTTGAGTCTTTTCCCTTTTGTTTTTAATAAGGCTGGTAAATGGTTTATTTATCTTATTAATTCTTTCAAAGAATCAGCTCCTAGTTTTGTTGATCTTTTCTACAGTTCTTCTGGTCTCTATTTCATTGAGTTCTGCTTGAATCTTTATTATCTCTTTTCTTCTGTTGGTGTAAGCTCTATTTGCTGTCCTTTCTCCAGTTCCTTTAGGTATAAGGTTAGCTTGTGTATTTGAGTTTTTTCCAGTTTTTTTGAGGGAGGTTTGTATCGCAATGTATATCCCTCCTAGGACCACTTTTGCTGTATCCCAAATATTTTGAATGGTTGTATTTTCATTTTTATTAGTTTCCATGAATCTTTTTAATCCTTCTCTAATTTCCTGGTTGACCCATTCATCTTTTAGTAGAATGGTCTTTAACCTCCATGTGTTTGAGTTTCTTCCAAATTTCTTCTGGTGATTTGGTTCTAGTTTCAAAGCATTGTGGTCTGAAAAAAGCAGGGGGCAATCCCAATCTTTTGGTATCTGTCGAGACCTGATTTGTGACCCAGTATGTGGTCTATTCTGGAGAAAGTTCCATGTGCACTTGAGAAGAAAGTGTATTCAGTTGTGTTGGGATGGAAAGTTCTGTATATATCCATGAAATCCATCTGGTCCAGTGTATCATTTAAGGCCCTTGTTTCATTGGTGATGTTGTGCTTAGAAGTTTTGTCATTTGTTGAAAGTGCTGTGTTGAAGTCTCCTACTATTAGTTTATTATTATCTAAGTATCCCTTTACTTTGGTTATTAATTGATTGATATACTTGACAGCTCCCACATTAGGGACATAAATATTCATGATTGTTAGGTCTTCTTGTGGATATACTCTTTAAGTATCTTCATATCTTACTACAGTATTTGGCATAAACTTTAATTTATCTGATATGAGGATTGGTACCCCAGCATTCTTTTGAGGACCATTTGAATGGTGCATGGTTCTCCACCCCTTCACTTTCAGGCTGGAGGTGTCCTTAGGTGTAAAATGAGTCTCTTGTAGACAGCAAATGGATGAGTCTTGCTTTTTTATCCAGTCAGATACCATGTGTCTTTTGATGGGATCATTTAGTCCATTCATGTTCAGAGAAAGTATTGAAAGATGTGAATTTAGTGTCATCACATTACGTATTCAGTCCCTGTTTTTGTGGATTGTTTCTTGGGCTTCCTATTTCTTTTACAGGGTTCCCCTTAATATTTCTGGCAGAGCTGGTTTGGTGGTTCCATATTCTTTCAATTTCTGTCTATCCTGGAAGCTCTTTATCTCTCCTTCTATCCTGAATGAGAGCCTTGCTGGATAAAGTATTCTTGGCTTCATGTTCTTCTCATTTAGTATACTGAATATATCCTGCTAGCCCTTTCTGGCCTGCCAGGTCTCTGTGGAGAGGTTTGCTGTTAATCTAATATTCCTCCCCATATAAGTTAAGAATCTCTTGTTTCATGCTGCTTTAAGAATTTTCTCTTTATCTTTTAAATTTGCAAGTTTCACTATTAAATATTGAGGTGTTGAATGGTTTTTATTGATTTGGGGCGAGGGTCCTCTCTATCTCTTGGATCTGAATGCCTGTTTCCTTCCCCAGATTTGGGAAGTTCTCACCTATGATTTGTTCAAGTATACTTTTTGGTTCTCTTTCTCTCTCAGCCTCTTCTGGAATCCCAATTAGACATATATTCTTCCTTCTCAGGCTATCATTTATTTCTCTAAGCCTTTCTTTCATGGGCACCTAATTGTTTTTCTCTTTTATCCTCAGCTTCCTTCCTTTCCATGAACTTGTCTTTTATGTCACTCACTCTCTCTTCCATCCACCTCATTAACCTTAGCAGTTAGAGCATCCAGTTTGGATTGTATCTCATTTAATCTATTTTTAATTTTGACCTGATTAGATCTCAATTCTGCAGTAATGAAGTCTCTAGAGTCCTCTATGCTTTTTTCCAGAGCCATCAGTAACTTTATAATTGTACTTCTGAATTGAATTTCTGACACCATATTGTAATCCAAATTCTGTAAGTCTGTGGCAGAGAGTATACTGTTTTCAGTTCTTTCTGTAGTGGTGAATTCTTCCTTCTAGTCATTTTGTCCAGAGCAAAGTAGCTGTATCAGTGGGCTGAGTCAAAAATACCAACCAGAACCTAAGTAAAATATACCCTAGATGATTCCAAGTTGGTTGAAGACCAGAAAATAAAAGAACAGAACAAAACAAAACAAAAGGACCACTAAAGTGAAAACCAAATTTTAAAACAAAGGAGTAAAAATAGCCAAAAACAAAGAAGAAGGAAAAAGAAAAAGGAAAAGAAAAAAAAAGAGGAAAAAGAAAAAAGCAGGGGGATGGTGGTAGTGAAGAAGTGGTAGTGGAGAGAGAATGTAGTCTACCTAAGGTGATCCTCTTGGTTCTGAGTGTATTTTGTTCTATATGTTAGAAGGTGCTCAATCCCAAATTTATACAGACCAGCAATACTTATATATAAGCTCCAACATTGACCACAAAAACCAACAAGATAAAAGAGGGGGGCAGAATGGTAAGGAAGAGGGAATATAATCTAACAGATTGGACCAGCATGGTGTTTTTCTTGGTTCTAGGTGTATGTTGGTCATTTCTTAGAAGATACTAACTTCCACCATTGTAAAACAAAATGAGGCAGAAAAAACAAAAAACAAATACCCATATCTTGTATATCTACCAAAATTAAGTTGAATACACTGAAGGGAATCCCAAAGTAAAAAATATATCTGAGACATGTAATTTTAGAAATATGAAAGTCAAAAAGGAAAAAACTTAAAATTGAAGAGCTGTTAAAATATTGTAGTTAAGGTGGGAAAAGAGAAAAATATTGGAAAAGTTTAGTCTGATATAAAAACGGGTCGTAATGGAAAAAGAAAAAAAAGGACCTTCTAGTTTTATATACTATTTTCCCTCAGTCCTGGCGCTTTTCAGCCCTGCTTGGGCAAGAACTTGCTCTTCCCCTGTCCTTCCAGCTGGTCTTCTGGGGGGAGGGTCTGCTGTGCTGATTCTCAGGTGTGTGTGCCTGGCGGCGATGCCCCCCACCTACCAGGTGCTGGGTTCAGTGGGAGCTGTTTACCCCGAGAGGCCTCTGTTCCCTGGTGGCCCCACCTCTCCCAGGCACAAGGTGACACAAGGAGGAACAATAACACTGGTGGTGGCCAGATCTCCAGCTTCAGAGTCAGCTCCCCCATTAATCAACCACAGTCACCCAGTCTGCACTGGCCTAGATGCTCACGGGCAGGGGCGATGACCTACACAGCTTGGGGGCACCCAGTGGCAGGAGCGTCCTCACTGTCCTGTGCCCTCCCTGCCTCCGCCTGTCCTGGGGGGACCGCAGGATCAGGGGCTGTGTCCCCTGGCACCCTGGGATCCGGGGCCCTGTGCTGCTGGACCCATGCCCCCTGGGGGCCACCTCCCGAAGGGAAATGGGGAACAGTTACCTCCATCTGGAGCCGGGGTCTAGGATAAAGGGAGCTTTGGAGCCAGCCTGCCTAACCGACTGGTTTCTCCCAAATGCCCGGAAGGCGGCTCCACTCCAACCATTTACCAAGATTGGTCCATTGTTTGCAGTGAGCTGCCTTCCTCCCAGGTGCCCCTCCTCTTATAGTGGCTCTGGGAATCTTGAGGCTTCACTGCCCGCTACCCCCACCCCTACTCTCCCACCCCCACCCCCTGCGACTCTGCCTGATTTCCCTGCTAAGCACTTTTCTGTCAGGGAAAGCTCAGGCTCAGATTTTCAAAATTCCCACTTCTCCAGGGCAAGGCTTTCCTGTCCCGGAGGCTCTCACCCTTTCACTTTAGCTTGGCTCCTCGCAGAGCCCCTCCCCCACTTTATAATTTTATTTATTTATTTGTTTGTTTATTTATTTATTTATTTATTTATTTATTTATTTATTTATTTTATTTTTTCGCCTTCCTACCTTGTTAAAAGCGAAAACTTTTCTCTCTATAACATTCCAGCTGTTCCCTCTTTAAATCTCAGATCAAATTCATAGGTGTTCAGGATGTTTTGAAAGTTATCTAGGTAAGTTGTGGGGCCAGGTGAGTTGAGGACCCTTACTCTTCCGCAATCTTGCCCCTTCCCTCAAATTTGGGCATTTGAAAGAATAAGTACCTCTCCTGTTCTTTACAGACTGGCTTTGCATGGGGGAAGAAGACCTTTACCAGTCAGCCTGGCCTGATTTTGAAGGCCTCTAAAGTGTTTTCTTGGGATGTGTTTTCTGGGCTTGTACATATAATTTCCCAGCTAGAGAGATTTGCCTATTTCTTTTTCTTCAGTTCATAACCTCCAGTTCCCTCTGATGTCTATCCGAATTGCAGGTTCTCAGGTGCCACACAAGCTACTGAGTTCTCCTTTGTTTTCAGTGTCCCTCAGACATTGATAATATGTCAGCTCCCTGTCAGTGTTCCAAACTGGATTATACAGAAACAAGTCCTTGGTAGCACTTGAAAAGCTAGAATGTTAGATGGTATTCTGTTCTTTTCTTCCTGAAGGAGAAACCATGATGAGTTGGGTATTTTATCCTGATGAGGCTAAGCACTGTACCAGCTTAGTGAAAGTGTTATCTTGGATAAAAGGCAATGACTTTTCTTTCTTTTTTTTTTAAGATTTTATTTATTTATTCATGAGAGACACAGAGACAAGGCAGAGTCATAGGGAGAAGTAGGCTCCCTATAGGGAGCCCAATGTGGGCCTTGATTCCAAAATTCCAGGACCATGCCCTGAGCCAAAGGCAGATGCTCAACTGCTGAGCCACCCAGGCATCCCAAGCAATGACTTTTCTTACTTATTTCAGTACCATCATTCTTGCCTCTGTACTTGCCTGGAGTACTGTAACTAACTAACTGTTTTCTGTAGTTCTCAAAAAGACTCTTTGTACCATTTATTGCTATTATGTTGGTGTCTCTGTGGGGGAATGAGGTCTGGGTCTTCTCATTCTCACCCAACATCAGCACTTTTGAAAGTGAACTTAATTTACATATAGCTTATAACTCAACTGGGACATTTTTGAGATGGGGTGGTTAAAATCATGTAATTTTTGGAATTTGCTAACTGTGTAAGATAATGGCTTTTTTTAAAATTTTTATTTATTTATGATAGTCTCACAGAGAGAGAGAGGCAGAGACACAGGCAGAGGGAGAAGCAGGCTCCATGCACCGGGAGCCCGATGTGGGATTCGATCCCGGGTCTCCAGGATCGCGCCCTGGGCCAAAGGCAGGCGCCAAACCGCTGCGCCACCCAGGGATCCCAAGATAATGGCTTTGTTATACTGGTAGACCTATATAGAATAGTTCTATTTTAAAATATTTGCAAAAAAAAATAAAAATATTTGCAATAACAATATATACCTATGTATGTTAAGCCAAATAAATTTATCTTGTGTTGAAATTTTAACCTGAATTTACAATGGCATTCACAATAATGAGAGCTGTTTCACTTTCATCATAATGAACTTTTAACCTTGATTCCCTGCAGTAGAAGAAAACAATGAATTTTTATTGAACTCAACCTAAATTACTTTCTCTCTGAAGTGTCTGAACTTTGACTTTGATGTAAAACTGACATAATTTAAGACTTTGAGAAGTCCTTCTGCTATCGGAGCCAACACACTGATAGTTCTCACTTTCCTTTTGCACATGAAAAAAACACTTAGAATTGAAAATGAGTAAAATAATTTATAAGTTTGCTCCAAATGAAATCATGCTTTATCTGGGAATATATAAATACTAGCTCCTCCTGAAACTGTATGTGTTAAATCTGCTTCCTTGGGCACAGTTTTTACATAATAACTGCTAACTTACTATAGAAAGAATTACATTGTCCTTTTTAAAAAAGTAATTATTCAGGCAGCCCCGGTGGTGCAGCGGTTTAGCGCCGTCTGAAACCCAGGGCGTGATCCTGGAGACCGTGGATCGAGTCCCACGTCGGGCTCTCTGCATGGTGCCTGCTTCTCCCTTTGCCTGAGTCTCTGCCTCTCTCTGTGTGTGTGTCTCTCTATGAATAAATAAAATCTTAAAAAAAATAAAAAAGTAATTATTCTGTTGAAGTGTAATTTATGTAATTCACAGGAAAATGCACAGATTGTAAAGTGTAGAGCTCAGTAAACACTTTAGATCAGGAAATATAACATTAGCAGCACCCTGTCTCCCACCATTATATATCTTTCTTCTCCAAGGGTAATCATTATCCTGATACCTAGCACTATCATTTATGTTGATTACTTTTAAAGTTTACATATATAGCTTTTTTTTCCCTTTGCCTCCTTTGCCTCAATATTTGTGAAATTCATCCATGTTTCATATAATAGGAATTGGTCTTGTCTCTTTGCTGCAAAGTATTTCTGTGTGTGAATGCCACTATTTATTTAGCTGTTTTACTAAATTTCTACTATTTCTTTTCAGTTTTGACTATTATGAATACTATTGGGAGTGCTTATGTACTCATTTTTGTTAACTATATGCTCAGTGGTAGAATTGCTACTGTCATAGGGTAGCTGTGCGTTCAGCTTTAATAGATAACTGCAAAACAGATGTTCTGCACCTGGATTGCTTAGATTCTGTTTCCTTTATACATTTCATATATATTTCACCTATAATTCCCCATATTTCCTGTCTGGGGGCCCAGTAACTTCAAGCATCTCAGAAGATGGGGCATAGGCCATTGCATAATTAGTTGATACACCTAGTTGCCATTGAAGACGGCAGCATAGAATACTCCTCTCTTTCTGAATTCTTTGTAGGGAAGGGGTAAACGTATGAGACATCCAGTAGGAAAATATGGCTGAATCTCTCAAGGGACTACCAAACCTCGACAAATTACTTGGGATAAATTCCTCATCAGTGAACCTGTTGAGCACTGGTTCCCCTCACCATATCTATGCACAGCAAGCATGAACAGTGGTGATGACTAAAGAAAGGAGATATTGACATTCGTGGGCTTTTCTATAACCAGATGTCTTTTTCTCTGACCCCTCTGGGGTTGGACTCAGAAGAAGGGAAATTGCAGGAAAGGAGGTTATGCTGTGAAAGGTAATTCCCACATACTCTAGCCATTCCTGCCTAAGCTGTAAGTCTAGTTGCAAGGTAGGTAAGGGGAGTGTCTATCAAATAAGTGATTGAAATTTAAAAATAAACAGAAATGAGTCTTCATAAGCAAAAGCATTCTGTTATAATAACTGTAAGAGACATCAAATCATGTAGATAATAGTAGGAGTCTTGCTACCCAGTAAAAAGGAGAATTATTAGAGCAGAATTAAAAGATTTACTTGAAAAATAAAACAGTTCTTTGTTTATATCCAAATTGTTGAGGCTACTGAATCAAATTGATTACATAATCTGACATAAATTATTTGGCTAATGTCACTTGTTCCAAGAAGATAAGGCCTGCATCTGTTTTTGGCCCCCGTTATATCCTTACACTGAGCATAGGGCCTGGGACATAGCAAATGATGGTTCAATATTTGGTGAATAGATAACATAAGTTATCTGTTTTTCTCATTATCATTATTTATGTTCTAGCTAAAAACTTGCACACAGTCCTAATGATAATTAAAAACTCTCTGAAGGCAATCATCTATAAAAGTATAATACCATATAACATTAAATTTGCAACATCTTTTGAAAAATCTAGCTTTGTGTGTCTAAAGTCAAAAGAGTAAAGAAAAAGTTGCAGAGATTCTGCTTTTCAAGTAGAAACTAGTATTAATCAATCTATAACTTTTACTTATTACCTCAATTGAGAAAAAATGAACAGAAAAATGGGATTGGCAAATAAAACAAATATTTTATTTTATATGCCTACAAGCTTCTTTCCAAATTGGTGTACTTTGCAATGGAGAGCAGATTGGGTTATTAAAAGTTGCCTACTGCTGCTAAGTTTGAACTTTATGGTATTTTTATTACATTGAGAAAGATATTTTCCAAGAAAATCCAATTACTAATGGCATAAATAGCAGTGGGTTCCAGCCAATACTAGAATGGGCAGTATAATTGGCTTGGCTAGGCTAAAGTTTTATCTGTTCAAGTGTAGTGTGATCCAGGAATCCACCCACTTTTTTTGGAATTACTGAGGCACTAATAGAAGCTTATGATACAAAGATCTTATTAATAAGATAATTACTTTAATTATATGGCATGGGCTCCAGGATGTTTTTATAGCAAGGTTCATAACAAGTCATTTATATTCATCTTCTTTAGTAATCTATTAGGGGCCTGTACTAGAACAAACAAGGAACATTTTTCTTTTTATGTATAATAAACCTTTTATTTTAGAACAATATGGGTGCAGAGTTCCCATATACTCTGCACGCAGTTTCCCTATGGTTAACATCTTGCATTAGTATTATACATTTGCTATAATTAATGACTCAGTATTGATGCATTATTAGCTTAAATCCATAATTTATTCAGACTTCTTTAGTTTATTACCTAATGTTCTTTTTCCTTTCCAGGTTCTTATTCAGGATATCACATTACGTTTGTCATATCGCTTGGGCTTCTCTTGGCTGTGACAGTTTCTTAAACCTTCCTTGGTTTTGAAGGCTTTGACAATTTTGGAGAATATTTATCGGGTATTTTGTAGAATATCCCTCTTTTGTTTTTGTTTGTGAGAGACAGAAAGCCGGAGAGAGGGGCTAAGGGAGAAGAAGAAGAGAGTATCTTAAACAGGCGCCATGCCCAGCGCAGAGACTGATGCAGGGCTTTTTCTTACTGCCCTGAGTTCATGACCTGAGCTGAAATCAAGAATTAGACATTTAACTGATTGAACCACACATTTGGGATTTTTCTGATTTCTTTTTAAATCATGACTAGACTAGAGTTAGGTGTTTTGGGGAGGAAGGCCACAGAAATAAAGACCATTTTTTATCACACAATATCAAAGGTACATACTATCAACGTATCTTATTGCTGTTGGTGTTGATTAGACCACCTGCTTGATGATAGTGTTTGTTTTCTTTATTGTAAAGTTACTTTCTCCCCGTTTCCATACCATATCTTTGGAAGGAAGTCAGATTCACCTACTTTTGAGGGCAGCTCAGGTTTCTTTAAAATTCTAGTTTTTTAAAAGAGATTTTATTTAACCATTTGTCAGAAAGAGAAAGAGAGTGAGCACAATCAGGGGGAGCAGCAAGCAGAGGGAGAAGCAGGCTCCCTGCTGAGCAAGAAGCCCAATGTGGGACTTGCTTCCAGGACTCTGGGATCATAACCTGAAGTGAAGGCAGACGCTTAACCAACTGAGCCACCCAGGAATCCCACAAAATTTGAATTTTATATTAATTTTATTCTGGCATTACCTTTTGGATCATGTTATACATGGATATGCACTCATGTGCAAGTGTTCACCACAAAATCTCTCTTGTCTCTACACAAAAATATCCAAAGTCAAAATTGAGGCTACCAATGAAATCTTTCTGTGCCAGAAGTTTATCAAAGACTATACACTGAAACCAGAGGTTTGAAAGGAAGGGTTATTTTTAAAGTTTTTATTTAAATTCTAGTTAGTTAACATACAGGGTGATATTAGTTTCAGGTGTACAATATAGTAATTCAACACTTCCGTACATCAACTGGTACTCATCACAAGTGCACTCCTTAATCCTGGAAGAGAAGTTTCCAAAAATTATTCAGAGGCATTAAAAAATGAAACTTAAGGATGAAACTCAGAGAAACAAGACTTTACCTTTTGTTTTGATAGACTCGAGACAAAATTTATTTTATTTTATTGTTTTTTTAATGTTATAAATATTTATACACCCAGTATGGGAGCACCCAAATCCATGCAACAACAACATAAAGGAAATGTGACAGGCACTGAGGTGGGCACTTGATGGGTATTTTATTTTTATTTTTATTTTTAATTTTTTTATTGGAGTTCAATTTACCAACATATAGCATATCACTCAGTGCTCATCCCGTCGAGTGTCCCCCTCAGTGCCCATCACCCAGTTACCTAACCCCCCGGCCCACCTCCCATTCCACTACCCCTTGTTCATTTCCCAGAATTAGGAGTCTCTCGTGTTCTGTCATCTTCACTGATATTTTCACTCATTTTCTCTCCTTTCCCCTTTATGCCCTTTCACTATTTTTTATATTCCCCAAATGAATGAGACCATATAATGTTTGTCCTTCTCCGATTGACTTATTTTTTTAAAAATTTTTTTATTGGAGTTCAATTTGCCAACATATAGCATAACACCCAGGGCTCATCCCGCCAAGTGCCCCCTTAGTGCCCATCACCCAGTCACCCCCACCCCCGCCGACCTCACTTTCCACTACCCCTTGTTCATATCCCAGAGTTAGATGTCTCTCATGTTTTGTCACCCTGATATTTTCACTCATTTTTTCTCCTTTCCCTTTATTCCCTTTCACTAATTTTTATATTCGCCAAATGAATGAGACCATATGTTTGTCCTTTTCCGATTCACTTATTTCACTCAGCATAATACCCTCCAGGTCCCTCCACATCGAAGCAAATGGTGGGAATGGATAAAGAAGATGTGATTGACTTATTTCTTTTTTTTAATGTATTTATACATACATCTTTATAGATATTAAACATATGCTAAGTGGAAACTATTTTTATTTGTATATATATACACATATATGTATACGTGTGTGTGTATATATATTCTCTCTCTCTCTTTCTCTCTCTCTCTCTCTCTCTCTCTCTCTCTCTATATATATATATATATATATATATACTCTGTATATGCAAAAACCTGTATATTCTGTATACATATACACAGGAGAAAATTTCTTATTAAACATATCTCTTCCCTCCCCCGTATATTTCTACCCCATCTCTGTGTCTTATTTTTTTAATAAATTTATTTTTTATTGGTGTTCAATTTGTCAACATACAGAATAACACCCAGTGCTCATCCCGTCAAGTGCCCACCTCAGTGCCCGCCACCCAGTCACCCCCACCCCCGCCCTCCTCCCCTTCCACCACCCCTAGTTCTTTTCCCAGAGTTAGGAGTCTTTCATGTTCTGTCTCCCTTTCTGATATTTCCCACTTATTTTTCCTCCTTTCCCCTTTATTCCCTTTCACTATTTTTTATATTCTCCAAATGAATGAGACCATATAATGTTTGTCCTTCTCGATTGACTTACTTCACTCAGCATAATACCCTCCAGTTCCATCCACATTGAAGCAAATGGTGGGTATTTGTCGTTTCTAATGGCTGAGGAATATTCTATTGTATACATAGACCACATCTTCTTTATCCATTCATCTTTCAATGGACACCGAGGCTCCTTCCACAGTTGGGCTATTGTGGACATTGCTGCTAGAAACATCGGGGTGCAGGTGTCCCGGCATTTCATTGCATCTGTATCTTTGGGGGCAAATCTACAACAGTGCAATTGCTAGGTCGTAGGGCAGATCTATTTTTAACTCTTTGAGGAACCTCCACACAGTTTTCCAGAGTGACTGCACCAGTTCACATTCCCACCAACAAGAGGGTTGTGCAAGAGGGTTCCCCTTTCTCCACATCCTCTCCAACATTTGTGGTTTCCTGCCTTGTTAATTTTCCCCATTCTCACTGGTGTGAGGTGGGATCTCATTGTGGTTTTGATTTGTATTTCCCTGATGGCAAGTGATGCAGAGCATTTTCTCATGTGCATGTTGGCCATGTCTATGTCTTCCTCTGTGAGATTTCTCTTCATGTCTTTTGCCCATTTCGTGATTGGATTGTTTGTTTCTTTGCTGTTGAGTTTAATAAGTTCTTTATAGATCTTGGAAACTAGCCTTTATCTGATACGTCATTTGCAAATATCTTCTCCCATTCTGTAGGTTGTCTTTTAGTTTTGTTGACTGTATCCTTTGCTGTGCAGAAGCTTTTTATCTTGAGAAAGTCCCAATAATTCATTTTTGCTTTTGTTTCCCTTGACTTCATAGACGTATCTTGCAATAAGTTGCTGTGGCCAAGTTCAAAAAGGGTGTTGCCTCTGTTCTCCTCTAGGATTTGGATGGAATCTTGTCTCACATTTAGATCTTTCATCCATTTTGGGTTTTTCTTTGTGTATTGTGTAAGAGAATGGTCTAGTTTCATTCTTTTGCACGTGGCTGTCCAATTTTCCCAGGACCATTTATTGAAGAGACTGTCTTTTTTCCAGTGGATAGTCTTTCCTGCTTTGGCAAAAATTAGTTGACCATAGCCTTGAGGGCCCATTTCTGATTTCTCTATTCTGTTCCATGGATCTATGTGTCTGTTTCTGTGACAGTACCACACTGTCTTGATGATCACAGCTTTGTAGTACAACCTGAAATCTGGCACTGTGATGCCTCCAACTCTGGTTTTCTTTTCAATATTCCCCTGGCTATTCAGGGTCTTTTCTGATTCCACACAAATCTTAAGATTATTTGTTCCAACTCTCTCAAGAAAGTCCATGGTATTTTGATAGGGATTGCATTAAATGTGTAAATTGCCCTGGGTAGCATTGACATTTTTCACAATATTAATTCTTCCAATCCATGAACATGGAATATATTTCCATCTCTTTGTGTCTTCCTCAATTTCTTTCAGAATTGTTCTGTAGTTTTTAGGGTATAGATCCTTTACCTCTTTGGTTAAGTTTATGCCTAAGTATCTTATGCTTTTGGGTGCAATTGTAAATGGGATTGACTCCTTAATTTCTCTTTCTTCAGTCTCATTGAGTGTATAGAAATGCCACTAATTTCTGGGCATTGATTTTTTATCCTGCCACACTGCCAAATTGCTGTATGAGTCCTAGCAATCTTGGGGTGGTGTCTTTTCGGTTTTCTATGCACAGGATCATGTCATCTGTGAAGAGGGAGAGTTTGACTTCTTCTTTGCCAACTTGAATGCCTTTAATGTATTTTTGTTGTCTTATTGCTAAGGCTAGGACTTCCAGTACTACGTTGAATAGCAGTGGTGAGAGTGGACATCCCTGTCTCATTCCTGACCTTAGGGTAAAGGCTCCCAGTGCTTCCCCATTGAGAATGATATTTGCTGTGGGCTTTTCAGAGATGGCTTCTAAGATGCTGAGAAATGTTCCCTCTATCCCTACACTCTGAAGAGTTTTGATCAGGAATGGATGCTGCCTTTTGTCAAATGCTTTCTCTGCATCTATTGAGAGGATCATATGGTTCTTCTTTTTTTCTCTTGTTGATATGATGAATCACGTTGATTGCTCTATGAGTGTTGAACCACCCTTGCATCCGAGGCATAAATCCCACGTGGTCATGGTGAATAATCTTCTTAATGTTGTTGGATCCTATTGGCTAGTATCTTGTTGAGAATTTTTGCATCCATGTTCATCAGGGATATTGGTCTGTAATTCTCCTTTTTGGTGGAGTCTTTGCCTGGCTTTGGAATTAAGGTGATGCTGGCCTCATAGAATGACTTAGGAAGTATTTCATCTCTTTCTATCTTTCCGAACAACTTTAGTAGAATAGGTATGGTTTCTTCTTTAAACGTTTGGTAGAATTACCCTGGGAAGCCATCTGGCCCTGGACTTTTGTGTCTTGGGAGGTTTTTGATGACTGCTTCAATTTCCTCCCTGGTTATCGGCCTGTTCAGGTTTTCTATTTCTTCCATTTCCAGTTTTGGTAGTTTGTGGTTTTCCAGAAATGCGTCCATTTCCTCTAGATTGCCTAATTTATTGGCGTATAGCTGTTCATAATATGTTTTAAAAATTGTTTGAATTTCCTTGGTGTTGGTAGTGATCTCTCCTTTCTCATTCATGATTTTATTAATTTGAGTCTCTTCTCTCTTCTTTTTAATAAGGCTGGCTAATGGTTTTTCCATCTTATTAATTCTTTCAAAGAACCAACTCCTGGTTTTGTTGATCTTTTCTACAGTTCTTCTGGTCTCTATTTCTTTTTTTTTTAATTTTTATTTATTTATGATAGCCACAGAGAGAGAGAGAGGGGCAGAGACACAGGCAGAGGGAGAAGCAGGCTCCATGCACCGGGGGCCCGACGTGGGATTCGACCCGGGGTCTCCAGGATCGCGCCCTGGGCCGAAGGCAGGTGCCAAACCGCTGCGCCACCCAGGGATCCCCTGGTCTCTATTTCATTGAGTTCTGCTCAAATCTTTATTAACTTTCTCCTTCTGCTGGGTGTAGGTTTTATGACTCGAGATAAAATTATAATAAAATATGAATCTAGCACTCTTCTTTGGTAAGGAGTAATGGACCTGCAAGATCCCAGCCTGGGCCTCTGAAATGGTTAGTGTTGGGTTTTGTTTTTTTTTTTTTTCTGGGATCCCAGAGATTTGACCTGCTAGCTTCTATTTCCACTTGGAAACTGGGTTCAGTACCCAGTGAGTCTCAGAAGAGAGAAATGTAATTTCCCCTGGCCCTACCTTCTCAAAGGAGGATACACATTCATCATTTCTTCTTTTTGTTTTTACAGTTAGCAATTATTCAGAATAAAAATATAGTATTAGATACAAGAGATAGGGGATCCCTGGGTGGCTCAGCGGTTTAGTGCCTGCCTTCGTCCCAGGGCATGGTCCTGGAGTCCCGGGATTGAGTCTCACATCAGGCTCCCTGCACGGAGCCTGCTTCTTTCTCTGCCTATGTCTCTGACTCTCTCTCTCTCTCTCTGTGTGTCTCTTATGAATAAATAAATAAAATCTTAAAAAAATAAACAAGAAATAGCAGCAAAAAATGCCCTCAAACACACATAGTTATTGGTTAGTCTTCACTGAAATGAAGGCAGATATGTTCTTTCATAGCCACATCTCCAAAATTCCAATTGGCGGACTGTCTCAGTTGGTTTTTAAGAACCCTGTCTGGATTAAATTCTTGATTAAGTTCTTTATTACTTAGGTAGACATAACTAGCAACAATACTAATGCAAATCTACTGAGGGTCTCTTTCATTTGGTGGGGTGGTATGGGCTCTTCTATTTGTGGCTTCTTATCACCTGGATAAGAAAAGAAATTCCCTTTGGACTTTAAAGCCCTTAGCTTTAGATAGCTGAGTAACTTTATCTATTACTCCTGGAAGCATCAATAGAACTGGCTACTAACCTTCCTCCCTTATTTTCTGATATTTCATTAATAAAAAATGAACTAGTAGAGAGGAAATGTTTGATGATAATTAAGAAAAGTGATATTATGTGGCATTGTATAGGATAAATGAATCTAGGATTTATAAATTCTGTAGGAGATGGACCTGAAGGGGAAAAAAAAAGTCTTTTATTTCAATACAGGAAGAACTAAGAAGAGTATAGCATCACACTAATTGAAATAATATCAAGATATTATTTCAACAGGTTATTAGTATAAAACTATCAATGAAATATTTCATGTTTTTTTACTGTCTTTGAAATTCAGTGTACATTTTATTCTTACAGTACATCTTAATTTAGAAACTACAGTTTCAGTTGTTAAAATTAAATAGTCCAGCTAACATTGAACTGTGTGTTTAGCAGAAAATATTTTACACTGCTTCAGTTTTTTTACATTTAAATAAATTAAGCTTTAATAAAATTTAAAAATGTAGTTCCTCAGTCATTCTATACATTTTTCAAGTACTCAGTAGCCATGTGTAAGTAGTGGCCACTATATTGGACAATTTAGGTACAGATTGAGACACAAAGTACTTTTAAGTTGGAGAAGGAGATTCATAAAGGTGGTCCCTACCATCTCTGCATGACAGAAGTTAAGAGTCCTTGTTGAGAGTTAGAGAAAATCCTGCTAGCTTGTGGCAAGGCTCTGATGCAGCCAGAGGTTTAACCATGTGGTAGAACAGCTTAATACTATGATTGTGAGATTGCCCTGGCACCACTGGACACTACAGGGCCAGGAAAAATCCCACAAGGCTGGATTTACTGAGACTTGGGAATTTTTAAGAAAGGTTTGGTACAAGATCAGAGGTAAGTGAATGTAGGATGGAATGTAGGATGAAGGTATAGCAAAATTGACATCATGGACCAGAATGGGAGGAAATGACTGAAATGAGGCAAGCAGGTAAACAGAGAGGTGTGAAGGGACAGGAGAGGTGATGAGAGCAAAATGCTGGCCCAGCACAAGGACAGGATGGTAGTGTTGGGGAGAGGGTTTTCATCATGTGATACTCTAACAGGATGTTAAAATGGGCTCTTCCAGTTGGACAAAGTTGTCAAGAATCCTCCTTCACTATCAATTCTTCTACTTGACCCTAGAACAGGGTTAACATACTAAGGCCCATGGACCAACTCTGGCCACCCTCATTTTTATAATTAAAGTTTTATTGGAACACAGCCATGCTCATTCATTTCTTTTTTTTTCTTTTTGCCTGTAGCACACTACTTTTTCAAAGAGTCACTTTGAGAGCTTAACATATGCTTCCTGAAATTTGGATGACACAGGAACTAGTTCCTAAAAAAAATGTCTCATAGGGAAATCCTAATTAGAGGGTGGCTGGTTACAGTAAGGAGAAAGGACCAAAGTGGCAGTGATAGGACCTGATATAGGTCTTCCTTTTCCTTGTCTTTTTCTTCACAGCTTTATTTACCATCAAATTCATTCTTTTAAAGTATAAACTCAGTGGATTTAAGATTAGCCACAGAGATGTGCAACTACCATCATTATCTAAATATGGAACATTTCCATCTCCCCCAAAAGAGGCCTTTTATCCATTAGCAGTCACTCCCTGTTCCATTGTCCCCACCCATCTGCTGTGGTTGACCACTAACCTACTTTCTATATCTATAGATTTGCATATTTGGGACACTTCATATAAATGGAATTATATCTTAAATCTTGCTACCCCCTTTTTTGGTCTGTTTCTTTCACTTAGCATAATGTTTTCAAGGTCTATCTATGTTATAGTATGAATCACTTCTTCTTTACTTTTTATGGCTGAATAATATTCCCTTGTGTGGGTATACCATATTTGTCTATTTATTCAACAGTTGAGGGATATTTGTTTTTAATATTACAAATAATGTTATTATGAATATTTGTGTTCCAAGTTTTTGTCTAAATGTCTGTTTTCAGTTCTCTTAAATATATATCTTAGAATGGAATCATATGTAACTTTATGTTCATCCTTTTGAGGAATTTCCAGACTGTTTGCAAAGCTGCTGTAGCATTGTACAGTTTCACTAACAATGAGAATGCAATGTATGAGAGTTCAGATTTCTCCATATCTTTCACAACACTTCTTGTTGTCTTTTTTTTAGAAAAAAAATTATAGCCAGTCTCATAGGTATAAAGTGGTGTCTGATTGTAGTTTTGATTTTCATTTCACTGACAATATTGATGTTGGGCATCTTTTCTTCATGGGGTTATTGGCCATTTGTATACTTTCTTTGAAGAAATGTAATCAAATCCTTTTGTCCATTTAACAAAATTGGATAATATTTCTTCTTATCATTGAGTTATAGATAACTGTTTTTGAGTTGTATTAAAGGATTTCTGCCATACAGTCCTTTTGGGAAAAGTGAGACGGTCAGACTCCCATAGATCACCAGAATTCAGAGCCTGAGAGATATGTTGTGTGTGACCATGAGGAGGAGACATGACCTTTGCTAAAGGAATGTAGATGGGTCACCTAAAAATTTGTAAAAGCACTAAAGAGAAAAAATGCCAGAAGTTGGGCATGAAGCACAGGGATTTCAGTGGCATCAGTGTAATGAGACTTCTCCTTTTCCTTAAATCTTTCCCTTCCACCTCTCTTACCTTCCCTAGAGGTCAAAATGAGTGGCTAAGTGACAGTAATGGAGGAGACAGAGGAAAATAGCTCAAAGAGTATGGGGGAAGGAATACTTGAATGGACTAAAAGAGTGAAGTTTTGATTTAGATTTAATTGAATTTTTTTTTTTACTAAGTCAAAGATGAAGCTTTTAATTAACAAATGGGAGCAACCAGAAAAAAACCATAGGATCTGCCTGAAATTTTATTCAGGGATGGGAAAGACAGAACAAGTTCAATGGAGTCAAAGAGAGTTATATGAAAATAAACACTCAAACTAGTTTGTAATGTCTCCTCTACTGAGTTCAGCTTGTTTGATAAGCCAGTTACAAGATCTTAGACATGATCAACACTCAGTATAAACCTCTAAGGCATAACTGTGTGCATGGGTGGTGGGGAGGCACCTAGGTAGAGTGAATTAGGAGGAAAAGTCTGAGGAGTTGGGAGGCCAGGATGTTGGCTGGATGCTCAACTTTGATATTATAATCCATATACAGGATGTTAGGGAGTGGAGTAGGAATGAAAACTGAGTTTGACTTCAAGAAACTTGAGGGATGGCCCAAGAGACTACGGATGACAGCCATAGGAATGTTTGGGAGAATCCTGTATGAATAGAGTAAATAAGATTGTGAATGGGTGTTTTGGAGCCTATGGTCTGGAACCTTCAGTGAAGAGTATGCCAACCATATCCTGTCTTGCTTTTGAGCTAGATTGGAAGAAAGGAAGGCCATTAATTGAGAGATTTGAGAAAAAAGAGAAAGTATGTTGACAGTTAACAAAGTTTGAAAAGGAACCGTGAAAGAAGCCAGCAAAGGTTGTTAATGGGAAGAAGTAGGGATTAGGGACAAGTTTGGGGGCAGGGATAAGGCTGAGATGATAGCAAGGGTAGGTTCTGAAGAGGTCTATGCAGAGGGGCCAATGGTTTTATGGATGAAGGTGTTGGGGGAAGTAGCAGGCAGACAAGGGAAGTGGGGACAATGAAATTGTTAACAGAACTACTTGGTCTTTAATTTTCCGTTATAGTTTGATATATTGGTACCATCAACCTGGTTAAGTTGCCCCCCTCAAATGCCAAAGCTAAGAAGAACTTGAGGTTTTTCTGACTAGTGATTCTTTTTATTGTGAACTTCTTCAATTTGAAAAAGGGAATTTCCAGTGGAAATAATAGACTGTAAATTGTTTACTTGGCAACATACCATTAGACTAAGCTAAGGACCTTCTTACACAAGGATATGATAACAGAAGTTTACCTGCCAAGTGCTTTCAGAATGAGATGGCAGGGAAATTTTTCCTGACTTGCAAAGCAAGGAAAAATATCTGAAAGATACTGTATTTTATAATTAAGGAAAACATAGCCATGAAAAGTATGAATGAAAATGTTGGCCAATTAATGAATAAACTGGGTGGCAATCAAACAAAAGACTGATTGGAATAGTTTTAAGTTGTTAGCCGAAGATTTATCTGCAACACATAATTTTTTTTTTCAAAATATTGCCTTGTTTAGATTTATTGCCTTTATCTTCCTTGCAGGGTGTATTTGATGCTAAAAAGGGACAGAGGGAAAAGGAGCAGAGAGTGATAATTAAAGCACAACAGTCTTAAATGACATTATCAAATACATAGGAAGTTTATACAAATTTGCTTCTGTTCCATTTTTAAGTTTTATTTTCTTCAATCAAGGTGTGCCTACTGAATACTGATCTTGCATCTAACACTGCGGCAAAGTGCTATGCATAATTCAGTGAAAGTGGAGGCATGATAATTGACTTTATGGAGCTTACACACTTTTAGGAAAACAAGACCAACCACAATGAAATGCCACAAAGAGAGAAAAATCAAGAGACTTTGAAATAAATTAATTAAAGGCGGTTTTGCATATTGATATAAATGGAAAATAACAATTTCATAGTTAAAACAATTGCTGGATTGTAATAAGATGACGAATGTATTTTGCAAGATGCTATTTCTCACCATTTACAAAAAAAAATTGCCCTTGACCATATCTGCTAAGGCCACATTCTAACTCAAACAATCCATCAGAATTATTTTCTGGAGTTTGTTCCATGGAACTGTAGTATCCTGAGATGTCTTGAGAAAAAGGATTCGGTGGTCAGATTGGAGAAATGTGGAATACCATGTCTCTTCTTGGGCAATTATAGTAACATTTGCATGTTAAAGATTCTGAGAAATCCAGCAGCAAAGAACTCATGTTAAAACTGTACAATTCTGGCACAAAAACAGACACATATATCAAAATGGAACAGAATAGAAAACCCAGGACTGGACCCTCAACTTTATTATCAACTAATATTCAACAAAGCAGGAAAGAATATCCAATGGAAAAAGGATAGTCTCTTCAACAAAGGGAGTTGGTAAAATTGGACAGCCACATGCAGAAGAATGAAACTGGACCATTTTCTTACACCATACACAAAAATAAACTCAAAATGGATGAAAGACCTAAATTTGAGACAGGAATCCACCCAAATCCTATGGGAGATCACAGGCAACAAACTTTTTGTCCTTGGCCACTGCAACTTATTACTAGACCCATCTTGAAAGGCAAGGGAAACAAAAGCAAAAATGACCTATTAAGATTTCATCAAGGTAAAAAGCTTCTACACAGCAAAGGAAATAGTCAACAAACCTAAAAGACAACCTACAGAATGGGAGAAGATATTTGCAAATGACATATCAGGTAAAGGGCTAGTATCCAAAATCTATAAAGAACTCATCAAGCTCAACACCCAAACCCCAAATAATCCAGTTAAGAAATGGGCAGAAAAAAAAAAAAAGAAAGAAAAAACAAATGGGCAGAAGACAATGGCCAGAAGACACGTGAAAAAATGCTCCATGTTACTCAGCTTCAGGGAAATACAAATCAAAACCACAATGAGATATTACCTCACACTAACCAGAATGGCTAAAATGAATAACTCAGGAAACAACAGATGTTGGCCAGGATGTGGAGAAAGGGAAACCCCCTTACACTGTTGGTGGGAAAGCAAGCTGGTGCAGCCACTCTGGAAAACAGTATGGAGATTTTTTAAAAAGTTAAAAATAGAACTACCCTGCAACCCAGCAATTACATATTAGATATTTATCTAAAAGATACAAACAGGGATCCCTGGGTGGCCTAGTGGTTTAGCGCCTGCCTTTGGCCCAGGGCGTGATCCTGGAGTCCCGGGATTGAATCCCGCTTCAGGCTCCCGGCATGGAGCCTGCTTCTCCCTCCTCCTGTGTCTGCCTCTCTCTCTCTCTCTCTCTCTATCATAAATAAATAAATCTTTTTTAAAAAAGATACAAACATAGTGATTTAGAGGGGCACATGCACCTCAATATTTATAACAGCAATGTCCACAATAGCCAATGAATGGAAAAAGCCCAGATTTATATAAACAGATGAAACTATAAAGAAGAGGTGCATTATATAAATATATAATATATATATATATATATTGGAATATTACTCATCCATAAAAAAGAATGAAGTCTTGCTTTTTACAACAATGTAGATAGAACTAGAGGGTATTATGCTAAGCAAAATATGTCAGTCAGAGAATGACCATATGATTTCACTCATATGTGAAATTAAAGAAATAAAACAGATGGACACAGGGGAAGGGAAAGAAAAATAAAATAAGGAAAACAGAGAGGGAGGCAAACCATCAGAGACTTAATTATAGGGAACGAATAGAGTTTCTGGAGGGGAGGTGGAGAGATGAGGTACTTGGGTGATGGACATTCAGGGGAGCACTTGAAGTAATAAGCACTGGGTGTTGTATGCAAATGATGAATCACCAAATTCTACCTCTGAAACTAATAATACAGTATGTGTTAATTAAATTGAATTTAAATAAAAAATTAAAAAAAACTATATACTCCTACACACCCCAAACTTATGATTGCTAAACCCACTTTGGCAAATGCTGTGTTAAAGGATACACATGAGATACTATACTCAGGATTTGATGACTTGGAAAAGTAAACAAACTAAAATAATTTGTACCTGGACAGGGGTTTATTTATCAACATTCTGAATAAAACCCAAGGCCTTAGAGGCCCAGCCTCTGCATAGAATCTTAGGAAGTGAAGACACAAATATGACTCCAGGTGCCTTGAGAAGTATAGGCCTTTACTATTGGGGTTTTAGATAGCATACCAGGTAGAATGATTTTCTCTAAATATCAACATTTCCTAAATGGCTGCATTCATCCAGTCATCAAAATATCTCCCCTGCTCTATTTTTATGTATGTTTCTTCCACTCTTTTGCTGCTCAACTCTGCTTCTTTCTTGGAGACTCTTTTTTTTTTTAAGATTTATTTATTTATTTATTCATGAGAGAGAGAGAGGCAGAGACACAGGCAGAGGGAGAAGCAGGCTCCATGCAGGGAGCCCGACGCAAGACTTGATCCCGAGTCTCCAGGATCAGGCCCTGGGCTGAAGGCGGCGCTAATCCGCTGAGCCACCCAGGGATCCCCGGAGACTCTTTTTTGACTCACCTTCCAGATGGTAGTGACTGCTAAGACTTGAGCCCACCTGCTAGCTATACTATTCTATTGTGGGGCAGTTGCGGAACCCAGAAGCTCCAGTCCCCTTGTTGCTCTTGCCTTCAGTGGGGGGAAATAAGGCAAGCCCCTTGACAGTCCTCACTTTTACTCTGAAAGCTTTGCTTATGAGGTTTTACAGTAGAGCATTTTTAGTGATAAGTTCCCTATTTTCTATCAAAGACCACACTTCTAATTACATTGAATGCCCTGAAGGTATTTTAATTTTTTTTTTTTTTGGTATTTTAATTTTTTAAAGTAGTGCTAACAGTTCTCTGTTGTATCTGATTACAAGCCAATAGATATTCCCAAGGAATATCAACAAAATTTTGCCAGATTCAGATCTATAAAATGCTTTCTATTCTGCATTTAAACTTAGAAAGAATTTCCCCTTTCTACTTCAAAAGGATGATAAATTTACCAGAACAATGACTCCTCACTCAAAGCCACAGAAGTAGAAATCAATGAAGCTGAAAAATTAAGATAAAAGTATAAAGGTAGTTGAGTCCTGGTGCAGGAGACAATGGCACCCCAGAATGGAAAAGGACCTAGTGCCACTGATGCAGAGAGACCAGGGAACAGTTCCATAACCCATGACCCTTTTTGTCCACCAACGTGGTCTTGGAAGTCAGTGCAGGTCCAAAGACAGTATGATATCAGGACAGTATTCAAGTGTGATTGGAATGAAGTGAAACCAAAGATGCCACAGACTTCAGTCTCTGAGCATTTCCTCACCCTGACCTTACTTCCTATATCCTGAGAACTATATGGGGTGAAAGATGCTTATTTGAGACTTAACCTATTAAATCTGATTTCACATAATGTATATAAAAAGTAAGTTACTAAAATAGAAAACTCCATAATAGAGATGAATTTCAAAGTGCATGCAGTTGAAAAACAAATAAATGAGCTAGAGGATCATCAAATCAATTAATTCTCCCATAAAATGTCAGACAGAGATAAAGAGATAACTGGAAAATATGAGAGAAAAGTTAAAAGATTATAGTAGTAATGTAAACATCTGTTTTATTGTACAACTAGGAAGATAGTAAAAATACACATTCAAAGAGGAAAAAATATTTGAAGATAGATAATTACCAAAAGATCCTCAATTGAAAGAAAATGAAAGACCTTAGAATGAAAGTGTAATCATAGAAGTCCCTAAATGCATTATATAGTAAAAATGTTAAAAACCAAAGATAAAAAGAAAATTCTCAAAATTTCAAGAATAAAGAGTACCTATAAGAACCAAGAATCAGAATTACAACATACTGGAAACAAGAAAATATTTTGAAGTGGTAAATGAAAAGAATGTTGAAATCACAATTTTATAACCAGCCAATCTATCATTTAAATTGAGGGTGAAATAAAAATATTCTCAGGTATATGTCTTTCCAAAGTTTGTCCTCTTTATAAAATTTTTAGAGGTTTTACTATTACTTGTAGCAAGAAATAATGTAAAGTAGCAAGGAATTAACCTGATAAAAATGCACAAGGCCTTTTAAGAGAACAATTTAAAATCATGCTACATAGGGTACAGAAATATTGGCATAAGTGAAGAGATATTCCATATTCTTAGATCAGGCAAGGCAGTATTATAAACATTTTAATTCTCTCTAAAGTAATTGATAAATCCACTGTAAGTCCAATTAAAATTCTAGCAGGTGTATTTGAGAAACTTAACAAATTTATCCTAAATTTAGAAAAATAAAAATCCATGAAAGTTACTAAGCCAACTCTGGAAAATGTGACAGATAATAGGAATACTTAAAAGCTATACTTGAAACATAGTGAAAGATAATCCAGTGGAACAAAATAGAAAAAGTAGAATGAAATCCAGAAATGTTATATATATGAGTATTTGTTATATGATAGAAGTAACTTCACAATCAATGGGAAGATTATAGAATGTTTCCAAATGAATTTGGGGAAAGTAGCTCACTATATAGAGAAAAGGTTGGATTCCTGTCCTACAACATGTGAAGGTGAACCCCAGATGTATTAAATATATAAATGTGAAAATTAGAGCTTAGAATTGAAAACATAGGAGAATATTTTTGCAATATTTGAGATAGGAAAGGTATTTCAAAATAAGAGTTTAAAAGCACAAACTATAGGGCAACATGTTGATGGAACTGACTTTATGAAATGTTCCATGAAGGACACCATAAAGTTCAGAGACAACAAATTGGGTTGACATAGTAGCAGTCACCTACCAAGGGTGTGAAACAGGGTAGTTAAGGTTGGAGATTAAATCTGAAGGCACAGGGACACGTGGGTGGCTCAGCGATTGAGCATCTGCCTTTGGCTCAGGGCGTGATCCCGGAGTTCCGGGATGGAGTCCCGCATGGGGCTCTCTGCGTGGAGCCTGCTTCTCCCTCTGCCTATGTCTCTGCCTCTCTCTGTGTCTCTTATGAATAAATAAATAAAATCTTTTTAAAAATCTGAAGGCACAGAGAATATCCAGCATACTCTTTTTCTCATTTTCTCTTGTTCTCTTGTATATGTGTACATATATGTGTTGATTGTGTGATTACTATATAAATTTTAATAACTTGATTTGACAATTTTGCATATGTATATATACATTTTACATATATGTGTATATACATGCATTTTACAATTTCTGTTGCAGCTGAAGAGTGTGCTAATGATATCAGCAATTTAGTCAGCAGCTATAATTAGATCTCTTACAATGCCATTCCTTTAGACTCACAAACCTTAGCTTTGTAGGTTCAAAAGTGATCTTACCAGTGTAACTCAAGAGCAATGGATCTTTGAGAATAGGTTCTTTCCAACCAAGAATGCCTCTTTATTTTTTAATGATTATGAAGGGGACCACGTACTTTGTAGTATCACTGAGAATTAACTCCTCCAAAACAATGAGTTAGTTTACAGTAATTGAAATATTCACGTCTACTCTCCTGAGCAGCATCTTTTAAATATCAAGACACCTGGGATGTCAAAATGGGTATTAAAAGAGGGAGGTTCTGTACAGGCCTAGTAAACTCTTCTCCAGTGATCTGTGGCCTTCTCTCCTGCAGATTCAGTTTCTTTCCTGTGGATAGTGTTGGAGAGATAAACTCTAGGAAATGCCTGACTCTCATTTATCCATTCCCAGGTTGATCCCTTTTCTTCTGTTAAATTGTCCATCATTTCAGAAACATGAATGTCCTAAGATGTGCAGTCAGGGCAGAAAATGGGGTCAGTACCCCATTTCAGTTACCACAGTAACTGATGTTTTCTTGGCTTGACCATACACACTGTGGGATCTCCTGTCCTCTTCTGCAGAGTCTCTGACTTATTGCAAATCTCTTACTCTTTCTTCTGAGAGTTCCCAGGATACCACACTTGACTATGAATACATTTGTATAACGTCTGCTGACTTCTGAGGTTACTACTGCTCCCAAAACCAAGGGCTACCATCCACAGCACTGAAGTCTACACTATGAGTGCCATCCCTTACTCGAAAGTTGCCTGTCACTGCTACTGAATTAATTGGCAACTCTAAGCCACAGGAACACTTGGGATCATGATGAGCCTATCATGTAAAGTGCTTCTGCTGCCATCTGGAGTTGGCTTGCTGGTGTCATTGCTGTGCCTTTGATATTAGCCGTCTACTATAATGCTTTGGCTCCAAGCTGTACTGGGTCTGTTCTGCTATCTACTGAATCTAGGTGAATCTTTGACTACCATATCTGTGTCATACTCTATGTTCCCAAAGTAGCATGGCTTTATGCTTTTGACAATATGCGTACAAACTTATGTGCCAAATAGCTCTCTAGTGTTGACATGACTCCAAGGGGTTTGGATCAGAGAACAAATTCAAGTACTCAGACATGACTTCCCTTTCATACCAAAGACTGATAATACTGTTATTGGATAAAACTTGTGTCTTTATTCTCTCCTTCCTTAATATGGGTTCTTTCCTAAGAAGCTTCTTCTAGTCAACATATATCTGAACAAATCTGAATGTGGGTTTAGTCTCAGCTGGCACCACCCCATTCTCCATCTCCACCCTACCCTGTAAATAGACAAATTCTGATATGTTAACAGTTTTCTTGAAAAATGTTTTAAAGGGATTTCTGAATCACAATTTCATCCATTCTGTCAATTTTACTGGAAACCCATGGTTTTTATTCCCATCTACCTAATCTTATCTGCTTTTAAAAAAATTGATAATATGGGAGGGAGGGGCAAGATGGCAGAAGAGTAGGGTCCCCAAGTCACCTGTCCCCACCAAACTACCTAGAAAACCTTCAAATTATACTGAAAATCTATGAATTCGGCCTGAGAATTAAAGGGAGACCAGCTGGAACGCTACGGTGAGAAGAGTTCGTGCTTCTATCAAGGTAGGAAGACGGGGAAAAGAAATAAAGACACAAAAGGCCTCCAAGGGGGAGGGGCCCGCGAGGAGCCGGGCTGAGGCCAGGGCGAGTGTCCCCAGGACAGGAGAGCCCCGTCCCGGAGACGCAGGAGCTGCACCAACCTCCCCGGGCGGAAAGGGGCTCCAGGGAGTTAGAGCAGGACCCAGGAGGGCGGGGATGCCCTCGGGCTCCCGGGGACACTAACAGACACCTGCGCCCCGGGAGAGGCGCCGAGCTCCCTAAGGGCTGCAGCGCGCACGGCGGGACCCGGAGCAGCTCGGGGGGGCTCGGGGGCGGCTCCGCGGAGGGGGCTGCGGGGCGGGAGCAGCCCGGGGGGGGCTCGGGCAGAGGAAGAGGCTCCGCGGAGGGGGCTGCGGGGCGGGAGAAGCTCGGAGGGGCTCGGGGACGGCTCCGCGGAGGGGGCTGCCAGGCGGGAGTGCGAATCCAACAGCGCAGGCCCCGGAGCACAGGGCACCGGGACACAGCCCAGAATCCGGCCTCCCCCCGGGACAGGCAGAAGCCGGGAGGGCCCAGGACAGCGAGGACGCTCCTGCCCCGAGCTGAGCAGATCAGCGGCCCCGCCCCGGAGCCTCCAGGCCCTGCAGACGGAGAGCTCCGGAGCTACTGCAGGAGCTGACTCCAGGGCTGCAGAGCTGGCCCCGCCACTGCAGTTGTTCCTCCTGGGGCCTCACGGGGTAAACAACCCCACTGAGCCCTGCACCAGGCAGGAGCAGAGCAGCTCTCCCAAGGGCTAACACCAGAAAATCAGCACAACAGGCCCCTCCCCCAGAAGACCAGCCAGAGGGACAAGTTCCAAGGGAAGTCAAGGGACTTAAAGTACACAGAATCAGAGGATACTCCCCCATGTTTCCTTCCTTCCTTCCTTCCTTCCTTCCTTCCTTCCTTCCTTCCTTCCTTCCTTCCTTCCTTCCTTCCTTCCTTCCTTCCTTCCTTCCTTCCTTCCTTCCTTCCTTCCTTTCTCTTTCTTTCTTTCTTTCTTTCCTTTCTTTCTTTCTTTCTTTCTTTCTTTCTTTCTTTCTTTCTTTCTTCTTTTTTCTTTTTGATTTCTGTTTTCTTCCCCCACGTTTTTCTTTCTCTTTTTCTTCTCTTTTTTCTTTTTTCTTCCTTTTTTCTTTTTCTCTTTTCTTTCGTTCTTTCTCTCCTCTCTTTTTCTCCTTTTCCCAATACAACTTGTTTTTGGCCACTCTGCACTGAGCAAAATGACTAGAAGGAAAACCTCACCTTAGAAGAAAGAATCAGAAACAGTCCTCTCTCCCACAGAGTTACAAAATCTGGATTACAATTCAATGTCAGAAAGCCAATTCAGAAGCACTATTATACAGCTACCGGTGGCTCTAGAAAAAAGCATAAAGGACTCAAGAGACTTCATGACTGCAGAATTTAGAGCTAATCAGGCAGAAATTAAAAATCAACTGAATGAGATGCAATCCAAACTAGAAGTCCTAACAACGAGGGTTAACAAGGTGGAAGAACGAGTGACATAGAAGACAAGTTGATGGCAAAGACGGAAACTGAGGAAAAAAGAGACAAAAAATTAAAAGACCATGAGGATAGATTAAGGGAAATAAATGACAGCCTGAGGAAGAAAAACCTACGTTTAACTGGGGTTCCCGAGGGCGCCGAAAGGGACAGATGGCCAGAATAGGTATTTGAAAAAATCATAGCTGAAAACTTTCCTAATCTGGGACGCATTCAGATCCAAGAAATAGAGAGATCCCCCCCTAAAATCAATAAAAACTGTTCAACACCTAAACATTTAATAGTTAAGCTTGCAAATTCCAAAGATAAAGAGAAGATCCTTAAAGCAGCAAGAGACAAGAAATCCCTGATTTTTATGGGGAGGAGTATTAGGGTAACAGCAGACCTCTCCACAGAGACCTGGCAGGCCAGAAAGGGCTGGCAGGATATATTCAGGGTCCTAAATGAGAAGAACATGCAACCAAGAATACTTTATCCAGCAAGGCTCTCATTCAGAATGGAAGGAGAGATAAAGAGCTTCCAAGACAGGCAGGAACTGAAAGAATATGTGACCTCCAAACCAGCTCTGCAAAAATGTAAGGGGGACTCTTAAAATTCCCCTTTAAGAAGAAGTTCAGTGCAACAACCCACAAAAACAAGGACTGAATAGATATCATGATGACACTAAACTCGTATCTTTCAATAGTAACTCTGAACGTGAAAGGGCTTAATGACCCCATCAAAAGGCAAAGGGTTTCAGACTGGATAAAAAAGCAGGACCCATCTATTTGCTGTATACAAGAGACTCATTTTAGACAGAAGGACACCTACAGCCTGAAAATAAAAGGTTGGAGAACCATTTACCATTCAAATGGTCCTCAAAAGAAAGCAGGGGTAGCCATCCTTATATCAGATAAACTAAAATTTACCCCAAAGACTGTAGTGAGAGATGAAGAGGGACACTATATCATACTTAAAGGATCTATCCAACAAGAGGACTTAACAATCCTCAATATATATGCCCCGAATGTGGGAGCTGCCAAATACATCAATCAATTAATAACCAAAGTGAAGGAATACTTAGATAATAATACACTTGGTGACTCCAATCTAGTGCTTTCTACACTCGATAGGTCTTCTAAGCACAACATCTCCAAAGAAACGAGAGCTTTAAATGATACACTGGACCAGATGGATTTCACAGATATTTACAGAACTTTACATCCAAACTCAACTGAATACACATTCTTCTCAAGTGCACATGGAACTTTCTCCAGAATAGACCACATACTGGGTCACAAATCGGGTCTGAACCGATACCAAAAGATTGGGATCGTCCCCTGCATATTCTCAGACCGTAATGCCTTGAAATTACAACTAAATCACAACAAGAAGTTTGGAAGGACTTCAAACACGTGGAGTTTAAGGACCGTCCTGCTAAAAGATGAAAGGGTCAACCCGGAAATTAAGGAAGAATTAAAAAGATTCATGGAAACTAATGAGAATGAAGATACAACCATTCAAAGTCTTTGGGATGCAGCAAAAGCAGTCCTGAGGGGGAAATACATTGCAACACAAGCATCCATTCAAAAACTGGAAAGAACTCAAATACAAAAGTTAACCTTACACCTAAAGGAGCTAGAGAAAAAACAGCAAATAGATCCTACATCTAGCAGAAGAAGAGAGTTAATGAAGAACCGAGCAGAACTCAACGAAATCGAGACCAGAAGAACTGTGGAACAGATCAACAAAACCAGGAGTTGGTTCTTTGAAAGAATTAATAAGATAGATAAACCATTAGCCAGCCTTATTAAAAAGAAGAGAGAGGAGACTCAAATTAATAAAATCATGAATGAGAAACGAGAGATCACCACCAACACCAAGGAAATACAAACGATTTTTAAAACATATTATGAACAGCTATACACAATAAATTAGGCAATATAGAAGAAATGGTCTCTTTTCTGGAAAACCACAAACTACCAAAACTGGAACAGGAAGAAATAAAAAACCTGAACAGGACAATAACCAGGGAGGAAATTGAAGCAGTCATCAAAAACCTCCCAAGACACAAAAGTCCAGGGCCAGATGGCTTCCCAGGGGAATTCTATCAAACGTTTAAAGAAGAAACCATACCTATTCTACTAAAGCTGTTTGGGAAATAGAAAGAGATGGGGCAGCCCCGGTGGTGCAGCGGTTTGGCGCCGCCTGCAGCCTGGGGTGTGATCCTGGAGGCCCGGGATCGAGTCCCACATCAGGCTCCCTGTGTGGAGCCTGCTTCTCCCTCTGCCTGTGTCTCTGCCTCTCTCTCTCTGTGTGTCTATGACTAAATAAATAAAATCTTTTAAAAAAAAAAGAAGGATATGGAATACTTCCAAATTCGTTCTATGAGGCCAGCATCACCTTAATTCCAAAACCAGACAAAGACCCCAACAAAAAGGAGAATTATAGACCAATATCCCTGATGAACACGGATGCAAAAATTCTCAACAAGATACTAGCCAATAGGATCCAACAGTACATTAAGAAAATTATTCACCATGACCAAGTAGGATTTATCCCCGGGACATAAGGCTGGTTCAACACATGTAAAACAATCAATGTGATTCATCATATCAGCAAGAGAAAAACCAAGAACCATATGATCCTCTCATTGGATGCAGAGAAAGCATTTGACAAAATACAGCATCCATTCCTGATCAAAACTCTTCAGAGTGTAGGGATAGAGGGAACATTCCTCGACATCTTAAAGCCATCTACGAAAAGCCCACAGCAAATATCATTCTCAATGGGGAAGCACTGGGAGCCTTTCCCCTAAGATCAGGAACAAGACAGGGATGTCCACTCCCACCACTGCTATTCAACATAGTACTGGAAGTCCTAGCCTCAGCAATCAGACAACAAAAAGACATTAAAGGCATTCAAATTGGCAAAGAAGAAGTCAAACTCTCCCTCTTCACCGATGACATGATACTCTACATAGAAAACCCAAAAGTCTCCACCCCAAGATTGCTAAAACTCATACAGCAATTTGACAGCGTGGCAGGATACAAAATCAATGCCCAGAGTCAGTGGCATTTCTATACACTAACAATGAGACTGAAGAAAGAGAAACTGAGGAGTCAATCCCATTTACAATTGCACCCAAAAGCATAAGATACCTCGGAATAAACCTAACCAAAGAGGTAAAAGATCTAAAACTAGGTAAAAGACCCTAAAAACTATAGAACACTTCTGAAAGAAATTGAGGAAGACACAAAGAGATGGAAAAATATTCCATGCTCATGGATTGGCAGAATTAATATTGTGAAAATGTCAATGTTACCCAGGGCAATTTACACGTTTAATGCAATCCCTATCAAAATACCATGAGAGTTAGAACAAATTATTTTAAGATTTGTGTGGAATCAGAAAAGACCCCGAATAGCCAGGGGAATTTTAAAAAAGAAAACCATATCTGGGGGCATCACAATGCCAGATTTCAGGTTGTACTACAAAGCTGTGGTCATCAAGACAGTGTGGTACTGGCACAAAAACAAACACATAGATCAATGGAACAGAACAGACAATCCAAAGTGGACCCTGAACTCTATGGTCAACTAATATTCGATAAAGGAGGAAAGACTAACCACTGGAAGAAAGACAGTCTCTTCAATAAATGGTGCTGGGAAAATTGGACATCCACATGCAGAAGAATGAAACTAGACCACTCTCTTTCACCAGACACAAAGATAAACTCAAAATGGATGAAAGATCTAAATGGGAGACAAGAATCCATCAAAATCCTAGAGGAGAACACAGGCAACACCCTTTTTGAACTTGGCCGCAGTAACTTCTTGCAAGATACATCCACGAAGGCAAAAGAAACAAAAGCAAAAATGAACTATTGGGACTTCATCAAGATAAGAAGCTTTTGCACAGCAAAGGATACAGTCAACAAAACTAAAAGACAACCTACAGAATGGGAGGAGATATTTGCAAATGACGTATCAGATAAAGGGCTAGTTTCCAAGATCTATAAAGAACTTCTTAAACTCAACGCCAATGAAACAAACAATCCAATCATGAAATGGGCAAAAAACATGAACAGAAATCTCACAGAGGAAGACAGAGACATGGCCAACATGCACATGAGAAAATGCTCCGCATCACTTGCCATCAGGGAAATACAAATCAAAACCACAATGAGATCCCACCTCACACCAGTGAGAATGGTGCAAATTAACAAGGCAGGAAACCACAAATGTTGGAGAGGATGCGGAGAAAAGGGAACCCTCTTACACTGTTGGTGGGAATGTGGACTGGTGCAGCCACTCTGGAAAACTGTGTGGAGGTTCCTCAAAGAGTTAAAAATAGACCTGCCCTAAGACCCAGCAGTTGCACTGCTGGGGATTTACCCCAAAGATACAGATGCAATGAAATGCCGGGACACCTGCACCCTGATATTTATGTCAGCAATGTCCACAATAGCCAAACTGTGGAAGGAGCCTCGGTGTCCATCGAAAGAGGAACGGATAAAGAAGATGTGGTCTATGTATACAATGGAATATTACTCAGCCATTAGAAATGACAAATACCCACCATTAGCTTCCACGTGGATGGAACTGGAGGGTATTATGCTGAGTGAAATAAGTCAATTGGAGAAGGATAAACATTATACGTTCTTATTCATTTGGGGAATATAAGAGTGAAAGGGAATAGAAGGGAAGGGAGAAGAAATGGGTAGGAAATATCAGAAAGGGAGACAGAACATGAAGACTCCTAACTCTGGGAAACGAACTAGGGTGGTGGAAGGGGAGGAGGGCAGGGGGTGGGGGTGACTGGGTGGTGGGCACTGAGGTGGGCACTTGATGGGATGAGCACTGGGGGTTATTCTGTATGTTGGCAAATTGAACACCAATAAAAAATAAATTTATTTTAAAAAATAAAATAAATTAAAAAATTGATAATATGTCATAATAATTCTTATGTTGTTACATAGTTTTGTTACTTTTTCTCCAATGGCTATTTAATACTCATCAAATTGTTGTAGCATCATATACTTATCATTCCCTATTATTGGACATTTGTATTGCTCTTCTGGTATTGGTATTGGACATTTGTATTGCTCTTCTGTGTGTTAGGATAAATTAGATTATGCTATGGAAACAAACAGCTGCAAAATATAAGTTGTTTACGGGACAAATGTTTATTTCTTGCTATTGCAAAATCGTCTGTAGATCTAGATGGCTCTTCAGGGCACCTGTCCTTGATGCAATGGCTCAGCTATATAGGCTGCTTAATCTGTGGTTTTCTTCTCTGAGTAAGAAGCTTACTCTGCAATTGCAGAGGTAGGGGAAGAGGGGTGGAGAGTTTATGTGGGCTTTCATTGCCATAGCCCAGAAATAACACATATTACTTCCCAGCCCATTGGTCAGAACTACTTACTTGTCCCTTTCTGACTACAAGGGTACTGGGCACACATGGAGCCAGTGGAACAAGGAGCCAAGCATAGAATGAACCAAGGGACAAAGGGGCTGAGTATGGAATCTACCAATAGACTATTTGGTAAGCATTACTGTCTCTGCCTCAGGTTGTTTATAAGACTTTTTTTTTTAAAGTAATTTCTATCCCAACATGGAGCTCAAACTCATGACCGAGAGATGAAGAGTCACATGCTTTACCAACTGAGCCAGCCAAGCAAGACCCTTTTTTAGACTTTTATATTTGTACTTATTTTTTCCCAACTTTATTGAGGTATAACTGACATAACATTGTGTAAGTTTAAGGTGTACAATATGTTGATTTGACCATTTATATATTCCAAAATGATTACGACCATAATTTTAGCTAATATCTCTATCCTGTCACATAATTACCATTTCTTTTTCGTTTTCTTTTTTTCTTTTTTTTTTTTTTTGTGGTGAGAACATTTAAGATCTACTCTCTTAGCAACTTTCAAGAATATAGTATGGTATTATTAGCTATAATCTCCATGCTATACATTAGATCACCAGAACTTGTTAATCATATAGCTGGAAGTTTGTACATATTGACTTCCATTTCCCCATACACCCCACCCTCCAGCCATCACTCCACTCTGTTTCTATGGGTTCAGATTTTTAACATTTCATATATAAGTGATACGATACAGTATTTGTCTTTCTGTCTGACTTATCATAGCATAATGTCCTCCAGATTCATCCATGTTGTTGCAAATAGCAGGATTTCCTTCCCTTTTTGTGGCTAAATAATATTCATATTTATGTTCGTGTATGTGTATAATATAACATATCACATTTTATTTATTAGTCTGTTGACAGACACTTGGATTGTTTCCATACTTTGGCTATTGTGAATAATGCTGCAATGAACATGAAAGTGCAGATGTACCTTTAAGAGCCTTTTAATTTCCTTCAGATATATATCCAGAAGTGAGAATGCTGGCTCATATAGTAATTCTATTTTTAATTTTTTTGAGGAACCTCCATACTGTTTTTCATAGTGGCTGCACCAATTTACATTTCCACCAGCAGTGGACCAGATCCTTTTTCTCCACATTCTTTGTCTTTTTGATGCTAGCCATTCTAACAGATGTGAAGTGATAGCTCATTGTGGTTTTAATGTGCATTTCCCTGATGACTAGTGATTTTGAGTACCTTTTCGTGTATCTGTTGGCCATTTTTAAAATTTAAATCCAATTTGCCAACATATAGTACACCATTAATTTCAGATGTAGTTTTCAATACTTCATCAGTTGTGTATAACATCCAGTGCTCATCATATCACATGCCCTCCTTAATGTCTGTCACCCAATTATCCTATCCACCCACCCACATCCCCTTCAGCAACTCTCAGTTTGTTTTCCAGAGTTAAGAGTTTATCATGGTTTGTCTTCCTCTCTGATTTGGCCATTTGTATGTCTTCTTTGGAAAAATTATCACACTCAATTATTATTATTATTATTATTTGCTATTGAGTTATATGAACTCTTTTTTAAAAAAGATTTTATTTATTTATTCATGAGAGACATGGAGAGAGATTGGCAGAGACACAGGCAGAGAGAGAAACGGCTCCATGCCGGGAGCCCGATGCGGGACTCCATCCTGGGACTCTGGATGGGACTCTGGATCATGCCCTGGGCTGAAGGCAGGCGCTCAGCCACTGAGCCACCCAGGGATCCCTTAAATGAACTCTTTATATATTTTCGATATTATTAGATATATGATTTGCAAATATTTTATCCCATTCTACAGGTTGCCTTTTCATTCCATTTATTGTTTCTTTTGCTTGCAGAAGCTTTTTAATTGGATGTACTCCCACTTGTTGATTTTACCTTTTCTTGCTTGAGCTTTTGGTATATGTGATCATTTTTAAAAAAGATTTATTTGTTAGAGGCAGAGAGTACAAACAGGAGGGACCAAAGAAGAGGGAGAATCCCTAGCAGACTCTGCACTGAGTGTGGAGCCCAATACACTCAATCTCAAGATCTTGAGATCATGACCTGAGCTGAAATCAAGAGTCAGAGGCTCAACCGACTTGTGCCACCCAGGCATCCCATTTTTACAGCAGTTTTAAGCAGCAGTTGAAATTTGAAAATAGTTTGGTCTTAGGGACCAAGGAGAAAATGAAAAAAAAAACAACAATAACAAAACAAAGCCTAGTGAAATATGTAGTATATATATGTTATGAGTCCTATAGAATAGTTAACTTGGATTTTAAGATTTTGTGAAACCTATTTTTGGGAAAATTGAGGTTAGGAATGATATCAAATGCCTTTTTCCCTTAGATTCAGTTCTTTCTGGGGGTTATTTCTTTGTGTGTATTAAATAAATAGCCTCTTTCCACACAGGGCTGTTTGCTGTCACACTTTTTCTAAAGCTTCTTTTAACAGGCTGAGGAAGGATACAAGTGATGCTAACGTAAGGAAAATGACCTTTTCTTCTAATTAGCATTACATAGTGGAAAATACTTATTGAAATATTTAAAAGGTTAATTGAAAATTAAAGAAAAACAAATGTGAAGGATTTTGTCCAAGAAGAAAAGCTTATGAGTTTTTTTTTTTAGGATTCCCCATATGAATGAAATCATACAATGTTTGTCCTTCTCTGATTGACTTATTCACTCAGCATAATACCCTCCAGTTCCATCCACATCGAAGCAAATGGTGGGTATTTATCCTTTTTGATGGCTGAGTAATATTCCATTGTATATATAGACCACATCTTCTTTATCCATTCATTTGTTGAAGGGCACCGAGGCTCCTTCCACAGTTTGGCTATTGTGGACATTGCTGCTATGAACATTGGGGTGCAGTTTCCTCAAAGAGTTAAAAATAGAGCTATCCTATCACCCAGCAATTGCACTGCTGGAGATTAACCCCAAAGTTACAGATGCAGTGAATGACCGAGACACCTGCACTCCAATGAGTTGTTTTGTTTAAAGTTGAATAGTTACACATTTTTTCTAAAGTGTCAGGATGCTGTACATCATTCAGGAAGTATTAAATACTCCATGTATTAATTCTGCTCTTCCTCTCAATAGAACTCTTTTAGTTGATCACTTAACCTCCTTTTTTTAAGATTTATTTTTTTTAAAGATTTTATTTATTTATTCATGAGAGACAGAATAAGAGAGAGAGAGAGAGAGAGAGAGAGAGAGGCAGAGACACAGGCAGAGGGAGAAGCAGGCCCCATGCAGGGAGCCCAACGTGGGTCTCGATCCTGGGTCTCCAGGATCAGGCCCTGGGCTGAAGGTGGCGCTAAACCACTGAGCCATCCTAGCTGCCTTAACCTCCTTGATAAAATACTCATTTGTAGTTAAATGTGATGAAATGAGTAAAATCTGATCTATGATATATAAATGGTAAGTCACCTGAAAGGTGCTCAAATGCTCTTTTTCCTTCATCTATCCTGTTGTTGGGAACATGTGCATACACGTTGGATTTCTATCCCCACATTAGATTATGAAAATGAGGGCAACAGTTTAAGGATGGCAAAGAAGCTGGAAGGAGCCTGAGTCTCTGATGGCTATTCAGGTACTGTAAAAACTTGAGACTCTGTTCTTTTATGTGAAAGAGAAAGAACTATCTAACCTCTTGAGTCACTGTTTTTTTCTAATCTCTATGACACACAGGCAAAGCTAATCATAACTGATATAAATATTCTGATTCTTTTTTATGTTTAATACAAAAAATATGGAATTTCCTTAAAGGAGTTTTTGTGTGTTTGCTTGTTTAAGGAAAGTGCAAGGCAGAAAAATATCTTTAGCTTCTAAAATGTAAGTTAATGTAATCCAAATTTAAAAAATGAATCTTGACTTCTACTGACATCTGAAGCAAAATTCAATTTGAAGTGAATTAAAGGCTTTAACATGAAAGCTCACTATCAGGTTTTAGGAGAAAACACAGGAAAATATCTTTGTGACTTGAGAACAGGCAGATATTGTTTTTAGGACAAAGAAAACAGTAACTATAAAAAAGTTGAGGGGATCCCTGGGTGGCTCAGCGGTTTGGTGCCTGCCTTTGGCCCAGGGCGTGATCCTGGAGTTCTGGGATCAAGTCCCACGTCAGGCTCCTGGCATGGAGCCTGCTTCTTCCTCCTCCTGTGTCTCTGCCTCTCTCTCTCTCTCTCTCTGTCTCTCATGAATAAATAAATAAAATCTTTAAAAAAGAAAATGAAAACTATAGTATTATAATACCACCTAAGTACTAGAATCTCTAAAATTAACAACACTGAGAATACCAAGATTTGGCAAGAATGTGGAGCAATCAGAACTCTTGTACATTTTTTTTGGTATAAGTATGAAAACATACAAGAATTTTGGTATTTAACTAAGAAAAACAAAACCAGGTGTTCACAGTTAGAGTTGTACAAGAATATTCTAGCAGCCTTACTAATAATAGCCCCAAACTGGTTATTTGGAAACAAACCATTAGCTAGTGAATGGCTGAACTAATTGTGGTATTTGCATAAAATGAAATGCTACTTAGCAATATAAAGGAACAAATATAGATACAGGCAACAAAGTAGATGAATACCAAAAATACTACACCAGGTGAAAGAGGCTTTCTTTGTGAAGTATCTATTAAAGTTGTTTGCCCATTTTTAAACTGGGTTATGTGTTTTCATGTTATTGAGTTGTAAGAGTTCTTTCTTTATATATTTTAGATATAAGTCCTTTGTATTGTGAATATTTTGCATACCCGTATTTGGTATATCTTGGTGAGTATGCTGTTACCCTTGAAAGGAATGTGTGTTGTGTAGTTATTGGGCTATAGTATTCTGTAAATGTCAACTGAATCAAGGTGGTAGTGTTTTCCAGATCTTCTATATTCTTACTGAATTTTATCTACTCCTTGATAAAATTCAGTAAAAGTATAAATAAAATGTTTATTCAGTAAGAATAAAAAAAATTGCTCTGAGAAAGGGGCATTCAAATAGCCAACCATGTCTGCAAATTTTTCTTTCTCCCATTAGTTTTCTGTTTTGTTTTACATTTTCTGAAGCTGTCTTATTAGGTGTATAAACATTCAGTGTTGTTATGTCTTAGTAAATTGTTCCTTTTATCATGATGAGGTATTTCTTTTTATCACTAGTATTAGCTTTATTCTTAAGTTGTATTCTATCTGATATTGATATAGTCCCATTAGCTTCTTTTGGCTTCCTGTTTGCATGTGATATTTTTTTCTTCCTTTTATTTATTTCTATTTTTAAAAGATTTTATTTATTTGAGAAAGAAAGAGCAGAAGCCGGGGGAAGAAGGGCAGAGGCAGAGGGCCAAGCAGACCCTTGCTGAATGGGGAGACCAGAATGGGAGCTTGATCCCAGGACCCCTGGATCATGACCTGAGCTGAAGGCAGATGCTTAACCAACGCAGCCACCCAGGTGCCTCTATTTTTCCATCATTTTAATTTTAATCTATTTGTATTGTATTTTGGGGGGGGGAGGGGAGGACTTTATTGCCCCGCACAAACGGAGAGCGAGCAGAGTACAGGGGACAGTGACACCTATGCCACCTGCCCCCATGGAAACAGAACGGAGTCCGCATGCACTCTGCACTCTGCACTCTGGAGCCCATGGAGTGCAGCATGGGCTTCAGAAGCAGTGGGACGTGTGGGTGACCCAGTGGGCCGACTCCTCCTTGGAGCGCTTGGCGGAGCTGTGACTCGTGAAAAGGTTCCCTTCCCACCCCCCCCAGGCTGTTATTTATTTTCATGAGAGGGGAAAAAAGAACCTTTTATGATAGTGAAAATATACTTTATTTTTTTAATACAATAGCTGCCAGAAATATACTGGTTCTAGAGAGAGAAAAGAAAATACAAGCATTCTATAATAAGCTTTCATTTGCCTTTTCAAGTAATTCTAAAGAAAATATTCCAATTCTGTTCAACATTAGGACTTATGGAGTTGAATTTTTTCCCATGATAAAAATATAATTTGATAGCCCCAATCTTGATCATTTATAAAGGATGGAATTTAAAAAGCCTGTATATTTTGTATATCAATAATGAATGCTTCCCTCTCTGAATCAAATACTGATTATAACCAGTGTAAGAAATGGTTAATCAATAACTTGATGAAATGTTTATAAAAATGTTCATGAAAAAATACATTGCTATTTCTTCTCATTTTTTACGTTGTAAATATTTTCTAAATGGATATTTTAAATGTACAGAAATAAAAGCTATCTACATAATTCTGGAGAGATTCAAAACTCAACAGATGTTAAAAATGTCTAAATTCTAGAGTTGATCAACTTAATGTAAGAAGGCTATTTGTATATTTTATAGGTAGTGCTATGGAATGATTTGTGTCCCCCAAAAATCAAAATCATAATCACTATATTTGGAAATAGAGCTTCTTTTTTTTTTTTTTTTGAAAGAGAGGGAAGAAGGGGAGTAGTAGAAGGAGAGGGAGAGAGAATCCTAAGCAGGCTCCATGCCAACTCAGTCTCACAACCATGTGATCATGACCTGAGCTGAAAGCAGGAGTCAGACTCTTTTTTTTTTTTTTTTAATTTTTTTTTTATTTTAAATCTTTATTTATTTATAATAGTCACAGAGAGAGAGAGAGGCAGAGACACAGGCAGAGGGAGAAGCAGGCTCCATGCACCAGGAGCCCGACGTGGGACTCGATCCCGGGTGTCCAGGATCGCGCCCTGGGCCAAAGGCAGGCGCCAAACCGCTGTGCCACCCAGGGATCCCAGGAGTCAGACTCTTAATTGACTGAATCCCCCACGTGCCCCTGGAAATAGAGATTTTATTTTTTATTTTTTTAAAGTTTAAAAAAATTTATTTATGATAGTCACACATAGAGAGAGAGAGGCAGAGACATAGGCAGAGGGAGAAGCAGGTTCCATGCTCCGGGAGCCCAACGTGGGATTCGATCCCGGGTCTCCAGGATCGCGCCCTGGACCAAAGGCAGGCACTAAACCACTGCGCCACCCAGGGATCCCGGAAATAGAGATTTTAAAAGCAGCTTACTATTAAATGAGGTCATAAGTGTGTGGTCCTAATCCAATAGGATAAATGTCCTTACAAGGAGAGGAAGAGATAGGAGGGATACTTGAATACAGAGAAAGGTCATGTGAAGTCACAGCCAGAAGGTGGCCATCTGCAAGCCAAGGAGAGAGGCCTCAGATCTAAGAACCATGGGAAAATAAATTTCTATTGTTTATGCGTATTCAATCTGTGGTGTTTTGTTTATGCAGTCCTAGGTGATCAATATAGATAGCATATAGCTTGGTCTTGTTTTTAATCGAATCTTTCAATTGTTGCCTTTTAATTGGAGTGTTCAGTCTGTTTACATTTAATGTAATTAATGGTTTGATTTGTTATGTCTACATCTTGTTATTTATTTTTCACTTGTTTCTTCTGATTTTTAAAGTTATTTATAGTTCCTTTGTTGCTAAGTAGTATTCTACTATACTTAGCATACAATAAATAATTACTATATATGAAAATAAACAGGAAAATGTGATCCATAGTAGAGAAAAAATAACTGTCATGATCAAAAATAAAAGTCATGTGTTACTTTTGAATTATAATTTTTTTTCATGGAAATAAAAGAAAACCTTAGAGATCTCCTATAAGCATTCAAGATTTTCTAACAAGGACCACATAGCAAATCAGAGCAAGGTCTCAGATGCAACTCAGAAATCTGTTCTGTTTTCCTGATTGTATTACAGCTTATGATCATGGAATAATATAACATCAGACTCAACTATACATGTGAGTCCAGTTTCAAATTGAATAAAAATTCAACAAGAACTATTTCTTGAAGAATCATTCTTTAAATTACTATAAATCCCATTTTTAAAGTGTCTGTTTCTGGAGGGGTGGGGCAAGATGGTGGAGGAGTAGGGTACCCAAGTGACCTGTCTCCACCAACTTACCTAGATAACTTTCAAATCATCCTGAAAACCTATGAATTGACCTGAGATTTAAAGAGAGAACAGCTGGAACGCTGTTCCAGAGGGCACTGAGAGGGAAAGAGGGCCAGAAAGCATATTTGAATAAATCGTAGCTGAGAACTTCCCTAATTTTAGGAGGGAAACAGGCATTAAGATCCAGGAGATAGAGAGGTCCCCCACTAAAATAGCTAAAAACCATTCAACATTCAACATTTAATACTGAAACGTGCAAATTTCAAAGATAAAGAGAAAATTCTAAAGCGGTGTGAAACAAGAGATTCTTAACTTATATGGGGAGGAATATTAGATTAACAGCAGACCTTTCCACTGAGACCTGGCAGGCCAGAAACGGCTGGCAGGATATATTCAGGATCTTAAATGGGAAGAACATGCAGCCAAGAATACTTTATCCAACAAAGCTCTCATTCAGAACAAAAGGAGAGATAAAGAGCTTCCAAGATAGGGAAAAACTGAAAGAATATGTGACCACCAAACCAGCTCTGCAAGAAATATTAAGGAAAATGTTATTTATTTTATTATTTTATATATTTATTTCTGTAAAAGAAAGAGGAATCCCAAAGAAATAATCCACAAGACAGGGACTGAATACGTATTATGATGACACTTAATTCATATCATTCAATAGTAACTCTGAACGTGAAAGGGCTTAATGATCCCATCAAATGACACAGGGTTTCAGACTGGATAAAAAAGCAGGACCCATCTCTTTGCTGTCTATAAGAGACCCGTTGTAGACCTTAGGACACCTACAGCCTGAAAATGAATGGTTAGAGAACCATTTACCATTCAAAAGGTCCTCAAAAGAAAGCAGGGGTAGCCATCCTCATATCAGATAAATTAAAGTTTATCCCAAAGACTGTAGTAAGAGATGAAGAGGGACACTATATCATACTTAAAAGATCTATCCAACAAGAAGATCTAACAATAATGAACAATAATGAATATTTATGCCCCTAATGTGGGAGCTGCCAAGTATATCAATCAATTAATAACGAAAGTAAAGACATACTTAGATAATAGACTAACTGGGAGACTTCAACACGGCACATTCTGCAATTGACAGATATTCTTTTTATTTCTATACACTAACAATGAGACTGAAGAAAGAAATTAAGGAGTCAATCCTATTTACAATTGCACCCAAAAGCATAAGATACCTAGGAATAAACCTCACCAAAGAGGTAAAGGATCTATACCCTAAAAACTACAGAACACTTCTGAAAGAAATTGAATAGCCAGGGGAATATTGAAAAGAAAACCAGAGCTGGGGCATCACAATGCCAGATTTCAGGTTGTACTACAAAGCTGTGATCATCAAGACAGTGCGGTACTGGCACAGAAACAGACACATAGATCAATGGAACAGAATAGAGAAATCAGAAATGGGCCCTCAGTGCTATGGTCAACTAATATTTGCTAAAGCAGGAAAGACTATCCACAGGAAAAAGGACAGTCTCTTGAATAAATGGTGCTGGGAAAATTGGACAGCCACGTGCAGAAGAATGAAACTGGACCATGCTCTTACACCATACACAAAGTTAAACTCAAAATGGATGAAAGATCTAAATGTGAGACAAGAATCCATCCAAATCCTAGAGGAGAACACAGGCAACACCCTTTTAGAACTTGGCCACAGCAACTTCTTGCAAGATACATCTATGAAGGCAAAAATGAATTATTGGGACTTACTCGAGATAAAAAGCTTCTGCACAGCAAAAGAAACAGTCAACAAAACTAAAAGACAACCTACAGAATGGGAGAAGATGTCTGCAAATGACACATCAGATAAAGGGCTAGTATCCAAGATCTATAAAGAACTTATTAAACTCAACAGCAAAGAAACAAACAATCCAATCATGAAATGAGCAAAGGACATGAACAGAAATTTCACCAAAGAAGACATAGACATGGGCAACAAGCACATGCGAAAATGCTCCGCATCACTTGCCATCAGGGAAATACAAATCAAAACCACAATGAGATCCCACCTCACACCAGTGAGAATGGGGAAAATTAACAAGACAGGAACTAACCAATGTTGGAGAGGATGTGGAGAAAGGGGAACCCTTTTGCACTGTTGGTGGGAATGTGAACTGGTGCAGCCACTCTGGAAAACTGTGTGGAGGTTCCTCAAAGAGTTAAAAATAGATCTGCCCTACGACCCAGCAATTGCACTGCTGGGGATTTACCCCAAAGATACAGATGCAGTGAAATGCCGGGACACCTGCACCCCGATGTTTCTAGCAGCAATGTCCACAATAGCCAAACTGTGGAAGGAGCCTCGGTGTCCATCGAAAGATGAATGGATAAAGAAGATGTGGTCTATGTATACAATGGAATATTCCTCAGCCATTAGAAATGACAAATACCCACCATTTGCTTCAATGTGGATGGAACTGGAGGGTATTATGCTGAGTGAAATAAGTCAATCGGAGAAGGGCAAACATATGGTCTCATTCATTTGGGGAATATAAAAAATAGTGAAAGAGAATAAAGGGGAAAGGAGAAAAAATGAGTGGGAAATATCAGAAAGGGAGACAGAACTTGAGAGACTCCTAACTCTGGGAAACAAACAAGGAGTGGTGGAAAGGGAGGTGGGTGGGGGGTTGGGGTGACTAAATGATGGGCCCTGAGGGGGACACTTGATGGGATGAGCACTGGGTCTTATAGTATATGTTGACAAATTGAACTTCAATAAAAATTATACAAAAAAATAAAGTATCAAAAAGATACTTGAGTTTTTTTCTGTGAGAAGTCTCTTAAGTACTTCAACTTAAAACTTTTGGACCGAGTCTGATTTTTTAAACCATATTTCTTTCTAATATTTTGTAATGAAACAATTTTAATCTATTGCTAACTGCAGTAAAATATATATTGTACGAGAAATATATATGGTTTATACACCCAACTAAATACTATTTTACAATAAAAAGGAAATAAGCATATGTGTGAAAACATGGATGAATCTTAAAAATATTGTGTAGTAATGTGAAATGTCTTTGTTTTAAAAAGATTTTATTTATTCATGAGAGACAGAGTGAAAGATGGAGAAAGAGGCACAGACATAGGCAGGGGGAGGAGAAGGAGGCTTCACGCAAGGAGCCTGATGTGTGACTCAGTCCCGGGATTCCAGGATCATGCCATGAGTTGAAGGAAGACGCTCAACCATTTGAGCCACACAGACATCCAGTAATGTGAAATTTCTGTTTAAATTCTGTTTTTCTCTTAAGCCTCTAATGTTATAATGTAATAATTAAATAAGGAAATCAGTGCTATAAAAATCCATTTTATCTAAAAGAAATATCACAAAGAATATTGTATGTGGACAGTAGTTCTAGAGTCGTTGCTATGTTCCTCAAATTTTATAACAGTTTTTTTATATAAATGGGAATTTCAAAAGACATGGGAGAGAAGAGACTCTAGGTTCCATATTGTCTGACACTATTGTGTTCTAGAAATGTGCTTTGTTTATTTTTCAAAGATTTTATTTATTTATTCATGAGAGGCACAGAGAATGAGGCAGAAACACAGGCAGAGGGAGAAGCAGGCTCCATGCAGGGAGCCCAACGTGGGACTCAATCCTAGGACCCCAGGATCACTCCCTGAGCCAAAGGCAGATGCTCAACCACTGAGCCACCCAGGCATCCCTAGAAATTACATTTCCTTCAGAATTTCTAATTCCACACATAGCAACACACTGTGACTTTAAAGGATTTAATTCAAATGTGTCAAGCATGCTCAGAATGGCTGTGTGGCCTCTAATCTCAAAAAAAAAAAAAATTAAATACCATAGTCAGTGAAGCAGTGTGATATGAATATTGAATTAAAGCTAATGAAGTACAGACATTAATTGTCATATTTTAAAGAGTGATTAATGATATGGGAAAATTTTTACAATATGGTAAAAGCAGCATACAGTCTAGTGTCTTAGGTAAGTCACTCAAATCTTTCCGATCCTATTTTTTTCCAATGAAAAGAATGTTCAGGAAAACTTAAAATTAATATAGAGATATTTATCATCCTGTGTCTTTTACAACCAGAAGGAAGAAAACTTGCTCTGAAGTTTTTTATTTAATGGACACTCCACAATGTCTAGATCCAAATACAAATCTATTCTTCCCTAAAGTCTCATTTTTTTAACAAGATGGTATAGATTGTGGTAGTTAAGGGGCTGTAGAGCCATACTGCCCGGGTTTCAATAATGGCTTGGGGTACCTAGGAGGCGCAGTCAGTTAAATGGCCAACTCTTGCTTTCAGCTCAGGTCATGATCTCAGAGTCCTCAGAATGAGCCCCACATTGGGCTCTGTACTCAGAGGAATCAGAATCTTGAGGATTCTCTCTCTCCCTCTCCCTTTGTCCTTCCTCCTGTTCTCCCTCTCCCTTTCTCTCTCTCTCAAATAAATACATCTTTGGAAAAAGATGCTTACTTATTGAAAATCCTTGGTAAATTGCTTAAACTCAAATTTAAATTACTTTAAGCTTAAATTAGGAGATTATTTAAATGTAAAATGGGGTGATAATACTACTTTCCTCATAAGACTGTTATGAAAATCAAGTAAGTGTCTGCAAAACACTTAGAATAGTAGCGTGGCACGTAAAAGCTTTGAACAAATATTAACTTTACACTTGATCTTAGCCAAAAGGCCAAGAAGCGATTAAATATTAACTTTAAAAATAAGAACTGCCCAATAGTACATCTTTATTAAGTTCTAGTTCAGCAGCTTCTAAAATGGATCCCAGTGATCCCTGTCATTTTTTACTCATTCTCATGTGTAATCCCCTTCTCTTTAGTGTGGGCTGGAGAGGCTTGCTAATAATTTAACAGAATATGGAAAAAGTGATGGGATGTCACTTCTGAGATGGGGCTATAAAAGATGGTGATTTCTGTCTTGCTTGTACTCTCTCTCTGACTGTTTCTAGTTGCTCACTCTTAAGAAAGAAAACTGCCATACTAAGAGCTGCCAATAGCTGGTAAGGAACTGAGACCCTCAGTCCTAGGAACCAAATCCTGCCAACAATCATGGAAGTGAGCTGGGAAGAGGGCTCTTCCCTATTCAAGTCTTGTAGCCCCTCTGACAGCAAAATTGGAACCTTATGACAGACACTGAGCCAGAAGACTCATCTAAGCTGCACCTAGATTCCTGGCCCACAGAAACTGTGACAAAATGTTTGCTATTCTAATCCGCTAAGTTTGGGATAATCTGTTATGCAGTAATATATGATTAATACTAATACATATTTTACTACTAGAGGTGAGGTGCCTTAGTACTTAAAAAGTACTTAAATACTTAAAAAGTTTCAGAGCTGTTTTGGGACCAGGCAGTGGGAGGAGGCTGGAAAGATTTTGAGGAGCACAATAAAGGAAACCTAAGTTGCCTTGAACAAACTGACAGTAGAAATCTGGACCTTGGGGATACTGCCTGGGAGGGATCAAAGGGAAGTGAGAAACATGCTATTGAAAACTGGAAGAATTCTTGTTATGTATTGGCAGAAAAACTCATCTGCACTTACATGGGAAGCAGAAAAAGTACCTATGAACTTGGTAATGTAGCTGAAGACATTTCCAGGAAGAGTGTTGAAGGTGATAGTTTCTTTTTGCTACTTATTCAAGAAGGGAAATGCAGGAAGACAGAATGGTTAATCAGAAAAGAGACAGAAATGGACGGTTTTGGAAAGTCTCCTCCTCTCCGGAGAACAAAAAATTAAGATACGGTTTCTGTGTACTGTCAGGGAAGTAACTGTAACATGTTCAGACTTCAGAAAGATTGAAGGACTAGGTCATTATTCAGTTCACAAAAGGCCACATAAAGAGAATAAGCATGCACTCACAGGCCTTTTCCAACAGCAGGCCCAGGAGAAGCTTACACTGTGGTCTCAGCCTTCTTGCAGAAGCCCAATGTAGAGAAGGGCTTATTTAGAAGAGATTTATGGGTGTGGAATTTATTTAATGGTGTGAACACCAACGCATTTCACAGAAGGCCTATCAAGTTTTTGAGAAAACTGCATCAACAAAAACACTTCTGGCTTGGACTGAAAGGGACAGGGACAGAACCCAGTGAGAGGCAATAAGTCCTCCAAAATTCTGCTGGTGGGGAAACAAGCTGAGAAAATTATTTAGTTATAAGCAAGTGCTGCTTTCCTTGATAAAGGTAGGATGACTTAAAGGGGGTTCAGTAGCCCAGAAAGTAGAGACCAGAGTCATAGAGAATTATTGTCAGGCCTTGAATACTAATAGAGGAAACTCCAGTATTTTCAATTTTGGATTTCAGAATTGCTATGGCAGTGACTCCTTTCTATATCTTGTTTTCCCTTTTTCTAGAGCTGTAGTATCTATAGTGATTACCCCATGCCTGCACCATTATTGTATTTTTGGTGTATATGAGACAGATAACTCTAGCTTTACTTTTACAGATCTACAGATTGAGAGAAACTGTACTCAAAAGAACTGTATTTAGGGGGACACATCCAAGAGCCTCATCCATACCTGGATCTCATTTAGATGAGAAGATTGGATTTTGGTACCAGTACACACTGCCCACTCAGCTATTCTCTTTTGTATCCTCATTTACTGAAGCACTTATTGAATATTTACTACTTACAAGTGTCTGAGTTATATTCAGGGTATTAAAGGTTAAATAAAACATGATTCCTTACTTTAAGTCTGGTGGGAAAGACAGAGAGGTAAATCCAAGATACTGTCATAGTGAAATAAGTTCCACACAGTGATATGCCCAGCAGGCGATGGAGCAGAACAATAGCATCTAAAGAAGGGAAGCCAGAGAAGGAGTCCTGTTGAGGGAATAGCTGAGCCAGTCCTGAAGGGCAAGTAGAGTTATTTGGTTTGATATTTCCATTCTCATAGTTCAGAAATGGTTGGTTATTGGTGATTTAATACAGTCCAACCCTCTAGGTAGGTGAGGAGTAGACTAAACAGAGGACTCCCAGTTGAATACGATAAATTGAGCATAAATAGGTTTATCAACACTTGGGCTTTTTTCCTAGGATGAGTTAGTTGTTCCTGCTTTTTGTCTGTTGTTGTATAAATTACTAGCTCAGGAGCTCGAAATGTTTCCTGTGCAGACCTTGGAGCAAATATTGACTGAAATAGCCAGAGCCCTCTATGGGTGCAAGTCAAGGTGAGTTTTGTCCATCTCTATTAACACCACTTTGATGTTGAAAGGAGACAGCTGGGTGCACTCTATACACAGGTGACACATATGTCCTGGAAAGAAGAGTTCCAAGGAAAAGCAATCACCATGGGCAAAGTGATGAATACGCCATTTAAAAAAATCTGCCGCATTATCACATCCTATGATCATCAGCCAGCTTCCAATAATTCCATCTCTAATATGATTGTGAGGAAGCCAAAGGTGGATGAAATGTTGATCATTGGGTTTCACATTTTCTTTCTTAAGAATATGAATTATAAATTATAAAATGTCTTTATATAGTTTTCATTGACTAGTTTGACTCTTTACCCTGTTAATAGCTTGGTTTAACTTAAGAAAACTGTAATGAACACTCTGGATTTTTTTGTTTGTTCATTTGTTTTTGTGTGTTGCTAGGGAGTAATTAAAGGAAAATGGGTGGTTTCATTAAAAAAAGGGGGGGGCAGTCCAGAAAAAAATGAAGGGAGCAAGAGAACATATACACAACAAAAGGAAGCCATTATAACTAAAAGGTTTGGAACCACTGACCAAGGGGAAGAAAAACTGTAACTACCTTTGTTTTCTGGGGAGGAAGGATTCTCAGTGCCCTGAGGGATGAAATTACAGTTTTCAAGGCTGAAGAAGTCCCTCTTTTCTCACATATATTTTTTTTTTAATTTCACCTTTTTTGGCCAGTGTGTTCAATTCCAATATTCTGGTAGAAATGCTTGAAGAACTGTCAACATTTGATTTAGATCAAGCATCCTAGATGGTTTCCAGCCTGAACATGGAGGATCCTGGGTGGCATAGGCCTCAGGTCACATGGGAAGTCACAGAAAAAAGCAGCCTGGTTCAAGGAGGGGAGGATGGCTGCCCAGGGCTATTCTGGATTCAAACCTGCCCAGTAATATGGAGTACTGTGGTGATACCCACCCTCTAACAGAGACTGGAAGTCTTTAAAACCCACTGAAATGACATTAAAGAAATTTTTAAAAGGCAAAAATCCAAGAACAAAGATACTGCGAGAAAAAGGAAGCTATATAACAAACGAACAAGGGGTAATTAACTTAGTGGACCAGAGTAAGTGGAATCTTCTTTGAAAGTAAAGGAAACTCTGAAGTGGAATAATTCATTATAATAAACTTCACATAATAGATGTGATAAAGGACTCACATCAGGGATGATATTTCTGAACCTTAAGCCAAATAGGAGGTATTTAAATCTCAGAGATTAAAAAGAAAAGGAGCAGAGGTTATATATAAGTTGATCAGTAGTTAGAATCATATCAAATTTGTTCATACCAATGCTGGAGGTTGGAAGTTGGAAAGAGCAATGTCTTTAAACTTCTGAGGAAAATAATTCGGACCTATAATTTGATATAATCAGGCACAAAGAAAGTTATAATTAAGCCATTTTCAGATATTGTTGTCTCAAAAAGTTTCCCTTCCTTTTAAGAAAGCTATTGTAGGATATGCTCCAACCAAAGGAGGGGGCAGCCAGTGGATCCAACATGGAAAGGGGCAAAGGAAGATCCTAGGATGGCAACTGTGCACCAATCAGCCTAGATTGGAACAGGAATGAAAAGATCAGGACACATGTGTGGAAGAAAAAGGTGAAACCGACGGATTATCAGACACGATTGAAGTTATAGGAGAGCAATCTTTTTTTAGGGAGTTTGGAGGTTAATAAATTATAAGTACTTAGAAAACAAAGAATATAAATTGAAAAAAGACAATTATAAAAATCACAGGAAAACAGAACAGAACAGAAACTGTAATCAAAATATCTACATAGTTTGGTCTTGTTTTACCTTTTCCTCTCTTCCCCCATGGTCCTCTGTTTTTGTTTCTTAAATTCCACATATGAGTGAGATCATATAGCAATTGCTTTTCTCTGATTGACTTATTTTGCTTAGCATAATACCCTCTAGAGGGAGACAAACCATAAGAGACTCTTATTCATAGGAAAGGAACTGAAGATTGCTGGAGGGGAGGAGAGTGGGGAGGATGGGGTAACTGGACATTGAGGAGAGCACATGATATAATGAGCACTGGGTATTATATAACACTGATGAATCACTGACCTCTACCACTGAAAATTAATAGTAATTATATATTAATTAATTGAATTTAAATTTAAAAATGACAAATTTACAAAATTAAAAGGAAACAAACAACAAAGTATCTACATGGACCTTCTGTAATATTAATATTAAATATTGAGCTAACCATACATCATAACTAGAAGAATCAAGATACTGGAAATCGTGTGTGTGTGTGTGTGTTAGACAGCTAAATCCTTTAACATATATAGTTGGAAGTCAATAAATAATTGATAATATCAAAACCTAAAAAATTTAAGAATAATATAAGAATGTTATTTAGAAATATGGAGTCAAATAAAGAAGACATAATAAAAAGTAAATTTTGGTTGTTTCTGGGTAGTAAGAGTCAGGGGTAAGAAACTTACATAAGTCTTGTAGAACTATTTCACTTTTTTAAAAAAATTTTTTATTTATTTATGATAGTCACAGAGAGAGAGAAAGAGAGAGAGAGGCAGAGACATAGGCAGTGGGAGAAGCAGGCTCCATGCACCGGGAGCCTGATGTGGGATTCGATCCCGGGTCTCCAGGATCACGCCCTGGGCCAAAGGCAGGCGCCAAACCACTGCGCCACCCAGGGATCCCTATTTCACTTTTCTAAACCAAATATATATATATATATATATATATATATATATATATATATATATATGTATATTTAATTTTGAAAATAAAACAGGGATAACTCTAATCTGAAGGAACAGGTTTGCATAAAATATTCTAACTCCTCCAGGAAGCTGTATCATGGCTGTAATGGAGGTTGATGAGGGAGAGTTACAGGAGATGACAAAGTCAGGAGACTGAGCTTGTAGGGCCATATGCTGAGCCAAGCACTTTGGCTTTAATTCTGAAAGATATAAAGGAGATACCAAAAGATCTTAAATTTGGGAATACCATGGTCATTGCTATTTTGGAAAGGTTAATCATGAAAGGCCAATGAAATAAAAGTGATTCTACTGCCTCCATGCTTCTGATAGACAATGTACAGTAAGTACTTGGGAGAGGTGATTCCTTAGTTTGTGGATATCAGTGTCCTCAGAAAGTGATTGTTCAGAGGCTGGCTGGGTGGTCTAGTGCTATGAATAGCACCAACACTAAGTTCTCTCCTGTGGGAAGTTTATGAAAACTTCTAAAAACTTGTAAAATCAAGCAAGGAGATTCTGTTACCTGGCTGCAAAGCCCTGAAACAGGTAGGATGTCACAATGGGGGCCAGAGGGAAGGGATTCATCAGGAATGATGGTACTCTCAAACAACAGCTCCAAATATTAAAATGGGAAAATGGCAAGAGTGATATACAACTGATGTTTTCATAAATTACAGTTAAAATATTTGTTTTCTACTATAATTCTGAACATGGAAAAATGAAAGGCAATGTGAGTGGCAGATGGCTACTATGGGGACAGCACACAGTTTACATTTCCACAAGAACATGCTTAAATTATGTTAGGAATCCATAAACCTATAAAGAAATTAGAAAGTATAAGGTAATAAATAAATATGTACTTAGTAATTGTAATAGGTGCCATGAAGAAAATGAACAGGGACAAGGCCCATTTTGTGGCTCTACAATGAACTTTTAAATTTAATTAAATTTAATATTTTATCTTATTTTAATTTTATCTTTTAAGTAATCTCTACACCTAACATGAGGCTTGAATTTATAAGCCCAAGATCAAGAGTCACATGCTGCACCAACTGAGCCAGCCAGGCATCCCTACAATGTACTTGTTGCTTAGGAGACGTGCCCTTCTATTCTCAGCATTTCTACTCTCTGGGCTCCATCTCTACGCAATACACTTTCATATGTCCCCATGCCTTTGCACAAGCTCTTTCCTTTACCTGAAAATACATTCACAAGTATAAACACTGCTTACTCTTCAAAACCCAAAAGATTTTCCCTTGTTCAGCCAGTAAGAGTCAAACCCTCCTCTCTCAATCCTGCTGTCACAGCTCTCATTGCATTTTGCCTGGCATTATAGTTATCTCCCAGGGAGATGATGAGCAGCTTGAGTAGGGACTGTGTTTTACTCATTTCTGTTTCCCCTTACAGTTCAGTAAGTAGGAGCTTAGTAATGCTTGGCTGAGATCTCCAAGGCCATATGAACTTGATTAATATGATTTGCTCTATTTCTCAATTCCCGATGGAAGTTGCCCTTGGCTGTCTCCAATAGGCAAGTCTGATTTGCTCCTGATGCTTCAGTGGGGAAAGATGGCAGAAAAGGGAGGCAAGTGCCTTCAAACTCTTGAGCATAATGCATTCAGAATCTTGGAAGAAACAGAGGTGCTGAAGTGTGGAAGAAGTAGGGAAGGAATAGCTAAGGCTGCCGAGGCTGGCCTAAACAAAACCAGTCATTTTACTGTTTTTAAAAACCACACATTCCCATTATATCAAATTGCTGATTTTCAGTCATGGCCCCCATGGTTCCAGGGAACACCTAGAAAAGCAACGAATCATCATCATTGTACTCCTGCAGTATTACAAATATTCTATTTCCCAACAATATCATCATCTGAAACTTAAGAAAAGATTCTGAAGCTAAATCATTGTACTGAGGAAAGTACGAATGAAAGAAAATTCTGGGCCAGTCTTAATTACATTAAGGTAGAATTCACTTACTCAGCAGTGTGACTTTTAGAGGCCCCGGCCCAGAATCTCCCTATAGTCTTGATCCACAATTAAAATTTTAGAGTTTTATGTGATGATAATAAGAATGTTAATAATACTCCATATCTGGAAGATACAGCTTTATACTCTATATTGTTCTATTAATTTGAACATGCTTTGAAGTGCAGTGGAACATGTTTTATTAGAATATTTCATTGAGAGTACTTTATTTGGTTTGGAAGATATTTCTTGATAAGCCACTTGGGATAGAAACAGAGTTGGAAAAGGCTCAAGTGTAGACAGAGCTTCCCAGTGCAGAGCAAGAGGAGAATTTTTTTCTAATTGTAGTGACTTAAAGGGAACAGTAAGGTGAGTCAGAAGCAGAGAGAAGATGTAACTAGGTTCAGATACGTTGCCTGAGGTTTGGCCTTTATGCAAGTGTACTTGTTTATTGAATCTTTAGAAATTTACACTTAGAATTTTTGGCACAGACAAAATTAAACATGTGTCTCCTGCTCTGAACTTTAAGTGAGCCAAGACTCAGAAACAATGCAATTTTTATAACTAAATTTCATGTGCTATAATCAAATGATTGGATGTGTTTTGAGGATTTATCTTAAAGGTTTATGTGTGAAGGTAACTGAACCAGGTGTGAAAATGCTGACTCTTTTTTTTCTAGGCCAACGAAACTTTAAAGGCAACATCAATAGATTTTATCATCCAAAATGGAACTCCATATCACTTAGGACACAGAGAAAATACTGAAAAATGTAAAACAGTTTGTAATGAGAGTTGTGAAACAGCCTGTATGGCTCACCAAGTTGAAGTCTAGGATGATAATGTTAATGTAGTGTATGTAGCAGAATATTAGAAATATGGATTACCTTAGGGAGCTAGAATTAATTTTGATCCTGCACATTTGCCCTAAGACATACATTAACAACAAGCTGCCTGTGATGTAAGTCAGATCCCAGTGTTCCCAACACCTATCCACAGTGGGGGAATAGCAGACACATGTTGTTTCCACAGCACCTTTCTTTCTGGGGAGCCACCTTGATCACACACTTCTTATCTCCTCTTGACCTCAGCTGTCTCTGGTTCTAGTTCTGCATGGGCTCCAACTGACTTCACATGGGAGCAATCTGACAGTGCCTCTGCTTTTCTGCTTATACCATTCACCTCTTGCCTTCCATCCTTGAGTTCCATGGCACAAATAAAATTCCCTTTCATACGTAAGCTAAAAAAGTTTTATCGCTTATAACTGAGAGTACAAGGGAGAAGATGTAGAGTGTCAGCTCCATTAAAGATGTTATCTTAATCCTCATCCAAATATGAGGAGTCGATATTATTCTTTCCATCTTCTAGATGGAAATACTGAGAATCAGTAAAAGTAAGTAGCTGGGCCAAAGTCACCTTGCTCTTAAATAATAGAACTAGAACTTGAATCAGATCCATCTAACTCTTAACTTATTATTTCCACATAGCTTGTTGTCTCTCAAATATTGATAAGATAAATGACTAAAATTGAATGCATAAGATGTTTTAAAAATTAGAAACGCCGGGACACCTGCACCCCGATGTTTCTAGCAGCAATGTCCACAATAGCCAAACTGTGGAAGGAGCCTCGGTGTCCATCGAAAGATGAATGGATAAAGAAGATGTGGTCTATGCATACAATAGAATATTCCTCAGCCATTAGAAATGACAAATACCCACCATTTGCTTCAATGTGGATGGAACTGGAGGGTATTATGCTGAGTGAAATAAGTCAATCGGAGAAGGACAAACAGTGTATGTTCTCATTCATTTGGGGAATATAAATAATAGTGAAAGGGAATATAAGGGAAGGGAGAAGAAATGTGTGGGAAATATCAGAAAGGGAGACAGAACATAAAGACTCCTAACTCTGGGAAACAAACTAGAGGTGGTGGAAGGGGAGGAGGGCGGGGGGTGGGGGTGAATGGGTGACGGGCACTGAGGGGGGCACTTGACGGGATGAGCACTGGGTGTTATTGTGTATGTTGGCAAATTGAACACCAATAAAAAATAAATTTATTATTAAAAAAATTAGGATAAAGCCACTATCCAATTTAATAAAATTGAACTTTAAAAAGAGTAATGAGCAAAAAATGTAAGAACACAAAAGCACAAGAAAATAATTGTGCAATGGGAGCAAGAATAGAGAAGTGCAAGTGCAGTGAGAGTAAGGAAATGTGGATTTCAACCCTGGTCCTGCCAGGATTGGCTGTGTAGTCTCAGGTACGTCCCTTAAAGTCATAGAATTCAGAACATAAAGAGACCTCATTACATTTTATTCTATATATTAGCTTGCCCCTTAGGAAACTGTACCCCAAATGTTTCCATTGGAATTTGGTCTGCATTGTGGCAAAGGATGGTGGATTCTGTTGCGAATATTCATGCCCAAGTTGATTAATCGTAGAACACAGTTTGTGCACTCATACCTCTCTGCAACCACACTGCTATCTTTCCCCTCTTAACCTCCTTATACTGGTTATTCAGTTGTGCAGTTCTGTACCTATGGGAAAATTTTTCTTGAGGGCATCTGACAAGTACTAATTCAGGCTTGCTTTTCATGCTTCTATTCCCCCAAACCAGTGTTGTTGAATAATACCCTTTTAAGGGCACCTGGGTGGCTCAGTGGTTGAGCACCTGCCTTTGGCTCAGGTTATGATCCTGGGGTCCTAAGATCGAGTCCTATATCAAGCTGCCTGGAGGGAGCCTGCTTCTCCCTCTGCCCATGTCTCTACTTCTCTTTCTGTATCTCTCATGAATAAATAAATAAAATATTTTTATTTTTATTTTTTATTTTTATTTTTTTTAAAGATTTATTTATTTATTTATTCATGATAGTCACAGAGAGAGAGAGAGAGGCAGAGACACAGGCAGAGGGAGAAGCGGGCTCCATGCACCGGGAGCCCGACGTGGGATTCGATCCCGAGTCTCCAGGATCGCGCCCTGGGCCAAAGGCAGGCGCCAAACCGCTGCGCCACCCAGGGATCCCTAAATAAAATATTTTTAAATAAAAGACCCTTTGGATACATTAACAAGAAGTAGAATAACAAACACCTATACAATTTCACTGTGTACCACACGCTGCGATTATATATAGTATAACATATAATAATAATATATTGATAATTATATTATTTTAATTATTATAAAAATATATATTATGCTTTGGGTCCTCATAACAACCTTATGAGGATAGTGCTATTATTGCACCCATTTTACGGATTAGGTAACCGAGATATGGAGAGATTACTTGCTTAAGATGGTAAGCTGGCAAGTAGTCAGAGGGCTGGGGTCTTCCTTTTGGCTGTGCCAAGAATATTCTGTGGGCTAAGCTTTTTTAGGCCTCGGTTCTCATCTAAGAAATGAGATGCAAACAAAATGTTGTGATTTCTCTGCCTTGAAGTAATGGTGCAATCACTGTGGTGCCTGAAATATGTAATTCATTCTGTATTGTCTCCAATATTTATTTTTTGAATTAAACTTTCTTGGAACTTCTCTCTCACTATTTTGTAATCTGTAGACAACCAGTGAGCAAAGTGGGAATGATGGAGACACTTCAAGGACTAGATCCTCAAATTTAATTAATTAATTAAGAGTTGTGTGTCTTCCTCTTTGTTTTCCATTCCAACATTAGGATCAGATGACAGAAAGAACATTGAATGAGGAAGACACCATAAACTATTTTTGGCCCTATCTTTACTCTTACATCTACTAGGACATGACCTTGGCAAAGCTATTTACCCAGCTTGGATTTTACTCTTTCTTCATCTAGAAAGTGGGATAATTTAGTTAGAGGACTTCTGCTATTTGTTCTGACTCTGAAAGTCTGTGATTCCATCATCTTTTCTTTACCACACTTAAGATTAGACACTTCAGTTTCTAATGAGAAAGGTTAATAAGGGGAAGAAAACATTTCTCAGAATAGGGTGCTCAGTACAAAAAACAATACCTTGTTTGAAGTCACACATCCCTGAGCACGCTGCAGCATGTTGACTTTCATGTTTCTCCCTCATACAAGGAAGGGCTCTAGTGAAAAAAAAAAATCCTATCTTGAACAAACAGTGCTAGCTGTTCATATAGCTTATGTTGAAACTTAAAGGAAAAAGGTCTGATTAGAGAGCTATTTGGCCATTGTTTCAATAATCCAGAACAATATTATGTTGTCATGCAAATTCCTTCATGGCAAAGAGAGGACTTCGGGGGTTTCTTTTGTTCTTCATAGGGAAACTAGGATCAATACTCACTGGCAAACGGGAGTGAAATGTTAATAATTACTGCTGAACACGAACCAAATATATGATGGTCAAATCTTAAGATTCAGACAGTAGCTTATTTTGTTTTGTTTCTCAAACAATAAGCATACAAATTAAAAATATGTTTTTCGAGACAAGTCCCATCTAAGACTATATTGTTCTTGTTTTTAATAGCTACTTCTCAGGGAAGAGACACCACTTTTCACCAACGGCATAAACACCAAGGCTGTGGAGTATAAGTGCACTGAATGTTAATTTAAAATATCTAAGTCCTTCAAGTAATAATATTAGCTATCCAATGAAAAATTGGTTATGCCACCTTTGAAGTGAGAAAGGATGCAATGAGGAGGGGATAGGGAACTCATGATGGGGTCACTTGAGGTGGGGATGATGCCAGGCAAACTGCCATCTGAGGATAAAGACTTGGGGCACTCCTAATCTGAGAATTCTGCTAAAAGTCTTCGGAAGCCATTCCAATGGTTTGGAGCAATTTGAGGGTAGGTCTTATGATACACAACTTGAAAAGACCTTATAAATCATCTACTTGAATTCTTTCATTTTACAGAAGAATCTGAGACGGAAGAGACTCAGGAGACTTGACTATAACATAAAGTCCTATAGGAAGCAACCTGCTAAGCTAGAGCTTATTATCATGTCTCATTTTGCCTCTTGCACCAAGGATTGTTTCAAATCTCTATTTTTCCCAAGCTTCTGATCATGCCAATGTCCCTTTCACTCTCAACAAATGAATGGGTTTCCAGCTCACAGAAAAAATAGAAACTGTAAGACAAAAAATTTCTCCACTTCTTGCTACCAGCTCTGAATTGACAGCCACTTTTTGCCCCCTTTCTCCTGTGAAAGGCAAGAGGAGGTCCCCTACTGTTGGAGCCTAATATCTCTGCCTACGTTATATTACTGCATTCTCAGAATTGCCTTGAACTGTCAATTGCCATCTTAGGGATCTTGGTCAATTGATTATACCTTCACTCTGCTGTATCTTCAATCTCTCTCTCTCTCTCATTCTCTCTATAGGCTTTTCCACACTCAAAGAGACTTCAATTTTATCAGTTATGCTTTATTTCTTTTAGTAAAAAGAAAAAAGATCTGAAGTAAATATATTCAGATTTCTTGATTCTGGTGGTGGGTACATGGGAATTTATTATTCTTTACCCTTTATATTAACATTTATTTTCCTGCAAGAAGCAAAGAGACTATGGGCAATAATTATGAGCTCAGTAAAGATCAGAGACTATAACTCAAAGTAATATCCATCCACAGGGATTTACACAGCTACTGCTTCCTCTAATTTTCACACTGAAGGAACTTTTGAGCCCTGCTGACTGAGGTTTAAAATAAAAAAGGAAAAAGAAAGAGAAAAGTGAATTGGAGAGAGTGTTCTGTTTACATCTGAGTAGGGAACTTCCAAAACTCCACTGTGGCAGCTGTGGGATGATTTAATATAAATGGTCCAAAAAGCTAGCTGGAAGTGATCATTTGGAATTTTTAAAACCTTTTCAGCAATGTTACTAAAAACATTACCAACCACTAAAGACATAAAGAATGTAAAAGTTTACCCATTTATTGGATTCTCGAATATCAATTGGCAATTAATATGCAAGATAAAATCAATGAGAAGATGGATCAATTTTTTATTTTCTATTATATTATTTCCAATTTCATAAGGAAAATTGCAACTATTCTAGAAAAAATATCTTACTTTCCTATTCCCAGATCCTGTTTTTACCTATTCTTTCCTCCTTTCTTTCTGTTGAATGAAATAACTGTCCTCCATCCACATTCAAGTCTAATACCTCCCCATGTACCTAGGTCTTCCCCTCCCCCACTCCTTTCTGTACCTGTATTCCGTGTTTTGTCTCTTTTCTTTGTCATCAACTCTTGACTCTCCAGTAGGTCATCCCCCTAGTATTTAAACACATTTCCATTTTTTCTCTCTTTAAAAAAGGAAACTTCTCCATTGATCTTACAATCATCTCTAGCACGCCTCCAAACTCTTCTATTACCTTCACAGTCAAACTTCTTAAAAGGGAATTTCTTAACTAAAAAGACCAAGTGTCTACTCTTGCTGTCTCTATTTCTTCAACCTCTCTCATTCCTCAATCCAGCCCATCTGGCCCTGCCATCAGACCATGCCCTCCTCATGTTACCATTGACCTCAGTGTCAGGACATTTTGGGGTGAGAAGAAAGCAACTTTCTTCTTTGTTATCATTTGTCTCTTTAGGACATGGACAAAATCTTGGGCAAATATCATAGTTTTTGTGGTTATTCTCAAGGATTAATAAAGAATGTATTTTTTTGGAGATTAAAATGTTTACATTAGATGGGACTGGATAATCCAAATTAAAGTTTCTTATTAGCTCAGGCTTGTCTTAAGTGAAAAATGTATAGTCAGGAAAGGACATAGGCAGCTTTTGTAGTATCTTTCTTCTGAAACTTGTCCTCTCCTTATAATGTCTTCTCTGCCTCCTCCAGGGTTGGTGTACAAAAATTTTTACCTGACTGCTGTAGTTGTAATCTGGCATTGATTGTTATAGAAGGTACCTGCATCTTATGCATTTTCGAGGACAGAGTCTAATCCTCAGGTTTTTATACACACACACAACATACATATGCACAATGCACACTATATACATACACACAACACACACATATACACACCTATTTGAGTCCCTAAAGATTACATATATAAAGAGGTTATATGTTTAAAGACATTTCATATATAATATAATCTTGAGAGGCAGAGAGAGAAAGCTTTATTTCAACAAAAGTAGTTTTACAATGTTATTAAAACATGGGCAGGGGGCCTGAATAGGCATTTTTCCAAAGAAGACATGCAGATGGTCAACAGACATATAAAAAGATGCTGAACATCACTTGCTATCAGGGAAATGCAAATCAAAACCACAATGAGATATTACCTCACTCCTGTCAGAATGGTTAAAACAACAACAACAGGGATCCCTGGGTGGCACAGCGGTTTGGCGCCTGCCTTTGGCCCAGGGCGCGATCCTGGAGACCCGGGATCGAATCCCACGTCGGGCTCCCGGTGCATGGAGCCTGTTTCTCCCTCTGCCTATATCTGCCTCTCTCTCTCTGTGACTATCATAAATAAATAAAAATTAAAAAACAAAACAAAACAACAACAACAAGAAACAAATGTTGTGAGGATGTGCAGAACAAGGAACCCTCTTGCAGTTTTGCAAATTGGCACAACCACTGTGGAAAACAGTATGGAGATTCTACAAAAAATTAAAAAATAGAAATACCATCTAATCCAATAATTTCACTATTGGATATTACCTGGAGAAAACAAAAACAGTAACTTGAAAAGATATATGCACTCCTATGTTTACTGCAGCATTACTTACAATAGACAAGACATGGAAGCAACCTAAGTGTCCATCAATAGATGAATGGATAAAGAAAATGCATGTGTGTACACACACACACACACACACACACACACACACACAGATATGAAATATTACACTGCCATGAAAAAGGATGACATCATGCCATTTGAGATAACATGGATGGACCTAGAGGGTATTATGCTAAGCAAAATAAGTCAGACTGAGAAAGACAAATACTATATGATTACACTCATAAATGGAATGTAAAAGTGAATAAACAAAAAGCAGAATCAGAAATATAAACACAGAGTACAAACTGATGGTTGCCAAAGGAGATGGTGGTGATGGGGTTGGGCAAAATAGGTGAAGAGGAGGCCTCCAGTTATAGAATGAATAAGTCCAGGGAATAAAAAGCAGAGCATAAGTAATATAGTCAATAATATTGTAATAGCAATGTAATGGAACAGATGGCAGCTATATGTGTGGTGAACATAGCATAACGTATAAACTTGTCAAATCATTAAGTTGTACACCTGAAACTAATGTAACATTGTGTGTTAATTACACTCAATTTTTTTTAAAAAGTGATTTTATAGATCTTATCCCATCTCTGTTACTTATGGGCCATCTGTATATGAAGCTTACAACATCTGTTTGCCCACTTCACAGGAAAGCTTTAAAAGTTCCTTGAGTTAATTCATTTAAATATGTCAATAGGCTAAAAAGGCTATATGAGTCTTTGCTTAGTTGAATGGTAATATTATTATTACTATTATCATAAAAATATACTTTCCAAGTAAAAGTAAAAATATACTTTCCAATTGGGTTAGCCAATTATGGGATCCATAACCATATTCCCTTGGATCTCTGGGTGTAAAGAGGGATCAAAGTTTAAGTGAGGATGATAGTGAAACTAATAGAATGACTTTGTCTTCTCTATTGAAACTGAGGTATCACTGCCTTGGAAGAAAATAGGATGGTGATCACTTTTGCTTTGTGTAGTTTTCTTCAGCCCCTAAGGTCATAATCCCTGAATAAGGCCAGCTCCACTTACTACCATTATTTTAAGACAGCTGTAAGAGTAAGCTAGCTTTACCCATCTCTGGTCTCCACTTTCTCTTCAGGCTCATCAAGTTGAAGGTTGAACTTGCGACAGGTAAGCTATGGATAGGTAAGATATTCTATTTCATTTCTAGATCCTGTGTTGGGAATGATAATGAAGGTCCCTTAGGCCTTCATATGCCACATAGTATGAGCTTTTATGTTATTTTTTATTTTATTTTTTTATTGGAGTTTGATTTGCCAACATATAGCATAACTTCCAGTGCTCATCCTGTCAAGTGCCAATATGAGTTTTCAAGTCATTCTTGATGGATGACCAAGTAGCCATGTAACAGACCATTCACTTCTTTCCATTCCAGATACATTCTCCATCTTTCTTTGCCCTGCTTACCTCCACCAAATACGGCAACTGGGCTACCTTTCCTCTGGTATCTGATTGGGTTAGCCAATGGGAGAAATTGGCAGGAGATCTGAGGGCAGAGAGTTGGGCCCCATGCCTTGGCTGCAGGGCCATGATTTTGGCAGTGCTCCTCTCCACAACTCCAGCTTTTGCTTGTTCCCTTTGTTGTTCCTTTTAGTTCCATTCAAGTTATATAAAGGAGGCCAAAGGGATTCTTCATTAAACACTATTTAAATGCTTGAAGGAAGTCATTTGCTTTTTCCTGCCAGAACTCTGATTGATATAAATCCTTATAAGCCTCACTTATCTCATCTGTTGTAATATGGGTTTAATAAAAGAATCCATTTCACTGGGCAGGAATGAGGGTTAATTGAGATAATACTTACAAAGTACTTAATATATGGTAGACACTTAACTGTACTTAATATTCAGTAGTATACACTTAATAGAAAGTACTTTACTGAGTACTAATACAAACATATTAATATTACAATGTATTAATACTGAGTATTAATGCAAAGTACTTTAATGGATGTTAATTCAGTAAATATTAGCTATTATTATTATCATTATTATTGGTTGCCTGCAGCAAATAAATTAAGATAGCTTTGGGCCACTGCTGACTAAAAATTAATTTGAAATAGTGATTAGCAGATTACAAAGCCCAATTCCCACCCCCCTATATTTCTCAACATAAATAATCTCTACTTGCCTTGTCCTCTGCTTTCTCAGCAGCCTTCTAGGAATGGACTCTTTCTGTTTCTTTTTGTATGTGTGTGACTTTCTCAAGATTTCCTTCAGCTGAGACTTTTTTTCAATCCATAAAGCATAAAGTCATTCTACAATTTCTATTAAAAATCTGAGGATGACATATTCAGGGATTTGGGGTAATAATCAACAACTGCAAGGATTTGAAAATGAATGAAAATCCCAAAAACAAATCCTGAAACTCTCCCCCAGTAGTCTTGAGTAAGTTATTTTATTCTTTCCAACATTGCATTTCAAGGACTGAGTAAAATGAATGGGGAATGATTGGAAAGATGGATAATACTCAGAAGAAGAGGAATTAGTGGGATTAAGTACTGTTTTTTATTTACTCTCCCACTCAGGATATAATGCATTTTAAAAAATTATTTTAAAAAACAGCTCTGATAGTGAAAAGCATTATAGGGAAAGGAGAGAAAATGAGTGGGCAATATCAGAGAGGATGACAGAACATGAGAGACTCCTAACTCTGGGAAATGGACAAGGGGTAGTGGAAGGGGAGGTGGGAGGAGGGATGGGGTGACTGGGTGACGGGCACTGAGGGGGGCACTTGACGGGATGAGCACTGGGTGTTATACTCTATGTTGGCAAATAGAACTCTAATAAAAAATATACGAAAAAAAACAGCTCTGGATAAATGGAGCATACTCTTAAATACTAAACTGTCATAAAAAGATTAAGTAGAGTAGAGTGGCCTTGGTTCAAAAGGCATTTTAAAGACACTATTAATAAGCAGACTCCAAGTGATCCAAGTGATTCCAGTCAATCACCACTGTGACTGTCACTTGTTTCCATTTAAACATATTGTAGTTTGAAGCTAAATTTAAATATTATTCGTATTGGAGCCTTTTAGAAGCTTTCTCTGATGATTTCACTGAAATGAGAACTCACAACCCAATTTGTCTTCTAACACTGTAATCCTTCACAACAGGTGACAAAAGCAACCTTTTATGACAATATGACAATTAATGCCTTCATGATAACTTTTCGATTTATGTTCCTGGATTTTTCAGGTAGGTTTAGATTCATTTATTCACCCTGAAGATACTTTTTGAGGAGAGGGCAATGGACATTCATTGCAATCCCTTCCTGCTGAGAGTTGTGCCAGGTGTTTTGTGTCCCTTGACTGCTCTCGACAACCCCACAAAATGCACAAGATGCATAGTACTATTATCTTCATTTTCTAAGTGATGGAATGGTGATGTAGAGAGTTTCAGTAATATAGTTAAGGTCCTCGAGCTGTTGAGTGGCAGAACTGATACCTGAGGCCCAGTTTTTCTGTCATATTAGTCATGGTGCCTGGCATGGAAAGGCAAGGTGGCCCCCAAACCCACAACATTCTGCAACATCAAAGATGAGCAAGACAATTCCTTTCCTGAAGAGCTTTGTCTCTCCTTAAACTCAGAAACCAGTGCAATGCTTGTAGGTTTTTAAAATATGGTCAGGACGGACCTTTCCCCCACAGCAACCCTATTGCACCTACCCCTGCTTTTCCAGGGCTGTCTCAGACACTCCATGCCAAAAATAGATGATAACAAAGAATCATTAGATGTTTACCCTCCTCATAGCCTAAAACTATGTTGCTTTATTCCAACAATCTTCTTGAGTTCATTTCTGTTATCATTTGCAAACATAATTTAGCCTTTTCCCATCAATAGAAATGACCTACGTGACTCCACATGACCTCTGTTGCTAGTGATCCCAATGTTTCTCTTATAACCTCTACACTGGGGGCAGGTCCCTTCTAGGCAAATGGCTCCCTGAGATGCTCTACTTGATTAATTACTAAGAAGGGAAGGGAAGTAAGGAAGATTGAACCAAGGGAGAAGCTGAACAGCAATGTTCAAAAATCATCAACTGACCCCACAGGGAGATCTGAAGTTGGGATGGCTCTTCACAGTTATCTGAACTGGGATGAGGGGCCAGGCCATAATATCCCTGAATTGACAAGTTATTATCAAATGTAACCTGTCCCTGGGAAAGAGGAATGATTTTATGAGATAGATCTGACACTGAAGGCAATATCTGGAGAAGGTTAAGGGAGAGGCTGGTGGGAGGTTGCAGTGCTCAGCAGCACTCCTAGCAGTTCCTTCAGCCATGCAGGGGGATCTAAGCAGTTCATCACAGCATTCACTCACTTACCCTGGGGATGAAGTCCCTTTGTAGGCTAATGGCTTGCTCCACCCCTTGTTCCACTCAGATTCACTTCATATAAGTTATAGAGCAGTATTTCTAGGATTCTGATGGACCTCTTTTCCTGTGGCAAACTTATAAGAAGAAATTTGGAGGGATGAACGACAACCTCTAGAGTGCTAACATCAAGGCTGTGAATGATATCCATTGTCTTCTTCCTTTATTCTCCATTGTGGTTTATCTCATTTTTGAGGGCTCTTAACCTGGTTGCCATTCCCTTCTCAAGCTGTAGCTATTGAAGTTGTTCATTTATAGGCAGAATTGGGCAAGTAAGACCAATATAAGAGTCAAACAATATTCCTTTTTTTTTTTAAATTTTTATTTATTTATGATAGTCACACAGAGAGAGAGAGAGGCAGAGACACAGGCAGAGGGAGAAGCAGGCTCCATGCACCGGGAGCCTGACGTGGGATTCGATCCCGGGTCTCCAGGATCGCGCCCTGGGCCAAAGGCAGGCGCTAAACCGCTGCGCCACCCAGGGATCCCTCAAACAATATTCCTAATATGAATTGCTGGGGTGTCAAACATATTCCTAATATGCCTCTTTGCATGTGTAAATGAAGCCTAACTTCTCTGACTCCCTTCACCCTTACCTCCTTAAGACAGTGACTCTTTTTGATTGTTTGTCCTTTGAAATAAGTAGTCCAAAGTTGCCAGAGGTTGCTGTAGCTTAAATCTAATGCCATTTCTGCTTTATGCCCAAGCAGAAACATTTTTCTTTGGGGAACTAGTATACCTAAACGTATAAGGCAAAGAGATGCGAGGATATAAAGCTAAAAATCCCAAAGAGGATCACTGAAAATAATGATAAATAGTACCCTACTATTCCTACCTGTTAGTTTCTAGAACTATATATTCTTCATGTTGTAGACACAACACCATATAGTGATCATTAACTTAGACTGTATTGAGCTCTTGACCGTGCCTCATTCTCAGTCTGTTATCTCCAAGCAGCACATCAGTTGTGCCCTCAAAGGCCTTCTATCACTGTATTAGACTAGGAGCATCTAGGTGGCATGATACAGAATTGTACCAGCAAATCTATAGATCCTGCATTCGACACCATATCTTTTTCTTTAAAGGAGTTTCCTTGTTCTGATGCAGTGTTATGTGGATCAAATACTGTAAGTCCTTGTTAATGGGGCTAAGGCCCCATGGGCAGGAAAGGAGAAGCCTCATCAAAAATACATATTGACGGGGATCCCGGGGTGGCTCAGCAGTTTGGAGCCTGCCTTTGGCCCAGGGCATGATCCTGGAGTCCCGGGATTGAGTCCAACATCGGACTCCCTGCATGGAGCCTGCTTCTCCCTCTGCGTGTGTCTCTGCCTCTCTCTGTGTGTCTCTTGTGAATAAATAAATAAAATCTTAAAAAAATACATATTGACTCCAGTCAAAATGAATTTCCATCCCTTCTTGGTTAGAAAGGGTCAAATGCAATTATTTTGGCACCATGCGGCTTCTGAAGGGATGGTGTTAAATCGGGAGTTCAGGATTTATTTTTGGTGATATTGGGATGGTCATTTGGTAGCAGCAATATCTAGATCAGCATTGTTGGATGGGAGACCATGCCATTGATCCCATGGAGATTATGCTAGTTTCTTCATATACTCACTATGTCAGCACTCAAGTGGCCAGTAACGAAGATGGATGATGTCATCTGACTAAATCATTCTATGTTCTTGGTTGTTTAGTGCCTCTTCTTTAGTGGATATGCTTTAATGGATGTTAACATGCAGTGCAGAGGTCTTCACTGTGTGACCACTCCCACAGATCTTCATACTTTGAACCTAAACTTTTTTGTTTCCATTCTTATACTTTTCTCCTTCCAAGCCTCTGGCCCACTGTTAAACCTGCTATCAAGAATGCATGTCATAGTTCAGGCTGCTATAACAAAATACTTTAGATTGGGTGGCTTAAACAACAAACATTTATTTCTCACAGTTCTGGAGGCTAGGAAGTTCAAGATTAAGGTGCTAGCAGATTTGGTATGCAGTGAAGTCCCTCTGCCTGGTTCAAAGATGTCTGTTTTCTTGACACAAGATCTTTCTTTAATGCATGCATGTTGAGGGAGAGAGATCTTGTGTCTCTTTCCTCTTTTTGTAAGGGCATTCATCCCATCAAGAGGGCCCCACCCTCATTACCTTGTGTGCCAGTCTCAGCCTACTGATAACCAAAGTTGTGGTTCTTCCAGCCCTTGTGCTTCTTTTTATTTTAATATGTGTATATTTTTTAATTGGAGTTAATTTTCCAATATATAGTATAATACCCAGTGCTCATCCCCTCAAGTGCTCCCCCCTCAGTGCCCATCACCCAGTCACCCCATCTCCCCGCACTTACCTCCCCTTCCACTACTTCTTGTTAGTTTCCCAGAGTTAGGAGTCTCTCATGGTTTGTCTCTAATTTATCCCCACTCAGTTTCCCTCCTTTCCCTTATAGTCCCTTTCACTATTTCTTATATTCCTCATATGAATGGAGCATATGATGATTGTCTTTCTCTAGTTGATTTACTTCACTCAGCATAATACCCTCCAGGTCCATCCACATTGAAGCATAAGGTAGGTATTTATCCTTTCTGATGGTTGAGTAATATTCCCTTGTATACATAGACCACATCTTCTTTATCCATCTGTCAATGGACTCTGAGGCTCCTTCCACAGTTTGGCTATTGTGGACATTGCTGCTGTGAGCATTGAGGTGCAGGTGTCCTGCTGTTTCACTGCATCAGTATCTTTGGCGTAAATTCCCAGTAGTGCAACTGCTGGGTCATAGGGTAGCTCTACTTTTAACTTCTTGAGGAACCTCGACACAGCTTTCCAGAGTGGCTGCACCAGTTCACAGTCCCACCAACAGTGCAAGAGGGTTCCCCTTTCTCCGCATCCTCTCCAACATTTGTTGGTTCCTGTCTTGTTAATTTTCCCCATTCTCACTGGTGTGAGGTGGGATCTCATTGTGGTTTCGATCTGTATTTCCCTGATGGCAAGTGAAGAGGAGCATTTTGTGCTTCTTGGCCATGTGTAGGTCTCCTTTGGAGAAATTTCTGTTCATGTCTCCTGCCCATTTCATGATTGGATTGCTTTTTTCCTTGCTGTTGAGTTTAATAAGTTCTTCATAGATCTTGGATACTAGCCCTTTATCTGATGTGTCATTTGCAAATATCTTCTCCCATTCTGTAGGTTGTCTTTTAGTTTTGTTGACTGTTTCTTTTTCTGTGCAGAAGCTTTAATCCTGATCAAGTCCCAATAGTTCATTTTTACTTTTGCTTCCGTTGCATTCATAGATGTGTCTTGCAAGAAATTGCTGTGGCCAAGTTCAAAAGGTTGTTGCCTGTGCTCTCCTCTAGGATTTGAATGGATTCTTGTCTCACATTTAGATCTTTCATCCATATTGAGCTTATCTTTGTGTATGGTGAAAGAGTGGTCTAGTTTCATTCTTCTACACGTGGCTGTCCAATTTTCCCAACATTTATTCAAGAGACTGTCCTTTTTCCAGTGGATAGTCTTTCCTGCTTTGTCGAATATCAGTTGGTATAGAGTTGAGGGCTCATTTCTAGGTTCTCTATTCTGTTCCTTTGATCTCTGTGTCTGCTTTTGTGCCAGTACCGCACTGTCTTGATGACCACAGCTTTGTAGTACAACCTGAAATCTGGCATTATGATGCCCCTGGCTCTGGTTTTCTTTTCAATATTCCCCTGGCTATTCTGGGTCTTTTCTGATTCCACACAAATCTTAAGATGATTTGTTTCAACTCTCTGAAGAAAGTCCATGGTATTTTGATAGGGATTGCATTGAATGTGTACATTGCCCTGGGTAGCATTGACATTTTCACAATATTAATTCTTCCAATCCATGAGCATGGAATATGTTTCCATCTCCTTGTGTCTTCCTCAATTTCTTTCAGAAGCGTTCTATAGGTTTTAGAGTACAAATCCTTTACCTCCTTGGTTAGTTTTTATCCTAGGTATCTTATGTTTTGGGTGCAGTTGTAAATGGGATTGATTCCTTAATTTCTCTTTCTTCAGTCTCATTGTTAGTGTATAGAAATGCCACTGATTTCTGGGCATTGATTTTTGTATCCTTCCACACTGCCAAATTGCTGTATGAGTTCTAGCATTCTTAGGGTGGAGTCTTTTGGGTTTTCTATGTACAGTATCATGTCATCTGTGAAGAGGGAGAGTTTGACTTCTTCTTTGCCAATTTAAATGCCTTTTATATCTTTTTATTGTTTGATTGCTGAGGCCAGGACTTCGGATATCCCTGTTGTGTTTCTGATCTTAGGAGAAAGGCTCTCAGTGTTTCCCCATAGAGACGAAGACTCCTAACTCTGGGAAACAAACTAGAGGTGGTGGAAGGGGAGGAGAGTGGGGGTTGGGGGTGAATGGGTGATGGACACTGAGGGGGGCACTTGACGGGATGAGCACTGGGTGTTATTCTGTATGATGGCAAATTGAACACCAATAAAAAATAAATTTATTATTAAAAAAAGGGAATGATATTTGCTGTGGGTTTTCATAAATGGCTTTTAAGATATTGAGGAATGTTCCCTTTATCCCTACACTCTGAAGAGTTTTGATCAGGAATGGATGCTGTATTTTGTCAAATGCTATCTCTGCATCTATTGAGAGGATCATATGGTTCTTGTTTTTTTCTTGTTGATATGATCTATCACGTTGATTGTTTTATGAGTGTTGAACTAACCTTGCATCCTGGGGATAAATCCCACTTAGTCATGGTGAATAAGCTTTTTTTTAAGATTTTATTTATTTATTAATGAGAGACACACGAAGAGAGAGAGAGTGCAAGAGGCAGAGAGAGAAGCAGGGTCTCTGCAGGGAGCCCAACATGGGACTCGATCCCAGGTCTCCAGGATCAGGGCCTGGGCTGAAGGCGGCACTAAACTGCTGAGCCACTCAGACTGCCAATGAATAATCTTCTTAATGTACTGTTGAATCCTATTGGCTAGTATCTTGGTGAGAATTCTTGCATCTGTGTTCATCAGGGATATTGGTCTAAAATTCTCCTTTTTGGTGGGGTCTTTGGTTTGGAATCAAGGTGATGCTGGCCTCATAAAAGGAGTTTGGAAGTATTCTCCCCCTTTCTATCTTTTGGAACAGCTTTAGTAGAATAGGTATTACTTCTTCTTTAAATGTTTGATAGAATTCCCCTGGGAGGCCATCTGACCCTGGACTTTTGTGTCTTGGGAGGTTTTTGGTGACTGCTTCAGTTTTCACTGGTTATTGGCCTGTTCAGGTTTTCTATTTCTTCCTGTTCCAGTTTTGGTAATTTGTGGTTTTCCAGAAATGCATCCATTTTTTCTAGATTGTCTAATTTATTGGCGTAGAGCTGCTCATAATATGTTTTCAAAATCGTTTGTATTTCCTTGGTATTGGTTGTCATCTCTCCTCTTTCATTCATGATTTTAATTTGAGTCTTTTCTCTTTTCTTTTTAATAAGGCTGGCTAATGGTTTATCTGTCTTATCAATTCTTTCAAGGAACCAGCTCCTGGTTTGTTGATCTGTTCTACAGTTTTCTGGCCCTATTTCATCGAGTTCTGCTCGAAACTTTATTAACTCTCCTCTTCTGCTTTGTGTAGACTTTATTTGCTGTTCTTTCTCCACAGTTACTTTAGGTGTGGGGTTATCTTGTGTATTCGACTTCTTTCCCATTTTTTGAGGGAGGCTTATATCATGATGTATTTCCATCTTAGGACTGCTTTTGCTGTATCCCAAAAATTTTGAACGGTTGTATCTTCATTCTCATTAGTTTCCATGAATCTTTTTAGTTCTACTCTAATTTCCTGGCTGACCCATTCATCTTTTAGTAGGATGGTCTTTAACCTCCATGTGTTGAGTTTCTTCCAAATTTCTTCTTGTGATTGTGTTCTAGTTTCAAGGCATTGTGGTATGAAACTATGCAGGGGACAATCCCAATCTTTTGGTATCGGTTAAGATCTGATTTGTGACCCAGTATGTGGTCTATTTTGGACAAAGTTCCATGTGCACTTGAGAAGAATGTGTATTCAGTTGTGTTGGGATGGAAAGTTCTGTATGTATCTGTGAAACCCATCTGATCCAGTGTATCATTTAAGGCCCTTGTTTCTTTGGTGATGTTGTGCTTAGAAGATCTGTTATTTGCAGTAAGTGCCATGTTGAAGTCTCCTACTATTATTATATTATTATTTAAGTATGTCTTTACTTTGGTTATTAATTGATTGATATACTTGGCAGCTCCCACATTCGGGGCATAAATATTCATGATTGTTAGATCTTCTTGTTGGATAGACCCTTTAAGTATGATATAGTGTCCCTCTTCTTCACTTACTACAGTCTTTGGAATACACTTTAACTTATCTTATATGAGGATAGGTACCCCAGCTTTCTTTGGAGGATGATTTGAATGGTAAATGGTTCTCCAACCTTTCATTTTCAGGGTGTAGGTATCCTTAAGTCTAAAATGGGTCTCTGTATACAGCAAATAGAGGGGTCTTGCTTTTTTATCCAGTCTGAAACCTTGCATCTTTTGATGGGATCATTTAGCTCATTCATGTTCAGAGTTACTATTGAAAGATAGGAATTTAGTGTTATCATAATACCTATTCAGTCCCTGTTTTTGTGGATTATTTCTTTGGGCTTCCTCTTTCTTTTACAGGGTCTCCCTTAATACTTCTTGCAGAGCTTGTTTAGTGGTCACATATTCTTTCAGTTTCTGCCTATCTTGGAAGCTCTTATTCCCTCCTTCTATTCTGAATGAGAGCCTTGCTGGATAGAGTATTCTTGGCTGCATGTTCTTCTCATTTAGTACCTGAATATATCCTGCCAGCCCTTTCTGGCCTGCCAGGTCTCTGTCTAGAGGTCTGCTTTAATCTGATATTTTTACCCATATAAGTTAAGAATCTCTTGTCTCTTGCTGCTTTAAGGATCTTCTCTTTATCTTTGGGATTTGCAAGTTTCACTATTAAATGTCGAGGTGTTGAAAGGTTTTTATTGATTTCGGGGGGAACCTCTCTATCTCCTGGATCTGAATGCCTGTTTCCCTCCCCAAGTTAGGGAAGTTCTCAGCTATGATTTGTTCAAATATGCTTTCTGGCCCTCTGGCCCTCTTGGCGCTCTCTGAAACCCCAATTAAACATAGATTTTTCCTTCTGAGGCTATAATTTATTTTCCTTAACTTTTCCTCATGGTCTCTTAATGCTTTTCTCTTTTTTCCTCAGCTTCCTTCCTTGCCATCAACTTGTCTCTATTCACTCACTCTTTCTTCCACCTCGTTAACCCTCATTGTTAGGACCTCTAGTTTGGATTGCATCTCATTTAATTGATTTCTAATTTCGGCCTGATTAGATCTAAATGCAGCAGTAACAAAGTCTCTAGACTCCTTTATGCTTTTTTCCAGAGCCACCAACAGCTTTATAATTGTGCTTCTGAATTGGCTTTCTGACATCAAAATGTAATCCATACTCTGTAACTCGCTGGCACAGAGTACTGTTTCTGATTCTTTTTTTTTTTTTTTGGTAGTGAATTTTTCCTTCTAGTCATTTTGCTCAGTGCAGAGTGGCTGTATGAGTGGGTTGAGTCAAGAATATCAACCATGACCTAAGTTAATTTCACCCTAGATTATTCTTACAAGACCCTTCTCTCTGTAGCATTCCGTGTGTTCTCTCTTTAAATCTCAGGGCAAATTCATAGGTGTTCAGGATGTTTTGAAAGCTATCTGTGTAAGTTGGTCCCTGGTAGTTCTTATTAGGATTGCAAGTCACCCTTCAGCAATATCTTTTAGGAGACTGAAAAAAATAAAGGTTTATTATAGGACCTGGAAACTACACAGCACACCTGGGGCTATAATGTGAGGTTGCAGGTAGAGAGAGGATAAAGTGAGCATATGTGAGTGCTGCAGGGGACTGGTGTTCTACTTTTACTGGAGTGGAAGGTAGCAGACTTAGGGTTTCTTGGGCTTATTCCTTACTGGTGAATTTTAAGCTTAAGAGTAGGAATTTAAAGCCTGGGAAGAGAGAAAACAAATGCCCCATATAGTCAGTTATCAGAATCAACCAGGATTTCTAAAACAAAGGAAACTGAGTTGGAGGAGGTAGCCTGGTCTTTATTTAGTCATGTGGCAGTATATTTACTGGAGATAACCATGGTTATGGCAGATACCTCTTTGAAATGGATGCCTGGCAATCAAAACTCAAATCAGGCACTAGCATTATAAGACCACTGGATCCCTAAACATTTCTTTGTTAAGATTGACTCCTACCTCTCCTTTTGTCTTACCCTCTCTGGAGCACATGTGCCTTAGTTTTTGACATGCTTACCATTTGTTACTTATCTAGTTGGATCAGCATGCTGTCATTAATATAGTGGGCCAGAGTGAAATTCTAGGGGAATGTTAGATTATATTATAACAGATTATGGGAAAGTAAACTTAGTCCTGAGGCTAAACTATAAATATAGTATTTATAGTATATTGTAGTCTGTTCCAAGAATGAAAACTGTTTCTGAATCTCTTTTCTGATGGGAATGGAAAAGAAACTATTCATCAGATTAATGACTGTATACCATATGGTTGAGGACTTGTTAATCTGCCATCAGAGATACCACACCTGGCCCAGTGTACAATTAATGTAAATATTTGAGTATGTTTGAAGAAGGATATTTTCAGGATCCAACTGGCTTTTTTGTATAGGCCAGACTGGTGAATGAAATGGAGATGTGATAGGACTATCACTCCTGCATCCTTGAGGTCTTTAAGAGTGGTACTAATCTTTACCATTTTCCCTCATTATGCTGTACTTTTTGATTTACTGTGTTGCTGGATTCAGGTGGGGGTGGTGAAGGGAGTTTCCACTTGATCTTTCATGCTGTGATAGCTCCTGTACAACAGGCCAGGGAACAAATGTGGGGATTTTGCCAATATCCAAGTATGTCTGTTTCAATTACACATTTAGTGATTGGGGAAATAACTACTTGGTAGGTCTATAAACTCAGTGAACTCACTGTGAACTGGATCTGGGCTATAATGCTGTTTCACATGCCTGCTTACTCCTGGTGTCTAAGAGTTCCCCAAATATGTGGGTATTGTTCTTCCCACATATAGTTTTCTTAGTAAATGGTCTGTTTGGAGTCATCTTGGGAGAATCATTTCCATATGCACAACTTATGATTTTGCTGAGTCTTTTCCCTGGGGAACTGGATGTCTTCAGTCAACAATTTATGGGACCAAAAATGGGCTCAGGTCCAAAAACCAGGCAAGAGACCTTAACTCTTTATTGTGACATCTGATCTTAGCTTCCTGTCTGTGTATATCAATTTCTACTTGTTGTAATATAGATTTAACGATACCCTTATTGGCAGCCCATCTATCTTGCCCATATGAGTGACATATTCAACTAACCATCTGGTTAGCTCCTATAATTTAGTCCCAATGATACAATACTAGTGGTCCTTGTTGCTATTATAACTGTATACTCCTTGTTTCTGATGGTTAAGTGCTGCCACTTCACTTCTATTATTTCCAGAAGCTGTCGTCCCTATTACTTTTTTTAAATCAGGGAGCCCAGTTCTGTCATGGCTTCTGCTACAGAGTAGAGTATCTCAGGGATGCTAGAAGCCTTCTCAGTAGCATTACTTGCTGTTTTATTAAACTTCCATCCCTCTCACCAGACATAATTGTATGCTGGGGTTTCCTATATCATAGTGCTTCCACTCTAGCATGCCTACTTTTCTGAAATATTTGATCCCTTCTTGCACTGTCTGCCACAGCAAATTTAGAAGTTCTATTTCATTTAGGAGCTTGAGAAAGTGACAGCCCAGACTAAGAACTACCCAGGAATGTGTCTGCCTTGGGATTAAACCCTTTACCCCAAGAAAGAATTCCCATATTGGGAATATGGATAACTCTGCCTTATGCCACTTTATGTCCTATCAGGCCCCTGACTTGGCACTCTTAGAATTTACTTTCACATGTGCTCTCTCAGATCTTAACTGGCACATGTTACCTAGGTTCTGCAGGTCTCTGAGGTATAGTCCCTTTTCTCCCTTAGTAGGCCTCATGTTTGTGTGTGATCTACTCTACTTACTGGTCTGGTGGAAGGAAAAGTGTTAGGGCAGAAACTGAAAGAGGCTCACATTATCTTTCAAGGCTGGTGGGAGGGACACCTGGGTGGATCAGTGGTTGGGCAGCTGCCTTCAGCTCAGGTTGTTATCCTGGGATCCAGGATCGAGTCCCTCATCAGGCTCCCTGCGTGGAGCCTGCTTCTCTCTGCCTATGTCTCTGCCTCTCTCTCTCAGTCTGTGTCTCTCATGAATAAATAAATAAATAAATCTTTAAAAAAATTCCAGGCCGGGGAGAATGTACTGATTCCAACAGTGCTGTTCATTTCTGCAGGTTCAAGACCCCAGTGGATTCTGAAGATTTAATGTTTCACATGCATCAACCTCAAAGTTCCTAACTCAGTTTTAGGGTCCCATTATTGCTGGTCCCATATTGCCAGACTGAGAGTTGAACTTTCTTTGAGTTCTACTATTATGATTAAGTCATAGACTGGGTCCTCAGATTTCCTTATCTTTGCCAGCAGGGGAAGAAAATCTCTTAATGTGCTCCAAAGAGGCTTTCTGGCTTTCTTATCTAGTCTTTATTTCTGGCAATTGTTTAGTCCTTCAGTTACTTTTCCCAAATCATCTAATGCTTTCAGCAATAGCCATCAGATTCCATTTGTCTTAGAACTACTAATCCCCCATATTTCTTAAACACCTGATGCATTACATCTCCTAGTACATTTGCTTTAATCAATTTGCCATCTATTTTTGTTCATGACCAGTAGAAGTATTCAGTTTCACTGCTACCTTATGTAGGGGCTAGTAGACTCCCTGTGTGACCAGTAACGTGGTCTTTGTTGTCAGCTGGCTGGCACATGGTTCAACTCTAGAATTCCCTTTTAGCCTCTGCTTCTAACAACTCCTGGTACCTACCCTTTGCAGGTGAGGATCCCTGGTCAAGTATACTGATAAAGAGATTAGCAAGCAGAATATTTATTTGGTACTGTTTGGAGATTAACACCTGCAGGGAAAGAGAAGTGAGCAGAATGAGCAGAGGGAAAATTTGAACAGGAGGCAGTTGTAGCAAAGGAGTCCATGACCCAACAGGAGGCTCTGAAGCTGGGATGACCATTCAGATTTGCTGGGAATTAGAGAAGTGGGGGTGGCACACATAGACTTCCTTGCATCAACCAGTTCCTGGATATAGGCTGCTCCTAGGAAGGGAACATGACTGTGAATAAAATCAATTTCCAGAGACTGCCAGCTGCAGGCCCAACATCTGGGAGTTGGGAATCTGAAAATGGACACACTGGTCCAGTGCAGCCTCCACATAGATTCACTTCCCCAGTCATCACCACACTGCCTGGGTCACTGCTAGAATCTTTCACCCAAATGTTTGGATCAGGCTGTTTCTGGTGAACACTTGAACTAAAGTGGCCTCTTATGAGGTTAAGCAATTTTAAGACAGATATGGTAGTAGCAAATATAAAAATCACTAATCATCATAGCAATAACTCACATTGGAGTATATTTTACAGGTAATGATTTACAACCCCATTTTCTTCATCTCTAAAGTGATGGTGTTTGATTAGGTGATTATTAAGATACCTTCCAACTCAAATGTTCTACTATCTCCTCTTCTGCTCAAACTGATATCACAACATAACTCCTGCTTCTCATCACTCCTGGGCTTCTGGGCCTAATGGCAGAAAGATGGGATAGAAAATGTCTGAAGGAACACCTGGGTGGCTCAGCCAGTTAAGCATCTGCCATCAGTTCAGGTCATGATCCCAGGGTCCTGGGATGGAGCTCCGTGTCAAAGTCCCTGTTCTTTTCTCTGTGCCACTCACCCTGCTTGTGCACATGTGCACGCTCTCTCTCTGTGCCAATGAATAAATAAAATCTTTTTTTTAAATGTCGGTGAAGACATTCACATACATTGGCTTCATAGTTTCATTTGTTTATGAGGTCATTCATTCTGTTAAAGCAGAGACATGGCAAAAAGCTGGACACCCCCACCCCCACCTCACAGAGTTCAAGGGGCTGAAAACAATAGTGGAAGTCTTCTCTGTTCTACTGAGGTCTAGTAGTTCTTGGGGGAGTAGGGAGGAGTGCCTTACAGGTGGGATGTTGGTGAAAAATATGATCCTACAAATTTCCAATGATTAGTGGTATTTGTGACTTGGGGCTAGAGATGAGAAGTTTCTACTAATGTGCAGGAGTGAAAATGCTAACCGTGCTCCTGTTGAAAAGCCATGGGAAGATAATCTATGAGTCTTCATTTTCTACCTCCTCTAGTGGAAAAGCATTGCAGATACATACAATCAGCTATTAGGGAGGTTGTGGGGGTGGAGAGATGGAAGTAGCAATGATCCACCATATGGATTTCTGTATATGTAGACTCATGCTTGGTTTATTCACATTCAGTTCCGCATATAGAGGACACTGGGCCAAGTGAATACTTGGCTCTAGAAATCTCCCCACAAACTTTCCCTTCTCCATAAGGTTGTGCACAGCTTTGAGTCATAATGAAGCAAGCTGGATTCTTTCCAAATGTCTTCAGGCAAAGGAAGAGATGATCTGTAAAGTAGAAAAGCCCTTCATTCAGTTCTTACTGCTTATTTGAGTTTAAAATAATAAAGTACATTAGCTGGAAGGAAAGTAAACTTTGATGATGTGGATGGAGATATTAGCAAAGTGAGTACAGAGAAACATCTTTATGATGTCAGAGACTTGGGGGAACTTCTTTCTTATACGGTAATATAGTTTTGTATTTTCAGATTTTATCAACCTGTAAGAGCTATTTTTAAAAGAATTATCATCCAACTGATAACAAATCCAAGCCAGAGAAAGAAGGGGCTGAGATGCTGGTCTAGTTATGTAGAAGAAATGACAAATTTCTAGTCACGACTGGGTCATACAAATTGAACTCCAATAAAAAAATTTTTTTTTAAATGGCAACATAGCAGGGAAAAAAAAGACTGGGCCATAGTTTGGAGAAAATCAAGTTGCTAAGACATTTTCTCTGTTTTTGAAAAACATTTGGGATGCAGTATTTAAGTAAGACCCTAAAAGATACCATGTGCCTTTTCTCTAACTAATCACAAAAAGTGATTAGTAAATCACTAAAATTTGATACTAAAATCAAAGTATTTAAATTGCTGTATGCTCTTGAACTTCGTTTGACTTTGCATTCAAGTATTTAATTGAGAAACAAGACACAGGTTAAGGTGTTCCAGACTAAATCCCTATATCATGTTAGCAGTACCATGATACAAAGGAAATCTTTTTTACCATAGTCAGCAAAGCTAATGTTTGGAGGGGAATTTTGAGCCCAGAAAGGACTATTAGTAGTTGCTTCCATTTAAAATTAATGTTGTTTTCAAATTTATATTTTTATCAAGTTTGCCTATAAATCTTATTCTAATATTTATATAAATATTAATAATCACTTTAAGTAATGCTTGATTCCAGTCCAGCAAACAAAACTTACCTTATTTACAAACTTGGTTGAATTCAATCCTTTAAAAATTTTATAATAAACATCATAATGTAATATATTTAATTTTTTCCCAAGTATTTAAAATGCTTGGCAAAAAAAAAAAATACTTGGCAAGGCAAAATCACAACCTTAACAAGTCTTCTTGACTATTTAAGAAAATCTTGTTAATAAAATATATAAAATTATAGTTTTTTGCATATTGAATTTTCTTACATACTCTAATATGCTTAAAATTGATATTAAATAAATGCAGCATAAACTCACAGACTTAAATTAGTTATATATTTCAAATTTAAGTCATATTTCCCTGAGAGGCCAGATTCTTTTACTTTATAAGTACATGTGTTTGATTTATTCTGTCGTCTCCAAAAATGTAATTCTCAACCTTCCTGGCTTATAAAATCACTTCCCCAAATAAGGAGAGCTCATTCACATAGCCAAATGCAGTGGTAGAAATAAAATAGATTTATCCCAGAGATGTTATAGAGGTGGGGACAATTGGCTCTTGAATGGTTTAAAAAGAGGAAAGTTAGGAGAGAGAAGGGTCAAAGGTGACAAGTTTAATTTTAGTGTATAGTAGTACCAAAATTTACTGAGATAAGTAGTATCAGGAGGACAAGAAGTGGGAGGGGTAGCAGTATGAATTTTCGGACAGACCGATGCCTTAGTAGTTATCTAAATCACTCTTCTAATTTACAGGTAAGGAAGCAGACTCAGAAATGAAGAGATTTCTTTTTTAAAAAAATTTAATTCCAGTATAATTAATATATAGTGTTATATTAGTTTCAGGTGTACAATATAGCAATTCAACAATTTTCTACATCATCCAATGCTCATTGTGTAAGTATACTCTTAAGCCCCTCCACCTATTTCACTGATCCTCCCGCCTCTCCATGGTAACCATCAGCTTGTTCTCTATAGTTAAGAGTCTGTTTTTTGGTTTGTCTCTCTCTCTCTCTCTCTCTCTCTCTTCATTTTTTTCCTTAAATTCCACATATGAGTGAATTACAGTATTTGTCTTTCTCTGGCTTATTCGCTTAGCATTATACTCTCTAGTTTATTCTTGTTATTGCAAATGGCAAGATTTCATTTTTAAATTTAAATTCATTTAGGCAACATATAGTACATCATTAGTTTCAGATGTAGTGTTCAATAATTCATCAGTTGTGCATAACACCCAATGCTCATCATTCTTTTATATGGCTGAGTAATATTCCATTGTGTGTGTGTGTGTGTGTGTGTGTGTGTGTGTGTGTACTGCATCTTTATCCATTCATCTATTAGAGAATACTTAGGTTGCTTCCATAATTTGGCTATTATGAATAATGCTCCTATAAATAGAGGTGCATATATCCCTTTGAATTAGTGTTTTTGTATTCTTTGGGTAAATAGTCATGTAATTATTGAATTATGTAGTATTTTCATTTAATTTTTTGAGGACTCTCCATATTATTTTCCATAGTGGTTGCACCAGTTTGCATCCCTAGCAACAGTCTGTGAGGGTTCCTTTTTCTTCACATCTTCACCAACACTTGTTTCTTGTGTTTTCAATTTTAGCCATTCTATCAAGTGTGAGGTGATATCTCATTGTGGTTTGATTTACATTTCTCTGATGATTAGTGATGTTGAGCATCTTCTTCATGTGCCTGTTGGCCATCTGTATGTCTTCTTTAGAAAAATGTCTATTTGGGTCCTCTGTCCATTTTTATTTACATTATTTTGTGTGTTTGTTGAGTTGTATAGTTCTTTATATATTTTGGATACTAAACCTTTATCAGACATGTTCTTTGCAAATACTTCTCCCATTCCATAGGTTGTTTTTTAGTTTTGTTGATGGTTTCCTTTGCCTGCAGAGGATTTTTATCTTTATATAGTTCCAGTAGTTTATTTTTGCTTTTGCTTCCCTTGCCTCAGAAGACATATCTAGAAAGATGTTTCTAAGTAGAGGGAAGATGGCAAAAGAGTAGGGGACTCATGTTTTCATTTGATCCCTTGAATTTAGCTAATACCCAGTGCTCATCCTATCCTCTTTGGATAAGTGTCCTCCTTGGTGTCTGTCACTCAGTTACCCCATCCCCCCACCTGCCTCCCCTTCTGCAACCTTTATTTGTTTCTCAGGCTTAGGAGACTCTTATTATTGCAGACAAATTCGATTTTAAAACCAAATTCTGTAGTAAGGGACAAAGAGGGACACTATATCATCCTTAAAGGATCGATCCAACAAGATCTAAAAATTATAAATATTTATGCTCCCAGCTTGGGGGTAGCTAATTATATAAACCAATTAATAACTACTTAAAGAAACACACTGATAATAATACAAAAATAGTAGGGGATTTTAACACCTCATCCACTGCAATGGACAGATCATCTAAGCAGAAGATCAAGGAAACCAGGGATTTGAATGACACACTGGACCAGATGGAATTCACAAATATATACAGAGAATTCCATCCTCCAGCAACATAATACACATTCTTCTGGAGTGCATGTGGAACATTCTCCAGAATAGACCACATACTGGATCACAAATCAGGTCTCAAATGGTACCACAAGATTGGGATAATTCCCTGCATGTTTTCAGACCACAATGCTTTGAAACTTGAAATCAATCACAAGAGGAAATTTGGAAGGAACTCAAATATTTGTTGCTTAAAGAGCATCCTACTAAAGAATGGATGGATCAACCAGGAAATTAAAGAATTAAAAAAGTCATGGAAATAAATAAAAATGAAAACACAACTGTTCAAAACCATTAGGATACAACAAAGATGGTCCTAAGAGGGAAGTATATAGCAATACAAGCCTTTCTCAAGAAACAAGTAAAGTCTCAAATACACAAGTTAGCCTTACATCTAAAGGAGCTGGAGAAAGAACAGCAAATAAAGCCTAAACCTAGCAGGAGAAGAGAAATAATGAAGATTAGAGCAAAAATCAATGCAATAGAAACCAAAAGAACAGTAGAACAGATCAACAAAACTAGAAGCTAGTTCTTTAAGATAATTAGTAAGACTGATAAACTCCTGGCCAGACTTATCAAACAGAAAAGAGAAAGGACCCAAATTAATAAAATCATGAATGAAAGAGGAGAGATCACAACCAAAAACAAGGAAATACAAACGATTTTAAGAACTGTTATGAGCAACTATATGCCAACAAATTAGGGAATCTGAAAGAAACGGATGCATTCCTAGAAACTTATAAACTATCAAAACTGAAACAGGAAGAAATAGAAAATATGAACGGACCCATAACCAGCAAGGAATTGAAGCAGTTATCAAAAATCTTCCAACAAACAGGAGTCCAGGGCCAGATGGCTTCCCTGGGAGATTCTATCAAACATTTAAAGAAGAACTAAGACCTATTTTTCTGAAGCTATTTCAAACAGTAGAAATGGAAGGAAAACTTTCAAATTCGTTCTATGAGTCCAGCATTACCTCAATCCTAGAACCAAAGACCCCACCAAAAAGGAGAATTATGGACCAACATCCCTGATCAACATGGATGCCAAAATTCTCACAAAGATCCTAGCCAATAGGAAACAATAGTACATTAAAAAGATTATTCACCATGACCAAGTAGGATTTATTCCTTGGCTGCAAGATAAGTTCAACATTCACAGATCAGTCAATGTAATACACTACATTAATAAAAGAAAGGACAAAGGACCTCTCAATAGATGCAGAAAAAGCATTTGACAAGATACAGCTTCCTTCCCTGATTAAAACTCTCCATAGTGTAGGGATAGAGGGAACAAACCTCAGTATCATGAAAGTCATACATGAAAAAGCTAAGAGCAAATATTATCAATGGGGAAAAGCTGAGAGCTTTTCCCCTAAGGTCAGGAACACGACAGGGATGTCCACTCTCACTGTTGTGTTCAACACAGTACTAGAATCCTAGCCTCAGCAATCAGACAACAAAAAGAAATGAAAGACATTAAAATTAGCAAAGAAGAAGTCAAACTCTATCTTCACAGATGACATGATACTCTATATGTGGAAAACCCAAAGACTCCACCCCAAAATTGCCAGAACTTATACAGGAATTCAGCAACATGGCAGGATATAAAATCAATGTGCATAAATCAGTTGCACTTCTTTACACTAACAATGATACAGAAGAAAGAGAAATTAAGGAATCAATCAAATTTAAGATTGCACTAAAACCCATAAAGATATCTAGTAATAAACCTAACCAAAAAGGTAAAGGATATGTACTCTAAAAACTTCAGAACACTTATGAAGGAAATTGAAGAAGACACACACAAAAATGGGAAAACACTGCATGCTCATGGATTCGAAGAACAAATACTGTGAAAATGTCTATGTAACATAGACATTTTCTGGAAAATGTCCAGAGCAATCTACACATTCAATGTAATCTCTATCAAAATACCATCAACATTTTTTCACAGAGCTAGAGCAAATAATCCTAAAATTTGTATGAAACTAGCAAAGACCCCAAAGAGCCAGAGGAATGTTGAAAAAGAAAACTAAAGCTGGTGGCATCACAATGCCAGACTTCAGGCTCTACTACAAAGCTGTGGTCATCAAGGCAGTGTGGTACTGGCACAAAAACAGACACATAGATCAATGGAACAGAATAGAGAACCCAGAAGTGGACCCTGAACTTTATGGGCAACTAATATTCGATAAAGGAGGAAAGACTATCCATTGGAAGAAAGACAGTCTCTTCAATAAATGATGCTGGGAAAATTGGACATCCACATGCAGAAGAATGAAACTAGACCACTCTCTTTCACCAGACACAAAGATAAACTCAAAATGGATGAAAGATCTAAATGTGAGACAAGATTCCATCAAAATCCTAGAGAAGAACACAGGCAACACCCTTTTGAAACTCAGCCACAGTAACTTCTTGCAAGATACATCCACGAAGGCAAAAGAAACAAAAGCAAAACTGAACTATTGGGACTTCATCAAGATAAGAAGCTTTTGCACAGCAAAGGATACAGTCAACAAAACTAAAAGACAACCTACAGAATGGGAGGAGATATTTGCAAATGACATATCAGATAGAGGGCTAGTATCCAAAATTTATAAAGAAATTATCAAACTCAACACCCAAAACCCAAATAATCCAGTCAAGAAATGGGCAGAAGACATGAACAGACATTTCTACAAAGACCTACAAATGGCCAGCAGACACATGAAAAAATGCTCCATGACAGCATTAGAGAAATACAAATCAAAACCACAATGAGATACCACCTCACACTTACTGGAATGGTTAAAACGAACAATTTAGGAAATAACAGATGTTGGTAAGGATGTGGAGAAATGGGAACTCTCTTGTACTCTTGGTGGGAAAGCAAACTGGTGTCACCACTCTGGAAAATAGTATGGACATTCTTCAAGAAGTTAAAAATAGAGCTATCCTACAACCCAGCAATTGCACTAGTAGGTATTTCCCCCAAAGATACATGTATTGATCAGAAGGGGCATCTACACCTGAATGTTTATAGCAGCAATGTCCACAATAGCCAAAGTTTGGAAAGAGTCAAGATGTGTATGTCTTTTGACAGATGAATGGACAAAGAAGATGTGGTATATGTATGTATATATACATATACATATATACATATATATGAGAAGCTGTGTGTATGTGTGTGTGTGTATATATATGAAGCTGTATGAAGTGTGTGTGTATATATATATATACACACACACACACACACACACAATGGAATATTACTCAGCCATTAGAAAGATAAATACTTATTACTTACATCAACATGGATGGAAGTGGAGTATTATGCTGAATGAAATAAGTCAATCAGAGAAAGACAATTGTCATATAGTTTCACTCATATGTGGAATGTAAGAAACAGTGCAGAGGATCATAGGAGAAGGGAGGGAAAACTGAATGTGAAGTCATCAGAAAGGGAGAAAACCAGGAGAGACACTTAACTATAAGAAACAAGCAGGATTGCTGGAGAGGAGGTGGGTCAGTGGGATTGGGGTAACTGGTTAACAGGCATTAAGGAGGGCATGTGATATGGTGAGCACTGGGTGTTATACACAACTCATGAATTCTTGAACTCTATGTCTGAAACTAATGATGTTGTAATGATATGTTGGCTAATTGAATTCAAATTAAAAACAATAGAAAGGTGTTGCTATGTCCAATGTCAGAGAAATTACTTTCTGTGCTCTCTTCTAGGATTGCTTTTAGGTCTCACATTTAGGCCCTTAATACGTTTTGAGTTTGATTTTAGCTGTGGGTTTGTCATATATAGCCTTTATTATGTTGAGGTGTTTTCCTTCTAAACCTACTTTGTTGATGGTTTTTTTAAAAATCATGAATGGATGTTGTACTTTGTCAAATGCTTTTTCTACAACTATGAAATGATCATATGGCTTTTATCCTTTCTGTAGTTAATGTGATGTATCATCTTGGTTGATTTGTTAATACTGAACCATCCCTGTATCATGGGGATAAATCCCACTTGATTGTGATGAATGAGTTTTTAAATGTATTGTTGGATTCGATTTGCTAAATTTTGTTGAGGATTTTTGCATCTATGTTTATCTGAGATATTTACCTGTAGTTCTCATTTTTTCATAGAGTCTTTATCTAGTTTTGGTATCAGGGTAATGCTGGCCTCCTAGAATGAATTTGAAAGCTTCTCTTTTTTTGAACAGTTTGAGAAGAACAGCTATTAACTCCTTTTTTTTATTAACTCCTTTTAAAATGGTTAGTAGTATTCATCTGTGAAGGCTTCTGGTCCTGGACTTTTGTTTGTTGGGAATTTTTTTGATAATTGATTCAATTTTGTTACTGATAATTGGTCTGTCCTATTTCTTTCCAATTCAATTTTCAGAGGTTATATGTTTCTAGTGATATATCCATTTCTTCTAGATTGTCCAATTTGTTGCATATAGTTTTTCATAATATTCTCTTAAAATCCTTTGCATTTCTGTGGTGTCACTTGTGATTTCTCCTCTTGCATTTCTGATTTTACTTATTTGAGTCCTCTCTCTCTTTGATCAGTCTGGCTATAGGTTTATCAGTTTTGTTGATTTCTCAAAGAACCATTCCTGGTTTCATTGATCTTTTCAATTGTTTCTTAGTTTCTATTTCATATAGTTATGCTCTGATCCTTTCTTCTACTGGTTTTGGATTTTATTTGTTCTTTTTCTAGCTCCTTTAGGTATAGGGTTAGGTTGCTTGAAAATTTTTTCTTCTTCTTGTGGTAGGCCTATACTGCTATAAACTTTCATCTTAGAACAGCTTTTTCCCCAAACTTTGGACCATTGTGTTTTCATTTTCATTTGGCTCCTGGTATTCTTTGATTTTCTCTTTTATTTCTTGATTGACCCATTTATTGTTTAGTAGCATGTTATTTAACACCCATGCATTTTGTGTTCTTTCCAGATTTTTTTCTTGTGGTTGATTTCTAGTTTCATAGTGTTATGGTCAAAAAAGGTACATGGTATGGCTTCAATCTTTGTTAATTTGTTGAGAATTGTTTTGTGCACGAACATGTGATCTATTCTGGAGAATGTTCCATGTGCACTTGAAAAGAATGTGCATTCTGCTGTTTAGGATGGAGTGTTCTGAATATCTCTGATAGAGCCATCTGGTCCAATGTATCATTCAAGGCCACTGTTTTGTTGTTGATTTTGTTTGGTTGATATATTCACTGAATTAAGTGGGATGGTAAAGTCCCCTACTGTTATTTTATTACTATTGATTCATTCCTCTATGATTGTTAAAAGGTGCTTTATGTGTGTGGGTGCTTCCATTGTAGGTGCATAATTATTTACAATTGTTATTTCTTCTTGTTTTATTATTCCCTCTATGATTATGTAGTGTCCTTTTTTGTCTCTTTTACATTCTATTTTAAATTCTATTTTGGGGGATCCCTGGGTGGCACAGCGGTTTAGCGCCTGCCTTTGGCCCAGGGCGCGATCCTGGAGACCCGGGATCGAGTCCCACGTCGGGCTCCCGGTGCATGGAGCCTGCTTCTTCCTCTGCCTGTGTCTCTGCCTCTCTCTCTCTCTGTGACTATCATAAAAAAAAAAATTCTATTTTGTCTGATATAAATATTGCTACCTAAGCTTCATTTTCACTTCCATTTGCATGATAAATGTTTTTCTACCTCATCACTTTTAATCTGTGTGTCTTTAGGTCTGAAATGAGTTACATGTAGGGAACATAGAGATGAGTCTTGCTTTTTTATCCGTTCATGCTATGTCTTTTGATTGAAATGTATGGTACATTTACATACAAATTAATCATTGATAGATTTGTATTTATTGCCATTTTATTGTTTGTTTTATGGTTGTTTTTGTAGTTCTCTGTTCCTTTCTTCCATTGCCTCATGGTTTATTGGATTTATTAATGATATACTTGGATTCCATTCTCTTTATTATTTTTTTACTTAAATTCGAATTAGTTAACATACAGTGCAGGACTGGCTTCAGAATCCAGTGATTTGTCACCCACATACTATATCCAGTGCTCATCTAATGTGCCCTCCTTAATGCCTATCACCCATTTAGCCAATCTTTCCCCATCTCCCCAATCTTTTCCCCCATCTTTAGCCATCTTTCACCCTCTGGCAACCCTCAATTTATTCTCTATATTTAAGAGTCTCTTATGGTTTGCTTCCTTCTCTCTTTTTATCTTGGTTTTCCTTCCCTTCCCCTCTGTTCATCTGTTTTGTTTCTTAAGTTCCACATATGAATGAAATCATATATTTGTCTTTCTCTGAGTGACTTACTTTGCTTAGTGTAATACACTCTAGTTCCATCCATGCTGTTGCAAATGGCAAGATTTCATTCTTTTTGATCTATGAATAATATTCCATTATATATGTGTATGATATATATATATATATATATATATATATATATATATCTCCCACATTTTCTCTATTCATTCATCGGTTGATAAACATTTGTGTTCTTTCAATAATTTGGCTATTATTGATAGTGCAGCTATAAATATTGGAGTGAATGTGCCCCTTTGAATCAGAATTTTTATATCCTTTGGATAAACACCTAGTAGTGCAATTGCTGGGTAGTTTTTTTTATTTTTAAAAAAGATTTATTAAAAAACAAAACAAAACAAAAAAAAAGATTTATTGATTTATTTCAGAGAGATTTGAAGGGTGGGGGAGGACAGATAGATAAGGAGAGAACCTTAAGCACACTCCTTACTGAGCAGAGAGCTGGACATGGGGCTTAAACTCATAACTCTGAGATCATGACCTGAGCCAAAATCAGGAGTTGGAGGCTTAACCGACTAAGCCACCTAGTTGTCCCAGGGTTGTAAGGTAGTTCTATTTTTAACTTTTTGAGGAACCTTCATACTATTTTCCAGAGTGGCTGCACCAGTTTGTATTCCCACCAACAGTGCAAAAGGGTTCCCATTTCTCTGCATCCTCACCAATACCCATTGTTTCCTGAATTGTTAATTTTAGCCATGTGAGGTGATATCTCATTGTGGTTTTGATTTGTATTTCCCTGATGCCAAGTGATGTTGAGTATTTTTACATGTGTCTAAAGCCATCAGGATATCTTCTTTGGAAAAGTGTCTATTCATGTCTTCCACCCATTACTTAACTGGTTTGTTTTTGGGTGTTGAATGTGATAAGACTTTTATAGATTTTGGATACAGCCCCCTTTATCCAATATGTCATTTGCAAATATTCTCTCCCATTCTGTAGGTTACCTTTTAGTTTTGTTGGTTGTTTCTTTTGCTATGCAGAAGTTTTTATCTTGATGAAGTCCCAATAGTTCCTTTTTTTCCTTTTAAGCAAGGGAAAGAAAGGAACTACTGGGACTTCTTCTGGAGACATGGCCAGTGAAAGAGTTGCTGCACCTGAAGTTAAGATTGCAGCCTGCTTTCTCCTCTAGGGTTTTGATGATTTCCTTTCTTACATTTAGGTCTTTAATCCACTTGGAATTTATTTTTGTGTATGGTGTAAGAAAGTTGCGCAGTTTCATTCTTCTGCATATCACTCTCCAATTATCCCAACACCGTTTGTGGAAGAGATTATCTTTTTTTCCATTTTCTTGATTTGTGAAAGATTAGTTGACCATAGAGTTGAAGGCCCATTTCTGGGTTCTCTATTCTGTTCCATTGATCTGTGTCTGTTTTTGTGCCAGTACCACAGTGTCTTGATGATTACAGCTCTGTAATACAGCATGAAGTCTGGAATTGTGATACCCACCACTTTTTTTTTTTTCAACATTCCTTTGGCTATTTGGGATCTTTTCCAGTTCCGTGCAAATTTTAGGACTGTTTGTTCTAGCTCTGTAAAAATGTTGATGGTATTTTGATAGGTATTGCATTAAATGTATATTGCTTTGGACAGTATAGACATTTTCACAATATTTGTTCTTCCAATCCATGAGCTTGGAATGTTTTTCGATTTCTTTGTGTCTTCCTCAATTTCTTTCATAAGTGTTCTAAACTTTTCAGTGTACATATCCATCACCTCTCTGGTTAGGTTTCATCCTAGATATCTTATGGGTTTTGGTGCAATTGTAAAGGAGATCATTTCCTTGATTTCTCTTTCTACTGCTCCATTATTGATGTATAGACACACAATAGATTTCTATATGTTGATTTTTTTTTTATCTTGCAAATTTGCTGAATTCCTGTATCAGTTCTAGAAATTTTTTTTGGTGGAGTCTTTGGGTTTTCTACATAGATTATCATGTTGTTTGAAATAGTAAATTTTGATTCCCTTGATGATTTGGATGGTTTTTATTTTTGTTGTTGTCTGATTGCTGAGGCTTGGACTTCTAGTACCATGTTAAACAACATAGTGGTCAGAGCAGACATCCCTGTTTTGTTCCAGACCTCAGTTTTCCCCCATTGAGGATTTTAGCTGTGGGTCTTTTGTATATGGTCTTTATGATGTTGAGGTATGTTCCTTCTATACTTATTTTCTTGAGGGTTTTTATCAAGAAAGGATGTTATATTTTGTTAAATGCTTTTTCTGCATCGATTAAGAGGATTATGTAGTTCTTATCCTTTCTTTTATTAATGTGGTGTGTCACATTGATTGATTTACAGATATTAAACCACTCTTGTATTGCAGGAATATATCTCACTTGATCATGGTGAATAATCCTTTTAATGTGCTGTGGATTTGATTAACAGTATATTGTTGAAAATTTTTGCATCCATATTCATGATCAATATTGGTCTATAATTCTCCTTTTTGGTGGGGTCTTTATTTGGTTTTGGAATCAAGGTAATGCTGGCCTCATAGAATGAGTTTGAAAATTTTCCTTCCATTTCTATTTCATGGAGTAACTTGAGAATAGGTATTAATTCTTTATTTTTATTTTTTTTTAATTTTTAAAAAAATTTTTTTTGTATTAATTCTTTAAATGTTTGGTAGAATTCTCCTGGGAAGCTATTTGGCCCTAGACTCTTATTTGTTGGGAGATTTTTGATTACTGGTTCAATTTATTTGCTGGTTATGGGTCTGTTCAGGTTTTCTATTTCTTCCTGTTTCAGTTTTGGTAGTTTATATGTTTCTAGGAATTTATCCATTTCTTACAGATTTCCCAGTTTGTTGATATAAAATTGCTCATAATATTCTCTTATAATTGTTTGTATTTTTGTGCTGTGGGTTGTGATATCTGCTCTTTTATTTGTGATTTTATTTAATTGGTTCCTTTCTCTTTCCTTTTTGATTCATCTGGCTAGGGGGTTTCAGTATTGTTAACTCATTCAAAGAACTAGCTCCTAGTTTTGCTGATCTGTTCTACTTTTTAAAAATTTCTACATCATTAATTTCTGCTCTAATCTTAATTATTTCCCTTCTTCTGTTTTTAGGCTTTATTTGATGTTATTCTTCCCACTCCTATAGGTATAAAGATAGGTTATATATTTGAGACTTTCCTTGCTTCTTGAGGAAGGGTGTGTTGCTATATACTTCCTTCTTACAAATGCCTGTGGTACATCCCAAAGGTTTTGGACTGTTGTGTTTTGTTTTAATTTGCTTCCATGGTTTTTTTAAAAAATATTTCTTCTTTAGTTTCCTGGTTGACCCATTCATTCTTTAGTAGGATGTTTTTTAACCTCCATGTATTTGTAGTCTTTCCAAATTACAAATTTGTAGTTTTTCCAAATTTCTTTGTGATTGACTTCAAGTTTCATAGTATTATGCTCTGAAAATATGCATACTATGATCTCAATCTTTTTGTACTTGTTGAGATCTGATTTGTTACCCAGTATGTGATCTATTCTGGAGACTGTTCTATGTGAACTTGCAAAAAATATGTATTCTGTTGTTTTAGGATGAAATACCCTGAATATGTCTATCAAATCCATCTGGTCCAGTATGTCATTCACAGCCCTTCTTTCCTTGTTGATCTTTTGCTTGGATGTTCTGTCCATTGCAGTGAGTGAGATGTTAAAGTTCCCTACTACTATTGTATTATCAATGAGTTTCTTTATGTTTGTCATTAATTGATTTCTCTTTTTTTGAAGTTATGCATGATTTATTCTCTTCATATGACATATCTCTCCACGATGACATATTGTCCCTCATTTTTTAAAATTTTATTTTTTTTATTGCAGTTCAATTTGCCAACATATAGCATAATACCTAGTGCTCATCCCATCAAGTGCCCCCCTCAGTGCCCATCACTGAGTCACCCCAACCCCCCCACCTCCCTTTGCACTACCCCTTGTTCCTTTCCCAGAGTTAGGAGTCTCTCATGTTCATTAATTGATTTCTATTTTTGACTGCTTCTAAGTTGGAGGCATAAATATTTACAACTGTTAGATCTTGTTGGATAGAACCCTTTATTATGATATAGTGCCCTTCTTCATCTCTTATTACATTATTTGGTTTAAAATCTGGATTGTCTGATATAAGTACGGTTACTCCAGCTTTCTTTTGATGTCCTTTAATATGATAGATGGTTCTCCACCCTACTTTCTTTTTTTTTTTTTTTAAATTTTTATCTATTTATGATAGTCAGAGAGAGAGTGAGAGAGGCAGAGATATAGGCAGAGGGAGAAACAGGCTCCATGCACCGGGAGCCCGACGTGGGATTCGATCCCGGGTCTCCAGGATCGCGCCCTGGGCCAAAGGCAGGCGCCAAACCGCTGCGCCACCCAGGGATCCCTCCACCCTACTTTCAATATGGAGGTGTCTTTGGGTCTAAAATGAGTCTCTTGTAAGGAGTATATTAATGAAACTTGTGTTTTATATATCCATGCTGATACCCTATATCTTTTGTTTGGAATATTGCGTCCATTTACATTTGGAGTAATTTTTTTAAATTTTTATTTATTTATGATAGTCACACACAGAAAGAGAGAGGCCGAGACACAGGCAGAGGGAGAAGCAGGCTCCATGCACCGGGAACCGGACGTGGGATTCGATCCCGGGTCTCCGGGATCGCGCCCTGGGCCAAAGGCAGGCACCAAACTGCTGCGCCACCCAGGGATCCCTGGAGTAATTATTGATAGGTATGAATTTAGTACCATTGTATTACTTGTAAAGTAGCTATTCCTACTATAGCAAAGTAGTCTCTGTTGCTTTCTAGTCTTTGTTGCTTTTCATCATCATTCTCTTTAGTGTGTCTTGCAGAGCTTAGTGTTCATGAACTCCTTTAGTTTTTGTTGTTTTGGAAATTCTTTATCTCTTCTTTCATTCTGAATGACAGCCTTATTGGATAAAGTATCCATGGCTGCATATTTTTCACATTTAGCACGTTGAATATATCATTCCGCTTTTTTCTAACCTGTCAAATTTCTATGGACAAGTCTGCTGCTAACCTTATGTGTCTACCCTTGTGGTTAAGGCCTTTATGTTCTTAGTTGCTTTCAGAAGTCTCTCTTGTCTTTGTATTTTGCAAGTTTCACCATGATATGTCTTTGTTTTGACCTGATTTGGGGGGAGTTCTCAGTGATTTTTGGACTTGAAAGCCTGCTTCTTTCCCTAGATTAGGGAAGATCTCAGCTTTTCCCCACTCTTCTTCTTCTGAGACTCCTATGATACAGATATTATTTTACTTTGTGGAATTGCTGAGTTCCTGAAGTCTATATTTGTGATCTAATAGTTTTTTTCCTCTTCTTTTCAGCTTCATTATGTCTATAATTTTATCTTATATGTCACCTATTTGATCCTCTGCTTCTTCCATCTTTGTTGTGATAACACCCAGTTGGTTGCATTTCAGTTATAGCATTTTTTATTTTGGCCTGGCTAGTTTTTGGGCCTTTTATCTCTGCAGCCAGGGTTTTTTCTGGTGTCTTCTGTTTCTTCCAAGCCCAGCTAGTATTCTTATGACTGTTGTTCTAAATTCTTGTTCATATATATTGCTTATATCTGTTTTGAGCAAATCCCTGGCTATGATTTCTTCCTGGCCTTTCTTTTAGGGTGAATTCCTCTATCTTGTCATTATGTCTAGGTTTATGTCTTTTGTGTATTATGAAAGTTTGTTATGTTTCCTGTTCTTGGGAATAATGGCTATATTAAGAAGCAATCCTATACTGTCCAGGGCCTGGCTCTTTAAGGAGTGTTTCTGTTGTATTCTGTGTGCACTCTGCTGTTGTGTTTTGACTGCTCTTTCCCACAGGTCAGTCCTCTGCAGAGTTCCTCCTTGCTCACAGTGGGGAGTGTTTAGACATTTAACTCTGTGTGCTTTGATTTGTTTGTTCAGATAAGCCTGATTTTTTAAAAAAAGACTTTATATGAGAAAAGAGAAAAGGAGAAGGAACAGAGAATCGATCAGACAGACAAGACCATAGACACCATAGACAAAATACTATAAGCCTAATTTCAAGGAATAAGAAAGATAGAAGGAAAAAAGAAAAGAAGAAGAATGAGTAAAAAGAAGTCTGATCTAAAAATCAAGAAAATAAAACCAATCAACCAATCAACAAACAAGAAACTATAAGCCTGATACCAAAGAAAAGAAGAAAAAAAAAGGAGAAGAAAATTAAATTAAATTTAAAATATGGGAAAAAAGGGGGAAAAAAAGAAATCTTTGTTCTGTTTACAGTAGAACTGAAGCTTACGCTTTGGAGCACTCTATGATCAGCAGACCTGGTATATGTTGGGGGTGAGGTATGGGAGGGCACCTGTGATGGCTCACAGTCAGACCTGCTCTTGCAAAGATGCCCCTGCTGGGCACATTGGGAGCAAGGTTTGGTGTAAGTAACTACTAAGTTGCTTTGGAGGTGCTGTGTTTCTCTCAAAGGTGTGACTATGCTGGGGGTTGGGGGCAGCATGGAAGATGACATCACCATACCCTCTCATCCCTGGAGATAATGATTCATGGCTACTGTTATTTAGGAGGCCCTCACAGAAAAGTGAAGTGAAGTGAAGAATCTGTGTCCCAGCCTTTTGTGAGATTACTGCCTTCAACCTCAGCCATTGGCACACCTGGAGCCATAGTTCTTTTGTTTTATCTCTTGCTGGTGGCTGCAATTCAAAATTCCTAATCTTAAAGGGCCTGGCAAAGCAAGGACCTGCTCCCCTCACCTAGCAGAGAGACTCGAGGTGTGCCCAGCAACATTTTGTACCAGAAAAGAAGTCATACAACACATACTTGGAGCCCGGAGCCTATTGTGATGCACAGCGACAAACTGTAACTAGATTATCTGTCCTCTGCACATGCCTCTATCCTCTGCTGCCAAACAGCAATTCAATGGCTCCCAGCAGGCCTCTTTGGAGAGGCAAAACACCATCTTCCAAATGTACTCCAGAAAGGGGAGCAATCTCTCCCAGTGCAACCCAGGGGATCACCTCACCATAACATGTTGTGCAAATCCTATGTGCTGTTCTTTCTCCCTCTTTCTCACTCTCTTCCTGACTTCACTCCATGAAAAAGTCTCCCTCCCCTTTCTGGCCCCACAGCTTTCCTCTCCCCTAATTCACAGCTCTGAACCTTGCAACTGCCATGTTCTCTCCCTCCCATTATGCAGGTTGTTTTGTTAATCCTCAGATCAATTTTGTAGTTGTTCAAAATAATTTGATGTTGATTTAGTTGTATTTGAGGGATGAGGCAAGCTCAGCGTCCTCCTACTACTCTGCCGTCTTAACTCCTCCATTTCTCCTTATTTTTTGTGTATCTGTTATTCTTTTTAAAAGATTTTATTTATTTACTTGAGAGAGGAAGAGAGAGAGAGAGCACAAGTGGGGAAGAGGGAGAGAAAGAGAAGGAGAAGCAGACTCATCATTGAGCAGGGAGCTCAAGTCAGGCTTGATTCCAGGACTCTGAAATCATGGTCTGAGCCAAAGGCAGACACTTAACCAACTGAGCTACCCAGGTACTCCTCTATTACGGGTTTTTGATTTGTGGTTACTGTTAGGTTTGTATAGCATCTTAAACAGGTAGCAGTCTAAATTAACTTGATGGTCACTTAAGTGTAACCCATTATAAAAACTGAATTTTTACTTCTCTCCCTCCCCCTTTCATCTGTTTCAGGTATATGATGTCATATTTTACATCATTTTATTGTGTGAATTCCTTGACTGTGTGTGTGTGTGGTTTTTTTTTTTTTTTTGAAAGATTTTATTTATTTGAAAGAAAGAGAGAGTGAGCAAGTTGGAGAGAACACAAGCAAGGGGAGAGGGAGAAGCAGGTTTCTCACTGAGCAGGGAGCCTGATGTAGGGTTTAATCCCAGATGCCTAACTGACTGAGCCACCCAGGTGGCCCATTTTGAATGTTTTATACATAGACTTAATGCTACTGCATCTGTGCTTCTTACTTTTCTTACTCCTACTTATGGTCTTTTCTTTCCACTCACAGAGTCCTCATTAACATTTTTTGTAGGGCTGATTTACTGGTGGTGAATTTCAGTTAATATTTGTTTGTCTGAAAATACTTTATCTCTTACTCTATCCTGAATGATAGCGTTGGTGGATAGGATATTCTTTGTTACAGGCTTTTTTTTTTTTTTTTCTTTTAGCACTTTGACTATATAATGCTACTTTCTTTTGGCCTGCCAAGTTTGTTGATGAAAAATCAGCCAATAGATTTTGGCGATTTCTCTTGTACGTAGCTATTTTCTTTTTGTTTGCTGTTTTTATCCCCCCCCCCTCAAGTTTCTATTTAAAATTCAGCTAGTTAACATACAGTGCAATGTTAGTTTCAGATGTAGTATATAGTGATTTATCACTTACATACAACACCCGGTGTTCATAATAACAAATACACTCCTTAATCCCCATCACCTACTTAACCCATCTCTCCATCCACTTCCCCTCCAACAAAGCTCAGTTTGTTCTCTATAGTTAAGAGTCTGTTTCTTGGTTTGTCTCTCTTTCCCTAATCTTTGTGTTCATTTGTTTTGTTTCTTAAAATCTACATGTGAGTGAAAACATATGGTGTTTGTCTTTCTCTGACTGACTTATTTTGCCCAGCATAATACTCTCTAGCTCCATCCATGTCATTGCAAATGGCAAGATTTCATTCCTTTTTATGGCTGAATAATATGTCACTTCTTCTTTATCCATTCATCTGTTGATGGACATTTGGGATGTTTCCATAAATTTGGCTGTTGTTGATAATGTGGTTGTAAACATGAGGGCACCTGTATCCCTTCGAATAAGTATTTTTGTGTCCTTTGGATAAATACCTAGTAGTGCAATGCTAGATAATAGCGTAGTTCTATTTTTAAGTTTTTGAGGAAACTCCATACTGTTTTCCAGAGTGCCTGCACCAGTTTGCATGGCTACCAACAGTGTAAGAGGGTTCTTTCTCTGCAACCTCACCAACATTCAGTTGTTTCCTGTGTTGTTAATTCCAGCCATTCTGGCTGGTATGAGGTGGTATCTCATCCTGGTTTTGATTTGTATTTCTGTGATGATGAGTGATGTTGAACATCCTTTCATGTGCCTGTTAGCCATTGGTATGTCTTCTTTGAAAAAATGTCTGTTTGTGTCTTCTGCCCCCTTTTAAACTGGATTGTTTGTTTTTCGGGTATTGAATTTAATAAATTCTTTATATATTTTGTATACTAGCTTTTTATCAGATATGTCATTTGCAGATATCTTCTCCCATTCCCAAGGTTGCCTTTTAGTTTTGTTGATGTTTCCCTCACTGTGCAGAAGTGATGTTTCCCTCACTTATTTTGATGAAGTTACAATAGAAAATTAGACAGCAACATGCAAGAGAATGAAACTGGACCATTCTTTACACCATATGCAAAAATTAATTCAACATGGATTAAAGGCCTAAATCGGAGACAAGAAACCATCAAATCCTAGAGGAAAACACAGGCAGTAAACTCTTTGACATTGGCCATAGCAACTTCTTACTAGATATGTCTCCTGAGGCAAAGGAAACAAAAGCAAAAATAATCTCTTGCTGCTTTTAAAGTTCTCTCATTATTACCACTTCTTGCAATTTAATTACTGTGTATCCCGGTTTGAACCTCCTTGAGTTGATTTTTGGGGGCCTCTCTGTTGCCTCCTAGATCTGGATTTATGTTTCCTTCTCCAGATTTGGGGAAGTTCTCAGCTATTATTTCTTCAAATAAATTTTCTACCTCTCTTCTCTCTTCTCCTGGGATTCCTATAATCAAATATTATTATGCTTGATGGTGTGACTGAGTTCCCTTAATTTATTTTCATTTTATATTATTGGTCTTTTTCTCTCCTGTTCAGCTCTATTGCTTTCTATTACTCTGTCCTCCAAGGCACTGATCAATTATACTTCCTCTAGTGTACTATTTATTCCATCTAGTGTATTTTTAATTTGTTACTAAGTTCTTCATCTCTGACTGGATCTTTTTTTATGTTTTCTATCCTTTCTTATTATAAAGGATCTCACTGTGATGTCCCACTCTTTTCTTATGCCCAATAAGTATCTTTATGCCCATTACTTAAAATTCTCTATTAGACATATTACTTATATCTGTTTTATTTAGGTCTCTTGCTGTGATTTTTTTCCCCTTTATTTCATTTGGGACATATTCCTCTGTCCTATTTCATCTAACTCTTTGTGTCGGTTTTTCTGTGTTAGGAAAGTCAGCTATATCTCCTCCTCTTGAGAATAGTAGTCTTATAATGAAGAAATCTTGTAGTGCCCTGCACTGCATGCTCCCTGTTCATCATAACCTGGTACTTTAGGTGTGTCTCCTATGAGTGTTGCTTGTGCCCCACTGTTATGGCTGAACCACTTTGCCTTTAGTCCAGTCATCTGCAAAGGCTCTACTTGCTTCTTATAGGCAGAGTTTGGGCCCTGTGCTTTTAGTCATCCAGTCTGGGGCTATCTTGGGTTTAAGTTGGGTCAGACCAGATGTTTGCTAGAGCTTTAGGGTGCTCTCCCTGTGTTGTCCCTGAGAGGATTTTGTTGGTGGTTGGGGCTTACAGTCAGACCATATGTCTGCCCCTAGCCTATTGCTGGGGCCAAAATCAGACTGATCTCTGTGGTTGTCTCCCCCTCTCCTTGGGGCAGTAGTCACTTTGGACTGGTGCTGGCCCCTATTGAGGCTGCTTGCATACTGCCAGGTTCGTGCATCACTTGGGATGGATTCCTGCCAAGGGTGTATTGAAGGGTAGGAGCAACACATGTGGAGTCAGTGAGTTCTGCGCATATCCACTTCAGGCAGGGACCTGCAGCTACATGGTAAAACTCTTGCTGAGGATGGCTCGTTGGAGGGGGCAGATCCATAGAAGCACATGAGGATGGGAGCACTGTTAGCAAACTAGTTGCAAAGAGTTTGTGCTCATTCCCACAGATGTCTGTGTATCTAGGCTGGGGACTGGGGGAGGAAAATAGCCCCTGCCAGCTCCTTTGCCTTTGGAGAAATCTCTCAAAGAGTTCCCTCTAGCACACACTCTGAGATTAGTATATAAGTCTCCTTCCCATATATCCCAGACATTTTTCAAACCGCTGCTTCTATGTCGTGTCTCCACAGGCCTATTTGTTGTGCTCTCTTTAAAGGAAGGGACTTGGTTTCCTTTCACCCTCCTGCATCTCTCAGAACCAAGCCTTCTTTTTATTTTATTTTATTTTATTTTATTTTATTTTATTTTATTTTATTTATTTTATTTTTTTAAATTCCAAGTGCTAAGCCCCACTGATTGTAAAAACTCACAAAGCCAGGCCCCTCTAGTTTTCAAAGCCAAATATTATAGGGATTCATCTTCCCAGTGCAGGTCCCCCATGAATTTGGGTGCCTGGTGTGGGGTCTGTTCCTCTCTCTTTTCCACAGCCATAGTATCCCTCCCTCCCATAGACAGTCCCATGGGTCCATTTGGCTTCTGATCACATCATCACCTTCTTTAGGTGCCTTAATAGGGCCTCTTCTCTACATTTGGCTGTGGAGAGATTATTCTGCTAGTCTTTAGGTTGTTTTCTGGATTATTTACACTGATGTGTGTGTTATCCAGTTTTATCTATGGAATGAGGCGAGCCAGGATCCTCCTATTCTGCCATTCTTCCCTGAAAGTCTTTTTTGTAAAGATTTTATTTATTTATTCATGACAGATACAGAGAGAGAGAGAGAGAGAGAGAGAGGCAGAGACACAGGCAGAGGGAGAATGCAGGGAGCCTGATGCGAGACTCGATCCCGGGACTCCAGGAGTCCCAGGCTGAAGTTGGCGCTAAACCGATGAGCCACCCAGGCTGCCCATCTTCCCTGGAAGTCTTTAGTGATTTCTTTTTCAATAAGAAAACTTTTCCAAAAAAGAAAACTTTTTCAATGTATAGTGACACACATGTTTCTCATTTTAGTATTTCTGTCTCAAAAATGGACAGGATGAGGTGTAATTCTGGAGAAATTGTTCTTTGCTTTGTAAGCACTGGATTATGGACAAAGAAGATAGTAGAAAAGTTGCTTCTAAGACTCCACTCACAATTTGATATGATACAAAATAAGGACTTAAAAAACCCCGTAAGTCAAGCATGTACAGTGTATGTACAAGAAAGTTGTTATTTTGCCTTTGATAAGATGCCACACTCTGCCAGCAACTCCATAGGTTGGATATGAAGGTGAATGCTAGCTTGTCCTAAGGTTGCAGAACACAAAGAAGCATTGTGTTGTCAATATATGTTGACTTTAGCATTGCCAAAAGCCAACGTCAGACTTTGGCCAAGGTTTTCCCAAAGTTACATAAATTTTTCAATTTGAATTGGCTGGGTGATCTTATTAGTCATAGGCTAACACCGAGGTTCCCTTTTTGTTCTGAGGAACTCAAGAATGTAGAGCTGGAGCACATGGACAATTGAAGGGGCCAAAAAAACAGGAGACTTCCTCAATTTTAATCTTCTTTGGAATTTTAGCTGTTGCTTGAAAAAAAAAAAGTTCTTCTGGCCAGTAGAGTTTAGAACTGACTGGCATTTCCAGGAATCACAGGCATTCATGGAACATGGAACCACCCTACCTGCCTTTCACACAACAGTACCACACCTGGAGGTGGACATGACCATTTGCCCCACCCAGCCACCAGGTGGGTTTCTTCAAGAGTGGCCTGTGGTGGGCAGACATCCAAGAGTCTCTCTAAGAAGTACTTGGGAAAAAAATTCTCACTTTCATTAATCATATAAGGGTAGTTGGATAATAAAAAGGAGCATGAATAGGGAAGGTTTAAAAATTTTTAACTTTTAACAAGTAGGGAAAAAACCCTCCATAGACTAAAATCCCAATTAGAGTGATTGTGGCATAGTGAGTCCTGTTAAACAAAGGCCCATAGATGCCCTCACTGCAACTGAGATTTTCGGATTCTCATTGACTTTAATGAAAAGTATATCTGCTTGTGAGATTATCCTAAATGACAGAATGTGGGGGGATGCTTTAATTCTTAAAAATGATATGATGATATTTCCAAAATGGATTTCTTTGAAGTTGCTCCTTAAGCAGAGAGAGTCTACACATTACAAGTAACAATAAAGCACACTATGACTTTTAAAACTAGATGTCAGGCAAAATTTTAAAAAATGTTTTCTGTCTTCTTGGACACCATGATAATGTATCAGGGACATTGACCATGATAGAAATGGAATATCTGTGGAATTCCATCCATAGATATTGGATATCTAATAAATGGAATATCTCCTTTATTGAAAGTAAGAATCAGTGTGCCTTTTTTTGCTTATCCTCATTTTTTACTTTCAGAAGTTTGGAGGCAGAAAGGGCAGAACATGTAAAGAAAGCAGATAGAAAGACACAAAGCATGATTTAGGTAAGGAAGTTCAGTGAATTAACCTGCCATTTGTCACAAGGTATTTTAGAAATGTTTTTTTTTTCTTCCAAGCTTTTGTTTAAATTCCAGCTAAGTAACATAGTGTAATATTAGCTTCAGGTGTAGGATTTAGTGATTCATCACTTACATATAATACCCAGTGTTCTTCACAACATACACCCTCCTTAATACCCATCACCCATTTATCCCATCCCCATTCCCACCAACCTCCCCTCCAGCAACCCTCAGTGTGTTCTTTATAGTTAAGAGACTTTTTCTTGGTTTGCCTCTCTTTCCCCCCATTTTAATCTGTTACATTTCTTAAACTCCATATATGAGTGAAATCATATGGTGTTTGTATTTCTCGGACTGATTTATTTTGCTTAGCATAATATTTTCTAGCTCTATCTACATCATTGCAAATGGCAAGATTTTCATTGTTTTTTATGGCTGAGTGAAATAAATAAATAAATAAATAATAAATAAATATCACCTCTTCTTTATCCATTCATCCATTCATCTGTTGATGGATACTTGGGCTGTTTCCATAACTTGGCTATTGTTGATAATAGCATGTATCTCTTTGAATCTGTATTTTTGTATCCTTTGGATATATCCAGTATATATATCCAATAGTGCAATTGCTGGATCATAGGATAGATCTATTTTTAATTTTTTGAGGAACCCCCATACTGTCTTCCAGAGTGCCTGCACCAGTTTGCATGGCTACCAACAGTGTAAGAGGGTTCCTCTTTCTATGCATCCTCACCAAAATTCGATTATTTCCTGTGTTGTTAATTTCAGCCATTCTGACTGGTATGAGGTGGTATCTCATCCTGGTTTTGATTTGTATTTTCGTGATGATGAGTGATGTTGAACATCTTTTCATGTGCCTGTTAGCTATCTGCATGTCTTCTTTGGAAAAATGTCTGTTTGCATCTTCTGCCTCTTTTTTAACTGGATTAATTGTTTTTTGAGGTATTGAGGTTGACAAGTTCTTTATATATTTTGCATACTAGCTTTTTATTAGATATGTCATTTGCAAATATCTTCTCCTATTCCAAATTGTCACCTTTTAGCTTTGTTGATTGTTTCTTTTGCTGTGCAGAAGCTTTTCATATTGATGAAGTATGTTGGTACTGAATAATGGGTCTCAGTTTGACTGAACTCTCAGCAATTATTTTACATCTAATTTGAGATGATGCATAATAAGATGTTGAGCACATGTTTCTTTAGCTTGGCACCTGGCAACTGATAGTGACCTGGTATGTATTGTCTTGCTCAGATCAGTAAGTCCAAATCTGCCACAGGTCCCTTCTGACACTGGACTTACAAGCACATTTTTTCTATTTCTTTCTTTAGTTTCTCTTTTGGAGGTCATATGATGAGTCCTATGCTGGTGTTAGGCCTCATCTTCCTGAGTCAGTTTAGGCTGCACTAAATTACCATATTTGGTGAGTTTGATGTTGCCACATTATACTATCTGCCACCAGATGCCAGTAGAGGACTGTAGCTTAAATTCAAAGAGCTAAATGTGCTTATTTCTAGGAGGCCCATGGAATAACATTCTAAATGGAAGAATAATCCCAACTTCCTGGAATTTACAAATCCCAGAAATGACCCCAAGTTACATACATGTAGCTGATCTGAAAATGTTTTTATTCTTAGTTCCCTAAAGGGTAGATATTATTTTAATCTGAACATTTAGACTAGTGAGACTCAGAATTTAAGTATATTTCCGTTAATCAATAGTAGGATAAATTTTGATCTTCTGTCTTTACTTCTTTTCATTCTTCTTAGCCTGGTTGCAGGCCTAGCTTGAAAGAATTATGGTTCAGCCCTTAGATTTGATTACATATTATCTTTCTGCAGTGAGAAGGCAGGGAGAAATGCAAAAGAAAGAGCTTGTCAGCATTAGTTGCATATAAATCATCTGAGAATCTTGTTAAAATGCAGGTTCTGACTCTGATTCTGCACTTCTAATATGCTCCCAAACGATGCTGATGTTGCTGGTTGGAGGACTATGTCTGTGATCCCTGGGAAATACTCTAAGGGGTCTCACTCTGAATGGAGAAGGAATCAGGGAATTTGTGCCCAGAGCTAATGATACCTCACTCATGGCCTATCTTCAGTTTAATCATGGTACTTGGGGAGCTAACCATCAAGGGATGCTAAAGACCCTCCTTGAAAGAGCTACAGAGCTCAGTGAGGTTATCCAAGTGCTCTCAGAGGGTCCTTGTCTAGTTCTGGATTGGTAGGGAGGGTTGTCCAGGAGTGGATAAAAAACAGAAGGGCCTCCAGACCAGAGGGAATTTCAGAAACAGAGCTGGAGCCCCTTCTGGGAGCTTTGCCCAGAGATCAACAGAAAGGATCAGGCCAAGGAGGCACTGATGGAGAGGTGGCCCTCTTCATCACCTACCTTTGAGGGAAAAGGAGGTTAGTCCCATTATCTGCTTAGTAGAGAGTGTTAAATCAAAGATTTTTTTTCCCCTGGAGTTTCTAGCCCCCTAAATTTAGAAATATAAACTATCTATTTATTTATTTGATTTTCATATTTCAAAGGAAGAGGCTATCATTCAGATGAAAAAGAAAACATGCTTGCAAGTCCGATTGGTTATCTACTATAGGAATGAGCAATTCTTTTCAATAGTGGAATATATGATGAAAATATATGGGAGGCGGGGAAGATGGCGGAAGAGTAGGGCCCCCAAGTCACCTGTCCCCACCAACTTACCTAGATAAATTTCAAATCATCCTGAAAAGCTACGAATTCGATCTGAGATTTAAAGAAAGAACAGCTGGAATGCTACAGTGAGAAGAGTTTGCGCTTCTATTAAGGTAAGAAGACGGGGAAATAAAAGAAATAAAAAGGATTCCAAGGGGGAGGGGCCCCACGAGGACCCGGGCTAAGGCCACGGCAGGTGCCCCCAAGACAGGAGAGCCCCGTCCTGGAGAAGCAGGAGCTGCACCAACCTTCCCGGGCAGAAAGGTGCTCGCAGGGAGCTCGGGCAGGATCCCAGGAGGGCGGGGATGCCCTCAGGCTCCCAGACGCATTAACAGAGCAACTGCGCCCCGGGGAGAGTGGCCACACCACCTGCACCAGAAAGGGCTGGCAGCACCCAGGGGACCCCGGGAGGAGCCAAGCCTCGGCTGGGGCAGCAGCCCCGCGCGGAGGGGGATACGCAGCCTGAGAGCAGCTCAGGCAGTGGCTCAGGTGGCAGCTCCGCACAGAGGGTGCTGCGCAGCACCGGGAGCGTGATTCCAGTGGCGCAGACCCTGGAGCCCAGGGCACTAGGGGATACAGCCCAAGATCTGCCCTCCCCCCCGGACAGACGGAGGCCGAGAGGACACAGGACACTGACGACGCTCCTGCTGCCAGGCGGCCCCAAGCTGTGCAGACCAGTGCCCCCCCGCGCGGAGCATCCAGGCCCCTGCGGACTGGGAGCAGCGGTAGTGACTGCGGGAGCTGACTCCAGGGCTGGAGAGTTGGCCGCCGCCACAGTTGTTGTCCCCCTGGGGTCACCTTGTACCTGAGACTGAGCAGGGGCCTCACAGGATAAACAGCTCCCACTGAGCCAGGCACCTGGCAGGGGGCGGGGCAGCTCCCCCAGGTCCACACACCTGAGAATCGGCACAGCAGGCCCCTCCGCCCAGAAGACTAGCTGGAAGGACAGGGGAAAAGCAAGTTATTGACCAAGAGCACTGGAAAGTTCCAGGGGAAGTCAAGGGATTTACAGTATATAGAATCAGAGGATAATCCCCCTTGTATTTTTTTCTGTTTCCCCCTTTTTTCTTTTTTTTTTTCCTTTTTCTCCTTTTTTCCAGTACAACTTGGTTTTACCCACTCTTGCACTGAGCAAAATGACTAGAAGGAAAAACTCACCTCAAAAGAAAGCATCAGAAACAGCCCTCTCTCGCACAGAGTTACAACATTTGGAGCACAATTCAGCGTCAGAAAGCCAATTCAGAAGCACAATTATAAAGCTACTGGTGGCTCTAGAAAAAAGCATAAAGGATTCAAGAGACTTCATGACTGCAGCATGTAGATCTAATCAGGCAGAAATTAAAAATCAATTAAATGAGATGCAATCCAAACTGGAGGTCCTAACAACGAGGGTTAACGAGGTAGAAGAACAAGTGAGTGACATAGAAGACAAGTTGAGGGCAAGGAGGGAAACTGAGGAAAAAAGAGAAAACCAAAAGATCATGAGGCTAGGCTAAGGGAAATTAATGACACCTCAGAAGGAAAAATCTATGTCTAATTAGAGTTCCCAAGGGCGCCGAAAGGGACAAAGGTCCAGAATGTGTATTTGAACAAATCATAGCTGAGAACTTCCCTAACTTGGGAAGAGAAACAGGCATTCAGATCCAGGAGATAGAGAGATCACCCCCCCCCCAATCAATAAAAACCGTTCAACACCTCAACATTTAATAGTGAAACTTGCAAATTCCAAAGATAAAGAGAAGATCCTTAAAGCAGCAAAAGACAAGAAATCCCTAACTTTTATGGGGAGAAGCATTAGGATAATAGCAGACCTCTCCACAGAGACCTGGCAGGCCAGGAAGGGCTGGCAGGATATATTCAGGTACTAAATGAGAAGAACCTGCAGCCAAGAATACTTTATCCAGCAAGGCTCTCATTCAGAATAGAAGGAGAAATAAAGAGCTTCCAAGATAGGCAGAAACTGAAAGAATATGTGACCACCAAACCAGCTCTGCAAGAAATATTAAGGGGGACACTGTAAAAGAAAGAGGAAGTCCAAGGACAATCCACAAAAACAGGGACTGAATAGGTATTATGATGACACTAAACTCATATCTTTCAATAGTAACTCTGAATGTGAATGGGCTTAATGACCCCATCAAAAGACGCAGGGTTTCAGACTGGATAAAAAAGCAGGACCCATCTATTTGCTGTCTACAAGAGACTCATTTTAGACATAAGGACACCTACAGCCTGAGAATGAAAGGTTGGAGAACCATTTACCATTCAAAAGGTCCTCAAAAGAAAGCAGGGGTAGCCATCCTTATATCAGATAAAGTTTATCCCAAAGACTGTAGTAAGAGATGAAGAGGGACACTATATCATCCTAAAAAGATCTATCCAACAAGAGGACTTAACAATCATCAATATTTATGCACCGAATGTGGGAGCTGCCAAGTATATCAATTAATAACCAAAGCTAAGACATACTTAGATAATAATACACTTATACTTGGTGACTTGAACACAGTGCTTTCTACAATCAAAGGATCTTCTAAGCACAACATCTCCAAAGAAACAAGAGCTTTAAATGATACACTAGACCAGATGGATTTCACAGATATTTACAGAACTTTACATCCAAACACAACTGAATACACATTCTTCTCAAGTGCACATGGAACTTCCTCCAGAATAGACCACATACTGGGTCACAAATCAGGTCTTAACCGATACCAAAAGATTGGGATCATACCCTGCATATTTTCAGACCAAAATGCTTTGAAATTAGAACGAAATCACAAGAAGAAGTTTGGAAGGACCTCAAACACGTGGAGGTTAAGGACCATCCCACTAAAAGATGAAATGGTCAACCAGGAAATTAGAGAAGAATTAAAAAGATTCATGGAAACTAATGAGAATGAAGATACAACCATTCAAAATCTTTGGGATACAGCAAAAGCAGTTCTGAGGGGGAACTACATCACCAATACCAGCATCCATCCAAAAACTGGAAAGAACTCAAATACAAAAGCTAACCTTGCACCTAAAGGAGCTGGAGAAAAAACAGCAAATAGATCCTACACACAGCAGAAGAAGAGAGTTAATAAAGATTCGAGCAGAACTCAATGAAATAGAGACCAGAAGAACTGTGGAACAGATCAACAAAACCAGGAGTTGGTTCTTTGAAAGAATTAGTAAGATAGATAAACCATTAGCCAGCCTTATTAAAAACAAAAGAGAAAAGACTCAAATTAATAAATTCATGAATGAGAAAGGAGAGATCACCACCAACACCAAGGAAATACAAACGATTTTTAAAAACATATTATGAACAGCTTTACGCCAATAAATTAGGCAATCTAGAAGAAATGGACACATTTCTGGAAAACCATAAACTACCAAAACTGGAACAGGAAGAAATAGAAAACCCGAACAGGCCGATAACCAGGGAGGAAATTGAAGCAGTCATCAAAAACCAACCAAGAGACAAAAGTCCAGGGCCAGATGGCTTCCCAGGGGAATTCTATCAAAGGTTTAAAGAAGAAACCATACCTATTCTACTAAAGCTGTTTGGAAAGATAGAAAGAGATGAAATACTTCCTAAGTCATTCTATGAGGCCAGCATCACCTTAATTCCAAAACCAGGCAAAGACTCCACCAAAAAGGAGAATTACAGACCAATATCCCTGATGAACACGGATGCAAAAATTCTCAACAAGATACTAGCCAATAGGATCCAACAATACATTAAGAAGATTATTCATCATGACCACGTGGGATTTATGCCTTGGATGCAAGGCTGGTTCAACACTCATAGAGCAATCAACGTGATTCATCATATCAGCAAGAGAAAAAAAGAAGAACCATGTATCCTCTCAATAGATGCAGAGAAAGCATTTGACAAAAGACAGCATCCATTCCTGATCAAAACTCTTCAGAGTGTAGGAATAGAGGGATCTCAGCATCTTAGAAGCCATCTCTGAAAAGCCCACAGCGAATATCATTCTCAATGGGGAAGCACTGGGAGCCTTTACCCTAAGGTCAGGAACGAGACAGGGATGTCCACTCTCAACCACTGCTATTTTTTTTCTTATTATTTTTTTTTTAACCACTGCTATTCAACATAGTACTGGAAGTCCTAGCCTCAGCAATCAGACAACAAAAAGACATTAAAGGCATTCAAATTGTCAAAGAAGAAGTCAAACTCTCCCTCTTCACAGGTGACATGATCCTGTGCATAGAAAACCGAAAAGACACCACCCCAAGATTGCTAGAACTCATACAGCAATTTGGCAGTGTGGCAGGATACAAAATCAATGCCCAGAAATCAGTGGCATTTCTATACACTAACAATGAGACTGAAGAAAGAGAAACTAAGGAGTCAATCCCATTTACAACTGCACCCAAAAGAATAAGATACCTAGGAATAAACCTAACCAAAGAGGTAAAGGGTCTATACCCTAAAAACTACAGAACACTTTTGAAAGAAATTGAGGAAGACACAAAGAGATGGAAAAATATTCCATGCTCATGGATTGGAAGAATTAATATTGTGAAAATACAATGTTACCCGGGGCAATTTGCACATTTAATGCAATCCCTATCAAAATACCATGGACTTTCTTCAGAGAGTTGGAACAAATCATCTTAAGATTTGTGTGGAATCAGAAAAGACCCGAATAGCCAGGGAATATTAAAAAAGAAAACCATAGCTGGGGGCATCACAATGCCAGATTTCAGGTTGTACTACAAAGCTGTGGTCATCAAGACAGTGTGGGACTGGCACAAAAACAGACACAGAGATCAATGGAACAGAATAGAGAATCCAGAAGTGGACCCTCAACTTTATGGTCAACTAATATTCGACAAAGCAGGAAAGACTATCCACCGGAAAAAAGACAGTCTCTTCAATAAATGGTGCTAGGAAAATTGGACATCCACATGCAGAAGAAAGAAACTGGACCATTCTCTCACACCATACTAAAGATAAGCTCAAAATGGATGAAAGATCTAAATGTGAGACAAGAATCCATCCAAATCCTAGAGGAGAACACAGGCAACACCCTTTTTGAACTCAGCCACAGAAACTTCTTGCAAGATACATCCATGAAAGCAAGAGAAACAGAAGCAAAAATGAATTATTGGGACTTCTTCAAGGTAAGAAGCTTTTGCACAGCAAAGGATACAGTCAACAAAACTAAAAGACAACCTACAGAATGGGAGAAGATACTTGCAAATGACATATCAGATAAAGGGCTAGTATCCAAGATCTATAAAGAACTTATTAAACTCAACAGCAAAGAAACAAACAATCCAATCATGAAATGGGCAAAAGACATGAACAGAAATTTCACAGAGGAAGACATAGACATGGCCAACACGCACATGAGAAAATGCTCCACATCACTTGCCATCAGGGAAATACAAATCAAAACCACAATGAGATCCCACCTCACACCAGTGAGAATGGGGAAAATTAACAAGGCAGGAAACCACAAATGTTGGAGAGGATGTGGAGAAAGGGGAACCCTCTTGCACTGTTGGTGGGAATGTGACCTGGTGCAGCCACTCTGGAAAACTGTGTGGAGGTTCCTCAAAGAGTTAAAAATAGACCTGCCCTACGACCCAGCAATTGCACTTCTGGGGATTTACCCCAAAGATACAGATGCACCCCGATGTTTCTAGCAGCAATGTCCACAATAGCCCAACTGTGGAAGGAGCCTCGGTGTCCATCGAAAGATGAATGGATAAAGAAGATGTGGTCTATGTATACAATGGAATATTCCTCAGCCATTAGAAATGACAAATACCCACCATTTGCTTCAATGTGGATGGAACTGGAGGGTATTATGCTGAGTGAAATAAGTCAATCGGAGAAGGACAAACATATGGTCTCATTCATTTGGGGAATATGAAAAATAGTGAAAAGGAATAAAGGGGAAAGGAGAAAAATGAGTGGGAAATATCAGAGAGGGAGATAGAACATGAGAGACTTCTAACTCTGGGAAATGAACAATGGGTGGTGGAAAGCGAGGTGGGCGGAGGTGGTGGGGGTGACTGGGTGAGGGGCACTGAGGGGGGCACTTGATAGGATGAGCACTGGGTGTTATGCTATATGTTGGCAAATTGAACTCCAATAAAAAATAAAAATAAAAAAATAAAAAAATAAAAAAAGAGAAACAAAATCATGCATGCATGTTAAAACAAATTCATGTTACTCAAAAACCAGAAACAACTCAAATGTCCATCAACTGGTGAATGAATCAACTATAGTGTATCTATACAATGGAATAGGAGTCAGCAACAACAAAAAATAAGTCATTGATACATTCAGTAGCATGATGAATTATGTTATCAAAATCTATTGTAAAATGAAAATAGCCAGACAAAAAGAATGCATACTGCATAATTCCATTTATATAACATTCCAGAAAAGACAAAATTATAGGAATGTAACAGGCGCTGGGGTTACAATGAACTGTATGTTTGTGTCTCCTCAAAATTCATATGTTGAAACTGCCCTTCAATGTATTAGAAGGTGTGGCCTTTGGGAGATAATTAGCATCAGACGGGTTCATAATGGTGGAGCCCTCATAAACGGGATTATCTTTGAGAAACAATCCTTTCCTTCCAGGGCCTCTTTGGTCAGATAGGTGTAAATAGAGCAACTGAAGCTCAATTCACTTGTTAGAGGTTCCCTATATATTCCATTACTAAGAGCTCCCTGTGTAGCTTGGCCTTCTGCTCCTGCATTCCATTTCCCAGAGTTAAACATCCTGCTTTGGTCAGCATTACCTTGTGTTCTCTTTGACTCTACTTTACTTTGGATTTTAATTAATTTTTATGTGTAGATTTGTATGTATGGGGCCACTGAATTACCTAAGTCTATCTTATTATTTCACTATTTTCCCTTTCTGAACTCAGATCAGCTAAAGATCACTTTTCCTCAGACACTCCATTAACTAGCTCAACATGTCACCCTGTATTTAACTGTGGGTTAAGATCCCTGTCCCAAATCAGGCTGAATATCTCTAAATCTACTGTGATTTTGAGAAGTAGGTACTTGTATGGCAAGAAAAGCAAGTTTGGGAACCCTTCCTGGCTCTGTTGTTTTGCTTCTCATCTCACATTTGCCCACTGCCTCCATGCTGCCCTCTCAACCCAAGAGTGGCTTGAAACTTATGGAGCTTTTATTGGCACTGAAAAAATGGTGGACTAGGGGATGAGGTAAGAAATACATTTAGGGATAAGCCAACTTTAGGCAGTATAGTGTCGGGATTAGGATCATTTGCTTAGGAGTACAGGGTTTGATTTCTGGTTTTGCCTCTTGCTAGTTATGTGATCTGAGATAAGTAAATGTCTTATTGCCTCAGCTTCTGCTTTTGTAAAATGCATCTGGTAATGTCTACTCCATATAGAGTTAGCATAGTGTGGTGACTAGAAGCATGAACTGTGCCTGGGTTTGGATTTTGGTTTGCCATTCGGCCTTGGGGAAGTTACTTAACCCCTGTGTAATGGCCAACTTCTATATCTCTGTAAAATTAGGGTTCTTAATGGCTATCAAAATAATAGTACCTGTCTCATATGAAATGGTATTATTTCTTATTTGAGGATCCTGAATATTCATTTAGCTGCATTCTCGGAGAAGACCAAAATAAAACTAAAGAGGGATGTGATTCCTGACTCTAAAAGGAGAAATCCAAAAAGAGCTAGAATGCAGGATTTTGATGGCAAAAATAATCCCTTGTATGTGTGTGTGTTATTCTGTATGTTAGTAAATTGAACACCAATAAAAAAATAAATTAAAAAAAAAAAGAAATAAACACTGAATTGTAGATAACAGATAATGTAGGATTAATAGGTTCTCTTTACTCCCATCCAAGAAATCTATTTAATAAAAATAAATAAATAAAAAGAAAAATAAAAGTGGGAGCCAGGTATAGCTTCAAGCCTGGGTGTGCTGGAATGGACCCCCTAAAGTGGCAAAGGGAATGAGGGGTACTAGGACAGCAGAGCTCAGCCCACTGGGAGAGCCCAGCCCTGATGGGACAGACAGGCTGCATCCAGGGAAGGAGAGGATGGAGGTTGGGGGTTTAAGGATCTGCTTCTTCTGTTCATCAAATCCAGTGCAAAACATTGTCAAAGGAAACATTGGAGATTTTGAGAATCAATATTATAAGACAGTGAAAGTAGGTTTTGGTAAGTTTGGAAATTTCTCGTGGAAATAATGATAAGTATATCAAGGAAAAGAGGCTCTCATAGTCAAGCATTTTCCCACTGTGTTATATCAGGAATAACTTTACTTATCTGTCGCCACATAATTTAGATCATCTGTAAAAGACAAGCATCATGCAAATGAAAACTAATATGATGAAATCCTACTTTTCATTGTGATGAGTCAGAGAATATCTAAATTTGAGCAAATGCTCCATTAAGAATGAGTTGCTCATAATTAAGTAAAATGTTTACTCAAGTTTATTGAATAGCATTAGATTAATAAGCATTAAAGAATCAGGTACCAGAGACTAAGAAAAAAAGTTTTTGCAAAAGATGTGAGTAAAAAAAGTTCATCAAAGCAAATGTATGAGTACACCTGAATATCAGCTTTTAAATGCTGTTCATGAATATTCTGTGAACTTAACTCTGGGGATCAATTGAGTGTTATTTATTTTTGTCTATGGCAGTAAATTTCATAAAAGAACTCTTTAAAGGTAGGACCCCATTTCTCTCAATAGTGAGCTTTCAAATGGAAGATCTCTGCTATGAGAGACCTCTGTCTCATAAAGTTCTATGGGTTTCCTAGGCAAGTTTCAAGTCCCCGATGGATGTCTACTTTTCTTGTAAAATGATTGAAGTGAATTCCATCATGTCCTTCTTAACTCAAGCCACATCTTCAGATTTGAGGTTTAATTTTTTATTCCCTCATCTTCTAGGAGAATTTAGCACTAAACAATAGGTAAACTATTAAAAGAAACCTATGTGACTTATTACTAAGCAACTATCCTCAAAGAAACTTTCCTCCATGATGAATAAGAATGCAAAGCCCAAGTATACAGGGTACTATATTTTTTAAAAATCCCAACTTGACCCCATCAGCTTCTGTAGGGCTATTTTTACATGCATTTTCATGCTTGCTTATATGGGGAAGTTCTTTTTCTTGGAAAGATTCATCAAAATACAAAACTAAAACCTAGAGCAGGTTCAGGGTGGAATACAGGTGTCCTTAGTGAGGATATTGGCATCAGTTGATTCTTTTCTTCAGCACTGGAGCTGGTTGAGTTGAAGTAGCATTTTTTCTGTAAAAAAAACAAAAACAAGAGACTTATGTTTAGAGAAAGTCTTACTAGAAACTGGCTTTTCCTTAAAGATGTCAAAAAAGGAATATTGTACCTATTGGCTCCCAATTTAGTTTATTGAGCTACTGAAATCGGTTACCCTTACTCATTTGAAAAGTAATAGTGAAAAACGGTATTTGCCTTAGGAATTTCTCATAAATATAAAATTGCCTCCACTTTGCCCATTAAAGGGAAAACCTTCAGTACATATTGGAATCTGAAAGCCCATGTTATGCCTGACTTACTTCTGTAATATTTTGTTTAGTTTTTGTGTCCATTTGATGGGAGGGTTCAAGCATACAACTGACTTATTCTTCTTCCAAACTCTGGGGGAAAAGAAACAAAAATAAAAATAAAGCATTGTTATATTTTAGTCAATCCTACACTTAAAGAGAGTTAAGTATAAAAATATTCCTGGATGAAGTGAAATTGGAGGTGGGCAGTTTAGCATCTGAAGTATGTGATTTACAGTGTGAAATCTGAGGAATGAGGAAAACACCATTTGCAGAATGGTCGTGTGTGAGCCAGTGGAGCTGAAGATGAAGTTTATAGAATCTCACATGTCAGGGGTTAATGCTTTGCTGACAGTCTTTACATGAATTGGAGGTGGACCAAATAGCTGACTCCAAGATTGGCTCACTTTGAAATCTATATCACAATATCTTCAAAATGTATTTGTCCATTGAGCTTGGGAGAACAAAATAAATTATAGAAAACACTCTCTTGAGAAAATTTTATTTGAAAAAAAATTCAATGAAATTTAATGTAGGAGAGCGACATTTGCATTTTGTTGAACCTCTAGTTAGTGAGTCTTTCACTGCTGTAAGAGATTCAACAACAACGAAAACAACAACAATAATTAATAGCTAATATTGATCAGGTGCTTATAGTGTGTCAATTGCTATGCTCAGCAGGTAACATAAATTATCCCAATTTCACACAAATCCTGTACAAAAGAACTATTATTTCCTTGCATTCATATCAGAAACTTGAGGTTTAGAGAATTTAAATAACTTTTCCAAAACTACACAACAAATGCAATGGTAGAGCAGCATCCAAATGAAGGTTACCTGCCTCCAGAACCCACACTTTTAGCCACCAATCTACATAGGCAGAATCTGAATGGTTATCAGTGCTGGACACGGTGCCAAATGTTTTATCTGCAGTGGAAGACATGAGGTCTCCCAGGTATAGCAATCTGGGACACTCAACTCTCTAACAGGATGGACTTTGAACAAAACAATTTCTTCATATTTACCTTAGTTATGAAATAACAGATAGCAAGGATCCACCCATCTAGCTTTGAAACTCTACCCTAGTAAATGGATCTTAGAGAGGTCAGAGATCATAGCACTGTTAGATTCTTGAGCTGAACCTTCCAATTCAGTTTCTAAGTTTATGATTGAAAATAGATTTCTGACCATCTGAACTCACAATATTTTTATCCGATTGTTATGAGTTTCTCATAATTTCCAGGTTTTGTTTCCATATCTGATTAAAATTCAGAAACAAATTTGGTGAGAAGATTTAAAATCAAATTTAGTTAGAACCTTTATTGGTGAAGACATTAGGAAAAGTATAATGCCTTTTTAATGACAAATTTTCATACATATTTTTAATATCCCACATTTCTTTTTTATAAGTTGAATACAACTAGTGCAAGAAAGACCCATAGCAAAATGGGACAAACAAAAAGCAGTTGCTTACAAATGTATCAAAAGTCTAAAGAAGTCCAAAGGAAGAGCTGTTAATGAAAATGAAGTCAGGGATGCCCTAAGAAAGATGCTTTAACTAATACTTCAAGGTATTGTCACAGGTGGTGACAATATGGTTCATGATAGATATAGGAAGGAGAAATCAAAGTTCCAAGTAGTGATACACAAAAGATCTATAGGCTTTATTTAAAATATTAAGTGTAACAATCCAGCATTGCTTGTACCTCTATTCTATGCTAGGTAAGGGATAAAGCACTGGGAGGAGAGAAACAAATAAATCTGATCCCTGTCTATAGAGAACTTATTTTGTGGTGGGAGTGAAAGGAGAGAGAGAGAGAGAGAGAGAACCACAAACCTGATTATTTCAATATGGTGATGCTATAATAATCACGGCTAACATTTACTAAACATTTATTACATTTATTACTGTGATTTATTACTGTGCTGGACATTTTACTAGGGGCCTTATATGCAATGTGTAAATTCTCATTTGATGTGCCAAGTGCTATGATAGAAGTATCAACAGATTGCTCTAAAGTACTGAAAAGGAAGGGTCACAGAAACAACATTTCAGTAAGAGAAAATACCTACTGAATTTCTTGCAATCATTACTGTCCCCTTAGCCTAACTCTTCAATCAAAGATGATCTTAAAGCTAAAGGACACTTCCATAAAACAGATGTTTGGACTAAGAACGATTGTGGATACTTATTTTCTTGCTCTTTAACTTCTGGGGAACAAAGTGTTTACTTCTGCTGGCAATTGAATTTGGTAGAGAGAAGAGGCTTGATGGGATAACACCTGGCAGAGTCCTGGTTCTGTCCCTTTCTAGTGATATGCCTTAGTTAACCTCCCTAAGTCTCAGTTTCTGCTTCTATAGAGGAGCGATAACAGTAGACATAACTTAATTGGGCTGTTAAAGGACTAAGATGGGTGAATGTGCACAAAGCACTTAGCTCAGGACCCCTGCAAAGTAGGTACTTAATATTACTGAGTCTTATTATTATCTTGAGAATTGTTAGCAACTCTCAAAGTAAATCACTTTGAGATTCTTGCGTAAGAATACTATGCTGTATACCTGAAACTAATGCAATATTGTGTGTCAACAGTACTTAAAAAATACTATATGGTTGGGCAGCCTGGGAGGCCCAGCGGTTTCGTGTCACCTTCAGCCCGGGGTGTGATCCTGGAGACCCGGGATGGAGTCCCACATCAGGCTCCCTGCATGGAGCCTGCTTCTCCCTCTGCCTCTCTCTCTTTTTCTCTCTGTGTCTGTCATGAATAAATAAATAAAATCTTTTAAAAAGTACTATATGGAAACATTTGATCTGATTTTCTTTTGTGTGTGTGTGTCTTTTTTTTTATTTAAGTTTGATTTGCCAACATATAGTATAACACCCAGTGCTCATTCCATCAAGTGCCCTCCTCAGTGTCCGTCACCCGGTCACCCCATCCCCCCCCCGCCCGCCTCCCCTTCCATAACCCTTTGTTCGTTTCCCAGATTTGCTCTGATTTTCATGGGGAGAATAGAATAACATACATTTTTCTCCTGCAACTTACATGATTTCTCTTTTTGGGCACCCATTCCCAGGAGGGAAGATCTGAAGCCTTTCAATGAGCTGGATGGGGATAATGCCTGAGATCTCTTGGATGCATTTACACTTTAAATTTGTGTTGTAGGCCTCCAGAACACCTGCAAACACAATCAGATATTTTAATCCCTTTGGTATAATTTGAATTTAATTACTAATCTTTCATACAGAGCATTTGAAGATTTAAAAATTTTAAGTCAGCGCTTTCACCCAGATGCTTTTAGTTTGTGTATTTCTGCCTGTCTTGGTTTATTTTCAAATATTGTCTACCAAAATCTTAAAAATAAAATCAGCTTTCTAAAAACATAACACTTATTGAAATTAGTAGTGTTTACTGGTGCTCAGGTAATTATCTAAATAATAAAATTTAAGAACCACCACTACGGGGACTTACAACTCAGTTTAATTAATACAGTGTAAAGTCAACTGATCTTCCCTCCAAACACATAAAAACCAAAGATATGAATTCCTTACAGTGTCCCCAGAGCAATAAGAAGCTGTAACAGAGTTCTTGTTCTTATCATGTTCAAACCAACCCCTCTCCCCCATCTCTCTGAGGAACTTACATGGAAGATATTTTTTGTTTTTGTATAATATGCTGGTCCTCCATATGTTGCAAATCATTACCAACCAAAGGCCAATAATAAAAATTCAAGATTATTTTTATTCACAACACAGGTCATTAGTACTAGATACTTTTATAAGTAATCTAGGTCATTAGTACTAGATACTTTCATAAGTAATCTATTTCAGGTATTTTAATGAATTCCACCCTCTTTAAACTTACTGCCTACCACCATGCTTGACATGCTTCACCCCAAATAAAAGAGACCTGGCTCCCAAGGCATTTATAGTTTGGAGGAGAAAACCAATGAACAAAGACTGAAATGTCACAGAACATTGTATTTTACACCCAAGATGGGATGCATAATAGAGGAACTTGCCAGGGTAATGGGAAAGCTTTATGGAGTAAAGGAAGACAAAGGTCTTGAAGAATAAAAATAGCATGTGAAGCAAATTAAAATTGAAAAACAATTCCTTGTACCTTAAGAACAAAAATTGGTCTTTTACACCTGAGCAGAGTATATCATTCTGTACATGCCTCGGATTTCTTCAGCTATATAAAAACATACAATTTCAATTAGATATTTATCTATTTATGCAAACACAGTCACCCAATTTAGACTTAGAAGTTTGCTTCTTTGCAGAAAGCATGGACTGAAGTACCCGTGTTGTGCTTACAATGGCTCATGTCAAAGCCTAGCGGTATAGAATTGTGCCAAACATTCCCTGCAGGAGACCAACCAGTTGAGGTCAATTATCTTTAAACCTTATAAATGGTTTAGTCAGGGGTAGCATTGAAAGGCAGAGCAAAGAAGATATACACAGAAAGAATTAGTTGTAGCAGAGCTGAATCTGAAAAAGACCAGGAATAGATAAACCAAGTATAAGTCTCATGGACACTGGATTTCAGTATTTCCCTCTATGGATAAGAATCTTAATGTTACATGCTTCTAGCCTCTAAGAGTTAAATCTCTAAGCACCTTACTTTTAGAAACCTAGGAGCAGTTGAGTAGTATCCCCCCCCCAGTCATATTGCTCCCCATTTTCTAATTAAAAAAGAAAAAGAAAGAAATGGTTGAAGACTATTTCTGCACAAAGCACAATGACAAGGTAAGTGAAAGTTCTCACCATGGACAGCAGGGAGGCTGCAGACCAGCAGCATGAGAAGCAGAGATCCCAGGGTGAACCTCATTCTGCCTCAAGGTGGAGTTCAGACTTCAGCTCTGGGTCTAAACTGTGGGCTCTGAGCACAGGGACTTCTATTTATTTATGCCAGTGAGGGCCCTCCCACCGCCTTTGTCTCCAATAGGTCAGCTGTGTCATCATTTTTAAAAGTCCCCAAATATTGCTGAGTTTGCTTTTTTTGAACTCCCCTTGCAAATTTTATGAATTGGCTTCAGAGCACTATAAGCGTAATGAAATATTTCTTGATAATGTAGACTATAAATGGCAGGGATGCTGCAAAAATTTGAGGGTGGGAAGAGGGAAAAGACTGGCATTTGCACAACACACTCTTTAGGATCCTTCTCTGTGATCGTAGTTTTGATTGCTACTTTCAGTGAAGGGTCAGAAGGCTTTCTCAATGAATTTGAATAAGTGCGCCAGGAAATTAGGGACTCTGTCAAGCACATCCTTGTGCCCCTGTCCCTTGTAAGAAAGTCTATCCTTTGGCAGATGCTCAATAAATATTTGCAGATCTAATGAATGTTTCCTTATGTATAGATTTCTATGCTGACTAGGTTACAGTTTTTCTACCGGACTTTCCCACCTTTTATTTCATTATCTGAAATATATAATTTATCTGAAATATATAATTACTTGTGTAATTTGACCATTGTGGAAATCCTGGACAGGGTATGTGTCTCCTCATTGGTGTGCCTGTGTCTTGATGAAGGAAAGGAGGCAACAGCTTTGAGGAAGAGAATCTTTCTGTCTCTGGTATGCAGGTTCTCGAGTTTGAAAGCCAGGTGTCAATGGAGGGTGTCATTAAAATTTCATCAGATGCTAAAGTCAATATGTGGGTTGGTCCCTTGGGAAGCTGATGCTAAGATGGATGTTAGAGTAAAAGAAGTTTCTTTTGTTGTTGTTTTCAAAATGACTCCTGTGATAGATAAAAGCGGGAGCGTAGGTAGGCAGGGAGAGCCTCAGACTGCCGGGCTGATCCAAAGCAGTCTGCCACAAATTAATGGGGATATCTTGAGAAAAGAATGTCTACTCGAAGAGCCCCACCATGGGCAGAAGTATCCAGGTCCTACCACCCCTGCCATGCTCAGTCATTGGAGCTTCTCAGAAACATCATGGTCTCTGGTAGAATGCTCAAGCAGATCCTGGGGATGTTAGCAGCTGCAGGCTGTCAGCTAACCGTACTTCTCACAGCTGGCCAGCAAGTTTCTTTAAAGGAGATCTGATCAATGATCCTCCGGGGCTGTCACACAGGGCCATTAACTAGAGGTTAAGAGCACAAACTATGGAGTCACCCAGTCAATGACTTTGGACAGGTCACTTAATTTATCTATGGCTCCTATTTACCAGTTTTCACTTGGGGATAATACTAATTTTAAAGGATTGTTTGGAGAATGAAATCATACAGTACATGTAGAGTTCTTGGTAGTGTGCCTGACACATGTAATATATTCAATAGATAGCCTTTTTGTGCATTCATCCATCTATCCATCCATTATCAATTAGGTCTTGACTAATTTCTACTCTAAAACCCACATGTACACACTTCAAAGGTAAATATCCCTAGGATAAACCACCATCTGGTTTATCTTTTCAAAATCTGCTTGGTCTTCTTCATTGTTTCTCCTAAATCACGACTGCTCTTCTTTGCCTTCCCATACTTTTGCTGACTCACAGACACAAACACATGTACTTGTGTACACACACATCTAAACACCGTAATACACCAAAATTTGTTTCTTTTGAAAACAGCCAATTTCTGACCATGTCTCATTCATTTTACCCTTGTACAATTTGATCTTGGGATGCAAGTATAGCAGTTTTACATTTGCCTCTGTTATATGTACCATATATCTCCCTGTTAGAGCAAAAATGAGTAATGCTGACAATAACAGGAAGAACATAGCAACAAAGGTCCTGAAGAGGACTCTGAATAAATCTAGGAAATTCTACAGTTGGATCTTGTTAAAATAGGATCAGTGGGTCAAGGAGCTAATTCTAGAGCAATTCTAAAGTTTGATTTTGGTCCTTTTAATGCCCAGAATTCCGGATCTAGCTTATACTGACTAAAGGAGTCTTATATCTGCCTGCCCAAGATGGGACTGGAGGTTGGGCAGATTTCTGATAGCCAGATGATTCTAGAAGCTTCAAGTATGACTCTCCATGATCTCATTTATAGCAGGGGGCAAAAATTGCAAAGAGTCTGAATCCAAGAAAAATATTTGAACCAATGGATTTAGGGCCCAAAGGGATTTTATTTTTAAAATAGCTCTTATAGATACTTTTGTTTAAAAACAAAAACTATGTGGTGCCTGGGTGGCTTAGTAGGTTTAACGTCTGCCTTTGGCTCAAGTTATGATCCCAGGGTCCTGGGATGAGTCCCCAAGTGGGGCTCCCCACTCAGGGGGGAATCTTCTCCCTCTTTCTCTGTCCTTCCCCCTCTCATTTTGCCCCTTTCCCTCTTCCTGCTCCTGCTCCCACTGCTCCTGCTCCTCCTGCTTACTGCTCTCTCTCAAATAAATAAATAAAATCTTAAAAAAAACCCCACAAATGTGATGAGCACTGATTGTTATACACAACTGATGAATTATTGAATACTACACCTGAAACTACTGATGTACTATGTGTTGGCTAAATGAATTTAAATAAAAAATAAAATCAAAGTAAAAAAACATAAAAACATATGCCTTGATTTATAACCTGATTTTTATGATCAGATATATGAAAACAGGGAAAATGAGAAAATTATGAGGAGGGCTTTTCACCCTGACTTTGGAAATAAACTGGATTTTCTCCCCACACCAAGAAAAACTGAGTAGTCTTGAGCATCTTGGTACTCATGGTCCATGGACTAGCACCATCAGCTTCACCTGAGAGGTTGTTAAAAATGCAGAATATCAGGCCATTTTAACAGGATCCCTAGGTGATTTAAATGCACCTTAGTCTGAGAAGCACTGGTAGGTAGCAGAGCATGAGTCACATGCATATTCAAATTGTATGCAGAGAAATGTTTGCCCAAGTCATCTTCTCAGGGTTTTGATGTACAAATCCCTCAGAGTGTACAGGACAAACGTGCCCATGGACAGCTAGCTGTAGACCAGTGATATCCATAAGAAAGACATTCTCAGGATATCAAAAAATGAAATGTCACTAAAATAGAGAGGTAGCAAAACTGGCCAAAATATCTACCATTCTAGCTAGCCAATAGGCATTGAACAGAGGACCTATCTTAAAGTTAAAAATGATTAAAGGATAAAATTCTTATAATTTTAAGTAGTTTGTAATATAATAGAAGATAAGACAAAGGCCACTCTGATCAAATTGAGAACATTTTCTTGCCATTAAAATCATTATTAAAAAAGCAACTCAAATTAAAAACAGTAACTTAATTCATTCCATTAACGAATGTTTTATCCTGCTGAAAATCTGATATCTATTTGCTTCCAACAGATTGCTGGCAGGTTCTGAAATCAGACTATCTGGGTTTGTATCCCCCTGCACTTACTTGCCCTATTATAATACTCAAGGCTCAGTTCTTCCTGCATTAATTGTATTAATTATTATAATATCTTCTTAGAGAGTTCTATAAGGAACATACTGCCAGGAAAGTGCTTTGCTCAGTATTTGGGCAAATAGCAAACACTAATAAATGCTAGTTTTTTTTTACCTTTATGAAAATACAAAAATGTATTAGTTTTAAATTTTTCTATTTTAATTTAATTTAAGTTTATTTTATCGTGGTAAGAATGCAGCATGAGATCTACTCTTTTAACAAATTTTTAAGTGTACCATACAGTATGGTTGACTATAAGTACAATGTACAGCAGATCTTTGGATCTTATTTATATATATATATATTTTTTATGAAGTAACTTTGACTTAGTTTGTATGTCAAGCTCCTGATATGAATTAAAATGTCATTTAGGTTTCCGTTGGACATTTATGATACCTTGAATTTAAAGGTCCCCCGGTCAAAAAGCTGTTCCTCTTTGAAACTGGTCACCCACACTTTCTTTTTTACCCACTTTCAACAAAAATATTGATCTATTTTCCCTAAGGAGGTACCCATGAAAGTTTGTATTAGTTACAAATGTACTGAAGTCTTACAAAGAAGGCGTCTTACCTTTCATCATCAATTTGATCTCAACTGAATTGCCTACAACAGTCTGTTGTTCACCAGATAATGACTTTAAGACCTGTATCTGTAGAAAAGGTATTTTTCAAACGTAGTTAAATTACCATTTCAAGTTTTGGTCGAGTTCAGCTCAAAAATAGTGAATCCCGGACAAAGCTAAAATGAGCCCAAAACTCTTTTCCTCCTATTAGGATGATGATTTGCCAGAAGATTGCTAGGTGGCAGCATTACTTACAAAAACAGCTTGCTGGAAGGGAAAGGCCTATCTTCAGGTAAAGACCATTCATTGCTGATAAGAGGGCTGTGTTACATATTATTTCAACATTCAAATTAGATATTTGATTTGGTTTATTGCTTTTTAAAAATATATTGAGGTTTGAGATTTTTTGAGTAGGTTGAAATGTTAATCAAAGAGGAGAGAAAAACCCCTAAAAATCTGAAGTAATCTAACAAATTCTGAGCCAAATCCAACTTCCTGGCCCCAAAGTTTGCAAAATCAGATGCATCAGTTCCCTGGCAGGCAATCACATTAGACCTCAGTAGAGCTGGGTGCAAACTTTCTGCAGTTAGGAAGTTTTTAGAGAATAGTGAGGCTACCACACACCAGTGTCAAAGTGTAGTTAAGTTTTTCAGCCTCTTAAAGCACAGCACAGTGAACATTAACAAATAGTCCGCTTCTTTCTTTCATTCAGATTCCATAATATACATATTATTTCATCATCTGCCCTTTCCACTGAGCATATCTCTATGTTAGAACTATGTATTGAGTCCTTGATGTTATAAATAAAATTCAGTGGTTGAATTTTCCAGCAAGAGCTCCCCTATTTATTTTTGAAAGTTTTCAACATATCTCTGTTCTTTTAATAACCACTGGTCCTGAGACCTCAGGTGCCCCCAGGCAATCCCCTTGGCCTCACATTCCTCTTTGTCAGTATCTTCCCTTTTTCTAACCAGACATTAAGGTCCTCTTCTCACTGGACACACTCTCCTTAGGCAAGCATGTCTTTTCCCTGCTTCAAATTTAGATGCAACTCCACTCACATTGGTATCTATCCAATAGCCTACTGGCCATTTCTTCATGGAGATCTCTAAGATCTCTCCAGCCCATCATATTCAAAACTGAACTTAGTTTCTCCAAAATCTGCTCTACCTCCAGTATTCTCAGTCTTAGTAAATGGTATTATCATCCACCCAGTTGCACAGAAGCCAGTGAATCATCTTTCCTTCATTTATCTTAATCTTGTTCTCCAAAGCTGCCATTTGTATCCGTTAAAGTGTCTTGGCTTTGTCCACTTTTCTCCACTGTCATTGCTACTCCCTATTCTAAGCCACCATTGTCTGTTGTTAGGCCTATTACAATAGCCTGCTAACTGCTCTCTTCCCATCCTATTTTATGCAAGGACTCCAGTTTTGGATTCTAAATGAATATTCCCTTTCTCATTAGCAGTCCCTGAATATTTTCTATGTTTTTCTTTAGCTCTACTACTATGGCACTATTTCTATTTATTCTTAGTAAATAGAAATAGATGGGCTAGAGATGGAACGTGAATATTTTTTGAAGCTTAGAATTGGGCAATACCCTACCTCCTCCTGAGTAGAACATATTTACTGTGGATTCTCAACTTATTGGTATATAATGAAGAAAAATATCCCCAATAATCTTGACTCTACTATATTGACACTCACTTTCCTGGTTTGTAGGACATCTTTCACCTAGCATAATATCCTCTGGATACATCCATGTTGTTGCAAATGGCAAGATCTCATTCTTTTTATGGCTGAGTAATATTCCAGTGTGTGTGTGTGTGTGTGTGTGTGTGTTTGTGTGTGTATCTTTAACCATCTGTGGATGGACACTTGGATTACTTCTATATATTGCCTATTGTAAATAATGCTGCAATAAAATAGGGATATATATAGCCTTTTGATTTGTAATTTCATTTTCTTTGGGTAAATACCCAGTAGTTGAATTGTTGGATCATATATTATTTCCATTTTCACTTTTTGCGTGGAATCTCCATACTGTTTTCCACAGTAGCTGTACAAGTTTGCATTCCCACCAATAGAGCTCTAGCTTTCCCTTTTTTCTACATCCTTGTTGACACTTATTATTTCTTCTCTTTTGGATACTAGCCATTTGGACAGGTGTGAGGTGATAGCTCACTGTAGTTTTGATTTGCATCTCCCTAATGATTAATGACGTTAAGCATCTTTTCAAGTGTCTGTGCCCTCTTTGTATAGAAAAATGTCTTTTCAGATCCTCTGCCCATTTTTAAGTTGATTGCTTGTTTTTTGGTGTTGAGTTTTATAAGTTCTTTACGTATTTTGGATATTAATCCCTTGTCAGATATATCATTTGGAATATCTTCTCCTATTTAGTGGGTGGCCTTTTCATTTTGCTGATGTTTTTCTTCGCTGTGCAAAAGCTTTTTGTTTTGGTGTAATCCCACTAGTTTAATTTTGCTTTTGTTTCCCTTCCTTCAGAATATATATCTAGAAAAATGCTGCTAAGGCCAATGTCATAGAGATTACTGCCTAGGTTTTCATTCAAGAGTTTCATGGTAAGTCAATCGGAGAAGGACAATCATTATATGATTTCACTCATATGGGGAATATAAGAAATAGTGAAAGGGATTATAGGGGAAAAGAAGGAAAATGAGTGTGAAAATTAGAGAGAGAGACGAACCATGAGAGACTCCTAACTCTGGGAAATGAACAAGGAGAAGTGGAAGGGGAGGCAGGTCGGGGGATGGGGTGATTGGGTGACGGGCACTGAGGAGGGCACTTGATGGGATGAGCACTGGGTGTTATACTATATGTTGGCAAATCAAACCTCAATTTAAAAATATTTTAAAAAGAGTTTTATGGTTTTAGATCTCACACTTAGGTCTTTAATCCATTTTGAGTTTGTTTTTGTATATTATGTGAGAAAGTTTCATTCTTTTGGATGTAGCTGTCCAGTTTTCCCAGAACCATTAATTGAAGAGACTATCTTTTCCCCATTGTATATTCTTGCTTCTTTTGTTATATATTAGTTGACCATGTAAGCATGGGTTTATTTCTGGGCTCTCTACCCAATGGAATATTTCAGTTCTGTTGACCTATGTGTATATTTTTATGCCACTACCATAGCTTGGTAGTATCTGTTGAAATCTGGGAAAGCAACATTTTTTTTTAATATGACAAAGTCCATAAAGAAGTAGCATGGAATAGTCAATTCCCCATCCCCATCCAAGCTAAAAAAACTATTTGGGACCATTAATAGATGGTTAGAGTACCAAGTTGAGGACCCTTTTGTGATAACATCTCTGGCTTGTTTGGAGTCCAAAAGACATTGTCTTAGGAAGTAGAACAGAGAACTGGATAGAGGCCATTTTCCTTACTGTGCTGCAGATAGGGAAAAGGCCTGAGACTATGAACACTCAGGGTGACAGAGCACCTCCTCAGAAGGCCCTTGCAGGGCAGCTGTGATGGGTCCTGGCAAGGGAGCTAGAGCAAAAATCACTGACAGTCTTGTTACATATCTCGCAGAAACCAGTAGCATGCTTTTTGGGGGTGGTGGGTGGAAGTCCTATAGACAAGCAGGTCAAAGTTTTGGAAGTGTAATATCAATACATACAAGGCTACATTTATATCAAAGGCTGTGGCTTTCACACTTTTATGTTACATTCCTCTGTGAGTCATGAACAAAGAAAAGCTTATTAAATCTCCTTATATGGTTCGTTTTATTTAAAATCCCTGTGTCAACTAAATCACTATCATTGCTCTGTTATTGCTTTCAAATGAACAAACAACTGGGTATCTACCACATGTCAGGCATTATGCAATGTGCATTTTAAAAAAAGGTATGGCCCATGCCCTGTGAAAATCAGCCAAAAATTTATTACCTAAAAAAAAAAAAAAAAAAAAAAAAATTATTACCTTTACTGCATACACTTGGGTTTCTAAGTGCAACACATGTTGGCCCAGAGTTTAAAAGCACAAACTAACATTACTTCTTTTTTAGAGATTTTATTTATTTATTTGGGAGAGAGTATACAAGCAGGGGGCAGAGAGGAGGCAGAGGGAGAGGGAGAAGCAGATTCCCCGCTGAGCAGGCAGCCCAACATGGGGCTCAATCCCAGGGCCCTGAGCTGAAGGCTGATGCTTAACTGACCGAGCCACCCAGGTGCCTCTAACCAGCATGACTTTTACTCAGAATGATTGAAATATTCTAGTACAACATTTTGTGTGTGTGTGTCAATTATGAAGTATAGGATATCTTAGAGAACTCAAAAGCAGCTGCTGCTCAGAATAAATTGAGTGAACAGAAATTTGAGTCATGTCCATAGACCTATCTGCCTCAATGATATGCAAAAAGGGTTTGTTTCATTGGTTTAAAAATATGCTGGTAAATGCTTTTAAACCAGCTTTCTGGAAATAATAAGTTCTGACTTGTGGCTTTTGCCACCCACATAAGGTCAGTGAACGTGGAGTTGGGTATTGAGGAGCAACTGGAGCTCACCAGCACTAGCACACTACGGACCTGCCCAGCTGCTTGTCAACAGAGCCAGAGCACTGTCCCTGGGACCCATGACATGAAGTGTTTATTCTGTGCCTGGACACTCATCTTAGCAGAAGTCTGGGTGAGCTGTGCTGCTCTCTACAGGTGGATGTCCAGAAGGAAGTTTTTGAGCTATGCTTTAATGACAAAGCTGACAAAATGGATGACTTTGATCATCAGTATAAATATCAGTGGAATCCTTGACCAGGCCCCTGTCTCAACATTTTGACTGTCATCCCAGTTTGTGGAGAAGACAAACTGGCATTAATGATCTTGTCCTTCATAGAAATAATGCTACCAGGGCCTTTGCCCTGGGTTTAAGGCATTGGAAGTAGCTCTACATATCAGGGTTTCTAGGCAGAAGGAGAAGCTTTGCCTCTGGACCTGAAGCCACTTGTCTAAGAGCTCACCCCTTTCCCTTCTTTGGCTTACTCTGGTAGGCTCCTCTGAGATACTCAAATCTAGCCCTTTAGATTCAAAATCCAGCACTCTTTTTTTTTTTTAAAGATTTTATTTATTTGTTCATGAGAAACACACACAGACAGAGAGAGAGAGAGAGAGAGAGAGAGAGGCAGAAACACAGGCAGAGGGAGAAGCAGGTTCCCTGCAGGAAGCCTGATGTGGGACTCGATCCCGGGTCTCCAGGATCACACCCTGGGCTGACGGCGGCGCTAAACTGCTGGGCCACCCGGGCTGCCCCAAATCCAGTACTCTTACCATTAAGTTGAGCCCCAAGCACTTGACACTGCAGTAAGTGTTGCCAGCAGGCAGATGCCACTTCTGAAGGAAAAGCAGCCTTGCCTGCTATGACATGGCTCCCCGCGTGAATCCCACACCATACAGGAGCAATGCTGCTCTTTTGCTAGTATTCAGAGTGGCACTACCCTTCTTTATCCCGTCAGCCAGCTTAATCTCTAGGTTCAGTCCCTGATAACAGTTAGAAAAGCCTTTGTCCTCCTTCCCTCAAGGGGACCTCTCTCTGCTTCCATGTCTGAGGTAGCACTTGTCCTCTCCTCCCCTCTTCTAGTTGAGATCAGAGCTTTTTGCTCAACTGATCATACCATTGTGGCATGTATTCCTTTGTACAAGAACAATTTTTGCCTTGAAACACTCCAACATTTTCACTGGAATCAGGAGACCTAGATTTGGAAGCTCATTGTTCTGAAGCTATTTAAACTCTGAGCTCCAGATTTTCTCATTGCAGAAAGGGAATAAAATCTGTCTACATGTGGGTGATATAAGAAATTAATGTATGTGAAAATGCTTCATAAAATATAAAACGATTTTGGGCAGCCCCGGTGGCACAGCGGTTTAGCGCTGCCTGCAGCCTGGGGTGTGATCCTGGAGACCCAGGATCGAGTCCCACGTCGGGCTCCCTGCATGGAGCCTGCTTCTCCCTCTGCCTGTGTTTCTGCCCCTCTCTCTGTCTCTATGAATACATAAAATCTTTAAAATATATATATAAAACGATTTTGAAGTTCAAGGTATTTTACTATCTCTTCATTACTCCACTTACATAATTCCATTGATTTTAGTTACTGAGATCAGTTTCGTCAAAGCCACATGAATGTATCAGCTTGACTTTGGAGAGCTAGGTCTCAGGGGGAATGTCCATTCTGTCCTCATGACAGCACCAGTGACAAATATCCAATTCTGGTATGACTCCCAACAGGGGGCACATACAGGAGATGATGTGAGGCAATGGTTATTGCTTCTTCTTACTGTAAATTGGAGGTGATTCTCTCCACTCTTTAAGCCTAATTGGCTCCTAAAATGTTGAATTTGTACTTAGTTTTGTTTTATCATCAATGATTCATAACAGTGCATAGTCAGGGAAATGGAGCAGGCTTTCAGTTTTTACTAATCTCTGGTCAAAAATGTATCTTGTTGGTTTGAAGAAGAGTGCCTGAGACCAGTCAAATTCAAGGGAATGATGAAGGAATAGATCCTAAGAGAGGGATCCAGAGAGAAGAAAGAAAGATCTGAGTTAAAATTACAACTTTGCCCACTTGTTTATAAATTATTAACCTCTCTAGTTAAATGGAGTTAATCATACCATAATGTACATTTAGCTGCTCAACATTAAAATTCCTTGTTTTGGAGAAGTATCCTATTGTGTGTCTTGGGGGACAGTAAGTGTCAGGCATTTTGCTGTCATGAAGAACACTGTGGTGAGTGACATGAATAGAAAGCCAAGACAGGGCTGTGTGGAGTATGGTCTGGATTCTCTGGGTGTCAGGACCATTTGGGGCACCTGTAAACCTGTGGATTCCAGAGTCCAACTTACTGGATCCAAATTTATGGGGTCATACTAGGAAAGCTACATGATTAATAAGCTTCCCAGGTTCTGGGAATCTACTAATCCATAGCAGTGATTATAGTTAATGGTATTGGACTATATACTTGAAAGCTGCTAAGAGACTCAGTCTTAAATATTCTCACCACTGAAAAAAGAAAATGATAATTATGTGATATGTTGGAAGTGTTATCTAATACTATGGTGGTAAGCATTTTAAAATATATAAATGGATCAAATCAGCACATTGTACACGTAAACTGGCCTGCCAACAGATCTCATCTTAGCTGTTTGGTGTTTTGTTTTTATTTTTTTTTAATATCTTATTTATTTACTCATGAGGAGACACACAGAGAGAGGTAGAGACATAGGCAGAGGGAGAAGCAGGCTCCCTGCAGGGAGCCTGATGAGGTACTTGATCCCAGGACCCTGGGATCACGACCCAAGCCAAAGGCAGATGCTCAACTACTGAGCCACCCAGGCAACCCTTAGCTGTTTGGTTTTAAACTCAGGAGCAGAAATGGAAGGAATTAAAATGTGACTTGTATCCATGGACAGTATGTTCTTTAGGCTTTTTGGAGGTAAGTTTATGATCGACATTTTGATACTGTATTTAGTTTTCTTAAATTATTATGTCAAATGCAATTCTATTTAAAACTGCATGCGCGGGTGCGCGCGCACGTGTATGTGTGTGTGTGTGTGTGTGTGTGTGTGTTTTAAAGGAATGATACTTGTATTGGCTGAAATTAGTGAAGAGTTCAAACTTCCCGTAAATTGCCTCTGTGATTCCCCCACAGCCATCAGCTTCTTTGAAGTGGGATGGTGACTTAAATAAGCACTTTTAACCTTGGCCCACACGTTGCTCTGATGGAAGGGAAAGACTCTGCTTTACCTTTGACTGTTCCTTTCTCCTGTGGAAACTGGATTCTAAAGATAAAGAAGATACATTCTCTAAAAGGACATTCCAGACATGTGGGGTAAGTGGATAGCAAATTATATATAAATTTGGAAGGTTATTCTCTTCTGAATTAAAAATATATCTTACCATCTCCTAGAGCCACCCAATGCAAAGGTCTCTGACTTGGAAGTTCCCTGCAAGCCCCAAGGGGCTGTGATCACACTTTAATAAAAACTGTCTTTTATGTACTTCAATCATAGAGCAAATTTACATGAACTACGAACTTTTAGTGTACAGGAGATGTGAGTGGGGGGAATGTCTGTGTAGATGGTTTAGGGGATGGAAAAGTGAAGCGGAGCAGTATCGCTCTTCTGATGCAGGCACACACAGTGCATCTGGGTGTTGTCTATTGAATTGAATAACCTCCTCCAAACTTCTTACGTCAAACTGATGGAAACAGAACATTAGATAGCTTGAGCCTTTAGACAGTTTTCAGTTGAAAACACAAACATCTTTCAAAGTCTCTCTGTAACTCCAGTAAAGCAAGCAATCTTTCCCAAGTATTTGCCAAATGTCACCTCCATGCCAAGCGCTTGGTGTTTAGCCCCTGGGGTCAGGAAATGAATTTTGATGAAACTTTCAACGATTTCCTCTACTCTTCCTACCATCAAAGCAAGACTCCTGCAAGCACTTCTGTAAATTACAAAATGTATATGTATATGGTCCATATAATCTGTAGCCTTTCCAGACACAGAAGCCTGAAATAGAAACTTACTGAAACAGACCGAAAATAGAAGTGGCTCAGAGGAAATTGCTTCAACCATGAGGGGTAATTTTCATTTCTGGTAGTTGTAAAAGGGAACCTTCTAACCTCATCTCCTTGGGTTTAATTCACCTACATTACTTCGCTTAGTGGTTTTCAGGGTAGTGAACAGTGATTTCTATGAGAGTGTACATTTTCGTTCTCATTTGTCTATGTTTGAGATGGGTGGGTTGGGGGTGAGCAAAGCCTATAAAGTTAAGCCAGGAAAAGGCCTGAAGAAAGAGAAACCATGAAGGCAGATGAAGAGAATGGAGATGACAGTCAGATCCCCTCTCTGGCTGGAGTGAACTCATAACTTAAAGGACAGAACATCCAGGTAGGTAGTTTTGGGAAGAAACCCCACTGGTGATGTATACACATACCAAGGACAAAGAAGAAGAGATTACAGGTTTTAAATAATTCTTCTGGTATGTTCTCTCAGCTAGCATCAGCATTGTCAGTAATGAAGACAGCTGAACATCTATCAGGCTGAACTAAACTGACTGGAGTTCGAAGATACTAATGATACTTAGCTGCTAGAACAGTGATTCTCAGAGGTGGGCAGCAGGTTTGGTACCAGGATCCCTAGAGGGTGGGACCGATCTTCCTCATCCACCCCGATTGTAGTGATCCGGTTTTCCAGATTGACATTTGTCTTATACCTCTCCCCTCAACCCCAGGGTGGGTGGGGGTGTTAAGAAACAGTAGAAGAAAGTATGACCTAAATTCACAGTAACATATGATTATTCACTGGAACTTTTTCTACAAAAACTACAGTGGTGGATATAGAGGGAGCAGGCCTCTTGGAAAATTAATGTAGGAGTCACAACATTGAACTAGAGAGCCTTTTTCTCTTTCCTTAATCTACCAAGGGTAAAAAGAGGAAATAAAGATCCTACAAAGGAAGCAAAACAGAAATCCCCTTGGCCACTGATGCTAGCACCCTGCATTGTTCCAAAGTCCTTTAAGGAATGGTGATAAGGCTGAGAAGGTGGGCACATACTTTCCTTGAAAGAAGCAGAAAAGGATGCAGAGGTAAAGAATGCTGGTAAGAGTTCATGATAGTATTTGGATTAAGCCTGTTTGCACTGCTGCCATCCCTTACATGGCCCTATTCCCCTGGCCAAATGTTTTGGACCGTTTCATGCTCACTGTCCTTGCAATCAATAACTGGCTGAGTAGGATCAGAGACCAGAAAAGATGGACCTGGACTTGAATCCTGGCTCTGCCTCTCATTAGATCCATAGCCTTGGGGATGTTACTTGCTTTCTTGAAGCCTTAGTTTTCTAACCTTTAAAGTGATGGTCATTGGAGAATTAAATGAGCTGAAGGAAGAAAGTATTGGACACAGTACCTGGCACAGATTATCTGCCTTTGTGAAGATTCCAATTAAGCAGATTCCTCATCTCCATTGTTTGAGCCACTGTTGTACCAAGTACCCACCTGCATTCAACCCTAAGGAATGCAACCATTTTTTTGTACATAAGGATAATGTATAAAATGTATAGCTAGACTATGAGTTCCTTCAAGACAAGGTTAATCCTTATGTTTTTGTATTCCTCACACCGTAAGTAGAACATGTTCAATGAAAGTTCATGGGATCCCCGGTTCCTCTGCTGACTGAATACATAAGTGAATGAATGGGTCGGAGGATGGTGGTAGGGGGAAATGAAACCAGAGGTTTTCATTAATAGAGGGGAATGTTCCAACATAGCATCCTTTTCTTGTTTTGACGGGTTCAGCAAGTAAGGCAGCAGATTTACCGGATTTTATTCTGAGCACTGTTAACTAGCCTGTGAATAAAGGAAGTCTAGCTATATTTACTTTTAAAGAGGCATGCAGGGAAGCCTCCTCAGACTTTCAATACTAGGCTGCTGATTTAGGAGTGACTAAGAAGAAGAAACGTCAAGCTGCCAGGACGCAGTGTGGTTTCCCATTATCTGTCACCTGCTGGAGAGAGCAGAGTCCTCCTCCTCTCACATTTCAGCCCTGCCTCCTACAGCAGGGTCTGCAGTTTGTACATGGGAGTTGTAGTGTCTAACCATCCTTCATTCTCACTCAATTTTCATTCTGTGTCTAGATCCTTTTTTCCCCTGGACTTTCACCTCTGCCATAAAATTATCCCTCAAAGTATCCCTGACCAACGGTAAGCTCACATGGAACTAATGTCTCAGTCCTCTATTTGCAGTTGGAAAGTGAATTATTTCTCTGAAACCAGAAAATTATGGCTGCTAAGCAATGAGTGAAAAAGCTACTTCCCTGCTGTCAGAGTCCCTCTCCTGAATATGCACCTCTGGTGAGCCACTTTGTGTGGGTAATTGCTTACATCTCTTGCTCAGGGCACTTGGTCTTGCTTGGACACAGCAGAATTTTAGCTCACTTATGTATATTACCTGTTAAATTCTTTGAAGCTCGTATTCAGCTGCTTTGGCATGAGATACGTAGTAAGCCACGTATAAAATACAGACCATGATATTCCATATTGTTCCATGGCCAGACATATTGCAAACCTTATCAGAGGTGAAAAAAGAAAAGAATCCTGCCAACATCTTGGTTTAAAGAATAGCCCTCTCTTCCCAACCTTAATAATCTTATTCCTTTAAAAAATTCAAAAATATGAGTTCGTTGTGTCCCTTTGAAGGAAGAAGAGCAAAGTCTAGCCCAGGATGGCCATCGGTGTAGGCCCCAGGCCTCATGTCAGAAAATGCATCAAATTTAGATTTTACCCTTAACTTAAATTAGGTTTTACATGCTGTCACAGAGACCCAAGGCAGGAGTGAAAGAAGACTTTTTTTCATTCAACTCTACAATTGTCTCATTATAATACTAAACAGCCTGAATTAATTATTTTGCAATAGCACAATTATGCTAAATTGATATATTTTACACGTGTTAATTGTTTATATGTAAACACTTATACACTCTATTTTTATAACCTTGTTTTGACAGGACCTTGTTAAGTATGCTGGGTCTCAAACTCTGGGAAGTGCTGAATATGAGAATCTGAGATGTCAGGAAAACCACCAGGTGTAGATTCACCTCTGAATCTCTCATGATAATACTTGCTGCGTGCCTTATGGAGGTGGAAAGGTTCTCAGTCAACTAGGGATTTATTAGAGCTTCTCAAATGTTTCTCAGCACTCAAAAGTATACATGACTAGTTATTTTACCACAAAAGTCTAGTTCTAAAAATATTCTTCAAGCCAGTATGGTTACCTAATAACTAGGAATCATTAGTTATGGACTAGGTTTTTTTTTTTTTTTTAATTTATTTATGATAGTCACACACACGGGGGCGGGGGGGGAGAGAGAGAGAGAGAGGCAGAGACACAGGCAGAGGGAGAAGCAGGCTCCATGCACCGGGAGCCCGACGTGGGATTCGATCCCGGGTCTCCAGGATCACGCCCTGGGCCAAAGGCAGGCGCTAAACCGTTGCGCCACCCAGGGATCCCATGGACTAGGTTTAAAATGCCACAGATTTGGTATTCACTGGATGAAGCAGCTTCTCTTTCCCTGACCCCATGTATTTGAGTGGAAAGGAGATGGAGTGTCAAAGGCTCTGCTCACCAGACTGTGTAATTACCTTTTTTGTGTGTATTATGTAAAGCTAATAGGATGTGGCTGAGGAAGTTTAGGAATCAGTACTGTAGCTTCCTGGACAGTAAACAGTGGCCAATGGCATCAGCACCAAACTGCTCTGCAGACCTTGAGATTTATCACAATTTAAGTAAACATTTTTTGAAACTCAGTTTGTCTTTAAGTTAAAAGTTCCTGACCTGTATCATCTGAGTCCCCCTGCCCTTCAGCATCCACACTTGGAGAGAAATTTTATCTTATTATTTTATTTATTTAATTTTTGTTGTTGTTGTTGAAGTATAGTTGATGTACACTGTTAACTTAGTTTTATTTGTACAACATAGTAATTTGACAATTCTTTTTTTTAATAATAAATTTATTTTTTATTGGTGTTCAATTTGCCAACTTATCGAATAACACCCAGTGCTCATCCTGTAATTTGACAATTCTATATACTACTCAGTGCTCACCATGATAATTGTAGTTGCCATCTGTCACTATACAATGTTATTATAATATTACTGACTAGATTCCCTGTGCTGAACTTTTCACTTTTCACCTCCATGATTTACTTATTTTATAGCTGGAAGTTTTTACCTTTTAATCTTCTTCACCCATTTTCCCACCCCACCCCCACCCTTCTGCCCAACCACTAGTCTGTTCTCTGTATTTAAGAGTGTTTTGGGGGTACCTGGGTGGCTCAGTTGGTTAAGTGTCCAACTCTTGATTTCGACTGAGGTCATGATCTCAGAATCCTAAGATTGAGTCCTGTGTCAGCTCAGCACTGAGCATGGAACCTGCTTAAGATTCTCTCTCTCTCTCTCTCCCTCTCCCTCTGTCCAACCCACCCCCCTCCCCAGCACCTCCGTGCATTCTCTCTCTCTTAAAAAAAAAAAATCTGTTTTGTTTTTTCATTTGTTTTGTTTTGTTTTATTTATTTTTTAAAATATTTTATTTATTTATTTGAGAGAGAGAGAGAGAGAGCACAAGCAGGGGGAGGGGCAGAGAGAGGAGGAGAAGGAGAAGCAGACTCTCCACTGAGCATGGAGCTGGATCCCAGGCCTCTGGGATCATGACCTGAGCCAAAGGCTTAACCGACTGACCCCCCAGCCACCCCTGTTTTTTCTTTTGGATGCTGCATATAAGCAAGAGAGATTTTAAATAACCAAAACACTAATATTGAGACTTTTATTAATAAAGAAACCACCAACTTTGGTAAAGCCTTTGCTTTCAGTGGCTTGACAGGGGTTCTGAGATACAATGATGCTGTAGGATCGTGGCCCAATATGTGTGATTAAGATAATTCTTTTTAAAAAGCTTGCAAGAAGTCTTGGACATATTGCAGCATAATGTGTTAAGCCAGCTGTGTGCCTTTTCATTTTGAAGTGTTTGAAGAAGGAAGAATCTTTAGAGCATAAAATAGGTTCTGGAAAGTTATAAGTTATAGCTGTCATTAAAGCAACTTTAGGGTTGAAGATAATTGAATTTAAAATTCATCCATTCATTTAAAATGCTTCAATTACAATGTTTGCTATATCTTCTTACTTTTGCCATTAAGGAAAACCTAGAGTAAAAGCAAGCAGATCAGAGTAGCCAACTTGTCTCCTACCACTTGCCTAAGGGGTAGAAGTCCTTGACTGGATTTTCCATCTCTTTTCAGGCAATTATTTTCTTGCTATAACTTTCTCAGATAGTCAATGAGCTGGATATTCTGGGCCAATGATAATGCTCCTTCTCTCTCAGCTGATTCTTTGGCAATCTTGTGCCCCAGAAAGTTCAACTCAGCTTTGGCTTCTCTTCAGTGAATTTCTCCACACTGTTAAATATATATCTTCCAAAGATAATTGAGATTTTTAGAAGGCTTTGGAAAGATCTGGAATGGCTTTTTTTCTGTTAAATTCTGATATTATTTTGATTTCAGGTAGCAACTAAGGAAAGAATATTTTCCTTATTCTCTACATATTGGAACAATGTCAGCATAAAATGATAAAAGGTGTCGAATGGCCTTCCTCCTCGTTCTGAACCCACACTGGTTTCAACTGTCTAATGAAGATAGGGCATGTTTGTGGAATGGCAAGTAGACCAAGGTGATTTGAACAGAATTGGGTGGTAAGAAGAGCTAGATAGATAAATGTTAACCAGTGGATTGGATACAAATCCTGGGTATCCATCTATTTGGACACACCAGTTTTTGAGGAATAATATTTAAAGACTATCATAGGCCTCGGAATGATGCCATTTGTCTGTGTGTTGGCCTTAACTTTGAATGTAGTATCCTAAATCAGTGACATGGGGTGGACCTCCAACCTGAAGACCCCTTGCCCCTCCATTTTAGGACCTCAACTAGACCAGTTTCAGTGGGATCCTTGGCTTATTTTCCCTGAATCTTACCATGACTGCCACTTATTTAATTTTAAAGAGGAAAATAGGAATGAAGGGAGAGGGTGTATCATGTAATTCTTCAGGTGGGCTTATTAAACAAAACTAACAAGACAAAGCAGATAAACAATAAAAACAAAAAAACAAATAAACCCACCTAGTCTTGGAAGAGTACATTTCAGATAAATAGTTATCCTCAATGTCTTCATTACTTCTACCAGGTACTTTCCCATATGGCCTAGAAAGGGCCTTGATAGAGATGAGCATCTAGTGCTTTCTCTGCCAGTCAGAGGGCCCAGTCAGTGCAACATCATAATTTTCACTGTTTTTAATTGGGTGAAGTAACAACAAAGCCTTATAACCTTTTATATCCTTACTGCAAGTGCACCTGGGATCCAGAGAAAGGACAGCTCAATACCACAGAAGGAGTGAGGTACCAAAAGGTTCTAATTGAAATGCAAGGGAAGTGAAAGGGAAGGCGTAGTTTATTCTGAAAAGGTTGAGGGGTGCATGCGGGAAAAGTATTTCCCCATCCTTTGCCCTCCTATCTTTTCTTCACTATCTGAAACAATGTCTTCAGCAGTGGTGACACTTGAATAATGTTTGTCAAATCATAAGGGTGTCAGGAACAAGGGAACAAGAAAGAAAAATGTGTCAGCAGATAAAGAATGGAAAGGTATCTCTGAGAGATGTTGCATTGGCATTGAACTCTTTTCAATTTCCAAAAGGCTGAGGTTTGGGCATAAACGTAGCCAGGTGCTCCAGATGGACCAAGAGTGAACCACAAAGAACCTTTATTCTTTTAGCTCAAGGTTTCAGGTAGCTTTTCTAACAGGCTCCTCAATCTACCTATAGTCTTTCATGGTCTTCTGACCTAGGAAGGGGTAAGGGGGGGAGCTTGTCAAAGTCAGATTACTCTATTTAACTGAAAGTGTTTTAAGCCTTTGTTCTTTACATTAAAAAACTCTAACCCTGACAACACCATGAGCAACAGTATCCTCAGCCATGATATAGTTATGAGTACTTTCTTCTTGAATTTGGAGAGAATGGGGACAAAGCCTTGAGATTTTCTGATGGTTAGATGGTTTCCCAAAAGTCCACATGCCTTCTGTTTATTTAAATCTCTGTGGAATCTGGTAACCATTAATTCTTACCTACCCTACACTAAGAGCCTACTAACTGTAACCTCTGTCTTCTCTGGCTCTTATACTAATTCTCTGCAAAATGTAGCAGAAATACTTTTAAAAAATTGATGTGATAATGTCATTTCCCTTGCTTATAACTTTCAATGCCTTATTATTGCTTTTAGGATAAATAACAGAACTCTTACCATGACTTAGAAGATCCCATCTAATCTCTCTAGCCTCACCTTGTATTCTCTGTGTCTTTTCTGCATACTGGTTGTTGTCTTTCTGCTGGAATGCCTACTCTCTCCCTCTCTCTCTCCCCACGTCCCTCATTTGCTATGATGGGAGAAACAAAGGACAAGGTGAAGCTAACCAGACAAACATAACTTGCCCATGAATGTCTTCCTTGATCCCACCACCCATCTTAAATAGGTCACCTTCCTTTGCGTTGTGTGGCTTCTAAGAACCATGCTCTTTCTTTTGGAATTCTGTACAGTTGAAAATTATGCATTCATGTGATATTCCACCAGACTATAAACTCTATGAGGACAAGGTCTTGTTTTTCCCAGGCCCTATGTTGTATATTGGTTTGTTATGATTTCAAGTCCACTTGTTTGTGACTTAAGTGGAGTTGTTTTGGGATCCCTGGGTGGCGCAGCGGTTTGGCGCCTGCCTTTGGCCCAGGGCGCGATCCTGGAGACCCGGGATCGAATCCCACATCGGGCTCCCGGTGCATGGAGCCTGCTTCTCCCTCTGCCTGTGTCTCTGCCTCTCTCTCTTTCTCTCTCGGTGACTATCATAAATAAATAAAAATTAAAAAAAAAATTTAAAAAAAAAAGTGGAGTTGTTTTGATCTAAAGGTGAATGTGTTTACGTTGAAAAAGCTGTGTCAGGGTATTGTCGTTGGTTGTTGATGAGCACTCAGTAACTCAACTGTTGTCAGGTGCCTCTGGGAACTTATTAGTAAGAACATATGGAAGAGTGGGTATGATGTGAGAGTCACTTAACTTTAAATGCCAAGAATTTGTGGAGACTTACCAAGAGTGCCTAGTCCAGGCAAGGTTACCCTTTGCTGATCTAAAATAACTCCAGAGACCTCCAGGCAGGAGCTCCTGCTGTTGCAAGGAGGCTCTTTGCTGTCAGTGGTGAAAACCATGCAGCGTCATGATAAGAGATCATCTTGCCTGCCAACACCAGAGCCTTCATACCCTTAGCAACGTGCTCTAGCAATAAGGGGCTTTGGCTTTGTGCTGGCTGCAGGACATCATCTCTTGGTTGGCCAAGCCTATTCTCCCAAAAATCAACTTGTAGGAAGGTACACGTCACCTAAATTTGGACTTTGTCTCTTTCATCTCCCCCTCATTTGGAAAAATAGTGTAATTAATCTATCATTGGTTTGGAGTATGTTATTTCTTTATTAGCTTATTAAGAAACATTATCCTGTATGCTATTGGCTAATGAAATATTATTGTTGTAAATTATAATTCCTGCAGTGAACCTGTTAATTAAGTATCGATTGGCAAAGACAATCTCAGTATCTAAGCATAACTTGCTCTGAAAATGATGCCTTAGCTTAATTATTTGTTGAATGAGTAGGACAGCCCAATATATACAGACAGAAGATCTCTGAAGAAAATTGTTTTCTTGGAATTTTAAAATTGCTATGTTAGGGGAGTAGATGATTATTTTTTCCCTTTTAAATTTTTTTATATTTTCCAGGTAGTGCTTTACCAGCACTAAAAAACGTGAGAACTAAGAGAAGCACATTAGATTTAATGACTTACTGCTCTTTTTTCTAATGACCTTTAATAGAAGAGTTTCAGTAGGGTAATGAAAACAAAAATTGCCAGCAAAGAAGTAGGGGGTAAAGAAACAGCAATGAATATAAATTACACTTTACAAGTTGTAGGTAAAAATAAAGGGGAAAGAGAAAACAGCTGACTGAGAAAGTAGCAGGATCAACAGTAGATTATTTAGCTGCATGAAATTTTTTAGCTAGTAGATACCAGGAAAAGCCTATAGGCTTAAGGAGAAGAAGGTGGTAGAAAGAGATTATAGAGATTTGTGTGAGGTTTTTGTCTCAGAGAAGAGGGAAGAGAAAAGATACGTGACATGTAGTATGTACTCAATAAATAATAATGTAATAAACAAGTCAGCAGGATGAGGTGCTTGGGAGAATTCAGGTCTCATCTCAGGGGTCCTAAGCACCTAAGAGTCAGGCACTTGTCCCCATGCAGGAATATGGAACCACTGATACTGGAGATTTTGATCTCAAGAAACTGGAATTTTATGTGAGATCCCTTCATTTTAAAATTTTGATGACTGATTTAAACGGAAATCAAAGAAAAACACTAATATTTAATCAAGTGGCAACCACTTAAAAACTTATATTTTAGTGTCTGTTTTTCAGACCATAGTTACTGGCATGGCATTTAACACCTTTACTGAGATAAGATTCACAAATACAGTTCACCCATTTAAAATGCGTGATTCACTAATGACCTTTAATAGAAGAGTTTCAGTAGAGTAATGAAAACATGAGCAAATTTTAGTAACTTTTTAGTTGTTTTTAGTAAATTCACAGGCATGCAACCATTACTGCAGGCAGTTTTAACACATTCTCATCATTAAAAAAGAAATCTTAGACTCTTTAGTTATCACTCCTCTATCTGCCCACTTCCTCACCCCTAGGCAATCTGTCGCTATAGACTGGCCTATTCTGGACATTTCATTTGAGTGGAATTGTATATTACGTGGCCTTTTGGGACCGGCTTCTTTCATTTGGAGGTGGTATATTTTTTTAAGTAAAGAAGTAGAAATATGAAGAATTTATAAGGCTTTTAATCTCAGTGAAAGGCAAAGCCAGGTTGTCCTAATACTAAAGTGAGTAGGGAAGAGAATGTTGAGGTTTGAAAAATATCCTTTGGAAATGAAGGAAAGGCAAAGCCAGAAAAAAGTCCTGAAGATATTCTGCAGCTGCACGTATGGACACCTCAAGGACCAATCTGTATGAAAACTGATTTTGATCATCTGCCCCAGGGCCAAGAGGTCGCTGGCATGCATAAGCGTGGCTGTATCAGTAGTTTGCACAGCTGAGGTCTGACCAGATTGTGCCTGTGGTCTGCTTGCTGCTGAAAGATGTAAGGATCACCCTGGGTTGCACAGCTGTTCTTCAGGATGTGATCCTTGGTTCTATTACTAGCATTGCTCAGAATAATCATAGAAAAGAGAGAGAGAGAGAGAGAGAGAATAATCTAAGGCCCTGGGTGCCTAGCCCCAAGACTTCTAGGGTTATCTGTTTATAATAAAGACAATCATTCAAAGAAGAAATTCTCCTCTGCAAAGAAGTGGAGAGTTTTCAGGCAGCTGAGCCTATCATTTCTCAGGGAACTAGCAGGTCTAATTTCAAGGGCTTGGCACTCATTGGGGAAAAAAAATTATTCCTCAACAGCCTACCAGGGAACATGACTCTGGAATTTTCAGTAAAACCACAAGAGCAAAGAAGCCTGTTTAAAATATGGGGCATGAGTTGGACACATAGCTAATAAAGATTGCGAGACTCCTGGGGGCTTCCAACAGTATAGCACACCATGACTTTCTAGTGAGAATATAATTAGGTCTGATGATGGTCGCTTCATCAGTGTTGAGGCTGTGCTTGGACCCAGGGTTGACCTTGGATGGGCAGAGGACCCGCCTCTGTGATGGGGTAACACCAGCAATACCTGCCTCATCACGGAAGCGGCCCCACTCTAGCTCTCCAAAATTACACCTAGGCAGAGACTCGTGAAACACATGAGTGAAACTATATCAGTTAGGATTCGATGGGCAAAATAAGAGTGTCGATGTGCATATTCTGGTAGGTGTGGGTTTGGAGCCTGCTTCTCCCTCTGCCTGTGTCTGTCTCTCTCATGAATAAATAAATAAAATCTTTTTAAAAAAAGGGGGGGGGGAGGTATAGTCCAGGGAATAGCAATAGTTTTAAAGCTGACATGGCTTAAATTGCATTTGGTCCCTTCTCTACTCCCTATTATTTGAAGAAACAGTGCCAAATAGCAAATCAAAATTTTGTGCAATGATTTGCTTTCATAACAGGTATATCTTTTTTATGGAAGCATATTTACTATACAATGTTATATTAGTTTCAGGTGTACAACATAGTGATTCAACAATTGTTACATTACTCAGTGCTTACAATGATACATGTAATAACCATCTGTCACCATGTTACTACACTATTATTGACTGTATTCTTTTTTAAAAAGATTTTATTTATTTATTCATGAGACACAGAGAGAGAGAGGCAGAGATATAGGCAGAGGGAGAAGCAGGCTCCATGCAGGCAGCCTGATGTGGGACTCGATTCCAAGACTCCAGGATCATGCCCTGAGCCGAAGGCAGACGCTCAACAACTGAGGCACCCAGGCATCCCTACTGTTGATTATATTCATAGTCATATTCATATACTTTTCATCTCTGTGACTTATTTATTTAATAATTGGAACTTTGTACCTCTGAATCCCCTTCAGCTATTTTGCCCATCCCCCCAGCTCCCTTCAAGCAACCACCAGTTTGTTGTCCAACAAGTATACTTTTTTAACCCCCTGAATGGACTGATAAACAGGAGGTAGGGACATACATCTCTAGCTCTGGGTATTTTAGAAAATTTTAAATATATTCATTTCATAGTAAATAATTGGATTATCCCAGAGGGCTATACAAGTGGACTCTTCCATGAACACTGCTTGCTGATGCATTCTTATTAGAATCATATCAATAAAGAAGGTGTACTGTCATTGTCAAACATGAGCTGAATCATACAGAAGTCCGTCTGGGGGATCCCTGGGTGGCTCAGCGGTTTAGCGCCTGCCTTCGGCCCAGGGTGTGATCCTGGAGTCCCGGGATCAGGTCCCGCATCGGGGTCCCTGCGTGGAGCCTGCTTCTCCCTCTACCTGTGTCTCTGCCTCTGTGTGTGTGTGTGTGTGTGTGTGTGTGTGTGATGAATAAATGAGTAAAATCTTAAAAAAAAAAAAAAGTCCATCTGAATCATAAACAAAGGTCTATGGAATTTGACACATAGGCCCAGATGTTGAAGAGTGTGTGGGATATGAGAGTCTTCCAGGAAAATATTTAAAAACCAAGTTCTTGCCCTCAAAGAAGGCTTTTCAAAGTACATGGGATTTGTTCCTGTTTCTATGAAGCAGTTATTTCATCTCCTCTTAGGAAACTAATTACATATCCACTCAGTAGACTGCATTTCTTTTTTCTTTCTTTCTTTCTTTCTTTCTTTCTTTCTTTCTTTCTTTCTTTCTTTCTTTCTTTCTTTCTTTTTCTTCTTTCTTTCTTCTTTCTTTCTTTCTTTCTTTCTTTCTTTCTTTCTTTCTTTTTCTTTCTTTCTTTCTTTCTTTCTTTCTTTCTTTCTTTCTTTCTTTCTTTCTTTCTTTCTTTCTTTCTTTCTTTCTTTCTTTCTTTCTTTCTTTCTTTCTCTTTTTCTTTCCTCTTTTTAGAAGACACGGTGTGTGGGGGAAAGAGAGAGAGAGAGAGGGAGAGAGATGGGGGAAGGGCAGAGGGAGTGGGAGAGAATCTTAAGGCTCCATGCCCAGCACAGGGCCTGGTGCAGAGCTCCATCTCACAACCCTGAGATCATGACCTGAGCTGAAATCATGAATTGGATGCTTAACTGACTGAGCCACCCAGATGCTCCTGGACTGAAAGTATTTAAAGCCAAATCCAGCTGCCCTTCTTTTCTGTTTTTTTTTTTTTTTTTTTTTTTTCATTTCTTACAGCCATGGGATTCTCTCCTTTCTCTGTAACAGGAGGTGTAAGTGACAATTACAATTGCTTAGGTCCTGTTATCAATAAGATTGTAAATCCTTTTTAGAGTAGGCTCTATTGTGTTTTATGCATAATAGATAGTCAAATAATTGTTGGATGCTTCAGGAAAGGAAAGCAGAGGAAGGAACAGTTAATTCCAGGTGTTGAATGAAAGGAATGTCATTTGTAAATGTATCTGAGATGGTCCTATATGGATATATATATATATATATATATATATATATATATATAAGTTTTAAAAATATTTTATTCATTTGAGAAAGAAACAGAGATGGCACAAGTCAGGGGGAGGGGCAGGGGGAGAAGCAGACTCCCCACTGAACAAGGAGCCCAACCCAGGGCTCCATCCCAGGACCCCAAGATCATGACCTGAGCCGAAGGCAGATTCTTAGCCAACTGAGCCACCCAGCACCCCTAAAAGAAACTTTCTTAAGCTAGAGCAAACTCACAGTGAGCCTTTGGCATGGAGAAGATTCAAATATGTTCTGTCAAGGGTTCCACCAACACTAAATGCCAATATCATCTTTTCTCTGTTGACCCAGCTGAACAGGAGTTGTATTTGGGAAGGGGAGGGACATGTGATCCACTTACAGCTAATTCATTTTCTTGCAGTTGTTTTGAAGTGACAGAGCAATGGTTTTTAAATTTTTAATTTTAGCTGTAGAAACTAATTTTCTTTTTGCAAACAGATTCTTACTCATCATTCCTGTATGCAGACTAAAACAAGTGAAAGTACAGGTACCCAAGTTTTAATCAGTGGGAACCTGAGCCCCTCCACTGAGTCCTCTCCCCAGATCTTTGAATCTGTCAGCTGACCAGCAAACTCAGTGCAACAGTTTGAAGACCATTGACAACCTGACTCGGCCTGGTGAAAATCCATGGAAAATGTGCTTGTGAAGCAAAATGGACCCAGGAAAATCCCGCTTGGGCTCTTCACGGTCTGTGGCTGTTTATTTTCTGCTGCCCCTACCCCATCCCCCACCCCTGGGGGAATGGGGAACTTTGCTGCACTAAGGATTGCACCACTGGGGACTCGGCCTTTCCCCTTTCACTTCTCCACTGGGAGCCCTTCAGCCCAATATCTGTTTCATCTACTTCTGAGAGCACAAAGCGGGGGAGGAGGCTCTCCTTTGTAATTAAGAATTTGAGTTCTGGAAGGGGAGGAGGGCGGGGTGGGGTGGGGTGAATGGGTGATGGGCACTGGAGGGGGCACTTGACAGGATGAGCACTGGGTGTTATTCTGTATGTTGGTAAATTGAACACCAATAAAAAATAAATTTATTTAAAAAAAAAAAAGAATTTGGGTTCTAGAGTCTGACTGCCAAGGTTCAAAGCCAGGCTCCAGGACTTGCTAGGTGCAAGAACTAGGCAGTCACTTACTCCCATTTTGTCCCCAACTTCCTCACTGGTGATATACGGACAGTGATAGCATTTGCTTCACAGGGTTGCTGTAAGGGTTAAACAAGATAGTGGCTGTCAGTCCCTTAGACCAGTGCCAGACACAGTTAACGTATGGTAAATACAAGATGCCATTAGGAACACAGTCTGTTTGCTTGCCTGATACAGAACAACTAGCTCAAATGGCTCGCTCCCTTCGCTGTTTATTTATGCCACAATCACAATGAGATATTCAATTTACACAGTGAGATTTTGTCACCCACTAGACCTCAAGATCTAACTTTTACTACCTACCTGTTTGTACTCACTAATTTTTTTCTTACATTTTTCCTTAAGCTCTTCTTTCTGGCTTACCTCTTAACTCAGGCAAATGAATCCTGAAACCACATCTCAGAGGATGGCAACTGCCCTGACAAGACCACCCAGACCCTTTGAGATACCCCCCTCTTCCTCCTCCTCTCAAAGGCCTGCCACAGATGGACTGTGGAATGATCCCACCCCCCATGACTGGCAATTGCCTTTATTTCATTGTAATACTAAAATCTCCACCCAAGGAGAAGCCTCAGCCTCATTTATATGACATACAATGTATGTATAGACATGTTTTCTTGAGGCACATGTGCAATTTTATGTCTGCATTTTCACAGGATGACAAGGCTTCCCTATATAAAATATTCATCCTCATCCTAAACAGGTCACCCATTCACCCTTTCTCAGGAGTCATGGCTTTGGAAGCCATCCCTGTGACCTTATTTGCTATGAAGTTTTCTTTGTGTGATGGTGCAGTTTCTGTGACTCACCAAGTGACTCACATTGGTTCAGTTACAATTTCTCTTACTTTTATGTATGAAAGCTTTAGGGACAGAAAGTATGTATGTTCCAAAGACATTGGTTTAATCTTCCCACAGATAATAGTTGTAAACAAAAGACAAGAGATTCTGTCTAAAGATCCATGTAACAGATTCCTTTAGAAGAAAATCACATCTCTCTCTCTTTCCACTGGGGAAGAAGTTGACTCTTTTTGCTTGGATTCCCCAATGACATTTTTATTTTAATAAAGATCACAGAGTCTCATCTTTCAGCTGTCATCAGTCTTATAAAAAATTTCACTATTGCTAATGGTGCTATATTCACTACGTAAAAGGAAGTTATTCACTTCTTAGTACTTCTTTTCTTGTGTGAGGACTCTTTCCTAAGACCAAGCTGACTTTTCTGCTATCTTAATACTGATTCCCTCTAGAATTGGAACCTGAAATAAGGATTTAGTGATCAATAGTTTGTTGAGAAGTGCAGGGAAGTAGGAAAGGTGGCCCAAAGTGATGAATTATTAAGCCTTCTATCATAGTGGTCAATTGGAGATTAATTCTCCAAAGAAACTCTGAGATATTAAAACACATACCATAGAATTATCTCACCTAGGGACTCAAGGAGGTGGGGACCTTAGATGCCAACTCCCATCAATCACTGATTTTAGAACTGCTGGGGTGGGGGCAGGGCTAAATCCAGCCAGTTTATTCTGCAATGGTATGGTCTCAGGGATGGGAAGATGCTGATATTGTCTGCTATACCTGCATTAGGATATTGGAAAGAATGCATTCAAAGCAAACAGCTTTGGGTTCTGAGATTAGTGCAACTGATTAAAAGAAGAATGATTTGGGGTAAGTTAACAAAGAAATACCAACATTTCCCTACCTTCAGTGTTGTTGAGACTATTAGAATTGATATTGTTAGAATTATTAGAATTGTATTATTAATAGCATGTATTGTGGTAAATTAACATAGAAATACTAACATTTCCCTACCTTCAGTATTGCTGAGATTATTAGAAAACAGACATAGCCATTTATATATACAGTACCATTAAATTTTTTTAAAACAATATTTCTGAAACCTAAATATTTATACCAATCATTTGGAAATTTTGTTAGAAGACAGATTCTGACTCCACATACCTGGGTGGGGAATGAGGTTCTGTGTTTCTAACAGGCTTCAAGGTGATATTGATGCTGTTGGTCCATGGACCATACTTTACACAGCAAGATTTTAAACTATTCTAAAAGTCATCCTTAATCACAATATATAATAAGTCATAAGACATTTTCCCTGGATCTGCTGAGTTTAATCATAGTTTAAAAAAAAGTTTGAACACATCCATAAGAGCCTTTTATGTTAGCCTTATATGGAAAATGACCAGCTGTGTTAATCACTGCTAATAAACTTAACTGCCTGGGGTTCCCAGAGCAGAGTTACACAAGAGACAAAGTGCAGAGTGAAAAATATATAGAATAGATAAGGATTTTGGCATTATGGGAAACCTAAGAAAAGACAAAAGCTGCATCATTATTAGAGAATAAGGAAAAAGATGAGATCCCAAAACATATTTCTATTTTTTTTCCAAAACATATTTCTAAGCAATTCATGACAAATGGCACTATTACAAAATTAATGTGATGTGCTTTGAGATGTCCCCTATGTGCAATACATTATGAAGGGTAGAAATGTAAAAGCATGTATGTGGTGTTTACAGTTTGTTGAGGAGAACAGATCCATAAATGAAGAGACTAAGCAGTAAAAATGTGAATAAATAATTCTCCTTAGTGGGAGAGCTTTACTAAGCATAGGGAGATTATTTTGGTCTGGAATACCTGGAGAAAATACTGTTGGAAGGGGGGATTTCAGCTGAGTTTTTAGAAGACAGGTAAATCTTGCCCTGAATACTGTAGAAATGTATAGGAAAATGGTCATAACTTTAGAGAAATGATTTTTATAAAATGTGCCTCAAAAAGGGTACTGTTTAGGAGCATGTGCTGTTAGTAACAGGGCTTGGTTAAGAACAGTGACACACAATGCACTTATCAAGTCTCAGTTGAGGGAGATAGAGATTTAAAAAAAAAAAAAAGCAGGAGGCCAATAGTATTATAGTCATTAAAATTATGAAATGTGGAGTCAGACCTGGGTTCACACAGATATCAACCAGAACTAGCTGTGGGACTTAAACACCATTCACCTTAAATCTCTAGTTTCTTATGCGTAAAATGATGATTTCGAGATTTCTAAAAAGGAATGAAGTGATGATTAGAAAATTCATGAAAGGAGGGGCACCTGGGTGGCTTAGTCAGTTAAGCACCAGACTTTGGATTTTCAGCTCTGGTCATGATCTCAGGGACCGAGCCCTGTGTTGGGCTCCTTGCTCAGTGAGAAGTGTGCTTAAGATTCCCCCTCTCCCACCCCCACATGTGTGTTCTCCCTCTCTCTAAAATAAGTGAATATATCTTCAAAAAAATTCATAAAAGGAAATTTATTGTATATTTCTTAGTATATGTCCAGTACATAGTAAGTATTTGATAGATAGAAAGCATTAACATATTCAAAACAGAAAAGAAAAAGGCCTGCAAAGAGAGAGAGAGAGAATGAAACAAACCTCAATATGGTCACAGCAATGCTTCTGACCAGAAAATTCCAAGAGGTGAAGGGAATCACAATGACTGGAGCTCTAAGATATCCAGAAGTGTGTGTGCATATAGAAGTATCTATATCTAGAGCTGTATCTAGTAGCATACATCTAGAAGTGTATATATAACTATATAGTTTCTGTTCATGCTGTCAATGATACACACATACACCGAGTAAATTTTAGCCCTTCCATAAAAGAGAAAGGTGATTGGTTATTTTGATGCGCTTCCCAAATTCCCCCTCAGGAATAAAGAAGCTATCGCCCCACTACTGGGAGTGCTTCTAGCTGAAGAGAGCCACCTTACCCAAAGTTATCTCCCTCCTTTCGGTGGTCCATATCCAGTGACTGCAAGCATAGAAGTGGAAAGGTTCAGCCTTCTATTAAGTTGTGAACAGCTCTGAAGGGTTGCTTCATCCTCAGAAATCTCCATGGAGTCAATTGAAGCTTCACCCAAACTGCGTCACATCCCCGTTTCTCCTTCTGCCCAGTCTTATAGACTTCTCTTCCCTTCGGCATTTATTGAACCTCCTGCATGATAATTTCCACCTTAGAGTCTGTTTTCTAGAGAATCCAACCTGTGATAGGTGGTGTTGCTGGTGTTAGGTGGAAGACAGCTATTGGCATAAGGTGGTAGTTCAGGTGTTAAAATGATCACAGGTGATGAAGTTGGATGCTATACTAGTAAAAGACAATATACTAGCTGGTACTGGTTTCTGCCACTGGCAAAATAGGGAAATACTAAGTATAAAGATAGGGGAATTGAGTGCCTTTTCTAACTCAGTTGAGGCTTTGGAAAAAAGATAAGCCAGAGGTGAAAAGAGGAGGTTCTCCTTAATAGCATGTAAATAAGCTCTCATCATGAACAGCTGAAAATATTAAGGACCAGGAGCGAATGTAAGAGTAGTTGAACATCAAAGGAGGTTAACCTTTCAAACTAAACAGATCTGCTATGCCAAGGTTATATATAACATGTGGGATGGGGACACCTGGGTTGATTGTTGATTGCTCCTCTTCCTTTGCAAAATTTCGAATCTCCAGATTTCCAGGAATCCTACAGAAATAGTTTGCTCCTTCCTATTAAGGATTAGCACTCTTTTTCTGCTTGAAGGCAATGCAGAAGCCTTTCCCATGCAAGACAACATGTGCCTGCCTCAGGATCTGGTCTCACCACCTATTTTGTCACTGTATCTTTAAGTTGCAGCACACATAACCAGAGGTATACTGGGCATGATAAGGAAGAAAAGGGATTATACCCCAAAGGAGATACAGGACCAAGCTGTCTTTTATAAACACTAACTGGAATATTATAGATGGTTTCTGAGGGTTCTGGATCAAAGGATCAGAAAATATTGTTTGAAAAGAGAGCTTATCAATTTGAGAAACTCTTCTAGGATACATGGTTTAAAAATTTGGCAAGGACATCAAGAGATGGTGTAAGCACCTCCTACTGTGGCTCTTAAATCCATGAATAAAGTAATAGCTCATACTAAGTGGGAATAGAAATACCAGAATTTCAATAGCAGATGGTAGAAGAGGAAAATAAAAGGCTCAGAGAAGTACACATTCTAAAGTGGGTGCACCTGGTGTGTATATAAGACCGATAAATCACTGAACTCTACCTCTGAAACTAATACACTATATATTAATTAATTTAATTTAAATTAAAAAATTAAGTGAGTGCAATATGAAGGCTGGAAAACCCACCAGACATCTGTGTTCCAGAGTGTACACCGTTTACTGAAGCAGTAAGGATCTCCTTTGTAAGAGAGCCTCTAGCATCAGTAAGAAGTTGACTGTTGCCACTTCTTAGTGGGTCAGGGCTGACAGTAGGATATGCTATTACAGAACTGGGCTCATTGATAGTAGGAGCTGACTATAGAAAATAGTGTCTCTCAGGAAAAAAATAATAGAAGGGTAACCAACAGGGCTGCTGCTCAATCTATGTAATCAAAAGAAGTCAAGGATGGAAGATTGTAAGATTGACAGCAGTTGCTCTAACATATAGTCATGATTCATTGTCCAGTTTCCAAATATGAACCATTTTTGAGGCCCGGAACCCAGAGATAAAAGGCCAGGTACCAAGCACTCTGCAATAGTATGGCAGATGCATACAGGGTTGATTCCTCCCAGTGTTTCTCCAGGGTAGTTTACATAAATAAGTGTACACCATAGAAAGAGGCCTATAGGACAGGGTCTGAATTAACACTGATGCCCAGAGATCTGCAGTAAGCACTGAGACTCTATTAGAATGGAAGGATAAGGGGAACAGGTAATAAGTGGAGTCAGGGATAAACCAACATTTTAAACTGAAGACTTATGTCTTCCTTATACTCAGGAAAGTCCTGTTTTCTTTCTTCCATTTCCCATTTCCTTGGTTGGTGGGCCTAATCTGGATTCAGCTTTGAATTCTTCTCATATTTTATGTCTTTACAATATAAAATATTTCTTCAGCTTTGCATTTGAATATTTTTATAAGCTTATTTTTGCCTTTATCTTTAAAACCAACTTTGTTGAAGCTTCATATACATAGAATAAATGCATCGATTTTAAATGCATATAAAAATAATCGTATAGTTTGATGGGTTTTGACACACTTATACATCTGTATAACTATCACTCAACCAAGGTATGGAACATTTCCATTACTCCAAAAAAAGTTCCTTAATGCCTCTTTGTCATCAATACCCTACTCCCTTATACCAGATACAAGTAACTATTGATCTCTTCTGTCACTATAGATCAGTTTTCCTCTTCTAAGATGTGATTTAGGGAATCATACGGTACATATTTTTGAGTCTCTGGCTTCTTTCACTCAGCATGTTTTTGAGATCTACAATGTGTTTATCAATAGTTTGCTGACTTTTATTATCAAATAGACTTCTAGAGTATAGACTAGAGTATATAGAGTATAGAATAGAGACTTCTAGATATACCATGATCTGTTTAACCCTTCATTTGTTAATTTATGTTATTTCTAGTTGTAGGCTATTATGAACAAAGCTGCTATGAATATTCATGTACAAGTGCCTTTGTGTGAATGTATGTTTTCATTGTGTGTGTATGATGTATTCATTGTATAAACTTAGTAGACTTGATGGGTCAAATGACAAATATATTTATTTTTTATTGAAGTATAGGTGATATACATACAATATTATATTAGTTTCAGGTGTATAACATAGTAATGCAACATTTATATACATTATAAAATGATTGCTACAGTGAGTCTAGTTACCATCCATCACCATACAAAGTTATTACTATATTATCGACCATGTTCCCAATCCCCATGACTGTTTATTTTATAACTGGGACTTTGTACCTCTTAATCCCCTTTACCCATTTTGCCCATCCTCACCCTTTCCCCTCTACCTACCACAGTTAGTTCTTTTTGTTTATGAGTCTGTTTCTGCTTGTTTTGTTAAGTAGATTCTACATATACAGGATTTGTTTTTCTCTATCTGACTTAATTAGCATAATATCCTCTAAAACCCATGCATGTTTCACAAATGGCAAAACGTCATTATTTTTTAATGGTTGAGTAATATTTTATTTGTATACCATATACCATACCTTTACCAACTCATCTGTTGTTGGATGCTTACGTTGCTTCCGTATCTTGGCTGTTGTAAATAAGGCTGCAATGGACATGGGGGATGTGTTTATCTTTCTAAATTTATGTTTTTGTTTTCTTTAGATAAATACCCTAAAGTAGTATTACACTGAATTTTATAGTAGTTTTTTAAAAATTTTTAGGAATTCCCATACTGTTTCCCATAGCTGCTGCACCAGTTTACATTCCCACTAATAGTGCACAGGGTTCTCCAGCCTTCCAGCACTTGTCATTTCTTGTCTTTTTGATACTAGTGATTCTTACAGGTTTGAGGAGATACCGCACTGTAGTTTTGACTTGCATTTCCTTGACAATTCGTGATGTTAAGCATCATTTCATGTGTCTGTTATCTATATGTCTTCTATGGAAAAATGTCTATTCAGGTATTCTGCCCATTTTTAATTAGATTATTGGGGGGTGTTGAATTGTATAAGATATATATATATATAATTTTATTTATTTATTCATGAGCGATACAAAGTAAGAGGCAGAGACATAGGCAGAGGGAGAAGCAGGGACCCAATGTGGGACTCCATCCTATAACCCCGGGAGCATGCCCTGAGCTGAAGGCAGATGCTGAACCACTGAGCCACCCTGGTATCCCTTCTGTATATATTTTGGATATTCCTTATTGGATATATCATTAGCAAATATCTTCTCCCATTCAGTAGATTGGCTTTTCATTTTGTTGAGGTTTCCTTTACTGTGCAAATGCTTTTTATTTTGGTGTAATCCCACTAGTTTATTTTTTGCTTTTGTTTCCCTTCCCTCGGGAGACATATCTAACAAAGTGCTACTAAGGCTGATGTCAAAGAGATTACCACCTAAGTTTTCTTTTAGGAGTTTTATGGCTTTAGGTCTCACATTTAGATCTTTAATCCATTTTGAATTTATTTTTGTTTATAGTGTGAGAAAGTGGTCGGGTTTCATTGTTTTGCATGTAGCTGTCCAGTTTTCCAGAACCATTTATTTAAAAGACTATCTTTTCCCCAGTGTATGTTCTTGCTTCATTTGTCATAGATTAATTGACCGTACAAGCATGGGTTTATTTCTGGGCTCTCTATTTTGTTCCACTGATCTATGTGTCTATTTTTGTGCCAGTACTGTGCTGTTTTGATTACTACAGTTTGCAGCCTAGTTTGAAATCTGAGATTGTGATACCTCTGGGTCTATTCTTCCTTCTCAAGATTGCTTTGGTGATTCAGGGTCTTCTGTGGTTCCATCCAAATTATTTTTCCTAGTTCTATGAAAATACCATTGGTATTTTGATAGAGATTGAATTAAATCTGTAGATTGCTTTGGGTAGCATGGATATTCAACAATACTAATTCTTTTAATCCATAAACATGAAATATCTTTCCATTTGTTTGTGTCATCTTCAATTTCTCTCATCCAGGTCATAGTTTTTAGAGTACAGGTGTTTTACCTCTTTGGTTAATTCCTAGGTATTTTGTTCTTTATGGTACAATTGTAAATAGAATTGTTTTCCTAAAAATTTCTCTTTCTGCTAATTCACTGTTAGTGTATAGAAATGCAACTGATTTCTGTATGTTAATTTAGTATTCTGCAATCAGTTCTAATAGTTTTTTGGTGGCATATATATTTATTTTTAATATATAGTAAAATGTCATCTGTAAATATAGTTTTACTTACTCTTTTGCCAGTTTGGATGCCTTCTATTTCTTTTATCATATAATGGTACTAGCTAGAACTTCCAGCACTATGCTGAATAAAAGTGGTGAGAGTGGATATTCTTGTCTTGTTCCTAATCTTAGTGGAAAAAGATTCCAGTTTTTCACCATTGAGTATGATGCTGGCTGTGGGTGACCTTTATTATGTTGAGATATGTTTCCTCGTAAGCCCACTTTGCTGAGAGTTTATATTGTGAATGGATGTTGGGTTTTTTTCAAATTCTTTTCTGCATTTGCTGAGATGATCATTATGGGCTTTTATCCTTTCTCTTACTGATGTGGTTTATCATGACTGATTTGTGAATATCAATCATACTTGCATCCCTGCAATAAATTATACTTAATTGTGATTTTTGAAATGTATTATTGAATTCCATTTGCTAATATTTTATTGAAGAATTTTGCATCTATGCTAATCAGAAATGTTGGTCTATAGTTTTCTGGTTTTGTAGTGTCCTTGTCAGGTTTTGGTGTCAGAGTGATACTGGCTTCATAAAAAAAATTGAGAGTTTTTCTTCCTTTTCTGTTTTTTGGAATAGTTTGAGAAGAATACGTATTAGCTCTTTTTAAATGTTTGGTAGAATTCACCTCCAAAGTCATCTGGTCCTGGACTTTCATTTGTCATATTTTTTGATTACTGATTCAGTTTTGTTATCAGTAATCATTCTATTCACATTTTCTATTTCTTTCTGATTCGATTTTGGAAGATTATACATTTCTAGGAATTTATTCATTTCTTCTAGGTTGTCTAAATTGTTGATAGGGCAGCCCAGGTGGCTCAGCAGTTTAGCGCCTGCCTTCAGCCCAGGGCCTGATCCTGGAGACCCAGGATCGAGTCTCATGTCAGGCTCCCTACATGGAGCCTGCTTCTCCTTCTGCCTGTGTCTCTGCCTCTGTGTGTGTTTGTCTCTCATTAATAAATAAATAAAATCATAAATAAATAAATAAATAAATAAATAAATAAATAAATAATTGTTGATATATAATTGTTTGTAGTAGTCTTTCATACTCCTATGTATTTCTGTGGTGTCAGTTTCAATGGCTCCTCTTTCATTTCTGTTTTTATGTATTTGGGTCCTCTTTTTTCCTTGATGAGTCTGGCTAGAAGTTTACCAATTTTGCTTGTCTTTTCAAAGAACGAACTCCTAGGTTTTTTTTTTTTTAGTTTAAATTCAATTAATTAACATAAAATGTATTATTAGTTTCAGAGGTAGAGTTCAGTGATTCAACATTCTTCTATAACACCCAGTGCTCATTACAACCCATGCCCTCCTTAATGTCCGTCACCCAGTTACTGTATCCCCTTTAGCACTCCCCCACACCAAACCTCAGTTTGCTTATTACAATTAAGAGTCTCTTATGGTATGTCTCCCTCTCTGGTTTCATCTTGTTTTGTTTTCCCCTACCTTCCCCTATGCTCCTCTATTTTGTTTCTTAAATTCCACATATGAGTGAAATCATTTAATTGAGTTATTTTGCTTATAATGATACCCTCTAGTTCCATCCATGTCATTGAAAATGGCAAGATTTAATTTTTTGATGGCTGAGTAGTATTCCATTGTGTATATATACCACATGTGATATACCACATCATCTTTATCCATTCATCTGTTGATGGACATCTCAGCTCTTTCCATAGTTTAGCTATTATGGACATTGCTGTTATAAATAGTGGGGAGCAGGTGCCCCTTCAGATAACTACATTTGTATCTTTTGGGGTAAATACCTAGTGGTGCAATTGCTGGGTCATAGGGTAGCTCTATTTTCAACTTTTTGAGGAGCTTCTTTTTTTTTTGTTTGTTTGTTTGTTTGTTTGTTTTGAGGAGCTTCTGTACTGTTTTCCAGAGTGGCTGTACCAGCTTGCATTCCCATCAATGGTGAGGTTTCCCTTTCTCTCCATTCTCACCAACATCTTTTGTTTCATGAGTTGTTAATTTTAGCCATTCTGACTGGTGTGAGGTGGTGTCTCATGATTTTGATTTGTATTTTCCTGATGCCAAAGGATATAGAGCTTTTTTTAATGTGTCTGTTAGCCAATTGTATATCATCTTTGGAGAAATGTCTGTTCATGTCTTCCGCCCATTTCTTGACTAGATTTTTTGCTTCTTGCGTGTTGAGTTTGATAAGTTCTCTATAGATTTTGGATGCTAACCCTTTATCTGATAAGATATTTACGAGTATCTTCTCCATTCTGTCAGTTGTCTTTTGGTTTTGTCAACTGTTTCCTTTGCTGTGCAGAAGCTGTTTATCTTGATGAAGCCCCAATAGTTCATTTTTGCTTTTGTTTACCTTGCCTTTGGAGATACGTCTAGCAAGAAGTTGCTGTGGTTGAGATCACAGAGGTTTCTGCTTGTGTTCTCCTGTGAATTTAGATGGATTCCTATCTCACATTTAGGTCTTTCATTCATTTTGAGTCTATTTTTCTGTATGGTGTAAGAAAATGGTCATTTCATTCTTCTATGTATGTTCGTTTCATTCATTCTACATACCAATTTTCCCGAGACTATTTGTTGAAGAAAATTTTTTCCATTGGATA